>NC_044032.1:365510379-366120077 GCF_901765095.1 Microcaecilia unicolor
GAAACTGGAGAAAGGATAGGGACAGGGCTACAGATGGTAGACAGGACGCATAAGGACACAGGAGGATGGTGGACATGTTGAGAAAAAATATCAAATGGAAAGAAGACACTGGGACCAAAGCGAATAGAAAAACTAAATGATCAGACAACAAAGGTAGAAAAAAGTATTTTATTCAGAATTTATTAACTGGAATATGTCAGCTTTTGGAAATGTGCATCTGTGATACTTTGCATGTAAGTTTCAATTTTTCTAGTATTGCTGCATGCTGAGTTCAGTTTTGCCTTCATACCTGTTGTGTCATGTGTTTTTCATGTGTAATCAAGGTGCAGTATTCTACTAGTGTGTAGTATTTACAGCCCTTTTTGGTTTTTTTTACTAGGTTGTGTACTGGTGTTTTAGAACCCGGTGTAATTACAGTGCTGCTTTTCCACGCATAAGGTTGTAGCTCATCCTGTCCTTGGAATTAGTGCTGTTATGGTTTGCTAAGGTTACGAGTGTGTTTTTGCACAAATTTGTGTATAGTGTTTTGCAGTGGAGAGATTGTGTATTGGCATTACTGAGGTGGCACCAAATCATCGGAAAGGGTTTTAGAGCCTAAATCATGACACACTACCTCTTGAAGGATCTACATATACAGTGCAATCCGCTTAAGTGCAAGGGCCTGGGACCGAAGAAATAGATGCAGTTAACAGGAGCGTGCGCTTAACCGTTGTGAGCCAAAGAAGCTTGACATCTGATAAACATATGAACATTACTGTTTATTAAATGTACACTCAATACAGTCTCTGGTATTTGGCTTTCTTAAAATAGTCAGTGATGGTCCTCTGCACACTACGGTGTCTTTGGGTTTCGTAGATTAAGTCTGCCAGACGGTAAAATCGTTCATAGCTCTGACACCCAG
Organism: Microcaecilia unicolor; assembly: GCF_901765095.1. Taxonomy (NCBI): domain Eukaryota; kingdom Metazoa; phylum Chordata; class Amphibia; order Gymnophiona; family Siphonopidae; genus Microcaecilia; species Microcaecilia unicolor. The sequence continues at coordinate 365,511,281 of NC_044032.1, forward strand.
TGTTCTCCAGGTAGGCCCTAATGGTGCTGAGACCCTCCAGTGCTGTAGCGAAAGTGGCAGGAGGTTGTTGGATCAGTGCCTCGCTGCTCATCTGATCGCTTGCTTCATCGGTGGCCGTTGCCTGCTTGCAGGCGCAGAGCTCGACATCCGTGCTGTCACCGGCTGTCTGTATACTGCAATCGACAGCTACGTATCGTTGGAACTGCTCATTGCTAACACCGGCTGGGATGTCAGCAGCCACGCTGGCCATGGCTGCATCCGTTTGGTCCCTGCCCGCATCCTTGAAAAAGCGTGCCCGCCTGTAGCATTTGATGATGGTTGCCTGTGTGACCCGATTCCAGGCTTCTTTCTGCAGGTGCAGGGAATCCAACAGGGACAGAGAACGAGCCAGTTCAATGGCACGTTTGTTATCACCAGTCTGTCCGTCCATAAGGCCCATCAGACGCCTTAGAAGAAGAGCACGATAATGGGCTTTAAAATTGGCTATGATGCCCTGATCCAATGGTTGGATCAGCGAGGTAGTGTTTGGAGGCAGGAAGACCAGCTTAACATGAGACAGCCTGGCAGGAGCATTGTGAGCAGCAGAATTGTCGCAGAGCAGCAAAATGGGACGCTTCTGTGCCCTCATTCTGGTGTTTAAATCCTTTAGCCACTGCTTCCAAAGGTCCCCAGTCATCCACGAATTGGCATTCGCCCGGTATGACACAGGGAGCTGCTTCACGTTCTTGAAGCAACGGGGCTGCTTGCTCTTCCCGATGACCAGGGGTTCCAGCTTCTCACCCCCATCCATATTGCAGCATAGGAGGATGGTCAGTCGTTCCTTGGACGCTTTGCTTCCCGTAGGTGTGGCCTGCTTGAATGCCAGTGTGCCATCAGGAATGGCCCGCCAGTAGAGGCCGGTTTCATCGGCGTTGAAAATGTCCCGAGGTGCATACTCGTTCAGGATGGAAGGAAGGACCGACACCACCCAATTTTCAGCCCCCGAGTCATCAGCATCCTGCCTCTCACCGTGCTGCTTCTTAAATGTGATATTGTTCCTTCTTTTCCACCTTTCCAGCCACCCGACAGTGGCTTTGAAGTCATTTAGCCCAAGACAGCCAGCTAACTGGCCAGCTTTCTCCATGAGCAGCGGACCGCTTACAGGAAACTGTCTGCTCCTGACCTGTGAAAACCACCGAAGGAGAGCCTCCTCAACCTCCTCAGCCTTTCCCGCCCGCTTACGTTTCCGTTGTGGGTTTCTGTTGCTTCGCCAGTCTCCCAGAAGCTGGTGTTCCCGCTTTAAGATTCGCGAAATTTGACTGGGGTTCACGCCATATTCTCGGGCAATAGATGCCTGGCTCTGCCCGGTTTTTAATTTCTTCAGCACTTCTATTCTTTCACATAAGGTTAAAGTCTTACTTTTGCGTTGCTCCATGGCACACTGTAATCGCCTTTCCTCCGCACCTGTGCCGCCTGTGTACCGTTAACCAACGAGACGTCACACCCCTTGGTCGCGTGGCAACAGAACGGGAGGGTCGGCGGGAGCATCCCCGGTGCTCTCGATGGCTCTTTGCAAAATTTCAGCAAAGTGTTGACCGGGAGCAATACCGTATGTGGCCACCGGGGGGCGCCCGCTATGGAAGTCTTAAAGGGGTTTTTTTTGCTTCCCTGCAGGCAGGCAGGAGATCCACAGGGTTGGCTAGGAAAGCCGAGACCCTCCCCTCCAGGGGAGGGGGGGGGGCGACTTTTCCTTTCAACAGGTCGGCGAGGTTTCTCCGGATTACTATGTTGGTGTTGCTCGCCGCCGACAGGGGCGCCTTGACCGAGAAGCCTGCCCGGGCTCAGAGGGACCTCCACGGGGCCAGTCCAGAAGGCAGTCGCCCGTCATAACCGGCCGCGGAGGGCGCGCTCCGAGGCCCCGCAGAAAGGATAGACCCGCACAGAAGTAGCCGGCAAGGGGGAGAGAAAGGTCACGAAAGCCAGCCGGCCCACGGAGAGCTGCCCACGGGCTCCCCGAGAGGGACCCGCCGGCCACACCCACTGGTGAGCGTCCACCGGGGGGCGCTCCCCAGAAGCCCGAACGAGGGCTAGGGTCCCAGGAGGTCCCGAAGGCTAGCACGCCTGCCCACGGAGAGTTGCCCCCGTGCTCTCCGAGAGGGACCCGTTGGCCACACCCGCCGGAGAGCATCCACCGGGGAGCGCTCCCCAGAAGCCCGAACAAGGGCTAGGGTCCCAGAATGGTCCTGAAGGCTAGCCCGTCTGCCCTCGGAGAGCTGCCCCTGGGCTCCCCGAGAGGGACCCGCCGGTGAGCGTCCACCGGGGGGCGCTCCCCAGAAGCCCGAACGAGGGCTAGGGTCCCAGGAGGTCCCGAAGGCTAGCATGCCTGCCCACGGAGAGTCGCCCCTGTGCTCTCCGAGAGGGACCCGTTGGCCACACCCGCCGGAGAGTGTCCACCGGGGGGCGCTCCCCAGAAGCCCGAACAAGGGCTAGGGTCCCAGAATGGTCCTGAAGGCTAGCCCGTCTGCCCTCGGAGAGCTGCCCCTGGGCTCCCCGAGAGGGACCCGCTGGCCACACCCGCTGGTGAGCGTCCACCGGGGGGCGCTCCCCAGAAGCCCGAATGAGGGCTAGGGTCCCAGGAGGTCCCGAAGGCTAACCCGCCTGCCCTCGGAGAGCCGCCCCTGTGCTCCCCGAGAGGGACCTGTTGGCCACACCCGCTGGCGAGCGTCCACCGGGGGGCGCTCCCCAGAAGCCCGAACAAGGGCTAGGGTCCCAGAATGGTCCTGAAGGCTAGCCTGTCTGCCCTCGGAGAGCCGCCCCCGAGAGGGACCCGTTGGCCAAACCCGCCAGAGAGCGTCCACCGGGGGGCGCTCCCCAGAAGCCCGAACGAGGGCTAGGGTCCCAGGAGGTCCCGAAGGCTAGCCTGCCTGCCCTCGGAGAGCCGCCCCTGGGCTCCCCGAGAGGGACCCGCCAGCCACCCCTGCTGGTGAGCATCCACTGGGGGGCGCTCCCTGGATGCATGAACGAGGGCTAGGATCCGTTATGGGAGGTTGGACTGAAAGCCTGGGATGCCCCCCTTCCCAGCGGGAGCCCTGGCTTTTTGTTTCGACGGTGCGGCGGCAGAAAGGTGTGCCTGCCTGTCTGCGCCTCTGTGCGTGTGTCGGCGTCTCTCTCTCTCTCTCTCTCTCACATCTGCCGATCGATTTGGCTACAAGAACCCAGCAACCCCCCCCCCCCCACACACACACACACACACACACAAAAAAAAAAAAATTAATAATGTTCAATGGACTTTTCCCTCAGGAATCTGTCCAAACCCCCTTTAAATTCTGTAAGGCCAGCTGCTGTCACTACATTCTCCAGCAACGAGTTCCAGAGTCTAACTACACACTGAGTAAAGAAAAACTTTCTTCTATTTGTTTTAAATCTACCATATTCTAGCTTCATCTTGTGTCCCCTGGTTTTGTTGTTGTTTGAAAGTGTAAACAAATGCTTCACATCTGTCCGCTCTACTCCGCTCATTATCTTGTAGACTTCTATCATATCACCCCTCAGCCGCCTTTTCTCCAAGCTGAAGAGCCCTAACCTTCTCAGCCTTTCCTCATAGGGAAGTCGTTCCATTCCCTTTATCATTTTCTTCGCCCTTCTCTGCACCTTCTCTAATTCCTTTATATCTTTTTTGAGATGCGGCGACCAGAACTGGACACAATACTCGAGGTGCGGTCGCACCATGGAGCAATACAACGGCATTATAACATCCTCGTGTTTGTTTTCCATCCCTTTCCTAATAATACTCAACATTCTGTGCGCTTTCTTAGCCGCGGCAGCACACTGGGCAGACATTTTTAACGTCTTATCAACGATGACTCCCAGATCCCTTTCTAGGTTTGTAACTCCTAACGCGGAACCTTGCATGACATAGCTGTAATTCGGGTCCCTCTTACCCACATGCATCACTTTGCACTTGTCAACAATGAACTTCATCTGCCACTTGGACGCCCAATCCCCCAGTCTCGCGAAGTCCTCCTGTAATCTTTCACACTCCTGCGACTTGACGACCCTGAATAATTTTGTGTCATCTGCGAATTTAATTACCTCACTAGTTACTCCCATCTCTAGGTCATTTATAAATATGTTAACATAGTAGATGACGGCACAAAAAGACCTGCACGGTTCATCCAGTCTGCCCAACAAGTAACTCATTAGTACCACATTAAAAAGCAGCGGTCCCAACACAGACCCCTGCGTTACCCCACTAACTACCCTTCTCCACTGAGAATACTGACCATTCAACCCTACTCTTTGCTTCCTAACTTTCAACCAGCTCTTAATCCATAGTAATACCCTATCTCCGATCCCATGACTCTCCAGTTTCCTCAGGAGTCTTTCATGAGGCACTTTGTCAAACGCCTTTTGAAAATCCAGATACACAATATCCACCGGCTCCCCATTGTCAATATGTTTGTTCACCCCTCAAAAAAAATGCAGTAGATTGGTGAGGCAAGACTTCCCTTCATTAAATCCGGCCTTTGGAAAATCCAGATACACAATATCCACCGGCTCCCCATTGTCCACATGTTTGTTCACCCCCTCAAAAAAATGCAGTAGATTGGTGAGGCAAGACTTCCCTTCATTAAATCCGTGCTGACTTTGTCTCATCAGCCCATGTTTTTGTACGTGCTCCGTAATTTTATTCTTGATAATAGCCTCTACCATTTTGCCCGGTACTGACGTCAGACTCACCGGTCTATAATTTCCCGGATCTCCTCTGGAACCCTTAAAAAAAATAGTCGTAACATTGGCTACCCTCCAGTCTCCCGGTACCCCACTCGATTTTAGGGATAGATTGCATATTACTAACAGTAGCTCTAGAAGTTCATTTTTCAGTTCTATTAATACTCTGGGATGAATACCATCAGGTCCTGGCGATTTACTACTCTTCAGTTTGCAGAACTGACCCATTACATCCTCCAAGTTTACAGAGAATTTGTTTAGTTTCTCCGACTCGCCCGCTTCAAATATTTTTTCCGACACCGGTGTCCCTCCCAAATCCTCCTCGGTGAAGACTTAAGCAAAGAATTCATTTAATTTCTCTGTTACGACTCGGTCTTCCCTGATTGCCCCTTTAACACCATTTTCGTCCAGCGGCCCAACTGATTCTTTAGCCGGCTTCCTGCTTTTAATGTATCTAAAAAAATTTTACTATGTATTTTCGCTTCCAACGCTAACTTTTTTTCAAAGTCCTTTTTAGCGCTCCTTATCTCCGCTTTGCATTTGGCTTGGCATTCCTTATGTTTTATCTTGTTACTTTCAGTCGGTTCTCTTCTCCACTTTCTGAATGATTGTTTTTTGGTTCTAATGACTTCCTTTACCTTACTGTTTAGCCACGCCGGCTGACGTTTGGTCTTTTTTCCCCTTTTTCTAATATGCGGAATATATTTGTCCTGTACCTCCAGGATGGTGTTTTTAAACAGCATCCACGCCTGTAGTAATAGCATGTGTAGAGGTAACTAACCATGATGTGTAGAGAACATTTTATGCGAGTAGAAGGAGGGGGAGGGAGGTTGGTGGGGGGGGGGAATAGGAGTGGGAAGGGTAATGTTCAATGCATAATAGAGGGACATGTGTATTATTAAAAAGGAGAACAATCCTTTGAAGGAGCACATCAAGAGGACCCGCCAGTAAATACTGTTGGGATAATACACTGAGTAAAACACGAGTTATAAATATTGGAGTTTCATATAAAAGTTTATTCTTAATAGTTATGCAACTGCACAGTAATTATACATGTTCACATTATAAATATAGGAGAAGACAAGAAGGAAGGGATAGGGGAGAAAAGTTTTGAAAACATTGATGATGGACGTTTCAGGTTTAGTAATGTGTACCAGACTTCGCTGTTATACGATTTATATTGACTGAGATGGAATTGTATACCATGTGACCTCATCAGTAAAAAATTGTTGAAACATAAACAGCATCCACACCTGATGCAAGTTTACCCTGCAAGCTGCACCTTTCAGTCTTTTTTTCACCGTTTTTCTCATTTTGCTGTAATCACCTTTTCTAAAGTTAAACGCTAGTGTATTTGATTTCCTAAGTTCACTTACTTCAATGCCAATATCAAAACTGATCATATTATGATCACTGTTGTCAAGCGGCCCTCGCACCGTTACCACCCCCCCCCCCCCCCCCGCATCAGATCATGAGCTCCAGTAATGACTAAGTCTAGTATTATTCCTTCTCTTGTGGGCTCCTGAACCAGCTGTTCCATGAAGCCGTCCTTGATTTCATCAAGAAATTTCACCTCCCTAGCGTGTACCGATGTTACATTAACCCAGTCTATATGTGGATAATTGAAATCACCCATTAAATATTACATTGCCCAATTTATTCGCTTCCCTAATTTCCTTTGACATCGCTACGTCCGTCCGCTCTTCCTGGCCAGGCGGACGGTAGTACACTCCTATCACCGTCCTTTTCCCCTTTTCATGTGGAATTTCAATCCACAAAGATTCCAATAGGGGCTTTGTCTCCTGCAATATTTGCAGCCTATCCGAGTCAAGGTTCTCATTTACATACAGTGCTACCCCTCCTCCTATCCTATCCACCCTATCGCTACGTTATAAGGGAAAATTAGGTTCTTACCGTGATAATTTTCTTTCCTTTAGTCATAGCAGATGCAGCCATTACAGATGGGTTGTGTCCATCAACCAGCAGAGGGAGATAGAGAGCACACTTTTTCAGTGCCTCATACCAGCTTGCTCCACTGCCTCTCTTCAGTAATTGAAGCTTCCAAAGCAGTATGGCAAACCGCAATGGGAATAACATGAGCTTTCCTCACAGCGAACGATGGCCATACAACAAAGGGCATTAACTCAGAATGGAGGGAAGGAAACATCCTCCCGGAGGGCATAAACTCATCCTCCACTGAGACATAACTGGAGGGAATAAACTCATCCTCCCGGAGGGAATAAACTCATCCTCCAAAACATGAAACTGGAGGGAATTAAGTCATCCTCCTTTAATTGAACAAGAATCCTGAAGACTGTTTTCCGACTTTCTCCCAAGGACGGAATCTCCAGGAAACACGAACAGAACCTGAAATAGATTTACAGCAGATAGCATCAGACAGGGAGGGATCATGGCTGCATCTGCTATGACTAAAGGAAAGAAAATTTATCACGATAAGAACCTAATTTTCCCTTCCTTGTCATCAAGCAGATGCAGCCATTACAGATGGGATGTATCAAAGCAATCCCTAGAAGGGTGGGAACAAGCCACACCACGCGCCAGCACTTGCGCTCCAAAATGTACATCCCTCCTGGCATATACAGTCACAAAAGAGAGGGAAAACAGTATACAAATACAACAAGGCAAACAAAAAAAGCAAACACTGGGCCTTCAGGTTTGAGAAAAATGTAGTCCTTTAATATCACAAATACCCAGGAATTGGGATAATGTATTGAGTTACTCAGAGGGGTATTTGTGATATTAAAGGACTACATTTTTCTCAATCCTGAAGGCCCAGTGTTTGCTTTTTTTGTTTGCATCCCTCCTGGCAGCCACATCCAGCCTGTAATGTCGGGCAAAAGAGAGTTTAGAAGCCCATGTTGCTGCACTACAAATCTCTTGAAGAGAGAGTGCTCCAGTTTCAGCCCAAGAAGAGGAAATTCCTCTAGTGGAATGCGCCTTAAAGGCATCAGGCGGAGGCTGGCCGGCAAGCAAATAAGCTGAAAAGATAGATTCTTTAAGCCAGCGAGCAATAGTGGCTTTAGACGCTGGAGACCCTCTGCGAGAACCTGATAGCAAAACAAACAGATGATCAGAGGTCCTGAAAGAGTTAGTAACTCGCAGATACTGCAGCAGAGTCCTGCGCTCGTCCAACAGGTGCAATTGCCCAAAAGATTCTGGAAACTCCTCCTCGACAAAGGAGGGCAAGAAAATAGGTTGGTTTAGCTGGAACGCTGAAACCACCTTAGGCAAGAAGGAAGGCACGGTCCGAACCGTGACCCCGGACTCTGAAAACTGCAGAAAAGGGTCTCTACAGGATAGCGCCTGGAGCTCTGACACCCGTCTCGCCAAAGTAATGGCCACTAACAAGACGGCCTTCAGTGTCAAATCTTTCTCTGAAGCACGCCGAAGCGGTTCAAAGGGAGCACCCTGAAGGGTCTTCAGCACTAGCCCCAGGTTCCAAGCTGGACAAGGTGCATGCATGGGAGGACGGAGCCGAAGCACCCCTCTAAGAAACCGTGCCACATCCGGATGAGCAGCTAAAGACACGCCTTCAACCTTGCCACGCAGGGAGGCCAACGCTGCCACTTTGTACACCATCCTGCAAAAAGTCCAGAATCGGCGAGACAGGAGCCCGCAGGGGTGTGGTCTCTCTGGAAGCACACCAGACTTCAAACTGGCGCCAAATCCTGGCATAAGCCACGGAAGTGGAACGCTTGCGGGCTTGCAGGAGAGTGGTAATTACTTTATTGGAATAGCCTCTGCCTCTCAATTGCGCCCTCTCAATCGCCAGGCCATAAGACCAAATCGGCCGGCGTCCTCCATGGTCACCGGACCCTGTGACAACATGTTGGGAACCAGAGATAACTAAAGGGGATCCTCTACGAGCATCTGTCGGAGGTCCGCATACCAAGGCCTCCTGGGCCAATTCGGGGCGACGAGAACCACTTCTCCTGGATGCAGCCGAATCCGCAGGAGCACTCGCCCTATCAAGGGCCACGGAGGGAACATATACAGTAGGCCCGGAGGCCAGGGTTGAGCCAAGGCATCCAACCCCGCCACGCGAGGATCTCTCCGTCTGCTGAAGAAGCACGGGACTTTGGCATTGGTGCTTGTCGCCATTAGATCCATCACGGGCTTGCCCCAGTTGGCACATATCTACAGGAACACTTCGTCTGCAAGTTCCCACTCCGCTGGATCGATCTGATGCCTGCTTAGATAATCGGCTTGCATGTTGCTCTGACCTGCAATGTGAGCTGCCGACAGAAACTGTAGATGCAGCTCAGCCCAGTGGCAAATCCGTTCGGCCTGCGCGGCTAGAGCTCTGCACTGAGTGCCACCTTGTCGATTTATGTAGGCCACTGCTGTCGTGTTGTCCGACATCACTCTGACAGCCAATCCTTCCAAGGTCACTTGAAAGGCCAGAAGCGCCTGAAACACCGCTTTCAACTCTAGGCGGTTGATGGACCACTCCGACTCCTCGGATGTCCATAGACCCTGGGCATGCTTCCCCTTGCAATGTGCGCCCCAGCCTTTCAGACTGGCATCTGTCACCACTAGGCACCAATCGGGGAGCGCCAGCGGCATTCCTCGCCGCAGCATGCTGTCTGAGAGCCACCACTCCATGCTGAGTCAGGCCGCAGGGAGCCAAGAGAGTCTGCATTGGTAATCCTGAGATACTGGAGACCATCTTTGGAGTAGAGCATACTGTAGAGGTCTCAGGTGCGCTCTCGCCCAGGGCACCAGTTCCATGGTGGCCTTCATCGATCCAAGCAGCTGGACAATGTCCCAAGCTCGCGGGCGGGGCATCCTCAGGAGTAGACGGACCTGATTCTGAATCTTGCACCGCCTTTGCTTGGGTAGGTACACATACTTGAGGCTGTGTCGAACCTGGCCCCCAAATATTCTAGAGACTGCGAGGGGGTCAGGTGACGTTTGGCCAAATTGACAACCCAGCCCAGAGATTGAAGTACTGAGACCACTCTGGCTGTTACCTGCTGACTCTCTGCAGCAGAGTTTGCTCGAATAAGCCAGTCGTCCAGGTACGGGAGAACCCGAATACCCTCTCGCCTTAGAAAGGCAGCTACTACCACCATAACCTTCGAAAAGGTGCAGGGAGCTGTGGCGAGGCCAAAAGGCAAGGCCCGGAACTGGAAATGCTTTCCCATCACCGCAAACCTCAGAAACTTCTGGTGTGGGGGCCAAATTGGAATGTGTAAGTAAGCTTCTTTCAGGTCCGGAGACGTGAGAAACTCTTCTGGCTGTACCGCCGCAATGACGGAGCGCAGGGTTTCCATGTGAAAATGCCGCACTCTCAGGGACTTAATTCTTTTAAGTCCAGAATAGGGCGAAAAGACCCTCCTTTTCGCGGCACCACAAAGTAGATGGAGTAGCGGCCGCAGCCGTGTTCAGCAGGAGGTACCGGGGACACGGCCCCTATCTGAATCAGACCTTGTAAAGTCTCCTCTACCACCGCCCGTTTGGCGGCAGAACCGCATCGGGACTCCACAAGCACGTCTCATACAGGGGCGTCGAATTCTATTCTGTAACCGTCTCTGATCAGGTCCAAGACCCACTGATCTGAGGAAATGTTGGCCCACTCCTCGGCAAAGAGGGAAAGACGTCCTCCGATGACAGGACTCGAGGAGAGGGCCAGCACACCATCATTGAGAGGGTCGCCCCTGAACTCCAGGCCTTGAGCCAGTGGCTGTGGAACGTTTGTCCGAGCGAAAGGAGTTCCTCTGCTGAAAACGGGCACGAGAAGTGAACCCAGCAGAACACCCCGGGCGGTACCTTCGAGCTTCACGGAAGCGAGGTCTGTAAGAGGAGTGGACCGCCGCGCCCTTAGAGGAAGGCCAAGGCCTATCTTCGGGCAAGCGCTGGAGTTTAGCCTCACCCAGGCCCTTCACAATTTTCTCCAACTCCTCACCAAACAGGAGAAGGCCTTGAAAGGGCAACTTCACCAACCTTTGCTTAGAGGCCATGTCCGCCGCCCAATGCCGTAGCCAAAGAAGACGGCGAGCCGCCACTGCTACTGCCATGTGTTTAGCCGAAGCTCTGACAATATCATAAAGGGCGTCAGCAAGGAAGGACAAGGCCAACTCCATCCGCGGAAACACATCTGAAAAGGGCTCCACTCCATTCACCGGGCTGTTCCACTGCCTGTTGCAACCAAGCCAGGCAGGCTCTAGCAGCATAACAACTGCATGCAGACGCCCGAATAGTGAGACCTGCAATTTCAAATGACCGTTTAATTGCTGATTAAACGAGCGAGACAACAGTGAGGACTGACCGAGGCTCCTGCCGACCCACCTTGTGGTAGCGACTCGGGCAAGAACTGATCCCTTACAGCACCGGAGACGGAGAGAGATAAACTGACCCTCTCCCACGTTGATACCACTGGCTGCCGGAGAGGATTGTGTAACGTGGGGAGACCAATTCCCACACCTCCCAACAAAGGCACCAGACGGCACCTATGGATATGAATGATCCCTTAAATTGCTCAAAATCACACAACAAAAACAAGGAAAAAAGTTCACCAAATAAACAACATCTTCATTACACAATATGACACACCTTCTGCTGGCTATGGGTCTCGCAATGACTGTTCTGTATCACACTTCATTGATATTTTGTATTGCACCTATGACGTCAATGTTTCCTTTAATTGTTGTATTTTACCTTCTTCAGTGCACCAAAGGCACCGCAGTAGAAGGCAAAACAACTACCAAGAAAAAACTTCAACAAGAAAACGCCAGAACACAGAAGCACTATCAGCCACCTCCTACTGGCTCTGGGTCATGCCACAACTTTTCAGACATTCAACTTCATTGACGAAACTATGGACCCTATGCCGCAAATGCTTTACTAAATTCTTCCATTTTACTTTCTTTAATGCAGGAATGCAACTACAGAGGAAGGCAACATAACTGAAAGGAGGACCAACCTTCACACAGTCTCATATTTACTGTTCACAAACATTCAAATAATGCCTGTTTCATTTGTTTCACAACAGGAAAATAAGAAAAAAACCAGACAGCAACCAAATGACCACCGTGCAAAAAAAAAAAAAAAAAACTCTCTATGGTCACACTGTGAAAGAACATATTCACACCCTCTATTACCAGGTATGAACACTCATGGAGCAAATACTTATACACACAATATCACCCCCTGTCTCTCTATAACACACTCAATTTCTAACACCAATAACAAACAACAAGTTAAACAAAAACCCCTCTCTTACTAATCATTCCACCTCACTTCACCCTTGAAACAAAACACCACATCAAACAAAGTGGCTGAAAAAACTACTGTAAGAAAAACCACACAAACTCCTAACAATAACCACACTCCAATCACCTTCCCACCTCCTCCCTACAAACAACTATGAACCCTGTTACACACTATCTGACGGATACAAAATAAACCACGAACCAAGCTCACCGATACTCACTCCCCTCCCTCTCACTCTATCTCTACCACACACACACTCACTATCTCTACAACATATACTATCTTTTACTCGCTATCATACCATTGCTTCAATACCCTGCAAGATTCATATATAACTTTGAATATATAGTACTTTGTAAACATGCAAATTAATTTCTTTCAGAAAAGCAGACATAGAAAACAAACAGCTTCCTGTGAACCACACTACGGAAAACTGGCGTTACACAATACACTACCAGGTATGGAGATTCATCATCAAACATGAAGGGGACAAAAAAAAAAACCCAACAACTTTACACTCACTCACAGACACAATGACACTGTTTCTAGAACTTACACAATCTTTCACATATTATCTGTCTCTGTCTCACATATACTCACTCACACCCTGTCTCACATATACTTTCAAAGCATCACATAAATACTCTGTTCTAACATCCCAATATCAGAAATAACAACAAGACTTAGATATTGCCCCTTTAATTTCTTTCAGAATACTGGACAAACACATACCAAGCAACACACTGCCAAAAGAAGAATTGAACTTCAGACAGAAACACTTGCATACAGCAGACCAAGACAATATGGATACCACAAACAAAGACAGTACCAGTTGAAGTCTACCAGCAGAACACAACTATCAAAAGCAACCACTAACTGCTAAACAAGAGGCTGAATGTAAAATAAAAAAAAGCAAAAACCAAAGAAAAAAGACAGCAAATCAACACAGACTGGAAAACGGCACGTCAATATCAAGAACACTGTGAAAGTAAACATTCTAGGATAAAAAATATAACCACAACAACTAAAAACCAACAGCCACAACATCAGCAAACAGATGAAGGACAATGCAAAAGCCAAACCACTTTCACAGAAGAAAAACACCTACAACAACATGAAGAACACACTACAAGCAAAAAGTGCAGGAAACACAAGTTTAAAACACCAATAACTTCTGATGAGCTAGCAACATGTAAACAAACAAAAAAAATGGCGAGCATCTCTAACAGAGGATGACAAAATACGTCAAGCCACTGCACAGAAAACTTCCAGGAGACAAAAGAAAACAACATTAACTCCAGAACAACTAAAAGACGTGCCTCTATGACCCACGAGCAAAAGGCACAACAACGTCAACAAGCAACTGCAAATCAAAAGTCAACATTACAAAAACTAACACAACCTAATGAACAAAAGGAACAACATAAACAACAAACACAAGGTCAAAGAAAAAGACATGCCTCAATGATCCGCAAGCAAAAGGCACATGTAAGTCGACAACCAACTGAAACTAAACGGTTAAGATTAGAAAATGAAACGACAACAACTACTAAAAAAACTGACATGTCAAGAAAAAACAGAAACACACAAAAAAAACATGTGCTACTACCACTCACCAAAAATATGTATGCCTAACTCAACAAGCCAGTGGAAGCAAAATGACCAGGAAAAGAAAAACTAAAACACTAACTGACGAGGAACACAGTATGCGTACACAAAAAAGAACACAAGCACAAAAAAAAAGGCGTGCTGCAAAAAAAAAAAACAAGATTCACAGAGACAGACAAGAACAACCAAAAAAACAAAACTAAACTAAACAAATACTACAACTTCAAACACAGGAATTGCAATAACACAGTCTATAAATGAGAGCAACACTCTGTATTACAACTGTGGACCAATGAATGCTATATGTATATTTTGCAAAGCTAAACATTTTAAACAAGAAACACCTACTGACAACTTATTTACAAAATGCTGTAGTAAAGGAAAAGTACATCTTCCACCTATTAGATCTAATGAATTTATAAACCAGCTCCTGTCTGGGGAACATCAGTATTCAAAAAATTTCTTTGAAAACATTCGCTCCATTAATAGTTCCTTAGCCTTTGCATCTATGGGAGCTAACATTTCACATCCACCTGGATATGGCCCTTACTGCTTTAGAATAAATGGCACTATTTACCACAGAACAGCATCACTCCATCCGGACAATGACAAACAAAGACAGTATGCTCAACTATATATTCTAGATCCAGATGAAGCAGCTGTTCAAAGACTACAAATCTTACCAAATGCACACATCCATGAGACATTAATGACACAATTAAGCAACTTTATGGCAACTGAGAATCCATTTGCACACGCCTGTAAAATGCTGTATGAAGTAGAGAATGAAAGTATAGTTGAAGCACAACGACTAACAATAGAACCACCTATAATTTCTATGGCAATTGTTCAAGATCGGAAACATGATCCAAGGCGATACAATGCACCCAGAGCCAATGAGGTTGCTTTCATTTTTCAAAACAGTGAAGGCGAACCTCCTTTACAAAGAGATCTCATAATACACTGTCGAAACACAGAAAATCAAAAAAACAAAACAGAAATAATAAGTGTGTTGGATCCAAACCTCAAACCCATGGTATATCCATTACTCTTCCCACATGGAGATCAGAGTTGGGGAATAAATATTCCTTTGTCTGAGCAACCTGAATGTCTGAGGAACATGTGCAACAAACAAACAAACAAAAGAAATAGAGTTACACAAATGCAGTACTACGCATACCGTTTCGCTATAAGAGATGAGTTCAATCCTTTCCTTTCAGCTGGAAAACTAACCCAACAATACTTTGTAGATGCCTATATTAAAACTGAGGCAAACAGACTCAATTATATTAGACAAAATCAAAAACTTTTACGAGTAGAAAAATACAAAGGATTAATGGACCACCTTGCAAGTGAAAGTACAGACCCACAATTTACACCTGGACAACCATTCATTTTACCATCAACATTCTCAGGCAGCCCAAGAAATATGCACCAAAATTATCAAGATGCAATGGCTATAGTTCGGAAATATGGAAAACCAGATCTATTTATCACTATGACCTGCAACCCTAGATGGGAAGAAATTACTGAAAACCTACAAAAAGGCCAGACACCAGAATTTCGACCAGACTTATTGGCAAGGGTGTTTCATTTAAAACTAAAACAATTACTAGAAGACATATGCAAAGAACACATACTTGGTATCCCTCTTGCAAATATACATGTGATAGAATTTCAAAAACGTGGATTACCTCATGCACATATTTTGCTCATATTAAAAGAAGAGCACAAGCCAAAAAAAATACAGAGTTAATTGATAAAATCGTATGTGCAGAAATACCTGATGTACAAAAAAACCCACATCTCCATGCTATTGTTGCTAAACATATCATACATGGCCCTTGCAATGACACCACCTTATATTTACCATGCATGGTTTCTGGAAAGTGTTTAAAACAATTCCCCAAATCCTTCCAAAATGAAACTATTCAAAACTGTGATGGATACCCAAAATACCGTCGAAGAGATAATGGTGCTGGAATACTTTTACATGGAAAACTCATTAATAACGCTTGGGTAGTCCCCTATAACCCTTTCTTACTACTGAAATACAATTCACATATTAATGTAGAATTCTCCGAGGACAAGCAGGCTGCTTGTTCTCACTGATGGGTGACGTCCTCGGCAGCCCCTCCAATCGGAATCTTCCTAGCAAAGACCTTTGCTAGCCCTCGCGCGCATGCGCGGCCGTCTTCCCGCCCGAAACCGGCTCGAGCCGGCCAGTCTTCTTTCGTCCGCACTCGGTACGGCTGTGTTTTTGTCGTGTCGAGCCCCGGAGAGTCGACCTCGCGCGTCCGTTATCTAAATCGACATGTTTTTTCTTCGGAAAAGTTTCTTTTCGTTCGGAAAGTGCTCCGGAAACCCCCTTGGGTTTCGTTTGCCTTCCCGTATTTCCAGTTTTTGCCCCGGTAAGTTTTCTTTCGTTGTCGGGGTAGGCCTCTTTTCGGCCTCGGTCGAGATTTTTCTCCCTTAAAGTTTTGGTGCTCCAAATTCGTCATTTCGGATTTTGACTTCGCCGGCGTGATTTTTCCGCCCATGACATCGAAGCCTTCCAGCGGCTTCAAGAAGTGCACCCAGTGCGCCCGGGTAATCTCGCTCACTGATAGGCACTCTTCGTGTCTTCAGTGTCTGGGGGCCGAGCACCGTCCCCAGAACTGTAGTCTGTGTTCCCTCTTACAAAGGCGGACTCAAGTAGCGAGATTGGCCCAGTGGAACGTTTTGTTCTCGGGCTCTTCGTCGGCATCGGCACCGGGGTCATCGTGTGCATCGACGTCATCAGCGTCCAGACCTTCTTCCTTGGCTGCCAGTGCATCGAGTGCATCGAGGCATCGGCCCTCTGCATCGGCGCCGAGACATCGGATAGCTGCATCGACGTCGGTGGTACCGGGACCTCGTCTCCTGATGTCGTCGGACGGTGGTGCATCGAGTGGAGTGCAGGTGAGGGCTGTCCATTCCCCTGCTGGTGGCGGTGAGCCCTCGGGTGGGTCTCCTCCTACCCTGAGGGCTCCTGCGGTACAGCCCCCCCGAGACCGACCTCCTTCGGCCTCGGCCCCGAGGAAGCGACGGCTGGATTCTACGTCCTCCTCGTCGGTGCCGGGGAGCTCCGGTGACATGCTTCGGAAGAAGTCAAAGAAGCATCGACACCGGTCCCCTCCCCGCGTCGGCACCGAGAGCTCTGGGTTGCCGAGGGAGTCGGCACCCAGCAGGCATCGGCACCGAGAGGACCGCTCACCCTCTGTTCAGGAGGTGTCGATGCGCTCCACTCTGGACAGCCCGGAACAGCCTCCACGCCCGGAACAGGTTCTGACGTCGACGCCTGCATCGACCTCTATACCTTTCTCTGCAGCCGCTCTGAACGAGAGCCTCCGGGCCGTTCTCCCAGAGATTCTGGGAGAGCTGTTGCGCCCTACCCCTCCGGTACCGGCGGTGCTTGCGCCTCCGGTACCGTCGAGCGTGGCGCCGGCTGGCCCATCGCCCGGGGTGAGGTCCCCGACGTCGGTACCGCGTGCGGTGCCGACTGCGGCTACCTCCCAGGAGGGCTCCCCGACTACGTCGGCGGAGGGAGCTTCGCCGATGCGGGCGAGGGAGTCTACCTCTCGACGCCCCCATCGTGGACGTGGCTCCACGGAGTCGAGCCGGGCACGGTTGCAGACGCAGGTCCGTGAACTTGTGTCTGACACCGAGGGTGAGGCCTCGTGGGAGGAAGAAGAAGACCCCAGATATTTCTCTGACGAGGAGTCTGAGGGTCTACCTTCTGATCCCACTCCCTCTCCTGAAAGACAGCTTTCTCCTCCCGAGAGTCTGTCTTTTGCTTCCTTTGTCCGGGAGATGTCTACGGCCATCCCCTTCCCGGTGGTTGTGGAGGACGAACCCAGGGCTGAAATGTTTGAGCTCCTGGATTATCCTTCTCCACCTAAGGAAGCGTCCACTGTTCCCCTGCACCATGTCCTCAAAAAGACATTGCTGGCGAACTGGACCAAGCCTTTAACTAATCCCCACATCCCCAAGAAGATCGAGTCCCAGTACCGGATCCATGGGGACCCAGAGCTGATGCGCACCCAGTTGCCTCACGACTCCGGAGTTGTGGATCTGGCCCTAAAGAAGGCTAAGAGTTCTAGGGAGCATGCTTCGGCGCCCCCGGGCAAAGACTCTAGAACCTTAGACTCCTTTGGGAGGAAGGCCTACCATTCCTCTATGCTCGTGGCCAAAATTCAGTCTTACCAGCTCTACACGAGCATACACATGCGGAATAATGTGCGACAGTTGGCGGGCTTGGTTGATGCTCTTCCCCCTGAGCAAGCCAAGCCTTTTCAGGAGGTGGTCAGGCAGCTGAAGGCGTGCAGAAAATTCCTGGCCAGAGGAGTTTATGACACTTTTGATGTTGCGTCCAGGGCCGCTGCTCAAGGTGTGGTGATGCGCAGGCTCTCATGGCTGCGTGCCGCCGACCTGGAGAATAGACTCCAGCAGCGGATTGCGGACTCGCCTTGCCGTGCGGACAACATTTTTGGAGAAAAAGTCGAGCAGGTGGTAGAGTCTCTCCACCAGCGGGACACCGCATTCGACAAGTTCTCCCGCCGGCAGCCTTCAGCTTCTACCTCTACAGGTAGACGATTTTTCGGGGGAAGGAAGACTGTTCCCTATACTTCTGGTAAGCGTAGGTACAATCCTCCTTCCCGACAGCCTGCGGCCCAGGCTAAGCCCCAGCGCGCTCGCTCTCGTCAGCAGCGTGCGCCTCAGCAAGGCCCCGCGGCTCCCCAGCAAAAGCAAGGGGCGAGCTTTTGACTGGCTCCAGCAGAGCATAGCCGACATCGAAGTGTCAGTGTCGGGCGACCTGCCAGTCGGAGGGAGGTTGGAAGCTTTTCACCAAAGGTGGCCTCTCATAACCTCCGATCAGTGGGTTCTGCAAATAGTCCGGCAAGGATACACCCTCAATTTGGCCTCCAAACCTCCAAATTGTCCACCGGGAGCTCAATCTTACAGCTTCCAGCACAAGCAGGTACTTGCAGAGGAACTCTCCGCCCTTCTCAGCGCCAATGCGGTCGAGCCCGTGCCATCCGGGCAAGAAGGGCTGGGATTCTATTCCAGGTACTTCCTTGTGGAAAAGAAAACAGGGGGGATGCGTCCCATCCTAGACCTAAGGGCCCTGAACAAATATCTCGTAAAAGAAAAGTTCAGGATGCTTTCCCTGGGCACCCTTCTCCCCATGATTCAGCAAAACGATTGGCTATGCTCTCTGGACTTAAAGGATGCCTACACACACATCCCGATACTGCCAGCTCACAGACAGTATCTGCGATTTCAGTTGGGCACACGCCACTTCCAGTACTGTGTGCTACCCTTTGGGCTCGCCTCTGCGCCCAGGGTGTTCACAAAGTGCCTAGCTGTAGTAGCAGCGGCACTTCGCAGGCTGGGGGTGCATGTGTTCCCATATCTCGACGATTGGCTGGTGAAGAACACATCCGAGGCAGGAGCCCTGCAGTCCATGCAGATGACTATTCGCCTCCTGGAGCTACTGGGGTTTGTGATAAATTACCCAAAGTCCCATCTTCTCCCAGTACAGAAACTCGAATTCATAGGAGCTCTGCTGGATTCTCGGACGGCCCGCGCCTATCTCCCAGAGACGAGAGCCAACAACTTGTTGTCCCTCGTCTCGCGGGTGCGAGCGTCCCAGCAGATCACAGCTCGGCAGATGTTGAGATTGCTGGGCCACATGGCCTCCACAGTCCATGTGACTCCCAAGGCCCGTCTTCACATGAGATCTGCTCAATGGACCCTAGCCTCCCAGTGGTTTCAGGCTGCTGGGGGTCTAGAAGACGTGATCCACCTGTCCACGAGTTTTCTCGAATCCCTGTATTGGTGGACAATCTGGTCCAATTTGACTCTGGGACGTCCTTTCCAAATTCCTCAGCCACAAAAAGTGCTGACAACGGATGCGTCTCTCCTGGGATGGGGAGCTCATGTCGATGGGCTTCACACCCAAGGAAGCTGGTCCCTCCAGGAACGCGGTCTGCAGATCAATCTCCTGGAGTTGCGAGCGATCTGGAACGCTCTGAAGGCTTTCAGAGATCGGCTGTCCCATCAAATTATCCAAATTCAGACAGACAACCAGGTTGCCATGTACTATGTCAACAAGCAGGGGGGCACCGGATCTCGCCCCCTGTGTCAGGAAGCCGTCAGCATGTGGCTCTGGGCTCGCCGTCTCGGCATGGTGCTCCAAGCCACATATCTGGCAGGCGTAAACAACAGTCTGGCCGACAGATTGAGCAGGATTATGCAACCTCATGAGTGGTCGCTCAACTCCAGTGTGGTGCGCCAGATCTTCCAAGCGTGGGGCACCCCCTTGGTGGATCTCTTCGCATCTCGAGTGAACCACAAAGTCCCTCAGTTCTGTTCCAGGCTTCAGGCCCCCGGCAGACTGGCATCGGATGCCTTCCTCCTGGATTGGGGGGAAGGCCTGCTGTATGCTTATCCTCCCATTCCTCTGGTGGGGAAGACTTTGTTGAAACTCAAACAAGACCGAGGCACCATGATTCTGATTGCTCCTTTTTGGCCGCGTCAGATCTGGTTCCCTCTTCTTCTGGAGTTATCCTCCGAAGAACCGTGGAGATTGGAGTGTTTTCCGACCCTCATCACGCAGAACGAAGGGGCTCTTCTGCATCCCAGCCTCCGGTCCCTGGCTCTCACGGCCTGGATGTTGAGAGCGTAGACTTTGCCTCTTTGGGTCTGTCAGAGGGTGTCTCCCGCGTCTTGCTTGCTTCCAGGAAAGATTCCACCAAGAGGAGTTACTTCTTTCTGTGGAGGAGGTTTGCCGTCTGGTGTGACAGCAAGGCCCTAGCTCCTCGCTCTTGTCCTACACAGACCCTGCTTGAATACCTTCTGCACTTGTCTGAGTCTGGTCTCAAGACCAACTCTGTAAGAGTTCACCTTAGCGCAATCAGTGCATACCATTACCATGTGGAAGGTAAGCCGATCTCGGGACAGCCTTTAGTTGTTCGCTTCATGAGAGGTTTGCTTTTGTCAAAGCCCCCTGTCAAGCCTCCTACAGTGTCATGGGATCTCAATGTCGTTCTCACCCAGCTGATGAAACCTCCTTTTGAGCCACTGAACTCCTGCCATCTGAAGTACTTGACCTGGAAGGTCATTTTCTTGGTGGCAGTTACTTCAGCTCGTAGAGTCAGTGAGCTTCAGGCCCTGGTAGCCCAGGCCCCTTACATCAAATTTCATCATAACAGTCCTCCGCACTCACCCTAAGTTCTTGCCAAAGGTCGTGTCGGAGTTCCATCTGAACCAGTCAATTGTCTTGCCAACATTCTTTCCCCGTCCTCATTCCTGCCCTGCTGAACGTCAGCTGCACACATTGGACTGCAAGAGAGCATTGGCCTTCTATCTGGAGCGGACACAGCCCCACAGACAGTCCGCCCAATTGTTTGTTTCTTTTGATCCCAATAGGAGGGGAGTGGCTGTAGGGAAACGCACCATATCCAATTGGCTAGCAGATTGCATTTCCTTCACTTACGCCCAGGCGGGGCTGGCTCTTGAGGGTCATGTCACGGCTCATAATGTTAGAGCCATGGCTGCGTCAGTAGCCCACTTGAAGTCAGCCTCTATTGAAGAAATTTGCAAAGCTGCGACGTGGTCATCTGTCCACACATTCACATCTCATTACTGCCTGCAGCAGGATACCCGACGCGACAGTCAGTTCGGGCAGTCAGTTCTTCAGAACCTGTTTGGGCTTTAGGATCCAACTCCACCCCCCGAGGGCCCTGTTTGTTCTGTTCCAGGCTGCACTCTCAGTTAGTTGGTAAATTTTTTAGGTCAATCTCAGTTATGTCCTCGCCGTTGCGAGGCCCAATTGACCATGGTTGTTGTTTTGAGTGAGCCTGGGGGCTAGGGATACCCCATCAGTGAGAACAAGCAGCCTGCTTGTCCTCGGAGAAAGCGAATGCTACATACCTGTAGAAGGTATTCTCCGAGGACAGCAGGCTGATTGTTCTCACAAACCCGCCCGCCTCCCCTTTGGAGTTGTGTCTTCCCTTGAACTGTATTGCTACATACTGGACTGGCCGGCTCGAGCCGGTTTCGGGCAGGAAGACGGCCGCGCATGCGCGGTGTGCGCGGGCGCGCGAGGGCTAGCAAAGGTCTTTGCTAGGAAGATTCCGATTGGAGGGGCTGCCGAGGACGTCACCCATCAGTGAGAACAATCAGCCTGCTGTCCTCGGAGAATACCTTCTACAGGTATGTAGCATTCGCTGTATGTGCATCTATTAAAAGTGTGAAATACCTTTTCAAATATGTATATAAAGGACATGATTGTGCTAATGTCATCATAACGGAGCATAAAACTTTACAACACGATGAAATAAAAACCTTCACCGACTCAAGATATGTTACTGCTCCTGAAGCTGCATGGTGACTTAACGCGTTTGAAATGCATCACCAATCACACACTATCCAAAGATTAGAAGTCCACTTGCCAGATGAACAAAGCATTGTTTTTCATCCAAAAAACATTGACATTGCAGTACAAACAGCAAAAACAAGGGACACTACTTTAACAGCATGGTTTAAACTTAATGCTGAACATCCTCCTGCAAACAGCATTTTGTACATTGATATTCCTATGTACTATACCTTCAACAAAACACAACGAAAGTGGAAACAGAGAAAAACTGAAAATAATAAAACAATTGGCAGGAAGATCACGTGACGCCATGGCGGAGAGCAGACGCACCTGAAGAGCTCTCCGGCCCCGATCCTCCTTTCCCGTTGAGCGGCACAACCACGGACACAGAGAGCGTACTACAATAGATCGGAACATAGATAAAACCCCAACAAGTGAATATCAGGCAGCATACGCCGGGGATGGCTGCGAAAACGGCTCAAAAAGAGAAGTTGCGGCAAAAACAACCAGACCCCAAAATGGCGTCCTCGCCGGAAAAGTCCAGCACGGCAGTTTCTTCGGCGTGGGTGGCGGAGATAACGGCGGAGATGTCCGCCGTTATGGAAGAGCTACTAGACCGCAGATTAGCCCCCATTGACTCCAAATTGGAGAAGCTGCATACGCGAATGGAGGACTTGGCGAGAGAATGCGTGGCCTGCCAAACCCGAACGAGCATGGTGGAGGATAAATTAAAGGAGGTGGAGGCCGAACAAAAAACATCCAAAGGACGCGTTGAAGCGCTAGAGCAAAAAGTAGAAGAATTAGAGAATCGTTCTAGGCGCAACAATTTGCGTCTGGTGGGACTTCCGGAGGCCATGGGTGGCAGGGACCTAATTATGGAACTGGAACGTTGGCTTACTGCAAGAGTGGCCTTCCCTGTGCACATGGGCCCCCTGAGAGTGGAGAGGGCTCACCGTCTGGGGCCTCGAGTAGATAATACCAATAAACCCAGAGTACTCATTATGCGGGTTTTGAATTTCCAGCACAAACAATATATTTTGCAAGCCTCCAGGAAAGACAATGTGCTGATGTATGAACAGAAAAGAATACTATGTTTTCAAGATTATTCGGCGGGGGTGGCGGGGAGACGCCGCGCTTTCTCCTCAGTGTGTACAGCACTGTTTAATCAGAAGATTAGATTCAACTTGATGTACCCAGCGCAGTTGAAAATCGTGTACAAAGGATCAACGCATGTATTTGACGCAGTGGAGGAGGTGAAAAAATTTGTGACCCAGATCGGAGCAGAAGACGGGGAAAACACTGGGAGAGACGCCCCGGCATGATCCAGAGGAGAGGATGGAGTGCTACGCTATCTCTCAACTAGAGAAAGGTCTCCTAGACATCAGTCACAAGCTTGCAAGGTTTGATTAGACAACAGATCAGCTTAGCAGCGGATGTTAATGATTGTTAACTACAGAGAGATCTCATGGACATCAACCACAGTTTTGACAGGTTTGACTAGATAATAGGCCGTTTGAACAGTTGAGGTTAATGTTTGTTAAAGTTGCATAAGATATAAGGATTTTGGCTACCTGGAGGGGTTCACACCCGCATAATTTACATCATTGGGACAGACCTCAGGAATCTAAGGACAAACCTAGAGATTTAAGACAGATAGGAGATGTGATACCTAGGACTGGTGGTGGAACCTGAAAATAGGTATTGATTGAGGCCTGCCCATATCAAAGCCCGATTGATGATATAAATGACCTTATAAAAGGATTTTACTATGTATTACCATATGAGGGGAGACACAATGTGAGAAGTACAAGGAACCTATACCAGGGGTGTATATTGTTTGTTGCGGGTTGATTGCTAAGGGGGTTACAAAATAAATGGGATGGGCCTTAAAAGTCCAGAATACATAACGGATGAGAGCATGAAGGGGAGGGAGGTCGGGAGGCGATAAATGTGATCGGTTCCCATTTTGGGAAACATGGAACAAGGGGGGAGGGGTCAGAAGAATGAGATGGGGGGATGGGCAGGGGGAGGAGTGGAGATTTGGGTGGGAGGGATAACAGGGAACAAGGCCAACCAATACGTTAGGGGGAGAGGAAGAACAATGGAACAGAGACAAGGCAAATGTCGAGAGCGGGATTGGGGGGGCATAGGCTGGGGTGCCCACCTGACACAACAACAAGAAAAGAGAGCTACACTACAGAACATAGTAGGCCCGACAGATTATGGTTAGGCTCGTTACTTGGAACGTGGGGGGGATACACTCACCCATAAAGAGAACAAAAATTTTGCAACAGTTACAGAGAAAAAATATAGATATTGCCTTGCTGCAAGAAACACATCTTAGCCAGGAGGAACACGCAAAGCTTAGGACCTGGTGGGTGGAGGAATGCGTCTCAGCGGGAGCACAAGGGAAAAAAGGAGGGGTAGCGATATTAATTCGTAAAGGTCTGACCACAGCGGTACGACCCATGGTGACGGACGCAAGAGGCCGTTATGTGCTCGTGGAAGTGGAAATATCAGGACAAAAACTGCTAGTAGGCAACATCTACGCCCCTAA
Source organism: Microcaecilia unicolor (assembly GCF_901765095.1). Lineage (NCBI taxonomy): Eukaryota > Metazoa > Chordata > Amphibia > Gymnophiona > Siphonopidae > Microcaecilia > Microcaecilia unicolor. The sequence goes on from NC_044032.1 coordinate 365,535,796, forward strand.
TCAATATGATAGGTACTTTTACAACCAAATACTACACCATTTACTCTCATATCGTGGGGAACAGATGCTGGTAGGGGGAGACTTTAATACGGTATGGGATGCTTCGATTGATAGCACCCAGGGTAAAAGGAATGATTCGGCGGCGTCTAATAAGGGCTTGAAAAGACTAGGACGAACACTACATTTGATAGACGTGTGGAGGGTGTTACATCCCACTGAAAGAGATTATACTCACCATGCGAGAGCCCACGCATCCCAAGCCAGAATAGATTATATATTAACTACTGAAAACATGCTAGGAAAAGTGAAGGATACCCATATAGGACCTTACACGATTTCAGATCATGCTTGGGTTAGCATAGAATGGGAATGGGAGGAACGCAGACACAAAGGGGGTTCCTGGCAATTTCCACTAGAATTGACTGGCGACGAGAAATTTAAGACCAAGTTAAAAGAGAGTTGGGAAGATTACATAGCAATGAACCGGCAACACATGGAGAACCCAACTTTATTTTGGGATGCAGCGAAAGCTGTGTTGCGAGGCGAAATAATTAGTTACCATCACCACCTGAGGTCAGCGAGAAATAGGGAAATTATACGACTAAGTAAGCTGATATGCAAAGCTCGGCAGGCCTACGGCCGGACACACACAGAATCACATCGCACTAAACTCATGGAACTTCAAGTCACATTAAACACATTGTTGCATCAACGGGCTTCGAAGTCTCAAACATACTATAAATTTCACTTACACAGATTTGGGAATAAAGCAGGACGTCAATTAGCAAGATTAGCCAACCCGAGAGGGAGCACGAGACAGGTCCTACAAGTGAGAGGGGAACAAGGGAAACTGGAACGTACAGCAGATAAGATATGTGAGGCGTTTGCTAAATATTATGATAATCTATATATGATGCCGGAGGACAGGGGGCTATCAGAGTCTCTCTATCTAGACAATTTAGACTTACCGGCCCTCAACCAGGGGGATAAAGATAAATTGAATGAACCAATCACGGAGGCAGAAGTAATGCTGGGTATAAAACAAGGACAATTGCTGAAGGCGCCTGGCCCGGATGGGCTCCGCATAGAATTTTATAAGATACTGGGGGAACACGTTGCTCCGACATTAACTAAATACTTCAATAACATAGTTGACAAGGAACAACCCCCGGAAGGCCTATCTTTAGCACATATAGTGGTGCTGCCTAAGCCAGGTAGGGATCCGCAATGTGTAGAGTCATACCGCCCAATTTCCCTATTGAATGTGGAAATAAAATTGCTAGCAAAAATCCTGGCAAACCGTATGAAACAGGTCTTGCCGAAGCTAATACATGAAGCGCAAACGGGATTCGTAGAGGGCAGAGTAATAGTGAAGAACTTGCGAAAAATCATAGGGGCTCTAGAAAAGAGGAAACATACAGATACGCCATCCCTCCTAATAAGTTTTGACGCCGAAAAGGCATTTGACAAAGTGCACTGGGCATTCCTGTTCGCCACATTAAAAAAATATGGGTTTGATGGTCGTTTTATGTCAGGGATCCGAGCCCTCTATCATAGACCAAAAGCTAAGATACGGGTCAACGGATTGGAATCAGAGGAGTTTCAGATATATAGAGGAACCCGACAAGGATGCCCGTTATCCCCATTACTATTTGTTTTATCGCTTGACCCACTGATCAGAGACATCGAGGCTAGTCCAACGATACAGGGTATGCACATAGGCCAGGCCGAATTCAAAATAGCAGCATTTGCAGATGATCTTTTAGTAATGCTTACAAAGCCTAAGGCATCGTTCACGGCTCTGATGGAGACCTTGGAAGAATATGGGGATTTTGCAGGTCTAAAATTGAACCTGACTAAGTCAGAAGCCTTGGCCTCCTCAGAAGAAGTGAAGGCCCTATGGGGTCAGGGGTTCCCTTTAAGCTGGGCGGAAGGGTCTTTTAAATACTTGGGGATTCAACTGACCATGGAGCTAGGAAAACTGCAGGACTTAAACGTACGCTCCCTGTTAGAGGGGACAAGACAGCGACTAGATGGATGGGAGGGCCTCCCGTTATCATTAGTTGGCAGGATAAATTTAATACGCATGGTAATATTCCCTAAATGGTTGTATCTCCTGCAGACACTTCCCCTTCGACTGACACGCAAAGAATTAATAAACATTAACCGGGCCTTCAGCAGGTTTTGTTGGGCGAGAAAGAAACCCCAAATAAAGGCTACAGTGATGAGAGGGAGATGGAATCTGGGAGGATTGGGAGTGCCAGATCTTGCCCTGTACAACCAAGCTTGTCTCCTTAGACATATAGGAGACTGGGTAGGCCACTCAAATGTCTTCACACCATTGAAAATGGAACGGGAATATTTTGCTCCGTACGATGTTATCACATTATTACACTTAGAACAGGGACAAATTCCAGCCCAGTTAAAACATTGTCATTTGCTACAATCCATGCGAAAGGCATGGAAAGAGCTAGTTAGGACTTTGGGAGGAATGCCAGGAACATCAGAACTTTTAACATTTAGAGGGAACCCGAATTTTGAGCCTGGACAAACTAACTCAGCCTTCCTTCGATGGGAGGCACAGGGAATCACGAAAGTGGAACATCTGCTAGGCAGGGATGGAGCTATCCTGAAATTCGAAGACCTGGAAAGTAAGATAGGGAATACATGGGGGGACTACTTTGCATTTGTACAAGCTAAACACTATATTTCTAGCCTTAACCAATCAACACTCCAATCAAAAATAGGAGGTCAGATACAAAACTTCTTCTTGACATTGGAAGCAATAGGAATGACAGTATCTTCTATAAGCCGAGCAATAGAGAAAAACACCCCCATAAAAAACTTGGACTATATTAAACAAAAATGGGAATATGAATCGGGAGGGTCATTAGGGAGGTGGGATATAGGGGCCACGCTGAGACGCATTCCGATGCTCACCATAGACGAAAGGCTCAGGGAGAGTGGATATAGAGTGGTAATGAGAGCATATATGTCAGGGAAGCAATGGGGACGCATAACTACTGGGGGGAATGTGAAATGTGTTAAATGTGACCAAGAAAACCCCACGCTATTTCATGCCTTTTGGGGCTGCCCTGGAATTCGTATGTTTTGGAGACGAATACAATGCTTTTTAACCGCCACGACACAGACACCGGTAAGGGGGGTATGGGAACACTACGTGCTGGACACACAACCAGCGTTTGCGACACTGGCGAAAGGGCCTAGGCTTTGGTGCCGTAAGGTCAGCCTGATAGCGAGCAAGACCATACTGCAAAAATGGATATCCCCTGATCCACCTGCCTATTGGCATTGGCGGAACCAAATACATGAGATGGCCACATGGGAGGCCAGGGAGGCAAGAGGTAATCCAAAACGGAAAAAATGTTTCATGCAAATATGGGGACCTTATTTACAAGGGCTTAACCCAAGGGGCAGAAGTCTAATACTTAACACGTTGTGACACAGTTCCGGTTAATCAAATAGGGAGTAAATCTCTTCCCGAACAAAGGTTGGCAAGTGGGGGGGATGAGAGACTGATGAGATCTTGTATCATTAGGAAAGGGGAACAATTAATATACATGTTACCAATGTACTATGCCATTGATAATTAAGATTTGATGGACATTTGGGCAATGCTAGACAACGCCGGAGGCTCAGCCGGGAGGGGACCACAAGAACAAGGGTTCCCTCCCGGGATAATGGAAGCCTACCTGCAAATAATGGTTCTATACAGAGACGAACTAAGAGATATGACCAAATAAGAAACAGGAGAATGAGAACTATTGAACATACACATGAAGTTCATGCCTTTCTCAAAGGAAATAAAATATGTAATGTCTAGCCTAAGTCGCATTTGGGACATGTGGGAGGGGGGAAAAGGAGGGGGGAGGCGGGGGGGGAGAAAACGAAATAAAATAATGATGGTAAACATTACTCACCTTGTATAGATGCATAACACTTGTATTTTATAATTGTTTTTTGGAAGCCACTTGGTTGTATGTGACAGAGTGTTCCATCAATAAAAAAGTTGAAACATAAAACAATTGGCAGGATGTATGCAGTTAATTTAGCAACAGATCCTGAACGTTATTGCCTAAGACTCATTCTACTACACCAACCTGGTGCTAAGTGTTTTCAAGACTTAAAAACAGTTCAAAATACTGTTTACAATACATTCCAAGATGCAGCAAAAAAATGGGACTCATTCATGATGAAGCAGTGTGGGAAAACACATTAGACGACGCAGTCACAAGCAGCATGCCCCAGCAAATACGGGAAGTTTTTGCAGCACCATGTAATGCTTTACAAATTTATCAAAAATATAAAACTTTTATGCAAGAAGATTTTACACATATGCATGGATGCACACAAGAATGCACTGTTTGTGAACAATTATGCCTTCTCAAAATTCAAACTATTTTTCAAACACATGGCAAAATCCTACAACACTTCGGCTTACAAACAACAACACACAAGATAGAAGATCCTACCCTTGCATTCAAAGCTGCAGAAAAAAAGCATAACGCCGAAATAATGCAACAAAACTTAAACCATGAGCAACAAGAAGTTTTCAAAACTATACTTTCTGCATGCAATGACAAACAACAAACCAACAACTGCTTTTTCTTAGATGGCCCAGCAGGAAGTGGCAAAACTTATACATATAAAACTATCCTCAGTACCATCCGAGGAGAAGGTGAAATTGCACTTCCTGTTGCATCTACAGGAATTGCAGCAAACCTACTTCCTGGAGGACGAACTTATCATTCACAATTTAAATTACCAGTTCCTCTACTTGAAAACTCTACATCAACTATCAGATTAAACTCCAATAATGCTTCAATCCTTAGAGATGCACACATAATAATTTGGGATGAATCAACTATGGCTCCCACTATGGCACTTACTGCTGTAGATAGACTACTTAAAGACATCATGAAGAATGAGAAACCATTTGGGGGAAAAGTTCTTCTACTAGGTGGAGATTTCAGACAAACTCTACCAGTCATACAACATGCTAATCGAGCACACATTATTGAATCAAGCATTAAATTTAATAAACTATGGAAACAATTTAACATACTTAAATTACACAACAATGTAAGCTGTACAGATCCAGAGTACAACAACTGGCTAATTGATTTAGCTAATGGGAATCTGCCATGTCCACATGGTTTCCAAGATATGATTGAAATACCTGATCAGCACATTTGTTACACAGATATAGTTGAAGCTGTCTTTGGACACAAAATTACTGCAGACACAGTTGCAAACTTTGTACAAAAGACTATTCTTTGCCCAAAAAACACACATGCAGACAAAATAAATGACGACGTTCTAAATATTTTACAAGGAAACACAATCACTTACTTAAGTACAGATTCCATACATGACTCAACAGAAGAACAACAACACTTATATCCTGTGGAATTTCTTCATCAACAAACTCCTACTGGGATGCCACCACATAAACTAGATTTGAAAATTGGTGCAATAATTATACTACTCAGAAATTTAAACACCAAAAAAGGATTGTATAATGGAACTCGCCTAATAGTCAAAGACTTGAAAAACAACCTTATCATTAGTCAAGTACTCAGTGGATCAAGTGCTGGCAGTACTGTTTTCATACCACGTATTGACCTAGCACCATCAAACACAGACCTACCATTTATACTATCTAGAAGACAATTCCCTGTCAAATTGGCCTTTGCAATGAGCATTAACAAGTCACAAGGACAAACTTTTGACAAAGTTGGGATTTTCCTTCCTGAACCAGTATTTACACATGGACAACTATATGTTGCCTTTTCAAGAGTAAAGAACTCTTGTGATGCAATTGTAAAACTGATAGAGGGACCTCAACAAGGACACCTTTTACCTGATTGTAACAAAAATTATACAAAACATATTGTTGACAATGGTTCATAATGTAAGAAACAATTACAATACAAATACAACTTTAAAAAAAAAGTGGGCTTTTTAAAAAACACTTATATCCCTTAATCTCAAACAAAATTTTTTTTAATAAAAACCACATGCTAGCGCCCGTTTCATTTACGGGCCTTTTTTACTAGTTGTTATATAATATGCTTCAGTTTCTATGCGGATTTTTAGGCGCCAAACATAGGATCCTAGGTTCAACATTTTATGAGCTACTGCTTGTATCTGCTGTTTGAACGAGCGATATCTGTCAAATATTACTACCAAAATTTTAAGGGACGTTTCCAATGGAAAATCAATATTGTGAATACACAAATTATTCTCACTCCCCATATTAAATTTGTTGCTAAATACTATAAACTTTGTTTTCTTTGTTCATTTTTTTTTAAATAAATCCTTTTTATTGAAATAAATCTGGAGTTACAAGGCATCAACAGTGCCAACATATATATCACAATCATCAAAGATGTACCAACCAAAAAACCATTTCTTTTCAACCTCAATTTTATTACCGTTCCCCCCCTACCCATCCCAGTCCCCCCATCTCTGAGAGGCATCAAATACGAATATCAAGTTCAGTGAGAACCAAATAGAATGTAGTTATGGTTAATCATGTCTGGTCATGTTAATTCAAGAGAGAGCTACAAGCTACGGTCTGAGGGTGGACCAAAATCTCTCCCAACAGTGTTGAAATTTCCTTCCCTTTTCAAGTAGAGAGGTGTGGTAGCCGTGTTAGTCCACTCTTAAAGGTAATCAATAGAAATCAAACAAAATAAACATGGAAAAGAAAATAAGCTGATACCTTTTTTATTGGACATAACTACATTTCTTGATTAGCTTTCGAAGGTTGCCCTTCTTCGTCAGATCGGAAATAAGCAAATGTGGTAGCTGACAGTATATATAAGTAAAACATCCAAGCATTACATTGATAGTCTAACAGGGTGTGGGTGGGTAGGAGGTATTCATGGGGACATCAAAGCATTACATTGATAGTCTAACAGGATGGGTGTGGGTAGGTGAGGAGGGTGATAAACAGAGGAATACAACTTTATGGTTTATAATGGGCTAGAAAACCCAGATCCTTGTTAAGTCCTGTCTGTTGGGTGTCAAAATATTCAATCATTCTGACTTCAAAGGTTTTACGTTCCTGTATTGTTTTAAAGTTACCTTTCAGGATTCTTACTATGAAATCACTGGTACAGTGTTCTGGTCTTGTAAAGCGCTGCCTCACAGGGGTGGGAACCCTACTGGCACCAGCATTCTTCATGTGATATCTATGTAAATTAAATCTTGTCTTAAGCATCTGGCCTGTTTCTCCAATATAGCATCCTTTGTTACATTTTTTACACTGAATGATATATACCACATTGGAAGATGAGCGTGTGAAAGATTCCTTTATGTTGAATATTTTTCCTTTGTGAATGACTGTGGGGTCCTGTGAAATGTTTTGGCATAGCTTGCAGATGGATATATTACAGGGAAGTGTGCCCTTACCTTCTTTTTCAGTCTGTGTTGGGAGTTTACTTCTGATTAGCTTGTGTTTTAAGTTGGGTGACTGTCGGAAGGCCAGCACTGGTGGGGATGGGAATATCTCTTTCAGTAATTCATCCTCCTGGAGTAGAGGCTGTAGATCTCTTATGATTTTCCTCAGTTTTTCCAGCTCTGGGTTGTATGTCAGTACAAGGGGGTTTCTGTCTGTGGCTTTTTTTTCCCTTGTACTGTAGCAGGTTTTCCCTGGGTGTTTTGAGGGAGGAGGCAACATTCTTGGAGATTATTTTGTGGTTGTAGCCTTTCTGTTTGAAGGATGCAGTCAGGATTTCAAGGTGTCTGTCTCTGTCCACTGGGTCAGAGCAGATACAGTGGTATCTTGTGGCTTGGCTGTAAATAATGGATTTTTTAGTATGTGAAGGATGGAAGCTGGAGTTGTGGAGGTAGCTGCATCTGTCTGTGGGTTTCCTGTATACAGATGTTTGTATATAGCCATCACTGATTGAGACCATGGTGTCCAAAAAACTGACTTTTTCTGGGGAGTAGTCAATTTTGAATCTGATTGTAGGATGGTATGTATTGAAGGAATAGTAAAATTGTTTCAGAGTTTCTTCCCCCTCCGTCCAGATCATAAAGATGTCATCGATGTACCAGTAGTATTTTAGAGGTTTGGTCTGGTATGTATTCAGAAATGTCTCTTCCAGTTCAGCCATAAAAAGATTGGCATATTGGGGTGCTGTCCTGGTGCCCATCGCAGTGCCCATTATTTGTAGATAGATATCATTGTTAAAGTGGAAGTAGTTGTGAGTTAAAATAAATTTGATTAATTTTGTAATAGTTTCTGGTGAGTATTGATGGTCCAGAGTGGACTTACACTTCCCTGTAATATATCCCGCCCATGCACGACCGCTCCCGCTCAGTTTTCGATTTTCCGCGCTGGAGAGAAACGTAGCTTTGTCCCTCTCCGTATCAGCCCCGGAAAACCGTTTTTGCGGCCTAGCCACGATTTCCTTTTACTCTACGTGCGTTCGCGCGCCCCTTCTTTTCTTTAAAAAAAAAGTCCTTATCGTCGAGTTTTTTCTTTTATTTCGCTTCGTTGCGGCCTTGTGGCTGCACGTCCGATTTCTTTCTTTTGTGGTGTTATTTTTACCGTCACCATCGACGGTTTTGACATCGCCGACGCGATTTTTCCGTCGATGTCTTCAAAGGTCCCAAGCGGATTCAAAAAGTGTGGTCGGTGCGACCGGCAGATCTCGCAGACCGATCCTCACGCTTGGTGCCTCCAGTGCCTCGGCCCGGAGCATAATTCCTAGGCGTGCACCTTGTGTCTCGGCTTGAAAAAGCGGACACAAGTGGCGAGGCAAGTTCTTCGGGACCGTCTTTTCGGAACTTGCGCCGGCCCTTCGACGTCGGCGGCATCGGTGTCGACGGCTGGGACTTCGGTATCGATACCGATGTCGACGACTTTGACGCCGAGCATGGCATCGACCCCAGGAATACAGGTTCCCTTGGCCCGACGACCTGCCAGCGATGGCGGCGGTGAACGACCTCCCGCCGCCCAGGGCCATCGGGATCAAACCCTGTCGGATCCGACCCCCAGAGGGCGCGGAGACTCCACCTCCTCCTCTTCCATGCCACGGAGCGCTGATGACAGGCATCGGAAGAAGGTTGCGAAGAAGCACCGTCATCGGTCGCCCACGGCGCAAGGCACGGGCAGCTCAGGGACGTCAAGAGACGATTCGATCCCTAAGAAGCGCCCGCGCCGAGAGGAGCGCTCCCCCTCTATTGAAGAGGTGTCGATGCGCAGGTCGTCGGGTACCCCGGTACTGTCTCCTGGACCCGGGCAGCTTCGAGCACCGACGCCCGCACCGGCTCCCCAGCCTCTCCCGACAGCGGCCCTGGACGAGTGCCTCCGAGCCATCCTCCCAGGTATCCTGGAGGGGCTGATGGAAGCGCCGGCGGGCTCTGGCCCCATGATGCGGTCTTCGATGCCGGTGCTGCTTGCGGCGCCAGTCTCGATTGCCACTCAGGTGGAATCCCCGTCGACGTCGATGGAGGGAGCTTCGTCCCCGCCGGCGCGGGAGTCTACCTCTCAGCACCATCATCGAGGACGTGGTTCCTCGGGGTCGAGACGGGCCTGGTTGCGGTCTGAGCTCAAAGAGCTCATGTCCGACACCGAGGAGGAGTCCTCGTGGGGGGAGGAGGACCCCAGATATTTCTCCTCTGAGGAGTCTGCAGGTCTTCCCTCCGACCCCACGCCTTCACCAGAGAGGAAACTCTCGCCTCCACAGAGCCTCTCCCTTGCCTCTTTTGTCCGGGACATGTCTATTAGCATTCCCTCCCCAGTGGTTACCGTGGATGAGCCGAGGGCTGAGATGCTCGAAGTCCTCAACTATCCATCACCACCTAGAGAGTCTTCCACGGTACCGTTGCACAATGTCCTCAAGGAGACACTGCTTCGGAACTGGTTGAAGCCCTTATCTAATCCCACCATTCCTAAGAAGGCAGAGTCCCAATACAGAGTCCACACAGACCCGGAGTTGATGTGGTCTCAGCTACCACATGACTCAGCGGTCGTGGACTCTGCTCTCAAAAGAGCCAGGAGTTTGAGGGATACCGCCTCAGCGCCCCCAGGGCGGGAGTCTCGCACTCTGGACTCGTTTGGGAGGAAGGCCTACCATTCTTCCATGCTCATGACCAGAATCCAGTCATACCAGCTCTACACGAGCATCCACATGCGGAACAATGTGCGGCAACTGGCGGACCTGGTTGGCAAACTCCCGCCGGAGCAGTCCAAGCCTTTTCAGGAGGTGGTCAGGCAGCTGAAGGCGTGCAGAAAGTTCCTGTCCTGGGGTATTTATGACACCTGTGATGTGGCATCCAGAGCTGCGGCCCAGGGTATAGTGATGTGCAGGCTCTCATGGCTGTGTGCCTCTGACCTGGATAACCGGACTCAACAACGGCTGGCAGATGTCTGTTGCCGGGGGGGATAATATTTTTGGCGAGAAAGTCGAGCAGTTGGTGGACCAACTGCACCAGCGGGAAACCGCTCTCGACAAGCTCTCCCACCGGGCGCCTTCAGCATCCACCTCCACAGGTGGACGTTTTTCTCGGGCTCGGCAGGCTGCACCCTACGCTTACAACAAGCGTAGGTACAACCAGCCGGCCTGAAGGCCTCCTCAGGCACAAGGACAGTCCCAGCGCGCTCGTTCCCATCAACAGCATGCGCCTAAGCAGGCCCCTGCAGCTCCACAGCAAAAGTAGGGAACGGGCTTTTGACTAGATCCATGGGAACATAGCTGCCATAAAGGTAGCCGTGCCGGACGGCCTGCCGGTCGGGGGGAGGTTGACAGTTTTTCACCAAAGGTGGCCTCTTATAACCGCCGACCAGTGGGTTCTCCAAATAGTGTGGTGCGGATACACCCTGAATTTGATCTCCACCCCACCAAATTGCCCACCGGGAGTTCAATCCTTCAGCTCCCACCACAGGCAGGTACTTGCAGAGGAACTCTCCGCCCTTCTCAGCGCCAATGCGGTCGAGCCCGTGCCACCCGGGCAGGAAGGGAAGGGATTCTATTCCAGGTACTTCCTTGTGGAAAGAAAACAGGGGAGGATGCGCCCCATCCTAGACCTGAGAGGCCTAAACAAATATCTGGTGCGAGAAAAGTTCAGGATGCTTTCCTTGGGCACCCTTCTCCCCATGATTCAGAAAGACGATTGGCTATGTTCCCTGGATTTAAAGGATGCTTATACTCACATCCCGATACTGCCAGCTCACAGACAGTATCTGCGATTCCGTCTGGGGACACTTCACTTCCAGTATTGTGTGTTGCCCTTTGGGCTCGCCTCTGCACCACGGGTATTCACGAAGTGTCTCGTGGTGGATGCGGCGTACCTTCGCAAGCTGGGAGTGCACGTGTTCCCGTATCTCGACGATTGGCTGGTGAAGAGCACTTCAGAGGCGGGAGCTCTTCGGTCCATGCAGTGCACTATTCACCTCCTGGAGTTGCTGGGGTTTGTAATAAATTACCCGAAGTCCGATCTCCAGCCAGTCCAATCTCTCGAATTCATAGGAGCTCTGCTGAATTCACAGACGGCTCATGCCTACCTTCCTGAGGCGAGGGCTCAGAACCTTCTGTCCCTCACCTCCCAGGCCAGAACGTCCCAGCAGATCACAGCTCGGCAGATGTTGAGACTCCTGGGCCATATGGCCTCTACAATCCATGTGACTCCCATGGCTCGTCTTCACATGAGACCTGTTCAATGGACCCTAGCTTCCCAGTGGTGCCAGGCCACGGGGAATCTAGAAGATGCTATCCGCCTGCCCATCAGTTGTCGCAATTCGCTGCGCTGGTGGACGATTCGGACCAATTTGACCTTGGGACGCCCATTCCAAATTCCTCAGCCGCAAAAAGTGCTGACGACGGATGCATCTCTCCTGGGGTGGGGAGCTCATGTCGATGGGCTCCACACCCTCCAGGAAGCAGGTCTTCAGATCAATCTCCTGGAGCTCCAAGCGGTCTGGAACGCGTTGAAGGCCTTCAGAGATTGGCTGTCCTTCCAAATTATCCAAATTCGGACAATCAGGTTGCAATGTGTCAGGAAGCCGTCAGGATGTGGCGCTGGGCATGCAAGCACAGCATGCTTCTCCAAGCCACGTACCTGGCAGGCGTAAACAACAGTCTGGCCGACAGGCTGAGCAGACTCATGCAACCCCACGAGCGGTCGCTCCATTCCAGGGTGGTACACAAGCTCTTCCGAGAGTGGGGCACTCCCTCGGTGGACCTTTTCGCCTCCCAGACCAATCACAAGCTGCCTCAGTTCTGTTCCAGACTTCAGGCAAACGGCAGACTAGCATTGGATGCCTTTCTCCTCCATTGGGGGAAGGGCCTCCTGTATGCATATCCTCCCATACCTTTTGTGGGGAAGACCTTACTGAAGCTCAAGCAAGACCGCGGCACCATGATTCTGATCGCGCCCTTTTGGCCCCGTCAGATCTGGTTCCCTCTTCTGGAGTTGTCCTCCGAAGAACCGTGGAGATTGGAGTGTTTTCCAACCCTCATCTCGCAGAATGATACAGCACTTCTGCACCCCAACCTTCAGTCTCTGGCTCTCACGGCCTGGATGTTGAGGGCGTAGATTTTGCTTCATTGGGCCTGTCTGAAGGGGTCTCCCATGTCTTGCATGCCTCTAGGAAGGATTCCACTAAGAAGAGTTACTTTTTTAAGTGGAGGAGATTTGTCGTTTGGTGTGAGAGCAAGGCCCTAGAACCTCGTTCTTGTCCTGCGCAGACCCTGCTTGAATACCTTCCACACTTGTCAGAGATTGTTTTGAGCTGTTTGAAATTGTCCCTACACAAACCCACTGGGGGGCCATCCCTTTACTGCCTCCATCCTAACTGTTTTTCATTTTCTGTTGTTGGTCACTGGTGTTCACAGATCCTGAACCTATTGAGCTCGGCTAGGTCCTTATCAAGGTCATCAAGAGGGAAAATTGGGCTTCACCTCACTGGCAAGGTCCATACCAAGTACTCCTGAGTACCCCCACAGCTGTAAATCGCACTACAAGAAGGTAGCAGACCCATGTGCTGACATTAAGCAACCAGATTTGACCAACTTCTCGCCAGGGTAAGCCCGGCTGCACAGGAGAGGTGCTTCAATAGGAACCCTCGTCTCAAACCAGTGAAGAAAAGAATAACCCAAGCGAGCATTTAGGGTCTAATCCATATGACACTGCTCTTGTCTAATCAGGACACTTTTACATTTGGACTCTTACCCCAACATCATCTTTCCTTGGAGGAGATTCTTCCTGGAACCATCTATCTGATCTTCACCCTTCACCTACTGTTTTGTTTGGAACTTGAGAAGGATTTTGTTAATTTTGGACTTTGCATTCTGGACTTTTACCATAATGAAGTATTTACCATAATGATGACTTTGTTTTTTTTTTTTATTCTTCCAACTCTTTGTTCTATTCTTGTTGCTCACTCCCCACCCTTTGTTTCTCTTCTTAATCTGTCTGCTTGGTTTCATATGGTTTCTGCTGCTGCTATGCATGTTAACTATTTGTTTTAATTCCATTTGTCCTGTTTTTTATTCCTTTTATGGATCTTTTCTGGCACTGTTCCATATACTTATATGTTCCTGGGACTACTTCTGATATCTGAACGCTTGCCCACTTGATTTTCTATGCCTGCTTGATTTTCTATTTCTGTTGACATTTTGTTTACTTTCTAACACTGATCTTGCTGCATTTCTTTTTCACTCCTAGTTTGCAGGCCGCTACTTATGCTAAGTGGCTTTAGAAATTTTGATATTACATGTTGCAATTTATAATTTAGTGTATATCTGCTCATCCTGTGTTTTTTTTCTGTTGATTGTTTTTCAGGTTTCTGTCCTTGTGTAAGAAATATGCCACCATACTTTTAATTGTTCCTGGCCTAATTTTACTCATGATACCATGCCATTGCTTTATGTTTCCCCTTAGACATATCATTCTCTCCTGTACCCCATTTTTGTCCTTAAATTCTATTTTTGTTTTAATCATTAGTTTTTTTTTTTACCTCAATCATCCCTTGTGACCTTTTTCTCTCTGTGACACTGGCTCTAAAGAACCAGTCCTATTTACCACCTCTGTGTATGCTCCGAGTGTGTGAAAGGCTTCATGCTCCTCGCTATTCAGCCTTTCAAGAAGGAAATGTATATTCCTTCCTATATTACGCCTCTTGCTAAGGGCCAGGCCTACTACTGGGGCCTGTCAGTTTGGTTCTCACAAGATGGCCTAACAAGTTATCTTTGCAACATACAGTGCTTTTCTCAGGAGCTGGGAGCTGAGATCATGCCTTTCATATAAGGTAGCCTTGGCAGTTGCTAACAGGCTGAGGACATAGTGTGAGGGCTAAGGGAGATAGAACAATACCCTTGTGTCCCTTCTCTATGTAATTTTTTGCTCTGTGACTAACTGCACGCTATACTGATAACTGACTAACCAATGGCCACAGACTGTTCACGTGCAAACACATCAGGAGAGACTGATAGAATACAGAAGCAATCCATATCTACTATAATAAAGCTCACCCTCAACGTTCTGAAGACAACGTTCTGAAGTCACTCAGCCACTCCCTGAAGGGTTCATGGATTCATGGTGGTGAAGCCACAACACTGACCATGTCTCTCTGCCCCGCCCTTGCATGACAGACAAATCAGAAAAAACACCCTCAACATTCTGAAACACAAAGGACCATCACAACACCGTTCCCAGGCAACACTAGGCAACGTAAGACGGACCAATCAGAGGAAACTACGTGACAATAAGGGAGGAGAATTCCACAGCAGAATGGCTCATTATCTGTGCAGCACGGAGAGCACAGAACCACCGCTGGAACGAGAGAAGAATATTCCTTCTGTGGGTATGTGCAAAAATAGACCGGGGGGGGGGGGGGAGAAATTTTAAATGCCTAATGCCAGTACTGAAGATTGCCAGAGGGCCTATAGCAAAGACTATATTTGGGATCGCTTGACATGGAGTCGGAGGAGCCGGAAAACAACGTGCCCGTCACCATCTGGGACGTGGGCGAACAGGACAAGCTGCGGCCCAGCTGGAAGGATTACCCGCGACCCAGCCAGCAGCAAACAGCGACCAAGGAAGGGGGAGGAGTACTCCTTCCCTGCCTAGGAATCGCTGGAGACTGGCTGCCAAACTAACAAAACAACAGCACACCGACGCACCACCTCCATCATTCGAAAGGCATCCACTCTTTCTTCAACAGAAATGCAAATTAATAATACAAAACAAACAAAGAATACATGGTTTCTCAGGCGGCTGCAGGTAACTCCCCACCCCCTTCCTCTTCCCCTTTTGCCGAAGCGGCCAAGGACGTGCCCAACCATCCCCAGCCAAGCTACCACCCCCAGACGGCCCGAGACCGTGCTCTTCTCCCTTCCGCCAACTTAAAACAACCATCCCCGTCCTCAGGCAAGCCGTCACCCACCTCCAGGATGCCCAGAACCCCAGCCCAATGGAAAAAGATGGCGCTGCTTCCAACAGCACATTTCTCTTCCAGCATTCCCCTACAGCAGCCCTGAAACGGCCAAAAAATACCAACAGACAAAGAACGTGCTCCTCTACCTTCCGCCCATCTAAAACAACACTGCTGCCTCAGCACAACACAAAAAAAAAAAACCTGGAAAAAAAACCCCACCACTCAGCAAAGGCTGACCCCCCTACAACCACATTTACATTTCACCAACAGAAAGACCCCCCTCCACAAACCTCCATGACAGACAAAACCACACACACACAATACAACAGAAACACACCCTCAAAGCCACACACCAATCCAACCCACTTTGCCAGCACAGCACAGCACATCCCACAACCCCCAAGAAAAAAACAAAACAAAAAAAGACACACATCAACAACCTGCACACACACCGCACACTCACACACACACACACACACACACACAAAATAACTCTGTGACACATACACACACACAAAAAAAAAAAGCCACATGCTAGCACCCGTTTCATTGGTTTTGGAAACGGGCCTTTTTTTACTAGTATGGTATAAGGCAACCTAATGGTGCTAGTTTATAGGAAATCACATGATTTATGAGAAATGGAATTTGCAACAGTATATATATGTGATGTCCGGGAGGTGTGATCAGAGCAGTCCTTGTCTGTCAGGATGCGCATTTGCTGACTGACAACCTGCTTCAGGGAGAGAACTTTTGTTTGTATTTTTTCTTGGCTCTGTGAGATGCTAATAAAAGGTAATTTACTGGCTGCGCCTAATGGAGTCTAAGTTCTCTTTCTTATCTGTGTTTTCCCTCCCTGGGGGGGCTAAGGGATGGAAATACACACTGGTCATTTAGGGCACATTTTTGTGCCTTATTCGTTACAAAAACAGGTTTAGCTCAAAACGTCTTAGTGTTAGTCTTGGACAGTTTTGTTCTGTTCCATTATGGCTAAAAAACGTCCAAGCAACGTACAATGTTGAGGAATGCCCAAATCCTACCCTTAACACACCCCTGACATGTCCCCTTGTGATTTGAACGCACTTCTGACAGACTTCATAGTCTAAAAATTGGTTTTGAAAATACCTATTTGGATGTTTTTATGAGAAAAAACATCCAAATACAGACTTATGCCAGTTTTTGGACATTTTTCTCTTTTGAAAATGAGCCCAATAGTGTTCTACCCATTTGCATGGAGGCAGACTATTTGTTGTTTATGTGAATATGCTGAGCATTGTCTGTAACAGATTACAGTGCCTGTACCTTTAAAATAGATAAGACTACAAATCCCTGTAATCCTGTAGTTCTCTGTAATAGGCTGTTCGAGAGTACATGTCCTAGATCCCTATGTGTTAGGGAACTCTTTCTATTGTCTTGCCTTGTTCTCTAAACATGCTGGGCTAGTAGCACCCCCCCCCCCCCCCCCCACACACACACATTTCCCTTTCCATTGATCTGTAGTGCTAGTCCACAGCATGCTTTTCCTGTGATCGTTTTAACTGCTAATGTGTATCTATGACATGAGCTCTACGAGCCTTTATAACTCCATCAAGATTTCAGTAGTGTAAAAGTTTAAACAGCATTACTATTAGTAGCTGAATTCTTCTTAGCTGTCATCAATGGAGAGACAGCTGGTTGATAACAGACTCTCTGTTTGCAACAGAAAAATTCTTGTCCACCACATCTATACTCTGGTTTAAACTGCATGCCAATCACCCTGTTGAGAGAGCAGAACAGTTTTGTCTTGAATTTTAACAAGTTATGGGACATATTTTATGTTTTGCTTGTGTTTTGCCCCATTTTACACACGTTCATATTATTTTGTTTACATATTAAGCTTTAG
Source organism: Microcaecilia unicolor (assembly GCF_901765095.1). Lineage (NCBI taxonomy): Eukaryota > Metazoa > Chordata > Amphibia > Gymnophiona > Siphonopidae > Microcaecilia > Microcaecilia unicolor. The sequence goes on from NC_044032.1 coordinate 365,553,090, forward strand.
TCTAATGCACTATGTACATCTACTCCTTGGCCCCTCTGGGCACATGCTCCCTGACACCACTGACTAAGGGCCTTTCCTCTTGGTTCAGACTGAGGCCTATTTGCCTGCTGAGTAACTCTTGTCTCCTCTTGCATCATGTGCTTCCAAGACAAAAGAAAGAAACAGAAGGCTGCATCCGGTTCCTGTGAGCAGCCCAACTGACCTCTCATCCCTTCAGCAAAGTACCTCCTTTTTATACCAGAGCTTACCATTCAGTGTACCACTGGTTGAACACTGTATGTACTCGGAACCTCCAATATGAATCCAGCATCTGATGTGTCAACAATTCGGTATGTTTAATCTGTTTTCCCTCACCCCCTTCTACAGACTACAGAAAATGCCTGTTAATTTTCTACCTGTATAATATACAAAATGTGATTCAGCAGCTCTGTGAAGGTTATTTTATTTTAATATTTTCTATCAAAAGATGTCTCTTTGAGGTAAGCAGATCAAACAATTGTAGTCTCTGAAATAGTAAATTGGCCACTGTCCCAGAGATGATGACTTGAGCTTCAGTGAGGCAGCAAACCGCAGTGAACAGGTGTGGAGGCAGTCAGTCTTCTACAAAAGATGAGTCTTTGCTGCGATTCAGTGAAGCAGGAAACAGCAGTGAACAGATGTGATGGCAGTTGGTCTTTTGCAAAAGGTATCTCTGTTGCGATTCAGTGAAGCAGGAAACAGCAGTGAACAGTGAACAGGTGTGAAGGCAGTCAGTCTTCTACAAAAGATGAGTCTTTGCTGCGATTCAGTGAAGCGGGAAACAGTAGTGAACAGGTGTGGAGGCAGTTGGTCTTCTACAAAAGATATTTCTTTGTTGTTATTCAGTGAAGTAGGAAACAGCAGTGAACAGATGTGATGGCAGTTGGTCTTCTACAAAAGATGTTTCTTTGTAGCAATTCAGTGAAGCAGGAAACAGCAGTGAACAGATGTGGAGGAAGCTGGATTTCTACAAAAGATGTTTCTTTGCTAAGATTCAGTGAAGCAGGAAACAGCAGTGAACAGATGTGATGGCAGTTGGTCTTTTACAAAATATATTTCTTTGTTGCGATTCAATGAAGCAGGAAATAACAGCGAACAGATGTGATTGCAGTTGGTATTTTACAAAGGATGTCTCTTTTCCAAGATTCAGTGAAGCAGGAAACAGCAGTGAACAGATGTGATGGCAGATATCTCTGTTGCGATTCAGTGAAGCAGGAAACAGGTCTATAGACAGTTGGTATTCTTCAAGAGATATCTTGTTGCTGCAATTCTGCAGTGTCGTGAGCTTTTTTTGTTTTTTTTAATAACTTCTTCAAAATTTGCCTCGGAGGATAGCGCATCAGATCTCTAACAAGGTTCCAGGGCCCCCCTCCCTCCCTCCCTCCCTCCGTCCTCTGAGTTCCAGGCCCCCTCCCCTCCGAGTTCCATGCCCCTACCTCCCTCTTCTCCTAGTTCCAGGCACCCCTCCCCTTCGAGTTCCAGGATCTGTGTGTTAGGAACCTAGGCATCCAGACGGAGGTGCAAATTATTATATAGGATGTCTTCTATCTTGTCCGCCTCGCCTCTGCTCTGCGCCTTCCCAGAGGACTTGTCTGCTGCGGGTGCGAGAACTTCATCTGCAGCAGAAAATTCTTTTCAACGTTCTCCATATTCTGTATAAAATAAACACAAATAAAGATTACATCTAGAGATCAAACTGCCCAGTACTACTAGGGGTGGGGTGTATAATTTGAAACATTTTATTAAAAATAGAACATAAAAACACATACCTGTTGCCTCTTTTTTGCTCCACTTTTCTAGATAGACAAGAGAGGAAACTGGTTAATCAATCACAGAGGCTTGTCAAAAATGATATTACTAAAAAACATTTTATTATTATAATTTGGGGCACCTTTTACTAAAGCATGGTGTGCACTGAATGCTGTGCATCCTGTTTTATGCCTATGGGTGGTGTGGAAACATGCGTTCCTGGACTGTGTCTTCATCTTGTCCAGATATGAGCTACTGAGTATCAGGGACCTTATTTCGCAACTTCCTGGACTCTTTGAGGGGTAGTAGCCCCCATCTTTTGAGGGTTCTACCATTGGAGTGAATCATGGCCAATGGAGAGACTCTTGGCAGCCAGTAGAGAAGAATCCTGGTTTTAGAAGCATACCCTGGGGGACAGTATTTATAGAATAGGGTACATATATTAGCTGACACTAGGTATTTACTCACTCACTTCTCAGGTACACATCTCTGTTTGCAGTTTTTGTCTCTCTCCCTTTTAATGTCACTTGCGGATAAAGCGTGGAGCTTTCCGCCAATTGGTAATTTTTATTTTGGGTCCCTATGTTGGAGCACATTAGCAGATGCGTGAGTACGATTGTGTTATGTCTCTGCATGTTCTACTATCAGGATAATCATTGCATGTTTTTGTGAACTGTTAGCACATTATCATTTCTAGGTCTCCCTGCTATCCCTGAAGCTGCCTTTTGAACCACTGACCTTGTACCAGGTTCTAGGTCTGGTCTATATATATATTTATATATATTACTACTCTAGATCATTTTTCTATAGCAGGTTACAGGTCTGGAGCTTATTTGTAGACCACTTGCTCACTAGGTCCCGTTATTATACATATTGGGTAATATTGTTCACTACCCATCATATCCTGTCTTCTCCTCCGCCCCCAACACCAGATACTGGTGATCTGACATCTAATTAGATCTCTGGTAGGGGCTTTCTGAAACAGACCTTTCTGATTTTGCGGTTGACCCCCCTACGCCACCGAGAGTTCGGAAGGGCGAGGTGATCCCGCCTACTGTCCTCTTTCTCAATTGACTTTCTGCGCTGGAGGTTAAGTTGCACGAATCATGAGTATATATTTATTTACTACATGTGATACTATTGAGCTTGCCGTTGTATACTTTCATGGCCTGTTAGATGAGCTCTAATTTAAATGTTTTATTTTACCAAATTTAGGATTAAGATTTTGTCCTCAATACACAGGGACACCTCTGTATGTGGGACAATTACTGTGTTTGTGTATGAGTGTGGTTTTCCTTTTCTATTCTGTCTGTGTGCTGTGACTTATTGGCTACTGGATTATTTATTTTGGGGTCTTTTATTCTGAAACCCTAATTAATTCCTTAACCGTGCACAATTCCAATGATTGGTTTTGAACTACATTTGGAAATATGTTGCTTCCACTTCTAAATCCACAAATCTAACTTTTCTACTTATCAGGATTAAGTTACTGTTTTAATTTTATGTCTATATGTTCCTGTGTGTCCTGTGGTAAATGGCATAAACTAAACCAGCCAGTTATTAAGGAATCATTTCTTTAGTTTTAAATTAGTGCTCTTAGGTTACCCTGCGAGATTGCCTATCAACTGCAGTGGTAGTAAATCTCAAAGGAGTGTTTATTTTTTTTTTTTTCCAGGTTTGTATATTATTTCATTTAAGCAATGTTTGCTTGATTTGCGACGTAATGTTAAATACCTGCTTGTTTTTGACTTCCGGTAAATTGCTTTCACTAGAAATCCAAGCACTTTTTAGTTCTAGTAGCTATAAATATATTAAAGGTTTTCGATAATTTATCTTTGTTGACTCCGGTGCTCACATCCGGATTCTAAATCTGGATGAGACAGATATACCGGACATACTTGTCATTCTTATTCAGCTATCATATGACAGACTTCTTAGTTAAGGAGATCCACTTACAGTTTTAATTTTATAGGTGTGCGTCCATGTATGTGTTCTTTGAAAATTGCATAATCATTCCAGATATTTACTACGAAGGCATTCCCTTACAATGTGTGTGGTTTGTACAGTTTTTCTGGACTGTCTCATTTCCTTCAGGCAATGCATTGCGAAAGTACTTAAATGTCTGTGTAGTAGATTGAGCTGAAAGGTTCTATATTATATGCCATCTAAAACACTGTTTATTTGTGACGTTGTTTAAAATAACTAGAGCTGATGTTCACTTCCTGGTTCTCTATTGGGGATTTATAGTTTTAAAGCTCTATGTTCTTGGTTTGGTTTTGGAAATTGCTGCACACGTTACTTAATCCCTGTCTCAAGGTCAAACAAGATTGTTGCTTTTGAACTGCCTATTTTTGTGCCGATGTGGTCAGAGTTTGAAATGCCCATCCATGCCTTGCAAGTTGCAACTCTCTCTCCCTGACTTTGCCACTGTAGATAATAGACGTGAGCTACTTTTAGCTAAGATTGTAAGCTCTTTGGACAGGAACTGTTTTTTTGTGTATGGTATACAACACTGCGTGTGCCTTATAACTTTATAGAACTGATCCCTCCGCCTTTGCTTGTTTCTAAGTGGCTTAGTGAGACCTTTTATTAATCTACAGGAAACAGATGCTATCTAAGATAGAAATTTGTACTAGTCTCTGCTAACAGGAAATGAGTTTAATTTTTCTTTTTTCTTCCTTCTGTTTTAAACTATATTTGACTTGCCTGTGTCTGTAATCTCCTGATTATAGGGGTTTTTAAGATATATTATTGTATGGAATTCCAGCATTTTTTGTTCTCAAGCCCAAATGGCGCAGTTAAATTGCATTTCCGGATTCCATAATACTACAGTGCCTGCCTTATTACTTCTGCAATAGGGTTTAGATTTTGAATGTGTTAAGTTAAAGCGACCAGGGCCCTCCGGTCTGGCAAATAGAGATTAACCCTTGCATAACATAGCTAAGTGATACACCAGAACTAAAGAAATTCAGGTTGCTGTTATTTCAGAGCAAAGTTAAGATGAGACTTTTTGCATTACAGAAGCTGCAGTACTAGCTACGCACAATTGCCGACTTCCTCTTTATTGGGAACCGTACCTCTGGAAACAGATAAAGTAATAACCTTCTTCTCCTCTTTTTCTCTCCTGAAGTATTAATTCTATGAAGACTAATTACACCAGCATTAAGTTTTAACACAAAAACTTGAACTTACAGTTTTTAGTTGATGTATAATCTTATTTTCAGTCACCATACTGTCCAATGCTTGCGGTGAGCAGTAAACTCACATTAAGCACAGGAAGCACTGTTATTTCGTGATTTCCTCAGGAACAAATGACAGGGATTAATCTTTGTAGTTCTTATTTTCCCTGAAGTTCATTTTTACATAAGCTTTAAACTCAGTAGACTTTACATGATACAGGAATTGATTACGTGCTTCAGATTTTTAATAACTATATGGGTTTTTCTATGATTCTGTGTTATCCTTGCTACTCTTTGTTTAGAATTCAATTTACAATGTAGGCTTACAGGCTGTTCCATTTACCATGCTGGTCTATATGAACATATCCTAATGGTCAATTGTGTGCATTTATTGACTTAATAAGATTTGTGATTATATTCTTGATTTTTGAATTTTACTATGTTTTAAGAAATGCTCCTGCTCGTCTCCTGCTTATAAAGCGGCTCCTCCTCTGTATTTAAAATATACTCCAAATTATAATTAGATTTCTGGGGATATATAAGCTTATTTTTGGCTATCCCTCTGAATCCTGATATGCTCCCATGATTCAGGGCCCGAATTATGCAAGCATCAGACAATTTAATATAATTTTCATTTTCCAAATTGGCTCTGAACTATTACAGAGGACTATAGCTTATTGTCTTTCTCATCTGACCTATTTAAAGCTTGTAAAGGTCACGTGAGGAGGCCTCATATAAATATATCATTTTTTCATCTTGTTTTCTACTTGTAATTTGTGATTTTATATATTGAAACTAAGCTCCATCTACTGGTGCCCCAAGGAACTAACAATGCATTCATTGACTTTTATTTCTACTGATCCTGTGCTAAGAGTTGACTACCAAGCATTACTTGTATATCAGCTCTATTTATTAAGTCCTGTAGATTGACTGAAGACTGCTGATCCCATTCCTGATCTACCGCCTCCATTCCAGTCTGGTACCTCTGCTACAACCGACCTCCCTCCGGCGAGAGAAAGCAGCGCCAACTCCTCCAATGAAAATTTTTCGTCCAAATGATGTCAATAATTTAGGCCCTCTTGGTTATGCTCTTAAATATTCTATTGTATGAAATATTTTTGCAGGCTCATCTTTTCCAGAACCTGCATGGCACTTCACATATGAACTCTCTATTACAACAGACAGTGGCCATGATTTCTGAAGATACTTTCATCACCTGGACCTTTTCGCATACTAGTTATGAGTTTCTGCACATCAGTCTTCTGCTTTGACTATGACTTTTTCCTAAGCTCTCTTATCCCCACAGGTCTCGACCCATTAATCATCAGTAATTGCATTTCTGTCTTGTTTATCAGACTTCACAATCCAGAAGGGGGGATATACGATAAAAACAAAGATCTGGGTGCTGATGATTTTGCAACATGAGAGACTTAATCCATAGAAAGTATACCCAGATAGAATTGAAGCTGTGACCTCTACTGCAGCCAAGCCTGAGAACTATACATCTTGATTTCAGTAAAGTCCAGGACTTTAGAATCACAACGGGAGACATCTCAGAACCAGGACTCCTGTATAATACAGCCAAGCCAATCAGGAGATAATTAATTTGAGATTCATAGTTGCTATTTATGGACATTATGGACTCATATTTTATTTTTAGTCTAGCATTTAGTCTATTGAAAAAGGTTCTGTTTTATTTTCCTATTACTCCCTTTAGGCTAATTTATGTTGCTAGTGACACAGTTTCCATTGTAGAAGGACATTTGTAAGTCAACTCGTATTGTTTTTAGATTTAATTTTCTGTGTACTTCCATTTTGGCATAATTAACCTTTGACATGTACTTTAACACCTACCTACCCAATATACCTTTAGGTTAGTTCTAAGCTCACAACAGTCTGTACTGTCACATGTGGTATCCAACCCTACCTTCATACTGACAAGGCCAGTTTGCCTTAGTCCAAGTAGTTATTCCCATCACCTCTAGCCCTCTCCAAGGAGAAACTCTATTAGAGTTCCTAGGGGGGATGCCAGATGATTTGAAAATGCTCAATTAGGTTGCAGCTGACTTTAAATCCACAATGATCTATTGGCTGGATTAATTATACCATGTATGCATATATGCAACCTATCCTACTAAATATAGGTATCCTATATGTTAGCATACACCTTTCTCTCATTGTTCCCCATGTGGTAAATACAAAAGATTCTTTTTGGATTTTTGTTAATTCAACATGCTTGCTATGGTACCATAGGAGTGATTGAGCTACTCTGGAATGATAGCAATAATGGAAATTTTGCACATTCAAATTTGCCCAAGGGAGCTAGCATGCTTCCAAACTTGTTACATACTTAGGTATTACAAATACCAATTTCTTCCTTTGAAGATTCATATACCTATAGAAAAAATGTTGCTACCATGTTACTCTGTGATAGAAGCCCTAACTATTGCCCTTAGCCTATTCTTAGCTACATCATTGGCGATCTTGAACACAAAGACTCCCCTTAATAATGTCTCTTATACTTATACTTACTGTCCACCTCCCTGGTGCTCAGAAAGATCGTTTGGCCATGACGGGTAAGGAGGATGAAGTATCCCAACCTAAGACAGCCTTCGATCAGGGTACTAGTCTTATTGTTTTGAGGTGTGAACATAAGGCCTAGATGAGTGACTTGGCCTACTATAAGTTGTTAAACCATATATTGTTGAAGCCCTTTCCTAAAGGCCTTCAAAGGGGGGAGATGTATAAAAATGCTACAGCTATGAGCCTTGGTCCCCTGCCTAGACTTTGGTTCAGGCGCTAAAATGAGGGAAAAGCTTACAGGCCTGTGTGGCTCTTGCTTGAACTCCCAGTGTTGGAGCACTGCAAAGAACAACAGGAAACACAAAGGTGGGGGTCCAAAGGATAGAGTGACATTGTGGTCAGCCATGGTCTTGCTTAAGATTTGTGGTCAAGCGAGCTAAAGACAAAACCATGTTAGCAAGATAAAAGCTACTCATTGGCTGAACCAATCAGTTGTAACCATGACATTAGCATAGATCCAATCAGGTATATCTACTATCATATTATCCATATCCTGAGGGCACCTATAAAAATCAGAGTATTTCCTGGTTTAAGCTAGAGAGAAGGGTTGCCACTCTCTCTCTCCAAGGGAAACCAATGTGACCAGCAGAGTTGACAAATTACCTAATTGCTTTCCCTTGTAAAACCTTTAATTGGTAAAAGAAATGATAAAAGATTAGGAACTAATTAACACCTGTTTGCAGCTGGATTATTATATTCCTATAATTAATTGATTGTATGTGCCTGTTGTCAATCACTGATTTGACTCGTATCTTGGCAAATAAACTCCTCATCCCAAATGATGTTCTGTGGACTTCACTTAATGATCAAAGACTGTAAGTATAGATGCTTCTGCTCTATCAAGCTCTCTCTCGCTGCATTGTATAACCTGTAGCCTAAATCCAGTTTGTCATAAGGCTGGTATCTTTCCCTTGCCAGTGCTGAGAGGAGGACTAACGTCTCTCTCAGTGGCAATTGCTTTTAGAACTTCACAACTTCTTGATTACCTCAGTACTAGTGCTTTTTAGAGATGGAGTCAGATTTAAGGTCACTCCAGCCTTCTTGGGGGGGGCTCTCTCTGTCACTGGACAGCTGAGCTCCAGTACCAGACAAAACCTAGGGGTCTCTGAACCCTAAATTAAAACAAGACCTATGTTGTACTGTTTATACAGGGAAATGTATATGGTATACTCTTTTGTATTTTTTTATTCCAAATTAACTTCAACTACATTTGCAATCCTTTTGAAGCATGCTGCGAGACTAGTCTGAAAACAGTGACACCTACAGCTGTATTACTGGAAGGAGAATTTTTGGACTAATTTGTGTGATTAAAGACCTGCTCCATTTGCTGGATGAACTGTTGAACTCTACCTCAGTGATTACACTATTGCTCTGATTGCAGGATTTTTGATTTTATGTAATTTCTGTTCCATTTTTAGTTATAATGCTTTCTGTCTGCTTACTAGCTGTACACTCATATGTTTCCACATGTTTTTGCTTCTATTTTTCTGTATATGTCCTCTTATCATTCACCCACTGGCTGCTGTCTTTCTTCTGGGCAGATTAGCCATTTTTGAGTCTGCAGCCCATAATAGATACGCTAACTGTCCCTTTACAAGACAGTCTTTTACAGATAGATAAAGAAGTACCCTTCCTGGATCAGGCACTCCACAAGAGGGATGGTAACAAGAATATTCACAGCATACCAGTTTTCCTAATACTTCTCTGTCTAATGTCATTCCAGATCAGTTTACACACATAACTTGGAAGCAAATTGAGGCCTTGTCAGCCACTGCTGTAAAGCTGCAAAATTACTCCAACATTTGTGCAAGAACTGCTTTACCCTTTTAACTCTCTCATGTCTCCTTTGAGTTAGGACCCTGATCCTGATGATACTGATATTTTAGAAACTATTGACCTCTATGGGATTGTCCTTCTTAACCTTGACCTAGACCTAATATGGGAGAATTAGTATACTTTTGGCTGATCTCATATCAGATACTAGATAGAGATTCGCGCCGTTGTTGTTTTTTTTTTTTTAGGCAAATGGGGAGATTGTTTTGAGCTGTTTGAAATTGTCCCTACACAAACCCACTGGGGGGCCATCCCTTTACTGCCTCCATCCTAACTAACTGTTTTTCATTTTCTGTTGTTGGTCACTGGTGTTCACAGATCCTGAACCTATTGAGCTCGGCTAGGTCCTTATCAAGGTCATCAAGACGGAAAATTGGGCTTCACCTCGCTGGCAAGGTCCATACCAAGTACTCCTGAGTACCCCCACAGCTGTAAATCGCACTACAAGAAGGTAGCAGACCCAGGTGCTGACATTAAGCAACCAGATTTGACCAACTTCTCGCCAGGGTAAGCCCGGCTGCACAGGAGAGGTGCTTCAATAGGAACCCTCGTCTCAAACCAGTGAAGAAAAGAATAACCCAAGCGAGCATTTAGGGTCTAATCCACATGACACTGCTCTTGTCTAATCAGGACACTTTTGCATTTGGACTCTTACCCCAACATCATCTTTCCTTGGAGGAGATTCTTCCTGGAACCATCTATCTGATCTTCACCCTTCACCTACTGTTTTGTTTGGAACTTGAGAAGGATTTGTTAATTTTGGACTTTACATTCTGGACTTTTACCATAATGAAGTATTTACCATAATGATGACTTTGTTTTTTTTTTTTATTCTTCCAACTCTTTGTTCTATTCTTGTTGCTCACTCCCCACCCTTTGTTTCTCTTCTTAATCTGTCTGCTTGGTTTCATATGGTTTCTGCTGCTGCTATGCATGTTAACTATTTGTTTTAATTCCATTTGTCCTGTTTTTTATTCCTTTTATGGATCTTTTCTGGCACTGTTCCATATACTTATATGTTCCTGGGACTACTTCTGATATCTGAACGCTTGCCCACTTGATTTTCTATGCCTGCTTGATTTTCTATTTCTGTTGACATTTTGTTTACTTTCTAACACTGATCTTGCTGCATTTCTTTTTCACTCCTAGTTTGCAGGCCGCTACTTATGCTAAGTGGCTTTAGAAATTTTGATATTACATGTTGCAATTTATAATTTAGTGTATATCTGCTCATCCTGTGTTTTTTTTTTGTTGATTGTTTTTCAGGTTTCTGTCCTTGTGTAAGAAATATGCCACCATACTTTTAATTGTTCCTGGCCTAATTTTACTCATGATACCATGCAATTGCTTTATGTTTCCCCTTAGACATATCATTCTCTCCTGTACCCCATTTTTGTCCTTAAATTCTATTTTTGTTTTAATCATTAGTTGTTTTTTTTTTACCTCAATCATTCCTTTATGACCTTTTTCTCTCTGTGACACTGGCTCTAAAGAACCCAGTCCTATTTACCACCTCTGTGTATGCTCCGAGTGTGTGAAAGGCTTCATGCTCCTCGCTATTCAGCCTTTCAAGAGGGAAATGTATATTCCTTCCTATATTACGCCTCTTGCTAAGGGCCAGGCCTACTACTGGGGCCTGTCAGTTTGGTTCTCACAAGATGGCCTAACAAGTTATCTTTGCAACATACAGTGCTTTTCTCAGGAGCTGGGAGCTGAGATCATGCCTTTCATATAAGGTAACCTTGGCAGTTGCTAACAGGCTGAGGACACAGTGTGAGGGCTAAGGGAGATAGAACAATACCCTTGTGTCCCTTCTCTATGTAATTTTTTGCTCTGTGACTAACTGCACGCTATACTGATAACTGACTAACCAATGGCCACAGACTGTTCACGTGCAAACACATCAGGAGAGACTGATAGAATACAGAAGCAATCCATATCTACTATAATAAAACTCACCCTCAACGTTCTGGACAACGTTCTGAAGTCACTCAGCCACTCCCTGAAGGGTTCATGGATTCATGGTGGTGAAGCCACAACACTGACCATGTCTCTCTGCCCCGCCCTCGCATGACGGACCAATCAGAAAAAACACCCTCAACATTCTGAAACACACAGGACCATTACAACACCGTTCCCAGGCAACACTAGGCAACGTAAGACGAACCAATCAGAGGAAACTACGTGACAATAAGGGAGGAGAATTCCACAGCAGAATGGCTCATTATCTGTGCAGCACGGAGAACACAGAACCACCGCTGGAACGAGAGAAGAATATTCCTTCTGTGGGTATGTGCAAAACTAGACCGGGGGGGGGGGGGGGAATTTTTAAATGCCTAATGCCAGTACTGAAGAGTGCCAGAGGGCCTATAGCAAAGACTATATTTGGGATCGCTTGACATGGAGTCGGAGGAGCCGGAAAACAACGTGCCCGTCACCATCTGGGACGTGGGCGAACAGGACAAGCTGCGGCCCAGCTGGAAGGATTACCCGCGACCCAGCCAGCAGCAAACAGCGACCAAGGAAGGGGGAGGAGTACTCCTTCCCTGCCTAGGAATCGCTGGAGACTGGCTGCCAAACTAACGAAACAAGTTATGGGACATATTTTATGTTTTGCCCCCATTTTACACACGTTCATATTATTTTGTTTACATATTAAGCTTTAGTCTAATGCACTATGTACATCTACTCCTTGGCCCCTCTGGGCACATGCTCCCTGCCACCACTGACTAAGGGCCTTTCCTCTTGGTTCAGACTGAGGCCTATTTGCCTGCTGAGTAACTCTTGTCTCCTCTTGCATCATGTGCTTCCAAGACAAAAGAAAGAAACAGAAGGCTGCATCCGGTTCCTGTGAGCAGCCCAACTGACCTCTCATCCCTTCAGCAAAGTACCTCCTTTTTATACCAGAGCTTACCATTCAGTGTACCACTGGTTGAACACTGTATGTACTCGGAACCTCCAATATGAATCCAGCATCTGATGTGTCAACAATTCGGTATGTTTAATCTGTTTTCCCTCACCCCCTTCTACAGACTACAGAAAATGCCTGTTAATTTTCTACCTGTATAATATACAAAACATGATTCAGCAGCTCTGTGAAGGTTATTTTATTTTAATATTTTCTATCAAAAGATGTCTCTTTGAGGTAAGCAGATCAAACAATTGTAGTCTCTGAAATAGTAACTTGGCCACTGTCCCAGAGATGATGACTTGAGCTTCAGTGAGGCAGCAAACCGCAGTGAACAGGTATGGAGGCAGTCGGTCTTCTACAAAAGATGAGTCTTTGCTGCGATTCAGTGAAGCAGGAAACAGCAGTGAACAGATGTGATGGCAGTTGGTCTTTTACAAATGGTCTCTTTCTTGCGATTCAGTGAAGCAGGAAACAGCAGTGAACAGATGTGATGGCAGTTGGTCTTTTACAAAAGGTCTCTTTCTTGCGATTCAGTGAAGCAGGAAACAACAGCAAACAGATGTGATGGCAGTTGGTCTTTTACAAAAGATGTCTCTTTGCTAAGATTCAGTAAAGCAGGAAACAGCAGTGAACAAATGTGATGGCAGTTGGTCTTTTGCAAAAGGTATCTCTGCTGCGATTCAGTGAAGCAGGAAACAGCAGTGAACAGGTGTGAAGGCAGTCGGTCTTCTACAAAAGATGAGTCTTTGCTGCGATTCAGTGAAGCGGGAAACAGTAGTGAACAGGTGTGGAGGCAGTTGGTCTTCTACAAAAGATATTTCTTTGTTGTTATTCAGTGAAGCAGGAAACAGCAGTGAACAGATGTGGAGGAAGCTGGATTTCTACAAAAGATGTTTCTTTGCTAAGATTCAGTAAAGCAGGAAACAGCAGTGAACAGGTGTGAAGGCAGTCTATCTTTTACAAAAGTTGAGTCTTGCTGTGAAACAGGAAATAGCAGTGATCAGGTGTGAAGGCAGTTGGTCTTCTACAAAAGATGAGTCTTTGCTGTGATTAAGTGAAGCATGAAACAGCAGTGAACAGATGTGATGGCAGTTGGTCTTTTGTAAAAGGTATCTCTGTTGCGATTCAGTGAAGCAGGAAACAGCATTGAACAGGTGTGAAGGCAGTCGGTCTTCTACAAAAGATGAGTCTTTGCTGCGATTCAGTGAAGCGGGAAACAGTAGTGAACAGGTGTGGAGGCAGTTGGTCTTCTACAAAAGATATTTCTTAGTTGTTATTCAGTGAAGCAGGAAACAGCAGTGAACAGGTGTGAAGGCAGTCTATCTTTTACAAAAGTTGAGTCTTGCTGTGAAACAGGAAATAGCAGTGATCAGGTGTGAAGGCAGTTGGTCTTCTACAAAAGATGAGTCTTTGCTGTGATTAAGTGAAGCATGAAACAGCAGTGAACAGATGTGATGGCAGTTGGTCTTTTGTAAAAGGTATCTCTGTTGTGATTCAGTGAAGCAGGAAACAGCATTGAACAGGTGTGAAGGCAGTCGGTCTTCTACAAAAGATGTTTCTTTGCTAAGATTCAGTAAAGCAGGAAACAGCAGTGAACAGGTGTGAAGGCAGTCTATCTTTTACAAAAGTTGAGTCTTGCTGTGAAACAGGAAACAGCAGTGATCAGGTGTGAAGGCAGTTGGTCTTCTACAAAAGATGAGTCTTTGCTGCGATTCAGTGAAGCGGGAAACAGTAGTGAACAGGTGTGGAGGCAGTTGGTCTTCTACAAAAGATGAGTCTTTGCTGCGATTAAGTGAAGCAGGAAACAGCAGTGAACAGATGTGATGGTAGTTGGTCTTTTACAAAAGATATTTCTTTGTTGCGATTCAATGAAGCAGGAAATAACAGCGAACAGATGTGATTGCAGTTGGTATTTTACAAAAGATGTCTCTTTTCCAAGTTTCAGTGAAGCAGGAAACAGCAGTGAACAGATGTGATGGCAGTTGGTCTTTTACAAAAGATATCTCTGTTGCGATTCAGTGAAGCAGGAAACAGGTCTATAGACAGTTGGTGTTCTTCAAGAGATGTCTCGTTGCTGCAATTCTGCAGTGTCGTGAGCTTTTTTTTTTTTTTTTTAAATAACTTCTTCAAAATTTGCCTCGGAGGATAGCGCATCAGATCTCTAACAAGGTTCCAGGGCCCCCTCCCTCCCTCCCTCCGTCTGTCCTCTGAGTTCCAGGCCCCCTCCCCTCCCCTCCGAGTTCCATGCCCCTACCTGCCTCCCTCCCTCTTCTCCTAGTTCCAGGCACCCCTCCCCTTCGAGTTCCAGGACTTGCCCCTCCTCCTACCTCCTCCTCCTACCTCCTCCCCCTCCTCTGCCCCTCCTCCCCCTCCTCTGCCCCTCCTCCCCCCTCCTCCCTCCTTCCTTCCTCCTCCTCCCCCCTACCTCCTTCCTCATCCTCCTCCCCTACTTCCTTCCTCCTCCTGCCCTCCTCCTTCCCTCTCCCCTTCTTCCCTCCCCCTCCTCCTCCTCCCCTACCTCCTCCTCCCCCCTACCTCCTCCTCCTCCCCCACCTCCTCCTCCCCCTACCTCCTCCGCCTCCCACCTCCTCCCCCCACCTACCTCCTCCTCCTCCCCCCCCAGCTCCTCCCTCACCTACCTCCTCCTCCTCCCCCACCTACCTCCTCCTCCTCCTCCCCCCACCTACCTCCTCCTCCTCCTCCCCCCCACCTCCTCCTCCCTCCTCGTAAAGGGAGTGGGGCCGTTGGACTGGAGTGGGCCCTTGGAACTCTGATGGACAGGAGTGGGAGGTAGGGGGTCAAGGAACTCAGAGGGGGGGCGATTGTTTACTCACCCCCGATGGCTGCTGCTGGGCTCCCTTCCCTCTCACTTCCCATTGGTCCACCCTGTGATGTCAGCCCCAGGGTGGACCAATGGGAACTGTGTTAGGAACCCAGGCATCCAGACGGAGGTGCAAATTATTATATAAGTCTTCTATCTTGTCCACCTCACCTCTGCTCTGCGCCTTCCCAGAGGACTTGTCTGCTGCGGGTGTCAACTTTATCTGCAGCAGAAAATTTTTTTGATCATTCTCCATATTCTGTATAAAATAAACATAAATAAAGATTATATCTAGAGATCAAACTGCCCAGTACTACTAGGGTTGGGGTGTATAATTTGGAACATTTTATTAAAAATAGAACATAAAACACACATACCTATTGCCTCTCTTTTGCTCCACTTTTCTAGATAGACAAGAGAGAAAACTGGTTAATCAATCACAGAGGCTTGTCAAAAATGATATTACTAAAAAACATTTTATTATTATAATTTGGGTGCCCTTTTACTAAAGCATGGTGTGCACTGAATGCTGTGCATCCTGTTTTATGCCTATGGGTGGTGTGGAAACATGCGTTCCTGGACTGTGTCTTCATCTTGTCCAAATATGAGCTACTGAGTATCAGCTTTAGCATAAGGGCCTGATATTCAGACTGGGGGAGGTAGCCAGGCTGCCTCCCGTGGTCAGCGGTCAGCCTGGATATCAATGTCAAGCTGTTTATTGGTGATCAGAATTGAATACCCAGGTGTTTTTTGACAGTTTAAATTTAACTGGCCAAGCCTATATTCAGCACTGGCTGGTTAAATTGAAACTGGCTGCTATTTTGATGGCCTAATTTGGCTACCAAACTTAGCTGGCAAAGTGCTGAATATCAGTGGAGAGACGGTTATATCGTGCCATATAACCAGCTATCTGCTAAGCACTAACTGGCGATATCTCCCTCTGAATATCACTCTGCAAATCACTCAGGACTCAGTGCTCCTAGAGACATTATAAAAAGCCAGGAGCATGATCCTCTAGAGACACTACACTTCGCTCTGCTCTTCTCTTCCCCTCCTCCACCAATGGCTGCTGTAAGAATTCCTGCACTCCTGTGATCTGCAACAAAGATTTGTAAGTTAATTTATGATTCAACCTGTTATCTTTTTTAAGCAAATTTCTCCTATACCAAGAACCTTCTAAAAGATACCTCTCACTTGTAACATGATTACATTACCTGCATTGTAAATAAACCCTTTTGAAGCTAAAATATATGGTCTTCTCTGTTCTGAGCACATGCTTTTAAATCTTGCAGTGCAGGTTAATGTAATTCAACAGAGATAATATTTAATTCCCCTTTATTCTTGCAATTGTAAATCTTATTACCGTATAGGTAACTGGTGGAGAATAAATTCTATATATATATATATATATATATATATATATATGTATATATATATATCTTAAAACTTATAAATACAGCATATATTGCGACCACATGCTCTGAGCAATTCCCTCTATTCTTAAATATATTTCAACAAAATAACTTTTAACATTTTAATTAAAAGTTAATTATAACTTTTTAATTAAAAGTTTAATTATAGCCAGAGTCGCTATACTCACGTTAGCCCTCTCCTCAAGTCGCTTCACTGGCTCCCTATCCGCTTCCGCATACGGTTCAAACTTCTCCTTTTGACCTACAAGTGCATCCACTCCGCAGTTCCTCAGTACCTTTCCGCTCTCATCTCTCCCTACACTCCTCCCCGTGAACTCCGTTCGCTGGGTAAATGTGTCCTGTCGTCCCCCTTCTCCCCCACTGCTAACTCCCGGCTCCGTTCCTTCTATCTCGCTGCTCCCTATGCCTGGAATAGACTCCCTGAGCCAGTACGTCAGGCTCAGTCTCTGGCTGTCTTCAAGTCTAGGCTTAAAGCCCACCTCTTCGCTACTGCTTTCGACTCCTAACCATGACTCTCTTACTCAACACCCTCACTTATCACCCCTACCACTGCAATTTCCCCACCCCTAGCTGTCTGTTCGTCTGTCCAATTTAGATTGTAAGCTCTGTTGAGCAGGGACTGTCTTTTCATGTTAATTTGACCAGCGCTGCGTAAATCTAGTAGCGCTATAGAAATGTTTAATAGTAGTAGTAGTAGTTCTAATATGATATTTAAGAATAGGGGAAATTACTCAAATCATGTGGTCACAGCATGTGCTGTATTTAATAAATATGGGAAAATTATATTTTTGATTCTATATTTTATTCTCCACCAATTACCTATAAGGTAATAAGATTTACAATTACAAGAATAAGGGGGAATTAAATATTATCTCTGTTGAATTACATTAACCTGCACTGCAAGATTTAAAAGCATGTGCTCAGAACAGAAAAGACCATATATTTTAGCTTCAAAGGGGTTTATTTACAATACAGGTAATGTAATCATGTTACAAGTGAGAGGTATCTTTCAGAAGGATCTTGGTACAGGAGAAATTTGCTTAAACAAGATAACAGGTTGAATCATAAATTAACTTACAAATCTTTGTTACAGAACATGAGGCAGGTCCAGAGATCCTTACTGCAGCCAGTGGTGGGGGTGGGGAAGAGAAGAGCAAAGTGAAGTGTCTCTAGAGGAGCATGCTCCTGGCTTTTTATAATGTCTCTAGGACCACTGAGCTCCACTACCCCTACTCACCAAACTGGCTATTGTCTTGACCTTGTCCTCTACTCTACCTACTCACCCTCCAACTTCTGCGCCACAGCACTTCCTCTCTCAGATCATCACCTGATCACCTTCACACTTCATCACCCTCCCCCTCAGTCCTGCCCTACATTAACCACTACTTTCAGGAATCTCCAGGCCGTCAACCCTCCCACCTTATCCTCTATTATCTCTAATCTCCTCCCCTCCATCATGTCCTCTGAGTCTGTCGACAAGGCTGTCTCATCTTACAATGCCACTCTCTCATCTGCCCTGGACATCCTTGCACCATCCATCTCCCGTCCCACAAGGCGTACTAATCCCCAGCCCTGATTGACCCCTTGCATCTGATACCTTCGCTCCTGAGCCCGATCTGCTGAACGCTGCTGGAGGAAATCTCGCACCTATACCGACTTCATTCATTATAAATTCATGCTATCCTCCTTCCAGTCCTCCCTATTCCTTGCCAAACAGGACTATTAAACCCAATTAACTAATTCCCTCAGCTCCAACCCTCGTCGTCTCTTTGCCACCCTTAACTCCCTCCTCAAAGTGCCCTCCGCTCCCACTCCCCCTCACTCTCTCCTCAATCACTGGCTACTTCCGCGATAAGGTACAGAAGATCAACCTCAAATTCACTACAAAACCACCTCCTCCTCCTCACCCTTTAACCCACTCCCTCAACCAATCAACCCAAGCCTCCTTCTCCTCTTTTCCTAATATCACCGAAGAGGAAACCGCCCATCTTCTTTCCTCCTCGAAATGCACCACCTGTTCCTCTGACCCCATCCCCACCAACTTACTTAACACCATCTCTCCTACTGTCACCCCCTCCATCTGTCATATCCTCAACCTCTCTCTCTCCATTGCAACTGTCCCTGACACCTTCAAGCATGCTGTAGTCACACCACTCCTCAAAAAACCATCACTAGACCCTACCTGTCCCTCCAACTACCGCCCCATCTCCCTCCTACCCTTCCTCTCCAAGATACTTGAACGTTCACAGCCGCTGCCTTTTCTCTCCTCTCATGCCATCCTCGATCCGCTTCAATCCAGTTTTCGCCCTCTACACTCGACAGAAACGGCACTCACTAAAGTCTGTAATGACCTGTTCCTTGCCAAATCCAAAGGTCACTACTCCATCCTCATCCTCCTTGACCTATCCGCCGCTTTTGACACTGTCAATCATAATTTACTTCTTGTCGCACTGTCCTCATTTTGGTTCCAGGGCTCTGTCCTCTCCTGGTTCTCCTCTTATCTCTCCCACCATACCTTCAGAGTACATTCTCATGAATCTTCCTCCATCCCCATCCGCTCTCTGTTGGAGTTCCTCAGGGATCTGTCCTTGGACCCCTTCTTTTTTCAATCTACACCTCTTTCCTGGGTTCGCTGATCTTATCTCATGGTTTCCAATATCAACTCTATGCTGACGACTCCCAGTTTTATCTCTCCACACCAGACATCATGGCAGAAACCCAGGCCAAAGTATCGGCCTGCTTATCTGACATTGCTGCCTGGATGTCCAACCGCCACCTGAAACTGAACATGGCCAAAAGAGAGCTTATTGTCTTTCCACCCAAACCCACTTCTCCTCTCCCTCCATTCTCTATCTCAGTCGATGGCACCCTCATCCTCCCCGTCTTATCTGCCCGTAACCTCGGAGTCATCTTCGACTCCTCCCTCTCCTTCTCTGCGCATATCCAGCAGATAGCCAAGACCTGTCGCTTCTTTCTCTATAACATCAGCAAAATTTGCCTTTTCCTCTCTGAGCACTCCACCCGAACTCTCGTCCACTCTCTCATTACCTCTCGCCTTGACTACTGTAACCTACTCCTCACTGGCCTCCCACTTAGCCATCTATCTCCCCTTCAATCCGTTCAGAACTCTGCTGCACGTCTTATCTTCCGCCTGGACCAATATGCTATCACCCCTCTCCTCAAGTCACTTCACTGGCATCCGATCAGGTACCGCATACAGTTCAAGCTTCTCCTACTAACCTACAAATGCACTCAATCTGCAGCCCCTCATTACCTCTCTACCCTTATCTCCCCTTACGCTCCTACCCGAAACCTCTGCTCACAGGACAAATCCCTCCTCTCTGTAACCTTCTCCACCACCGCCAATTCCAGGCTCCGCCCTTTCTGCCTCGCCTCTCCCTATGCGTGGAATAAACTTACTGAGCCCATACGCCAAGCCCCCTCCCTGCCCATCTTCAAATCCTTGTTCAAAGCCCACCTCTTCAATCTAGACTGCCCCAATTTGATTGTCTGCACATTTTGTCCATTAGATTGTAAGCTCCTTTGAGCAGGGACTGTCCTTCTTTGTTAAACTGTACAGCGCTGCGTAACCCTAGTAGCGCTATAGAAATGTTAAGTAGTAGTAGTAGATAGCCAGTGAAGTGCCGTTCCTGGCCAGTTAAAAAGTTTTAAATATCATCTGGTATATGTTTAAAAAAAAAAAGAGATTTTATACCTTTCGCTTTCATATGTGATGGTATTCCTGAATGGAAAAACAGAGAGATTAGATTAGAAATTAAAAGGCATTATTTATTTTATTTGTTCATTCTTATATCCCACAATTATCCAAAAACAGGGTTTTGGTTCAATGTGGCTTACAATTATTAGTTTTAGAGGAGTTACATTGTTATAGTACAGTTGCTTTTTTTAAACACTGACCGCCACTGGGTAATTTACACCCACATATTCTGTGCCAGGCCATGTCTGGGCACCTGGAAGTTATGTGAGTTTGAACAATATGCAGTGCCATACACATATCTAACTGGACAGCTAAAGCATGAATGACTATAACCTACACAGATTGGTGGGTGCAGCTAAGCCTTTGTTGAGCAGACTGGATAGACCGTGCGGGTATTTATCTGCCATCACTTACTGTGTTACTGTATTACTGCAATCTAACTTGCCTGGTCAATTATGTAAGCACCTGTAGTGACAATGAAGTTGCTTACAGAGGACTGATTATAGAGGGTCTCCCTAGACAGGAGAATGGAAAATAGAGAACACTAATGAGTTGTGCCTTAAAAGGTCCTGTGCGTAACAACTTAGCCACTATTCGATAACAAAGTGGTAAAAGAGAGTGACTTACAGAAAAAAAAACTCCAGCCTCTATAAAGAAGAATAACCATGAAATGTAAAGCCTAGAAATAATGGAACCAGAAACACTATAAACACATGAATTTTAATAAAATGCTGACAAATCTAAACTATCATAGAAGGGTAAGCTCTGGACTGATCCTTTGAGACTAAAGGAAAGACAATTGTCAGGTAATTAACTAATTTTTCCTTCTATTAAGTCCCAAGGATCAGTCCAGACAAATGGGATGTACAAAAGCAATCCTTAAGAGGGGAGGGACCGTGATATTCCCTGCAGCCAGAACAGTGGCCCCGAAAGAAGCACCTGCTCGAGCAAACACATCTAGTTGGTAATGCTTAACAAATGAATAAGAAGACCACGTTGCCGACCTACAGATCTCTGCCAACGAAATCGCCTTGGACTCTGCTAAAAGACCTGGTAGAATGAGCCGTAACATGTATGGGAGCAGATTTACCCATCAGAATGGAAGCAGAAGAAATAGCCTCCTTATGGAATAAGGACAACTGGATAGATAATGAAAAGTTTGAAAATCTATGGGGGACCCTATATGGGGGAGGAAAAGGTATCTCTAAACTATACGAACATATTAGGGGCACTACCTTTGAAAAATTACCCTATATGAAAGCTTGGGAGCAGGATCTGGAACAGGAATTCAATGGGGGAGAATGGAAGAAAATGTGTATAGAGGTAAAAAAAGCATCTATCTGTGTACTGGTGAAAGAAAACGTTTATAAAGTAATGAGTCGTTGGTATTATACACCAGACAGATTAAAAGCAATGTTCCCTAATGCATCAGATAAATGCTGGCGCTGTGAAGAAGGAAAAGGAACAGACTATCACATTTGGTGGAAATGTCCCATTATACAAGAGTTTTGGGAAATGGTCACAGGATTAATTACTCAAGTAATAGGGGTTCAGTTCATTTGTGATCCCAAATGGTGTCTGCTGGGTTACGGGAATAAGGGAGGGAAGGCCTGGCAAACTCGAATAAAACGTATATGCCTAGCCGCAGCCAAAACAACAATAGCATTGAAATGGAAACAAAGAACAGGCCCCACGAGACAAGATTGGGAAAACAAATTGTATTTCTTGATGGGAATGGAAAAAATGACTGATAGGCGAAAGGGAAAATACAAACCCAATGCGGAGGAATGGTTACGATTAAGTGAGCTAATGGGGGGAGGGGAGGGTGGGAAAGGGGAGGGGGGGGGGGGGGGTCGGGGTATAATGGAGGAGGAGGAAAAATAAAAGAATGTTAACAAAGCTTGAATGTTACAGATGAGATATGTATAGGAATATTGGTTACGAGTGTAATATTATGTTGGAATATCAATAAAAGTTTAACAAATAAAAAAAAAAAGAAAAAGCCTCCTTAAGCCATCGGGCCACTGTTGCTTTGGAGGCTGGAAGACCTTTCTGGGGTCCCAAAAAGAGGACAAAAACCTGATCAGAATGCCTGAAATCATTGGTAGAAGAAAGCTAGCACATAAGGACTTGCTTAACATCTAACAGCCACAGGGAAGTTTATTCTGCAGAATAGAACTCCCTGGAAAAAGCAGGAAGAAACACAGTCTGGTTTACAGAAATGGAGATCCAATCTTCGGCAAAGAAATTGGAACCATCCATATCAGAACAGAATGCAGATAAGTGACTCCTTTAAGGAACCACACAATATCAGGGTGAGATGCCAATAAGACATTCTGTATTCTACCTCTATAGCTCTCCAACACTGCCACATGAACTTTGAGCGAATTGAGAGCCAAGACATTTTTTAAATAGAGGCAGGAGAATAACGGAAGACAGAAAGAGAGGCAGAAAGTGGCAATGGGGGAGCAGGGAAAGACCTAGACCACTAGGTTTACACCTGAAGCACAGGACATTCTCAACTAGAGACCTGAATGGGAACGGGGTTTGCGGGAATCCTGCGGAACCCGCGGGGACGGAAGTAGTTTTGCAGGGATCCCGTGGGGATGGAAGCAGTTCCTGTGGGATTCCCGTGGGGACGGAAGAAGTTCCTGTGGGGTTCCCGTGTGGACAGAAGCAGTTCCTGTGGGATTCTCGTGGAAGTGTATGCTGCACTTGCGCCAGCCTCTCACCTACCGAGTACCAAGTTCTTTGAGTGCTGTCTCCTCCTCCTCGCTCCTCCTGCACAGATGCGGAAAGTCTCCATTAAGGAGGTGGTAGAGATACAAATGGTGATGAAATTCAAAAAGGCATGGGATAAACATAGAGGATCTCTAATTAGAAAATGGCAGTTATAAAAAAAAACTAAACTTAAATGGCTGAATGTGCGTGGATGTGTCGAGTGATACTTAGATGGCGACTCTTGCTGTGATAAACTAGGGCTGATGCCAGGAGACCTGTACTGTCTGTGCCTCATATATGGTAATCTGGTGTAGGATGGGCTAGAAAGGGTTTAGACAGCAACTTCAGTGGCTGGAACATGAGGCCAGTGCTGGACAGACTTTTACAGTCTGTGTCCCGCAAATGAGAAGATGAATAGGCTGGAGTGGGCTTCGAGGGCAACTCCAGCAGTTGGAACATAAGGGATAGGGCCAAGCGAACTTCTATAGTCTATGTCCCAGAAACGCCACGGAAAGACCATAATCAAGTATATAATATCACATTCATTGTTGATTTAAGCATGAATTGATAACGATTGTGACTATTGGGCAGACTGGATGGACCGATCCGTTTTTTATCTGCTGTCATTTACTATGTTACTATTAATCCTCTCTGCTCCCGGGCTGATGCACAGACCTTAGTCCTGACATAGGCACGAACATCAGATGTCACCTGACCTACTGCCGTGTGCATGTGGCAATCTCTTGGCACACAGTGCCAGTGAATCGAAGAAGTCTTACATGTGAACACCAGAGTGTTCCAACTTCCGTTCCTTCCTTGCCTTGCCTACTGCGGCTCAAACCCAGAGAGAGACTGAGAGAGCCGACAGCAATTTTTTTAAATGTACCATTAAATTCTTGCGGGACTGGGTGAGGACAGGTTAATTCTTGCGGGGATGGGCGGGGATGGGTTAGATTCCCTACAGGGACGAATGGGGATGGGTTGGATTCCAGTGGGGACGGGCGGGCACAGGTTGGATTTCTGTCCCTGAGCAACTCTTATCTCAACCCCAAACTCTACTGAACCTGCTTAGCAGGACAGGAGGCCACACAGAAGTCATCACACTGCACAGGAACTGTAATCCCACCTACTGGAGGTACAGAATACTGGCTGAGTTGCTGTGCAAAGGACCTTATAAGGTGCAACTCATTAGTGTGCTCTATCTCCACCTGCTGGCGGATGATCACAACATAACAGAGAGGGTACAAAGCACAAGACAAAGTCCAACTACCAAAAAGAAAGCACCAAGAGCCTTCAGCATTTCCCCTCCATCTTCATATGTCCCTCCCCATGTTCAGTATCTTCCTTCCATCTCCCTATATCATCCAATGTTCAGAATCTCCCATTTCCCAATATCCACCTCCCACATGTCCATTTGCACTCTCCTGATCTCTCCCCATATCCAGCATCTGCACTCTTCTCATCTCCCCTCACATCCAACTTCTCCCCATTCAACATCTTCCCTCCACCTCCCTATTTCCTCATGTACCCATAGAACACCCCCCTACATTTGACCTTCATGAACCTTTGATTCACCTCCCCCATCCATATCCAATATCTGCCTTCAATCTTCCTATATTCCCCCCAGGTTCAGCATCTTCCATCCCTCCTCTCCACCTCCAACATCACTCCTCACTCTTCCCTCCCTCCCTCTCTTATTTACTGAAATATACTGCAACAACCCAATAAACTATTTCAGTGCGGTTTACAATAAAAGATATATTACGTAATGAATACAATAAAGTCAACAAGAATACTAAATGCCCCAAATCCAAGTAAAGAGCTTGAATTCTAGTTTCTGTAGCTTTAATCATGTTCTTCTATACCTTCACTGAGTCCTTCGGCAGATACACTCATTGTACTTTTCCATGAAAATTTCATCTACTGTCTATATTGGCATCTACTCACCAGTCTTCACCTATTCCCTCAACAAACACCGTAAGCACTCTCAGCTATTCTACCAACTCCACAACTGAAAACACTTCTCCCTGTCTCGCTTTGCTTCCTGGTCCTCATTAGAGAAATTGATTTTTCTTACTCAAACTCTTGCAACCATGAGGACTACTGTCTGCTCCCTTGACCCTTTTCCTTCCTCAAAGGTCCCAGAAACAGATCTCCTATCCAAACTACTACCACTTCTTAACAATAGCTAAACTTCCAGCCAGGTCCCCACTCTTTGGAAAATTGATGTAGTATGCTTTGATCTGCAAAATAGCAAAGGTGATATAGCAAATGCAAAGAAATAAAGAAACTAGTTATTTGCACTTTACCTTAATTTCATCCTCGCATTCCTGAAAGGTAAAAAGAGAGACAAAGATGAGGCCACAGTTTTAATTTGGTTTCATTTTGGAGGAGGAAATAAACTGCATGGGATTAAGAATGACTCCCTTAATCGCTCAAGGGGCCAAGATGAACACATTTTTAAAACCTATGCATGAACTGGTGTAAAACCACTTGTATTTCTGTTGTAAAACAGGGATACATGTGTAGATTCTAGTCCCACCCAAGCCACACCTACTCATAAACCACTGTAAATAAGGGCTTTCTGAAATCAGTATTTACACATGTACATGATATACATGTATAAATACCACTATTTGCATATGGAAATGTTTTTTTTTAAATAATAAGTAATAAACTTACCAGTTCACAAACTCGTCTTCATTTCTGAAGGATGTATTGTAACCTTAAAAAAAAAAAAAGTTACATTTATACCTTAAAGAATAAACTCTAATTGTATTTCCTTTTCATCCCACTAGACCAGACCATTGAATTGTGTTCCTTTCCTACCAGCAGACAGAAGTAGAGAAACTGAACTTTCCCAGTGACAACAATTATGTCTGTTGTGTTCCCTGTTTTTGTGTGAGCCTGCCTGACTTGTTTTTACCTCCCAGGGCCACCTGGCACACTGTCTGTAACATCTTGACATTGCTCTACTTGTCCCAATCCTGGCCCTCCTCACCAACTATTATCCCAACTACAGATCTCACCGCGACCTCTCTAACTCCATCTCTATTCCTCTACTCCCCTCCTCTTCTCTGCCCGCCCTATGGAATGCCCGCTCTATCTGTAACAAACTCCCTTATATCCAGGACCTCTTTATCTCGTGTCACCTCCATCTGCTCGCCATAACAGAAACCTGGCTCTGCCCTGATGACTCTGCTTCAGTTGCAACCCTCTGCCATGGCGGTTATCTTTTTTCACATACTCCTTGCCCTGCTGGTCGCAGGGGTGGTGTTGGACTACTTCTCTCTCCCTCCTCCAGATTTCAACCCCTTCTTCCACCTCAATCTCACTGTTTTTTCTCCTTTGAAGTTCACTCTATCCGCCTTTTCTCTCCTCTGCCTCTTCGAATAGCGGTCATTTATCGTCCCCCTGATAAGTCCCTTTCATCCTTTCTCAGTGACTTTGATGCCTGGCTTGCCTTCTTCCATGATCCTTCCTCCCCTTCTCTCATCCTTGGTGACTTTAATATTCCTGCTAATGATCCTTCCAACTCTTATATTTCCAAGTTACTCACTTTAACATCCTCCTTTAATCTCCAACTATGCTCCACCTCCCCCACTCATGAAAATGGTCACTGTCTTGATCTCATCTTCTCCTCCAACTGTTCACCCTCTAGTTTCCTTGCCTCTGATCTTCCCCTCTCTGATCACCATCTTATAACTTTCACACTTAAATCTCCTCCCTCCCAGTCCCGTCCTATCTTATCTAATTTATCTAGGAATCTTCACGATATTGACCCTTCATCTCTATCCTCCCATGTTTCAAACCTCCTCTCTACTGTGGCACTATCCACGTCTGTCAACGAGGCTGTTTCTTCTTACAACAATACTCTATCCTCTGCCTTAGACTCTCTTGCACCTTTGATGACCCGCCCTATAAGGCGTACAAAACCCCCACCTTGGCTGACTTCTAATATCCGCTACCTACGTTCCTGTACCCACTCCGCCGAACGCCTCTGGCGGAAATCTCGGGCCCTTGCTGATTTCTTACACTTTAAGTTCATGCTGACCTCCTTCCAATCTGCTCTTTTACGCGCCAAACAGGATTATTATATCCAACTGACCAACTCTCTTGGCTCTAACCCTCGATTTCTCTTCACCATATTGAACTCTCTCCTCAAGGTGCCCCCTCCCCCAACTTCCCCTTCATTATCGCCTCAGACCCTTGCTGAATTCTTTCACGACAAGGTTCAAAAGATAAACCTTGAATTCTCTACCTCCATTAGTCCGTTCCCCTCTCTCTCCTTCCCCTCATTCCTTTTCCTCCTTTCCTGAAGTTACTATAGAGGAAACTACACTTCTCCTTTCTTCCTCAAAATGTACCACCTGTTCCTCTGATCCCATTACCACCCACCTTCTTAATGCCATCTCACCTACACTTATTGCTTTTATCTGTCACATTCTCAACCTCTCACTTTCCACTGCAACTGTCCCTACTGCCTTTAAACATGCTGTGGTCACACCTCTCCTTAAGAAGCCTTCACTTGACCCTACTTGTCCCTCTAATTACCGACCCATCTCCCTCCTCCCTTTTCTCTCCAAATTACTTGAGCGTGCTGTTCACCACCGCTGCCTTGATTTTCTCTCCTCACATGCTATTCTTGACCCACAACAATCTGGTTTTCGCCCTCTCCACTCAACTGAAACTGCGCTTACTAAAGTCTCCAATGACCTATTACTGGCTAAATCCAGAGGTCAATATTCTATCCTCATTCTTCTTGATCTTTCCGCTGCTTTTGACACTGTCGATCACAGCATACTTCTCGATACCCTGTCCTCACTTGGATTCCAGGGCTCTGTCCTTTCATGGTTCTCTTCCTACCTCTCCCTCCGCACCTTTAGTGTTCACTCTGGTGGATCCTCTTCTACTTCTATCCCTCTGCCTGTCGGCATACCTCAGGGTTCTGTTCTTGGTTCCCTCCTCTTTTCTATCTACACTTCTTCCCTTGGTTCATTAATCTCATCCCATGGCATTTCCTACCATCTCTATGCTGATGACTCCCAAATCTACCTTTCTACCCCTGATATCTCACCTTGCATCCAAACCAAAGTTTCAGCGTGCTTGTCTGACATTGCTGTCTGGATGTCTCAACGCCACCTGAAATTAAATATGACCAAAACCGAGCTTCTCATTTTTCCCCCCAAACCTACCTCCCCACTCCCCCCATTTTCTATTTCTGTTGATGACTCTCTCATTCTCCCTGTCTCCTCAGCTCGAAACTTTGGGGTCATCTTTGACTCTTCTCTCTCCTTCTCTGCTCATATCCAGCAGATCACCAAGACCTGTCGTTTCTTTCTTTACAACATCCGTAAAATCTGCCCCTTTCTTTCCGAGCACTCTACCAAAACCCTCATCCACACCCTTGTCACCTCTCGTTTAGACTACTGCAATCTGCTTCTTGCTGGCCTCCCACTTAGTCACCTCTCCCACTCCAATCGGTTCAAATCTCTGCTGCCCGTCTTGTCTTCCGCCAGGGTCGCTTTACTCATACTACCTCTCTCCTCAAGTCGCTTCACTGGCTCCCTATCCGTTTTCGCATCCTGTTCAAACTTCTTCTACTAACCTATGAATGTACTCGCTCTGCTGCTCCCCAGTATCTCTCCACACTCGTCCTTCCCGTGCACTCCGCTCCATGGATAAATCCTTCTTATCTGTTCCCTTCTCCACTACTGCCAACTCCAGACTTCACGCCTTCTGTCTCGCTGCACCCTACGCCTGGAATAAACTTCCTGAGCCCCTACGTCTAGCCCCATCCTTGGCCACCTTTAAATCTAGACTGAAAGCCCCCCTCTTTAACATTGCTTTTGACTCATAACCACTCGCCTCCACCTACCCTCCTCTCCTCCTTCCTGTACACATTAATTGATTTGATTTACTTACTTTATTTATTTTTTGTCTATTAGATTGTAAGCTCTTTGAGCAGGAACTGTCTTTCTTCTATGTTTGTGCAGCGCTGCGTACGCCTTGTAGCACTATAGAAATGCTAAATAGTAGTAGTAGTGCTGACTCCAACTGCCAGGACAATTACTAACCCCACCCCTGGTGACATTATTAGGACACATGGGCATTTCTGCAGACAGTTCATGCTGGGGGTGCTACGTCTCCTCGCTGCACAGATGAAGTAGTACAACAGAGGAGCTCATTAGGGTACTCCTTTTAGCAGCCTGTGGGGTCTGGACAATTTTGCCTCTCTTTTTCCACTTAATGTTGGTTTGTTCCTCTTGGGTCTTATGCAATTGATTGAAGTGTGTTCTCCATAGATGTTATTGTAGGTCAGGGATGGTATGGTTGCTTGCCTTTCAGGTCTATTTCAGGCCATTGCGTTCTGCCCCTGACTTGCAACCTGATTCTATTGAATCCAAATCTGTCCCAAAATGTTTCTTTTTATGTTATGTTATTAGGGATTATCTCTCACCAACTGTCTAAATTTAGATTCAAGGTGAGTTACAACCAATAAATAAGAGACTGACAGAAGAATATCAGGAATTAACACAAATGCAGAAAATAAACACCAAATCATTACATGCAGCAAGACAATTAGCACCCCCCCCCCCCCCCCCCAATCTAGTAAAAAGGTTTTCAAAGCTTTATGAACAAAAAATCATTTCTTATTATACAAAGTTCACACGGGAGATTATTCCAATCACGAATAGCCAGTGAAAACATGAACAAAAACGGCCTTAAACCATATATTTTCAGTTGAAGGACAAGGTCGCAATAAGCAAATTACATCTTCTAGAAGCCATCCTGGATTTCAACACATTCACCAACATAGATCCATTTTCAGGGCAGAAACTATCCAAGAACTTAAAGTGCCTTAAAGATGACCAAAGACGTCACAGGCAACCAATGCAGTACTCCTAATAAAGGATTTAAATTGTCCAGCCAAGTTTTCTGGAATATTAACGTAGCGGCTGAGTTCTGAATCATTTGAATTATAGAAATCTGGACTTGGGAATGCCAGATCTATACACAAGTCAGCACTAATTTATAGTCTTATGTGGGTGTCCTTGCAAGAGGGAGGTGGATAGTACCCCCTCCTCGGAATGTTTTGGATCCACTTTTATGGGGAGACCCAGCGGTGGGTGTACAGCGCATTGTTGGTGCAGTGGCAAAGCATACTGCTCTTCTGTTGTATCACAACCATCAGCAAAGACCTCACTGATATTAGTAAAGTCAGTCTCTTCTGATTCAGATTCTTGAGGACTGAGGAGACAAGCCGTGATCAGGTGAGTTTTCCGAAAACAAATGGAAGGCTTTGACCAAGTTAGAGCCATTGTCTGTGATGGTCATTGTCACCTTAGCTGCCAGATAAAGAGTTGACATTATCAGATCATGTGCTACCCCCCCCTCCCTTGATACACTGACATGTAGGAGCAGCAGAGTGATTCTATAGAGAAGTTTCATCCAATCAATGAACAATCACACCGAAGAAACTGCGATTATGACTTATGGCGCTGTACATGAACAGGTAGAGCGAGTGCCAGCGTGGCATGGTCGCGGCACTAGCGGGATCTCCAGGCCGATGGGGCAGACCGACTCCTCCAGCGAGAGTGCGCCGTTTGCCCCGGGCTCTAGCATGGCAATTGCGTCCTTTGGGGGCTGCGACAGCGCCGCTGTCATCACCCGCTGTGGCTTGCGGATGCTGCTCCTGTCCAGCGCCGTTGGAGCACTTGGGTCCGCTGCCGCTATCTTGCCAGCAGACGAGTGGTTGTCTGCGCGGCCTGCTAGTTAAGGTCGGCTGTCGGAGCCTGGAGGGAGGTGCTGGTGCTGGCTCTGGTCCTCGCCTGTGGCCCTGCCGCCCTGCCCATCTGCCGGTCGTTCCGCCACCGCCCCTCCGTCTGCCTGTTCTAATCCATCTGCTCCAGCGTGTCCAGTCCTGCTGCTCCGTTCTCTCCTGCTCCAGCTTGTTCCAGTCCGTCTTGCCCAGCGTAT
The DNA here is from genome assembly GCF_901765095.1 of Microcaecilia unicolor. Taxonomy (NCBI): domain Eukaryota; kingdom Metazoa; phylum Chordata; class Amphibia; order Gymnophiona; family Siphonopidae; genus Microcaecilia; species Microcaecilia unicolor. The sequence goes on from NC_044032.1 coordinate 365,584,036, forward strand.
TCCAGTCCGGCTGCTCTGCTCTCTTCGGCTCCAGCCTGTCCCAGTCCGATTTCCAGCTTGTTCCGGTCCTACTGCTTGACTCTCCTCTGCTCCAGCTTGTTCCAGTCCATCTGCTCCAGCTCGTTCTAGTCCGCCTGATCCAGCTTGTTCCAGCCCTGCTGCTCAGCTCTCCTCTGCTCCAGCTTGTTCCAATCCATCTGCTCCAGCTTGTTCCAGTCCATCTGCTCCAGCTCGTTCTAGTCCGCCTGATCCAGCTTGTTCCAGCCCTGCTGCTCAGCTCTCCTCTGCTCCAGCTTGTTCCAGTCCATCTGCTCCAGCTCGTTCTAGTCCGCCTGATCCAGTTTGTTCCAGCCCTGCTGCTCAGCTCTCCTCTGCTCCAGCTTGTTCCAATCCATCTGCTCCAGCTTGTTCCAGTCCGCCTGATCCAGCTTGTCCCAGCTTGCTCCAGTCCTGCTGCTCAGCTCTCCTCTGCTCCAGCTTGTTCCAGTCCATCTGCTCCAGCTTGTTCCAGCTTGCTCCAGTCCTGCTGCTCAGCTCTCCGCTGCTCTAGCCTGTTCCAATCCATCTGCTCCAGCTTGTTCCAGCTTGCTCCAGTCCTGCTGCTCAACTCTCCTTTGCTCCAGCCTGTTCCAATCCACCTGCTCCAGCTTGTTCCAGTCCTGCCGCTCAGCACTCCTCTGCTCCAGCTTGTTCCAGTCCGCCTGATCCAGCTTGTCCCAATCCGTCTGTTCCAGCTTGTCCCAGTCCTGCTGCTCCGCTCTCTTCTGCTCCAAATTATTCCAGCTTGTTCCAGTCCTGCCGCTGAGCTCTCCACTGCTCAGCTCTCCTCTGCTTCAGCTTGTTCCAGTCACATCGCATCAGCCCCAGCCTACCTGCCTGCTAGCCCATCAAACAACCTGCCTGCTTGTCAGCCCATCAACTTGCCTGCTTGTCAGCCCATCAACTACCTGCCTTCAAGCCTGCACAACTACCTACCTGCCTCCCCACCCGCCGGCTTGCCAGCCCACATCAACTTACTTGCCTGCCAGCTTACCCTTCAACCTGCTTGCCTGCTTGTCAGCCCATCAACCACCTGCCTGCCTTCAAGCCTGCACAACTACCTATCTGCCTCCCCGCCTGCCGGCTTGCCAGCCCACCAACTTACTTATCTGCCTGCCTCCCAACCCATCAACCTAACTGCCTGCTTGCCCACCCATCAACCTACCTACCTGCCTGCCAGCCCTTCTACCTACCTCCCCACCAGTCAATCTGCCTGTCAAACCACCTGCCTACCCGCCAGCCCTTCTATTCCAAGCGTTGCCTGTTGGTTCCAGTTTTAAGCCTCCAGTCCTACTTTCCTGCTCTATCTGTTGCTTAACACCTCTCCTATCCCCCTCCTCCTTCCTAGCTCTCAACCTTCATCACTTCCTTCCTGCCATTAACCCATCCCCATTCCTCCTAAGCGCATCCCGTCTTTGTCGCCTTCGTCGCCCTACCTCCCCCACCCTCCTCCGCACTTCTCTTACTCCTTCTCCTGCTATCCGCGGGAGACATCAATCCCAATCCAGGTCACCCACACCTGTCCTCGTCCTATCCATGCAAACGATTCCGGGATGTCTCCAATCTCATCTCTATTCTCCTCCTCCCCCCCTCTTCCCTCCCCTTCTCGTGTGCCCTGTGGAATGCCCGCTCGGTCTGCAACAAACTTTCCTTCACCCATGATCTCTTCATCTGCCGTTCCCTTCAACTGCTCGCCGTAACTGAAACCTGGCTCACCCCCGACGACTCTGCCTCAGTCGCGGCCCTGTGCCATGGAGGCTATCTTTTCTCCCACACTCCCCGCCCAGTTGGCCGCGGAGGAGGAGTCGGGTTTCTAATTTTGCCCTCTTGTAATTTTCAACCCCTCCTCCTACCGCAGTCTCACTGCTTCTCATCCTTTGAAGTTCACTCCATCCGTCTATTCTACCCGCTGCCACTCAGAGTTGCAGTCATTTACCGCCCCCCTGATAAGTCCCTCCCTTCCTTCCTTACCGACTTCGATGCCTGGCTCTCCGTTTTTCTTCAACCCTCATCTCCGTCCCTCGTTCTTGGAGACTTTAACATACACGCTGATGACCCATCCGACTCCTACGCTTCTCAGTTCCTCACTCTGACATCCTCCTTCAACCTCCAGCTGAGCTTCACCACCCCTACTCACCAAACTGGCCATTGTCTTCCCTTCCATCATGTCCTCCGAGTCTGTCGACAAGGCTGTGTCTGTTTAAAATGCCACTCTCTCCACTGCTCTGGACACACTTGCACCATCCATCTCCTGCCCTACAAGGCGTACTAATCCCCAGCCCTGGCTGACCCCTTGCATCCGATACCTTCGCTCCTACGCCCGATCTGCTGAAAGCCTCTGGAGGAAATCTCGCACCCATACCGACTTCATTCATTACAAATTCATGCTATCCTCCTTCCAGTCCTCCCAATTCCTTGCCAAACAGAACTATTACACCCATTTGACTAATTCTCTCGGCCCCAACCCTCGTCGTCTCTTCGCCACCCTTAACTCCCTCCTCAAAGTGCCCTCCGCTCCCACCTCCCCTCACTCTCTCCTCAATCACTAGCTGACTACTTCTGCGACAAGGTGCAGAAGATCAACCTCAAATTCACTACCAAGCCACCTCCTCCTCTTCACCCTTTAACCCACTCCCTCAACCAACCAACCCAGGCCTCCTTCTCCTCTTTTCCTGATATCACCGAGGAGGAAACCGCCCACCTTCTTTCCTCCTCGAAATGCACCACCTGTTCCTCTGATCCCATCCCCACCAACTTACTAAACACCATCTCTCCTACTGTCACCCCCCCCCCCATCTGTCATATCCTCAACCTCTCTCTCTCCACTGCAACTGTCCCTGACACCTTCAAGCATGCTGTTGTCACACCACTTCTCAAAAAAACATCACTAGACCCTACCTGTCCTTCCAACTACTGCCCCATCTCCCTCCTACCCTTCCTCTCCAAGATACTTGAACGCGTCGTTCACAGCTGCTGCCTTGATTTTCTCTCCTCTCATGCCATCCTCGATCCGCTTCAATCCAGTTTTCGCCCTCTACACTCGACAGAAACGGCACTCACTAAAGTCTGTAATGACCTGTTCCCTGCCAAATCCAAAGGTCACTACTCCATCCTCATCCTCCTCGACCTATCCGCCGCTTTTGACACTGTCAATCATAATTTACTTCTTGCTGCACTATCCTCATTTGGGTTCCAGGGCTCTGTCCTCTCCTGGTTCTCCTCTTATCTCTCCCACCGTACCTTCAGAGTACATTCTCATGGATCTTCCTCCACCCCCATCCCACTCTCTGTTGGAGTTTCTCAGGGATCTGTCTTTGGACCCCTTCTTTTTTCAATCTACACCTCCTCCCTGGGCTCGCTGATCTCATCTTTATGCTGACGACACCCAGCTTTATCTCTCCACACCAGTTATCACTGTGGAAACCCAGGCCAAAGTATCGTCCGGCTTATCCGACATTGCTGCCTGGATGTCCAACCGCCACCTGAAATTAAACATGGCCAAGACCGAGCTCATTGTCTTTCCACCCAAACCCACTTCTCCTCTCCCTCCACTCTCTATTTCAGTCGACAACACCCTCATCCTCCCCGTCTCATCTGCCCGCAACCTCAGAGTCATCTTCGACTCCTCCCTCTCCTTCTCTGCTCATATCCAGCAGACAGCCAAGACCTGTCACTTCTTTCTCTATAACATCAGCAAAATTCGCCCCTTCCTCTCCGAGCACACCATCTCTCATCACCTCTCGCCTTGACTCCTGCAACCTACTCCTCACTGGGGTCCCACTTAACCATCTATCTCCCCTTCAATCCGTTCAGAACTCTGCTGCCCGTCTTATCTTCGGCCTAGATCGATATGCTCATATCACCCCTCTCCTCAAGTCACTTCACTGGCTTCCGATCAGGAACCGCATACAGTTCAAGCTTCTCCTACTAACCTACAAATGCACTCAATCTGCAGCCCCTCATTACCTCTCTACCCTCATCTCCCCTTACGCTCCTACCCGTAACCTCTGCTCACAGGACAAATCCCTCCTCTCAGTACCCTTCTCCACCACCGCCAACTCCAGGCTCCGCCCTTTCTGCCTCGCCTCTCCTTATGCTTGGAATAAACTCCCTGAGCCCATATGCCAAGCCCCCTCCCTGCCCATCTTCAAATCCTTGCTCAAAGCCCACCTATTCAATGTCGCTTTCGGCACCTAACCATTGTACCTCTATCCAGGAAATCTAGACTGCCCCCAATTTGATTGACTGCACTTTTTGTCCTTTAGATTGTAAGCTCCTTTGAGCAGGGACTGTCCTTCTTTGTTAAATTGTACAGCGCTGCGTAACCCTTGTAGCGCTTTAGAAATGTTAAATAGTAGTAGTAGTAGTTTGCTCAAATGAGCTGTCGGTGTTTCTTTCATTTTGCAAATTTAACCTCAAGACATCAACCCAGAGTTTTCCAACTCCTAACCAATCTCCTTGGTTGCAACCCAGTGATGAGCTTAATGAAAGCTGGCTATTCTCCAACGCTAAATGATGAGGTCATCCACTTGAGTCTGCAACACTGTCACGGTTAAAGTCAACAGTTGATTGAACAAGATTTTGTTTCTTTGCTGGCACTGACGCCACTTCATTACTCCTACCAGACACAACTTGCACCTAACATAAATATCTTTTTTGCTTACTAAATAAAAAAAATTGACACAGAGTTCTTAAATGCCAATGACCCAGCCATCTTTGTTATCACCTTATACTGCATGCTCAAACAATTTCACGCAAAAGGAAGAATGGACCTAGTGACGCAAAAAAAAAAAAAAATCAAATGGTTGTCACTAAAAAGTAATTATATAAAATAACTAGATATTTCTGCTGCATTTCATACTTTGGATCATGGGATACTGTTGCATCATCTATGTAGTTATGGCCTTGCAGGAACCGTTCTGAAATGGTTTGTGTCTTTATTAACTGGTTGTACCCAGGCGGTACATGTGGGGGCTAAAACCTCGAGGACCCGATCGCTGTGAACCGGACTGCTGCAGGATTCATTGCTGTCAGCTTTGTTGTTTAATTTGTATCTTTTCCTTTACGTTGCCTATTGTGTTCTTTTGAGGTATCATACTGTGTATATGCAGATGACATCCAGTTTTTTCTTCCACTGACAGCTGACTTTTCCACTGCAGTACTCCGGTTGCAGACTATTTTGGACACTGTATCTACTTGGATGAAAGATAATCAGCTCTTTGAATGTTGACAAGACTGAGTTATTGTTCGTTACATCTGATGAGAGTACTGTTACACTCTGTTCCACTCCTCCAGAGGTGCAGCCTGCTTGCGCAGGGTATGGGCATTCGAGGCTGTGGCGGCCATCTTGGATGTGGTATCTCCAGGATAGGACGGCCAATTTGGAGATGGGCGTCCCAGGTTGTGGCAGCCATCTTGGAGTTGGGCAGCTTCAGGAACGAAGCCCATATTTGGAAGTAGGGCATCTCTTCTGATGGAGGCAGCCATCTTGGATCAGCTGCACATGATTGAACCTAATTCCTACACTATTTAAAGCCCTGCCTCCAGTCCTTCCTTGCTTCGGCTTCTAGTGCTTAGAGGTCGTGGTCTACGTCTGTGTTCTATAGCCGGCTATCTTTGTTCCTGTGGTTCCTGTGTACCAGACCTTGGATTGTTGCCTGACAACGCGCTGTGTTGCTGCCTGCCTAGACCTCGGACTGTTTCTCTGACTATTCGCTGCGCTGCTGATTCCTTTGCTCCTGGACGGTGTCCGCTCTCCCTGCTTGTCGGGTCAGTGGCCGTGCAACCCCACCGGTTCCGGAAGTCCTGGTGGCCGCCTGCACCTGGGGGCTCAACTCCCGGGGAACGGCGGTCGCTTCCCATGTGAAGCTAGGGGTTGTCTGGCTGCCAGACCGAGCGCGGTGTCACTCCATCTTCGCCGTGCTCAGTCGGGGCACAAGAGCTCACATTCCCAGACATAACAGTAAGCCGAAGGCATGAGCTCGCCAGACAAGTCCGAGCTGTCCAACCTGGCTCAGGTTCTACATCAGCAGCAGGCTCAGCTAACCTTGTTCAACGTTCTGCAGGACGTCTGCAACCAGTTACCGGCGCTCCAGCAACAGGTTGCCGTGGCTCCTCCGGGCCCTAGGGCGGAGGCTTCCACCGCACAGTTGCGGCTTCCAGAACCTCCCCGGTTCGGTGGCACCCCCCTCAGCATGCCGGGGTTTTCTCAACCAGTGCCAGATCCTGTTCGAGCTGCAACCAGAAGCTTTCCCATCCGATAAAGTAAAGGTGACCTACATCATCTCCCTGCTTTCAGGTGCCACCCTGGCCTGGGCGCCCCCGCTACGGGAGCAGCAGAGTCCGGTCCTGGTGGACCTTGATGAGTTTCTGCGGCAGTTCCGGATTGTATTCGACGTGCCTGGCCGGCCTTCTTCTGCCTCCAGGGAGCTACTGCGGATCCAGCAGGGCTCTAGGTCGGTCGGGGCGTATGCTGTCTGGTTCCGTACCTTGGCCGCAGAACTCCGGTGGAACCAGGAAGCCCTCCTGGCCATTTTCTGGCAGGGGTTGAACTGCCAAATAAAGGACGAATTGGCTGGTAGAGAGATTCCCGCCACCTTGGACGCCCTCATTGCACTCTGCACCAGGGTTGATATCCGGTTCCAGGAGCGAGTCCAGGAGAGGGCTACGTAGCCGGCGGTGCAGAGAACCAGGGGCCGCTTCCGTCGCCCAGAGACGCCCAGGTTCCTCAAAAGAGGGTTCGGAAGGAGCCGAAGAGGAACCCATGGTAGTGGGGCGGCATCGCTTGCCCAAGCAGGAGAGGGCCCATCGTCTCAGGAATCGGTTATGCCTGTGCTGTGGGCAGGCCGGCCATTTCTCGAGCACCTGCCCAAATAAGCTTGGGGCGTCGGGAAACGCTCTGGGTCGGCTGTCATCCCTTCCCGACAAGCTGCTCTCTGTTCCCTTCCTGCTCCGTGGAGAAGGGGTCCAGATCCAGACGCGGGCCTTGCTGGACTCTGGGGCCGGCGGCAACTTCATTGATGCCAAGTTCCTGTTGCAGTTGGGTGGTTCCACGGTGCCCTGCCAACCGGTTCTCAGGGTCACCTCCATCCAGGGGGACAGTCTTCCCCGGACTATCACCCGGATTACCTCGCCTCTGTGTCTGCAGGTGGGGGCAATGCATCAGGAGGAGATCCAGTTCCTGGTACTTCCCCGAGTCATTCACCCGGTGATGCTTGGACTACCCTGGCTCCGACTGCACGCCCCGGTTATCAGTGGTCCACCAGGGAGATCGGGCAATGGGGTTCCTGGTGTTTTCAGCACTGTCTCCAGCCGGTCAAGGCCCCTATACCTCTCTGCTTAGTCCAAGTTCAGAACCCGCAGGAAGGGTTGCCCGGGCTGCATAAGGACTATCAAGATTTCCAGGATGTGTTCAGTGCTCTGGCGGCGGATACGCTTCCTCCCCATCGGTCTTTCGACTGTGCTATTGATCTACTGCCGGGAACCAACCCACCCAGAGGGCGTCTTTACACTTTGTCCCAGGCCATGAGGGTCTACATCCAGGAGAATCTCCTAAAGGGGTTCATCTGAGCTTCTACTTCCCCTGCAGGGGCCGGATTCTTCTTTGTTTCAAAGAAAGACGGGTCGCTTCGCCCTTGCATTGACTACCGGGGTTTGAATAAAATCACCGTCAAGAACCAGTATCCGCTTCCACTCATCCCGGAGTTGTTCGACCGCCTGCACGGGGCCAAGATCTTCACTAAGTTGGACTTACGCGGGGCCTACAACCTGGTGCGGATCCGGGAGGGAGATGAGAGGAAGACGGCATTTAACACCCATGGACACTTTGAATACCGGGTGATGCCGTTCAGCCTCTGCAATGCCCCTGCAGTATTTCAGAACTTTGTAAATTTCATATTCCAGGACCTGCTCTACACCTCAGTGATCGTCTATCTGGATGACATCTTGATCTTTTCCGCTTCTCTGCAACAACATGTCACCCATGTCCGCAGAGTGCTCCAGCGCCTCCGGGAGCATCGGCTGTACGCCAAGTTGGAGAAGTGTTCGTTCCACCAACAGAGTCTGCCTTTCCTGGGGTATATCGTTTCCTCCACCGGGTTGCAGATGGATCCCGGTAAATCGACAGCGATCCGTGACTGGCCGGCTCCCCAGGGTCCGCGGGCCTTGCAGCGGTTCCTGGGGTTCGCCAATTACTACCGGCAGTTCATCCAGAATTACTCCCTCATCACGGCTCCCCTGACGGCCCTCACGAGGAAGGGCACCGACGTGAAGAACTGGACGTCGGAGGCCTTCACTGCGTTCGCCGCCCCGAAGATGGCTTTCATTTCTGCTCCGGTACTCTGCAGTCCAGACCCTACCCAGCCTTTCCTGGTGGAGGTGGACGCCTCATCCCTGGGAGCAGGGGCAGTACTGTCCCAGACGTCGGCATCCGGGAAAAAACATCCCTGCTTCTTCTTCTCCCGCAAGTTCACCCCCGCGGAGCGGAACTATATGGAGGGGGATCGGGAACTTCTGGCGCTCAAACTAGCCTTTGAGGAGTGGCGCTACTTACTGGAGGGAGCAGCGCACCCAGTGACAGTGATAACTGACTGTCAGGTTCTCAGGTTCAGAGCCCGTGGGGACAGGCTCTGGGGCAAACGTGAGCCCTTGGGCTGCTGACGAGGAGCGACAGCAGCAGGCAAAACCCACAAACCAACACTGGGCTAGCACACCGGCACAGGCAAGGACTGCAGGAGCCGCCCAGCGAGCCAGAACACACGGACTGGAGTACACCGGACTGGTCCTCACTGGACTAGAACACACTGGACCGGAACCCACTGGACTGGTCCGCACTGGACAGCAACACACCGGACTGGAATACACTGGACCGGAACCCACTGGACTACAACCCACTGGACTGGTCCGCACTGGAAAGCAACACACCGGACTGGTCTGCACTGGACAGCAACACACCGGACTGGAGTACCCCAGACTGGTCCGCACTGCTTCACCTGCACTTAGCCACTGTCCCCCAGGAGTTGAGCCCCTGGGTTCAAGCGGCCGGCAGGGCTTACTGGATACAGGATAACACAGGGACTGGGATACTAGAACAAGCTTGACAGTACCAGAAGTGCTCCAAAGTACCAAAGGGAAAGGCAGATAAGCCCACAGGGGAAAGCAGGGAAACCCAGCAATACAGAAGTGTTCCTATAGCGTAACCAGACTGAAGTGCTCCTAAGCACTACACTAACAGAAGAATGCCTAAGCACTAAACTAACAGGGGTGCTCCTAAGCACCAAGCTACAGCAGTGCTCCACAGCACTAAACTAACAAAGGAGAAGAGGGTGAGCCACAAGGAGAAAGAAGGAAAGATAAACACATAAACTAACAAGGTGCTCCTAAGCACCAAGCTACAGCAGCGCTCCACCGCACTAAACTAACAAAGGAGAAGCAGGTGAGCTACAAGGAGAGAAAGTAGGAAAGCTAAACACAAACTAACAAAGGTGCACCTAAGCACTCCACCAACAACAGTGCTCCTAAGCACTAAACTAATCAGGAGTGCTCCTAAGCACTCCACTAACAGAAGTGCTTCTAACAGCACCAAAATCAGAAGTACTTCTAACAGCAAAACAGAAGAGATTCTAAAAGCTCCAAAAGCAGAAATACTTCTAACAGCAAAACAGAAGTGTTTCTAACAGCACCAAAAGGGAAAGCAGGGGAGCCACAAGGAAAAAGCAGAGAAGCTAAACACATAGGTCAAAAGTGCACACTGCACCAACACTAACCTGGACCTAAAGCAAACGTTGCAAAGGCAAAGTCAGCAAGTTCCCAGGCGGCTAATAAGCTCAGCACAGCTGAGCTCAGCTGTAACAAATCACAAGGCAGCTACGGGTGAGGCTAGCTGCCAAACTTCCACACAAGACTGGAAAGCTAAAATATCTGGACCGGAATGCAAAGAGTCTGGAAAATCTATGGCAGCCACCGGTTCTGGCCACCAGAGGGCGAGAGGAGCACAACCCAAAGGAAAAAAAAAGTCACGAATGTGACACTGACCACAAAAACCTGCTGTATCTGCAAAATGCCACCAGACTGAATCCTCGCCAGGCCCGGGGGGGGGGGGGGGGGTCTCTGTTCTTTGCCCGGTTTGACTTCCGTCTGATCTTCAGACTGGGGGAAAAGAATGTCCAGGTGGATGCCCTCTCCCGCAGCTTCGAGGCTCCCGAGGACCAGGAGGAGCACTACTACTACTATTAAACATTTCTATAGCGCTACTAGTATAGCCCTACCCAATGTTGAATCCGGCATGTATTCCCTCCATGCCCGGGGCCAGTGGGGTGATAGTGTGGTACATATAAAATTGAGTAGGGATAAGGGGGACCATAGGTACAGGGTGAGCGGGTGATGGGGCAGTATAGACAATGGATGGAGAATGGCGTAGTGAGGGGGAACAGATGCTGGATGGAGGGGGAAGGGAGGACAGATGCTGGTTGCGAAGGAGAGAGGGGACAGGGGTCAGATGGAGAGGAGGGATAGACACTGGATGAAGGGGAGAGAGGGGATTGAAGCTGGATGGAAGGGGGAGAGAAGATGCAGATGTTGGATGTAACTGGGGAGAGAGAGAGAGGGGGGCCTGAGTGGATGGAAGTGAAGAGAGAGATGGGCCAGATGCTGGATGGAGGAGGGAGAAAAAGAGGAGAGACTGGATGGACGTGAGGAGAGAGAAGGGTGAGATTCTGGATGGAAAGGGGGGGACGAGAGAGAGGGATAGACGCTGGCGAGAGTTAAGAGACTGGGACCAACACAATTAGAAAAAAGTAAACGGTCAAACAAAGGTAGGAAAAATGAATTTTATTTTTAGTTTAGTATAAAGTAGAGTGGTAGCTGTGTTAATAAAGAAAATGGAAATAAGATGATATCTTTATTGGACTAATTTTAATACATTTCTGACTAATGTTTGGAGACCCAACCCTCCTTTCTCATGTCAGAATAGAATACCTTAACAGCAGTATACTGTCCTGACCTGAGGAAAGAGGTTTTGGCCTCTGAAAGCTAATTGGAAAATATATTTAGCCCAATAAAATGGTATCTTCATATTTTCCATTTTTTGTTTTACTTGTATTTGTTAACCTATAGTATAGTGATTGAAATATGTCAGTTTTTGAAATTTGCATCTACGGGCGAGGGAGTAGCAGTAGCGCAGAGGACAGGAAAGAACCGGGATGATGAGGGCGTCGGCTGCGGCGGTAGAAGGGCATCGGGCAGTGGCCAGGCAAGGGGCCCAGACCACTCTCAGTACGCCCCTGGATATTGTTTAAATAAATAAATAAATCTATCTATCAATATCTCACCTGTCTCAAACATCTTCATATTTACTTTTCTCTGTAAAACAAAATATGTTTTATTTTATAAAGGACAAAACATACCAATGAAAGCAATCAGTAACAAAGTACAAACAATAGCTTCAATATCTCACAGTATAAAACATTTTATGTTTTGCATCCACAGAAACCCCCATAGCCCTTTCCCTAAGAATGGATGCAAAGCAGAAAAAGAGCATTTTCCCAGGAACTCACCATATTTTAAAAAAGTTCTGATTTTGGTGTTATCTCAAAGAAAACATAAACCCTATCCAGCACCAAGCATATTGTGAAGTACCTGTAATACAAAAATCACTCAGGAACTATACAGCTAACTATAAGATGGGAGAATTGGAATATATTGCACTGAATGAAGAATCCTATATAATAAAAAGCATCTCCAACGTTCTGAAGCTGACTCCGTGGCAGTGAAGCCTTGAAGGGTTTGTGCTCCTGCTGTATCCATGTCCTGTCCTGACGTTTGCGAGCTTCCTGGTTGATCACCAGCAGCAGTGACCAATCACTGGAAGGGAACACTGCAGAGTTGCCAGGCAACGGAACGCGACGTCACACGCATGAGGGTGTCATCGTCCTTCCCTTCCAGTTCCAGGCCCCCTCCCTCCAAAATTTAAAAGTCATCTTCACTTACCAAGTCGGGTTTACGGCGGCCAGCAGCAGCGGCAGTAAAAGGCGTACAGGCTCGGCCCTTCTTTCTCTCTCAGCTCGTCCCGCCCTTGCCAGAGCTGAGAGAGAAGGGCCAAGCCTGCACGCCTTTTACCACTGCTGACGGACGCTGTAACCCCGATTTGGTAAGTGAAGATGACTTCTAAACTTCAGAGGGAGGGAGGAAGGGAGGGAGCACAACCCTAGAACTGGGAGGGAGGGGTATCCTGGAACTCAGAGGGAGCGAGGGAGGGGACGGATGACCCTGGAACACGGAGGGAGGGAGGGAGGGACGGACGACCCTGGAACTCGGAGGGAGGGGGGCCCATGGCACACACTCTCATTCTCACACATACACTCGCACCCAGTCTCACTCTCTCTCTGTCACACACACACTCGCACATTCACTCTCTCTCTTACACAGTCACTCTCACACACACTTTCTCAAACATACACACTCCGAGGAAAACCTTGCTAGCGCCCGTTTCATTTGTGTCATAAACGGGCCTTTTTTACTAGTCCTATATAATAATTCTCACCTCCAACATTCTAATCTTGCTGGACGAGACCATGGCTCCTTGGTCTGCTAGGCTCCGTAGCTCAGGCTGACGTCAGAGCCGGAGGGGCGAAAGGGGCAGGGCACAGGGGCGGAGGCGGAGCTTCAATGACAAACAGAATCGTTGAGGCCAGGGGCCAACAACTGGAAGGGAGGAAAGGAGGAAGGCGGAAGGGAGGGACGACGAACCTGGAACTGGTAGGGAGGGGCGAGAGAAAGTGCGAGCAGACGGAGGGACTGAGTGAGGCCGGTACAGGGACAGCGGGAGCGTGCAGACAAGCTAAGTGCGGAGATGGCGGAGGCTGTCCGAAAAACTACTAACGCCCCCCCAGGGTGCCACCGCTCCGCCCTCCACACCCCCCCCCCGAGGTCGGCACAGCCACTGCTCCCCCCTCTCCCCCCTGAGGTCGCCGCCACTCCCCCCCTCCGTCCGACGTCAGCTCCCATTTCCAGCCACTGCAAAAACAAAACCAGCAAATTAAACCAGCAAAAATGTGTTTAAAAAGGAAGCGCAGCACCGCAGGCAGCCATCAGGCATTGGCTGTCAGCTCTGCAGCCGCACCTCCTCTTGCCTCTCACGTCACTGCCCCTGAAGTAGAACCCCGGAGGAGCACAGTGACGTGAGAGGCGAGAGGAGGAGCGGCTGCAGAGCTGACAGCCAATGCCTGATGTCTGCCTGCGGTGGCCGGAAATGGGAGCTGACGTCGGAAGGAGGGGGGAGTGGCGGCGACGGCGGCAGGGGCCGGGCCTGACCAGATAGGGGGAGGGGGTCCTGAGACCAGAGAGGGAGGGGGTCCAGAGACCTAAGAGGGGGGAGGAGGGGGAGGGGGTCCTGAGACCAGACGGTGGAGAGGAGGAGCAGTGGCACCCTGGGGGAGGTGGAGGGGTGAGCGGCGGTGGCCTTGGGGGGGGGGGCGTGGGCGGCGGGGGTCCTGAGACCACAGGGCAGGAGGGGGTCCAGAGACCTGAGAGGGGGGAGGAGGGGGTCATGAGACCAGAGACGGGGGGGGGGGGGAAGGTATCTCTCTCTCTCACACAGTGTCTTTCTCTCACTCTCATACACTATCACACACTCAAACTATCACATTCACTCTCTATGTGTCACACAGTCACTCTCAAACACTCTCAATCTCAGAGAGTTTGTGTATTGCACACATACTCTCTCACACTTTGTCTCACACACTCTCTCTCACACACACTGTATCTGTGTTAAACACACTCTCTCACACTCACTGTGGCTCACCATACACACTCGCACACACTCATTCTCACACACACACACTCTCTCAAACATACACACTCCGAGGAAAACCTTGCTAGCGCCCGTTTCATTTGTGACAGAAACGGGCCTTTTTTACTAGTTAGACATAATAGGCAACTGAGACCTGGTGGAAGGAGGATAACCAGTGGGACACTGTCATACCGGGGTACAAATTATATCGTACTGATAGGGTGGACCGGATTGAGGGAGGAGTAGCACTGTATGTTAACGAGAGCCTTGGGTCAAATTCTGCGGAAAACGAAAGATCTCTTCGAATCATTGTGGATCAAAATTCCAAGTGTTAAGGGGAAAGGTAAAATTATGTATCATATCTGATAATTTTCTTTCCCTTAATCATAGCCAATCAATCCATAGACTGGTGGGTTGTGTCCATCTACCAGCAGGTGGAGATAGAGAGCAATCTTTTGCCTCCCTATATGTGGTCATGTGCTGCCGGAAATTCCCCAGTATGTCGATATCAAAGCTCCAGCCGCAGGACTCAGCACTTAGAGAATTACACCCACAAAGGGACACTCTGCCCAGCTCACCACCGCCGAAGCGGAGGAGGGGAAATATTCCAGCGCACCACCGCCGGGGCGGTGGGCGGGAAACCACACCCGCAGACGCGGGGGGAACTGGCCTATCCTGCTACCGTAACTGCGGGAGGAGCTGGCTTACCCTAACACCGCCGAAGCGGGAGGGATACCAAGCTACCCTACAGCCACACGAAGCGGGAGGGAGAGCCAGCATAATTTAGATATCAATCCAGCCACCGTCGAAACGGGGGGAGAGGAAGCAGCAGCTCACTGTAACACAAAATCGTCTCAACTCGAAGAGACTTCAATTGGAAGAACTTGAACACGAAGTCTTCGTGAACAGGAAATGAAGACTGAACTTGAACCTGAAATATAACCAGAACACAAACAATACAGATATCTGGGAGGGGCTATGGATTGATCGGCTATGATTAAGGGAAAGAAAATTATCAGGTATGATACATAATTTTACCTTCCCTATCATCAAGCTGATCAATCCATAGACTGGTGGGATGTACCGAAGCAGTACTCACCCAGGGCGGGACATGGAAATCCCTGAACGCAACACTGAAGCCCCAAACTGGGCCTCGGCCCGAGCCGCCACATCCAAGCGGTAATATCGTGAGAAGGTATGAGCCGATGACCAAGTAGCCGCTCTGCAAATCTCTTCCAAGGAGACAGATCTGGACTCCGCCATCGAGGCTGCTTGTGCTCTAGTAGAGTGGGCCTTCAGCTGAATAGGCGGAATCTTCCCTGCCGCCACATAAACTGCTGGGATCGTCTCCTTGACCCAACGTGCCACTGTAGGCTTAGATGCCTGCAGACCCTTTCGAGGTCCTGCGAACAGCACGAACAGGTGATCCGACTTCCGGAAATCATTGGTCACTTCCAAGTATCTGATGATGACCTGTCTAACATCCAGGTATTTGAGCGCAGGGTACTCCTCTGGGTAATCCTCCCTACGAAAGGAGGGTAGGTAAAGCTGCTGATTCACATGGAATCGAGAAACAATCTTGGGCAGGAAGGAGGGCACTGGGCGAATCGATACTCCTGCCTCAGTGAATCGTAGGAACGGCTCTCTACACGAGAGAGCCTGGAGCTCGGAAACTCTTCTGGCTGATGTGATAGCCACCAGGAAGACCGCTTTCAGTGTTAGGTCCTTCAGCGATGCCCTTGGCAAGGGCTCGAAGGGCGGCTTCTGCAAGGACCACAGTACTAGATTGAGATTCCACGTAGGCACTATCGAGTGCAGAGGGGGGCGCAGGTGGTTAACTCCTTTGAGAAAGCGTACCACATCTGGCTGTGAAGCCAGGGAAGCCCCCTTCAGGCGACTCCTGAAGCAAGCTAGAGCCACCACCTGGACTTTCAGTGAACTGAGCGACAGGCGTTTCTCCAGTCCCTCTTGCAGGAACGCCAACACTGAAGAAATTGGAGCAGTGAAGGGCGATACAGAGCCTGCCTCGCACCACGATGCAAAAGTACGCCAAACCCTGGCGTAAGTGGTAGAAGTAGAGCGCTTCCTCGCTCTCAGCATAGTGGCAATGACCTTGTCTGAGAAGCCCATCTTCCTCAGCCGCTTCCGCTCAAGAGCCAGGCCGCAAGACCAAAGGGGGAGGGATCCTCCATCACCACGGGACTCTGATGTAAGAGGCCCCGCTCCGCTGGGAGCCGCAGAGGGCCGCCCACCGAGAGTCTGACTAAGTCCGCATACCAGGGACGTCTGGGCCAATCCGGGCCCACCAGGATCACCCGGCCCGGATGCTTTGCCACCCGGCCTAGCACCCTGCCCATCATGGGCCAGGGCGGGAACACGTAGAGAAGCTCCTGTGCCGGCCACTGCTGGAGAAGAGCATCGACTCCCAGAGATCGAGGGTCCCGTCCTCTGCTGAAAAACGCGGCACTTGGCAATTGGCCGAGGACGCCATCAGATCCAGGCTCGGCCGGCCCCAGCGTTTCGTGATGTCCAAGAACGCCCAAGCAGACAGTTGCCACTTTCCGGGATCCAAGGTATGGCGACTGAGAAAGTCCGCCTTGACATTCATGACTCCAGCAATGTGGGCCGCCAACAGCTGTTCCAGATTCGCTTCTGCCCGCAGGCATAGCTTCATGGCCTCCTTGGCTAGAGGGGCGCTCCTGGTACCTCCCTGGCGATTGACATAGGCCGACAGGACTTGTACAGGCCTCAGCACCAGTGCCGGGAGAAACTCTAGAAGCGCCAACCGAATGGCTCAGAGTTCCAGAAGGTTGATGGACCATTTCGTCTCTGCAGGAGACCAGAGCCCCTGCGCTGTCCGTCCCAGGCAGTGGGCTCCCCAGCCCGTCAAGCAGGCGTCCGTCGTGACGACAACCCACTCCGGGGTCGTAAGAGGCATTCCTGCGGACAGCTTGCCTGGCCTCAGCCACCAGCTCAGCGCCTTTCGCACCGCTGGCTCCAAAGAAAGGCGTACGGTGTAGTCCTCCGAGACTGGGGTCCACCGCCGCAGAAGAGAGTGCTGTAGTGGTCTCATATAAGCCCTGGGCTAGGGTACTACCTCCATCGTTGCCATCATGGAGCGCAACAGCTGCACACAGTCCCAAGCCCGAAGAGTAGAGGAGGCTAGGAACTGGTCCACCTGGGTCTGAAGCTTGACGCTCCGGTTGTCCGGCAGGAACACTCTGCCCACTTGGGTGTCGAATCGAACTCCCAGATACTCCAGGGACTGAGTCGGGCGCAGCTGGCTTTTCTCCCAGTTGATGACCCATCCCAGGGAGCTCAGAAGAGCAATGACCCTGTCTGTAGCTCTCCCGCACTTCGCATAGGAAGGGGCTCAGATCAGCCAGTCGTCCAGATAGGGATGGACTTGCACTCCCTCCTTGCGGAGATAGACCGCGATGACCACCATTACTTTGGAGAAGGTCCGCGGAGCCATAGCCAACCTGAACGGGAGGGCTCTGAACTGGAAGTGTCGGCCCAGCACTGCAAAGCGCAGAAAGCGCTGATGAGGCGGCCAGATGGGAATATGTAGGTAAGCTTCCTTGATGTCCAGGGAGGCCAGGAATTCTCCCTTTTTCACCGCAGCTATTACAGAGCGGAGGGTCTCCATCCGGAAGTGCCGAACTTTCAAGGCCCGATTGACTCCCTTGAGGTCGAGAATAGGCCAAGCACAGCCTTCTTTCTTTGGCACCACAAAGTAAATGGAGTAGCGCCCCTTGCCAAGCTGATCTACTGGCACCGGGACCACCGCGCCCAGGTGGATCAGGTTGTTCAAAGTCTGCTGCACGGCAGCTGCTTTGACCTGAGACTTGCAGGGAGAGTTTACAAACCCGTCTCTTAGGGGTCGGTAGAACTCTAGCTTGTAGCCGTCTCTGATGACTTCCAGAACCCAAGCGTCTGAAGTTACCCTGGTCCACTCGCCCAGAAACGAGGACAACCTCCCTCCTATCTGCACTGGGCCATGGACCAGGTCCCCGTCACTGGGTACGCGACCCTGAGGGTGGGCCAGAGGACGAACTTCCTGGACGGCGGTCCCTACGAAAGGAATGCTGCTTGCGGGAGAAGTTCCATTTGAAGGAAGCGGAGGCAGAGGAGGCCGACTTGCCTGAGCGATACCGACGGGCTTCCTGGAATCGGCCCTTAGAGGAACCAGGATGGGCACTGCCGGCCTGAGTCCTGACCTCCGGCAACCTCTTGCCCTTGGACGTGCCAAGCTCCGTCACGATCTTGTCCAGCTCATCCCCAAAGAGCAGCTTGCCTTTAAAAGGCAGCTTGGCTAGGCGAGATTTAGAGGCATGGTCAGCAGACCAGTGCTTAAGCCAGAGCCACCGCCGCGCAGAGACTGTCTGAGCCATACCCTTGGCCGAGGCTCTCAAAACATCATACAGCAAGTCTGCCAAGTAGGCCAAACCTGACTCCAGGGTCGGCCATTCCGCCCTCCAGGAAGGGTCCGAGGGGGAAGCCCGCTGCAAAACAGTCAGACACGCCCTAGCCACGTTGGAGCCGCAAACCGAGGCTTGCAAACTCAGAGCGGCCGCCACAAAGGACGACTTTAAGGTCGTCTCCATTCTCCTGTCCTGGGCGTCCTTCAGGGCAGTGCCACCTTCCACCGGCAGCGCCGTTTTCTTAGTCACAGCAGTGATTAAGGAATCTACCGTGGGCCAGACAAAGGCTTCCCGTTCCCCCTCAGGGAAGGGGTACAGACGGGACATAGCCCTGGCTACTTTCAGGCTCGCCTCAGGGGCATCCCATTGCGCTGAAATTAAGGTCTGCATGGCTTCATGAACATGGAAGGTTCTAGGCGGGCGCTTCGTTCCCAGCATAATGGCGGAACCAGTAGAGACTGGGAAAGAGCCTTCCTCCGGAGAGGCAATCTTCAAAATGCTCATGGCCTGCACAAGCAGGTTAGGCAAATCCTCTGAGCGAAAAAGCCGCGCTGAAGAGGGGTCGTCCGCTCCATCCGAGCGAGGATCAGTTTCTTCCATAGATTCCGCTAAGGATCTCTGGGAGAACTCAGACACGCTGCCGTCATCCACATCAGAGGAGACCGAGTCCACCGAGGGTGGGAGATCCACCCGAGGCCGCTTAAGCATAGAGGCCTCATCACCCCGATCAGAGAGGTGAGCAGGGGCAGTGTTCTGCATAAGAAAAGCCTGATGCAGCAGCAAAATGAAGTCAGGGGAGAAACCCCCCAGTCTGTGCATTTCTGCAGCCTGTGCTGCAGCCCTAGAGGCGCCCTCCATCTGCGCTCCCAGTAGCGGGGGAGAGGCGTGTTGCGCGTCCAAAATGGCGTCCGGCGCGAAACTCCGAGAAGGAGCTGCGCGGGAAGAAGGGCGTTTTAATTTCACCGACTTCTTACTGTCGCCCGATTCAAAGGCGACCAAGCTATTAACGTCTCCCATCTCGAGGGCGGCCCAAGAAGAAGCAGACCGAGCCGCGTGGCCGGTCACGACCGGGTGGGCGGCCAGCGGGATGGGTGCCTAAGGTGGGAAAGGCCGCTGCGCCGGAGGAAAAACCGGTGAACTCTCCCGGCTCCGAAAGGGCGCCCAAAAAGGGCGACTCTATCTTCGAGCCCCCCGCTTCCCTGCTAGGCACGCGAACGCGTTCCGGGGAGTGTCTTTTCGCGCCCTTGCCATCCAAGGCCATAGCCACGTGGAGACCGTTCAGGGAACCCCCTGGCCGCTAGTAAAAGGTAAAAATTACCTGCTTCTTGCTCCGAGCAGCGACGACTTCTTCCAGTGAGCAGCTGCAAATGGACGTCCTTTTTGAACGTTTAAAATTTTTTTTTTTTTTAACGGAGCCAGCGGGAGGGGAGAGAAAAGGAGGGACCTGGCACCACCAGGTTTGCACTTGTTCACGAACAGCCCTCAACCCCAGGTACTCAACAAAACCTAAACAATTAGGCTTGGAGACCTAGGCCCAGATGCATCAACCAAACGTAAAAAAAGCAAAATCGTTAAAGCCATTACCGAATTTTAAAAAACGACCAATGCTCCAAAAAAACAAGTCGCACAAGTTCGGTGCGGTATTGTAAAGAATGATGCACTAATCCCCGTCGGTAATCGGCTCGTAAAGCATGCTCAAACCAGCCAAGCGTTATGCTGGCTGCTCTGCGCATGCCAGAAACGTAAGAACAAAATGAAAACACAAACACGTGGCTCCCCACTTTCCCCTGCATGTCTCCACAAACATTAAAGGATCGGGAGGGGGCAAAGGCGCTCATCAGCAGCGTCCTGTATGGATGGCCTTGCCTTCCCCCCCCCCCCCCCCCGAAGTCCCCGCTGCTCCCCGCTGCTCCGTTTGTGAAATAAAAGCTTTTAAAAATGAAACCTTTGCAGTTGCTGGGCTCCCCCTCCCTTCCTGTCTCTCTCTTCTTCAGTCGGCAATGCTCCGCCTCCTGCCCTCCTCCACCTCCGTGCCCCCCCCCCCGATTTCATCCCCGCCGCTCCCCCCACACCGGACCCCCCCCCTCCACCATAATGGCCGGTGCAGCGCCTCTCACCTATGTTTGAAGGCGCTGCACAGGATGGATCAGCTGTTCTTGAGCTCTTCTGTCTCCTCCAATGTCTCCTTCTTCCTTTGTCCGCCCTCCTCTGACGTCAGTTATCTACGTAGATAGCTGACGTCAGAGGAGGGCGGACACAGGAAGAAGAAGGAGACATCGGAGGAGACAGAAGAGCTCAAGAACAGCTGATCCATCCTGTGCAGCGCCTTCAAACATAGGTGAGAGGCGCTGCACCGGCCATTATGGTGGAGGGGGGGTCCGGTGGGGGGGGGGGGGAGCGGCGGGGACAAAATCGGGGGGGGGGGGCACAGAGGTGGAGGAGGGCAGGAGGCGGAGCATTGCCGACTGAAGAAGAGAGAGACAGGAAGGGAGGGGGAGCCCAGCAACTGCAAAGGTTTCATTTTTAAAAGCTTTTATTTCACAAACGGAGCAGCGGGGACTTCGGGGGGGGAGGGGCAAGGCAAGGCAAGGCCGTCCATACAGGACGCTGCTGATGAGCGCCTTTGCCCCCTCCCAATCCTTTTTTAATTTAGTTTCCTTTTTTATTTTAGGCACAGGGAAGCAGGGAGCCACTTTTCTTTTAAAACATGCCAGCAATTTGGTTTTTCATCGTGCAGGGGACAGTGGGGAGATGACAGCTCAGGCTTTAACGACAGGTCTGAGCTGACGTTAAATTTCTGGCGGTAAGTGAATCGTTGCTATCGTCGGTATGGTTAGTGCATTCCGAATTGTCTACATTTCAATGGTAGTTTCTCATTTGCATTCCAGTTTCGTTAGCTGCTACTGCCGTCGAAAAATAGGCTTTAGTGCATGGAAAGGATAGGAAATTCTTCCTTAAGAGCTCATTTAACGATGAAAAACATTTAGTGCATCTGGGCCCTAGCCAAAGCTGCTGCTGTGTGACCACACACCTGCTGAGATAGAGAACATACTGGGGAATTTCCGGCAGCACATGACCACATATAGGGAGGCAAAAGATTGCTCTCTATCTCCACCTGCTGGTAGAAGGACACAACCCACCAGTCTATGGATTGATTGGCTTGATGATAGGGAAAGGACAGTTATAGGGGTGTACTACCGACCGCCCGACCAGGATGAGCAGACGGATGCAGTCATGTTAAAGGAAATTAGTGAGGCAAATAAAATAGGCAACGCAATAATAACGAGTGATTTTAATTACCCTGAACTTCTTGGAATGTATAGAATCTAATCACCTCTTTATTTCAAAAATTCTATAGTTAATTGAGTATTCAAGGGTGACTATGGATATTTAAATATGTAAGAATGTGGAGAAAAAAGACCTCAGTATAACCGGACACTCCTCTTTCTTAAAGGACACACCTTTTAGTTAGAGAGGGGACCTCATTAATCATAAGTCTAAAAAAAACTCCACTTCATTTACTTTTTATATGCCATAGCCCCCTTTCAAACACTCCAAAGCAGAGACATTGCTTAAATACACTGTAACGAAAAAACAGTTACTTATCTTGGATGGTGAACCAAACAAAAAACACTTCCATGAATCCAAGTCAAATTGCAATCTAATTCCTTCTGTTATCCACTCCCGACAGGGAAGCCCTGCTTTGGAGTGTTTGAAAGGGGACTATGGCATGTAAAATATGAAAGTAAATGGAGTTTTTTTGAGACTTATGATTAATCAGGTCCCCTCTCTAACTAAAAGGTGTGTCCTTTAAGAAAGAGGAGTGCCCGGTTATACTGAGGTCTTTTTTTCTCCACATTCTTACATATTTAAATATCCATAGTCACCCTTGAATACTCAATTAACTATACAATTTTTGAAATAAAGAGGTGATTTTAATTACTCCCATATAGACTGGGTTAATGTAACATCAGGTGTTTTTAGTGGAGTCTGTTGGGGCCCCCTCTGACAACCTAGTCTCAGAGAGGGCTGAAATTATGTGGGAATTATTTCTCTGATATTTCTACTTTCCCTAAGAAATATACCATTTGAACAGGTGAGGCAACAGGGTTTCTATCTCCTTACATTCACCCTAAAATATCATGGACCAACCACCCCCCAGGATCTGGGGTGACAGTGAGGACAGAGGCCATGTTCCTTAGAAGGAGAAAGTCTTTATTACTTACCAATTATAGATGATAACAAGGCAATAAAGCAATTAGGCAAAATAATCAGGCGAAGTAATTAATCAAAGTAATCAGTGTAACAACAATCAGTCAGGTAACAAATAGTAAAGAAATCAGGCAACAGCAATTTGTTAAGAGAGGGAGACCTCTGTGATGAAGTGTCACTCAGTTGATCATCTCAGCTCTCCGACTAGATACAACACAACGGTGCCTTATATACAGTGGATTGAGCATCAATCCCCCCCTCCCATCCAGTCTGCAACTTGCAATGTCAGCTACTTCCTCTGTAACATCAGCTAATTTCTGTCTTACTCTATTGTTTACATAGAATGGTACATATTATCTGAATGTTATGGAACACAGAACAATGTTTATGGAACTCAGCATTTCCAAGGTTCTTTTGCAGAAGATTGCAGACGCCATTCCGTTACAGGGACTTTCCTAGCACCCAATTTTATCATAGTGTTATCTAAAACCTAAAAACATCTTCGCTTTCAAACTATGTATGCTCTCTCAGTGTCCTTGTGAATGTAACCTAGTGGCATCGTTTCTGCCAGGGCGGGGGAAGAGCACTCCTTGCAAGAACAGCGTGACCTCGAAGTACAGAAAGACTGTCAGACTTCCTAAGTTTGAGCCTTTAGACAGAAAGATGCAGCTTTAAGCATAAAGTACAGAAAATGCAGTGCTCAGACATTTTTAGTCTGAGCTTCTAACTTATGCATTTCATGGGTCACTAGTAACCTGTCAGTGGTCAGAAAAAGAGCAAATCAATTCACAGGGCACACTAGGGAGGTAATCTTCCTTGATGAAATAAAGGACAGCTTTATGGAGCAACTGGTACAGGAGCCAACGAGAGAAGGAAAAATTCTAGACTTAGTCATTTGTGGAGTGCATGATCTGGTACGGGAGGTAACGGACCGGGGGCCGCTTGACAACAGTGATCATAACATGATCGACTTTGAAATTTGCTTTCAAAAAGGTAAACATAGGAAGTCAAATTAGCGTTTAACTTTAAAAAAAAAAAAAGGAAGATATGAAAAAATGAGAAGAATGGTAAAAAAAAAACAAAAAACTTAAGAGAAGCGACTGAGAGGGTAAGAAACCTACAACAGGCGTGGATGCTGTTCAAAAACACAGTCCTGGAGGCCCAGGTCAAACATATTCCACGTATCAGAAAAGGAGGACGGAAAACCAAACGGCAGCTGGCATAGTTAAAAAGTGAGGTAAAGGAGGCTATTGGAGCTAAAAAGGAATCCTTCAGAAAATGGAAGAAGGAACCGAATGAAGAAAATAAGAAGCGGCAAAATGAATGTCAAGTCAGATGCAAAGTCATAGGCGCCCGGTATAAGAGGCTTGGGGAGGCTAAGCCTCCCCAGCCAGAGGTGCAGCAAGGGTGGGGCGGACCGCCCCGGGTGCAGCTCCCGCTGCCTTGAACATCTCCCTCCCTCCCCCCCCCGACTGGTGCGTGGACCGCATGATCATTACCGCCCCCCCCCCCCGACTACTGCGGTATCACTCTCCCCCTCTGCTCCTGTCCTGTCACGTCGTCTTTGAACGTCGAGGATTCCTTCCGGTAGCAGCAGAATTGGCAATGATTGAAGCGCTGCTTTCAGCCTGCCCTGGAAGCACTCTCTGTACAGTTTCCCGCGTAGGAGGGACGCTGTCCAGAGAAGGCTTCTGGGGCAGGCTGAAAGCAGCGCTTACATCATTGCCGATTCTGCTGCTACCGGAAGGAATCCTCGACGTTCAAAGACATGACAGGAGTGGAGGAGGAGAGCGATACCGAACTAGGCCGGGGGGGGGGGGGGGGCGCGATGCATCATGCCAGCCAGCTGCCAGACCAAAGGGAAAGGGGGTGGAGAGAGGAGGATGTGAGGTGCCACATCTAAGGGGAAGAGGGAGGAAGGAAAGCAATGGCAGGGAATGGGAAAAGGGGGGTGGAGAAAGGAGTGAAAGTGATGGGAGCAAGAAGGGGAGGGAAGAGAAAGGTTGGATGCATGAGGATGCTGGTGGAGAGAGAGAGAAAGTGGAAAAGTGCAGGGGAGAGCCAGGGACATGCAAAAGAGCAGGAGAGAGTCAGAGAAAGATGGGGCGAGAAAGAGGGGACATGGAAGAGAGCAGGGGAGAGCCAGAGAGAGATGGGGAGAGAAAGAGGAGACATGGAAGAGAGCAGGGGAGAGCCAGAGAGAGATGGGGAGCGAAAGAGGGGACATGGAAGAGAGCAGGGGAGAGCCAGAGAGAGATGGGGAGCGAAAGAGGGGACATGGAAGGGAGCAGGGGAGAGCCAGAGAGAGATGGGGAGAGAAAGAGGGGACATGGAAGAGAGCATGGGAGAGCCAGAGAGAAGATGCTGGATGGAAGAGGAGAGAGAGAGAGAGATTAGTGGAAAGATGAGGAGAGAAAGAGGGGACATGGGCAGGAGAGAGAGAAAGAAGCTGCTAGGGAGAAACTGGGGGAGACCCTAGGTGTCAGACGGAGAAATGCTGAATGAAAGGAGGGAGAAAGAGGGAAAATGCTGGAAGGAGGGGGCAGAAAGAGAGAAGACACTGGACATAAGGGTAGGGAGGGAAAGAGGAAAGACACTGGAAGGATGGGGACAGAGAGGACATGCTGAATGGAAAAGGGTCGAGAGAGAGAACTGTTTAGAAGGAAGGGGAGATAGAGGGAGACAATGGATGGAAGGAGAGGGAGACAATAGACGGAAGGATTGGGAGAGGGTAATGGGTAGAAGGATGGAGAGAGAAAGAGGGATGACACTGGATGGAAGGGTAGAAGAGAAAGACATGGATGGATGGAGGGGAGGGAAGAGAGGAGAAATGTTGAACAAGGATGGCGGGAAGGAAAGACAAAGGAAGGAGATGCACACGGATGGAGTGGAAGGGAGAGAGGAGAAATGCTGGACATGGATGGAGGGGAGGAAAGACAGAGGAAGTTCATGCACATGGATGGAGGGGAGGGGAGACATGCTGGATTTGGATGGAGGGGAAATTGCTGAATGTAACGGCTGGATTGGAACACTTTGAGGGCAGATGCTGAAACTGGAGAAAGGATAGGGACAGGGCTACAGATGGTAGACAGGACGCATAAGGACACAGGAGGATGGTGGACATGTTGAGAAAAAATATCAAATGGAAAGAAGACACTGGGACCAAAGCGAATAGAAAAACTAAATGATCAGACAACAAAGGTAGAAAAAAGTATTTTATTCAGAATTTATTAACTGGAATATGTCAGCTTTTGGAAATGTGCATCTGTGATACTTTGCATGTAAGTTTCAATTTTTCTAGTATTGCTGCATGCTGAGTTCAGTTTTGCCTTCATACCTGTTGTGTCATGTGTTTTTCATGTGTAATCAAGGTGCAGTATTCTACTAGTGTGTAGTATTTACAGCCCTTTTTGGTTTTTTTTACTAGGTTGTGTACTGGTGTTTTAGAACCCGGTGTAATTACAGTGCTGCTTTTCCACGCATAAGGTTGTAGCTCATCCTGTCCTTGGAATTAGTGCTGTTATGGTTTGCTAAGGTTATGAGTGTGTTTTTGCACAAATTTGTGTATAGTGTTTTGCAGTGGAGAGATTGTGTATTGGCACTACTGAGGTGGCACCAAATCATCGGAAAGGGTTTTAGAGCCTAAATCATGACACACTACCTCTTGAAGGATCTACATATAGTTGTTAATAAAAGGAGCTCATTGTGAACACTATCCACCCTAAAAGGGTGTTTTGTGGCTCTACGTGAGAATTGTGATATTATGATCCCTTGTTTCATATTGTTGACGGTCTGCATTTTCTATATGGGTGGTATATTGGTGTATTAGGGTCTGCCTAGTGTTGTGGTACAGTAAAGTTCTGAGTGTGTTTTTGCATAAATTTGTGCATAGTGTTTTGCAGTTGAGCGATTGTGGTTAGTATATGCTTTGAGCAACCACTTTATTCTTTGACATATGATACATATCTAATATCTAAATTTAATAAAAGGTATTGTGACTATTTTATTTTTACTTATTTTTTTTCTGTGTTAATTGTGGCTATAAGCTCCACCCCTAACCCCGCCCCCTTTAGCCTCCCCAAACAGTTGGGCCACCGACCGCCTATGTGCAAAGTGCTGATAAGAAAGGCAAAGAGGGATTTTGAAAGAAAGATGGCATTAGAGGCGAAAACTGATAGTAAAAAGGTTTTTAGATACATTAAAAGCAGGAAACCGGCAAAAGAATCAGTTGGCCCACTGGATGACAGGGGTGTAAAAGGGGCAATCAAGGAAGACAAAGAAATAGCAGAAAAACTAAATGAGTTCTTTGCTGAAGCTGAAGAGTCGGAAAAACATAATGAAATATCTGTAAACCTGGAAGACGTAATGGAGCAGTTCTGCAAACTGAAGAGCAGCAAATCTCCTGGACCAGATGGTGTTCACCCCAGGGTACCGATAGAACTAAAAAATGAGCTGGCAAAGCTACTGTTATTCATTTGTAATTTATCCTTAAAATCGAGCATGGTACCGGAAGATTGGAGGGTGGCCAATGTAACACCGATATTTAAAAACGGTTCCAAAGGAGACCCGGGAGATTATAGACCGGTGAGTCTGACGTCGGTGCTGGGCAAAATGGTAGAGACTATTATCAAGAACAAAATTACAGAGCACATTCAAAAGCATGGACTAATGGGACAAAGTCAAAATGGATTTAGTGAAGGGAAGTCTTGCCTCACCAATCTGCTGCATTTCTTTGAAGGAGTAAACAAACACGTGGACAAGGGTGATCCGGTTGATATTGTGTATCTGGATTTTCAGAAGGTGTTTTGATAAAGTCCCTCATGAAAGACTACAGAGGAAATTAGAGGGACATGGGATTGGAGGTAATGTCTTACTGTGGATTAAAAACTGGTTGAAAGATAGGAAATAGAGTAGGATTAAAAGGTCAATATTCGCAATGGAGAAGGGTAGTTAGTGGGGTCCCTCAGGGATCTGTGCTGGGACCTCTGCTTTTTAACATATTCATAAATGACCTAGAGATGGGAGTAACTAGTGAGGTAATCAAATTTGCCGATGACACAAAGTTATTCAAAGTCGTCAAATCGCAGGAAGATTGTGAAAAACTACAAGAGGATCTTACGAGACTTGGAATCTAAATGGCAGATGACGTTTAATGTGAACAAGTGCAAAGTGATGCATGTGGGAAAGAGGAACCCAAACTATAACTATGTCATGCAAGGTTCAGCATTGGGAGTCACGGACAAAGAAAGGGATCTAGGTGTCATCATTGATGATGCGTTGAAAACTTCTGCTCAATGTGCTGCTGTGGCTAGGAAAGCAAATAGAATGTTGCGTATCATTAGGAAAGGGATTGAAAACAAAAATAAGGATATTATTCTGCCATTGTATCGCTCCATGGTGCAACCGCACCTCGAGTATTGTGTTCAATTCTGGTCGCTGCACCTCAAAAAAGATATAGTGGAATTGGAAAAGGTGCAGAAAAGGGCGACAAAGATACAGAGGATTGGACGACTTCCCTATGAGGAAAGGCTGAAGAGGCCAGGGCTCTTCAGCTTGGAGAATAGGCGGCTGAGGAGAGATAAGATAGAGGTCTATAAGAGAATGAGTGGAATGGAACGGGTCGATGTGGAGCGTCTGTTTACGCTTTCCAAAAATACTAGGACAAGGGGGCATGCAATGAAGCTGCAGTGTGCATAAGTACATAAGCACCGCCATACTGGGAAAAGACCAAGGGTCCATCAAGCCCAGCATCCTGTCTCCGACAGTGGCCAATCCAGGCTACAAGAACCCAGCAACCCCCCCCCCCCCCCAAAAAAAAAAAAAAAATTAATAATGTTCAATGGACTTTTCCCTCAGGAATCTGTCCAAACCCCCTTTAAATTCTGTAAGGCCAGCTGCTGTCACTACATTCTCCAGCAACAAGTTCCAGAGTCTAACTACACGCTGAGTAAAGAAAAACTTTCTCCTATTTGTTTTAAATCTACCATATTCTAGCTTCATCTTGTGTCCCCTGGTTTTGTTGTTGTTTGAAAGTGTAAACAAATGCTTCACATCTGTCCGCTCTACTCCGCTCATTATCTTGTAGACTTCTATCATATCACCCCTCAGCCGCCTTTTCTCCAAGCTGAAGAGCCCTAACCTTCTCAGCCTTTCCTCATAGGGAAGTCGTTCCATTCCCTTTATCATTTTCTTCGCCCTTCTCTGCACCTTCTCTAATTCCTTTATATCTTTTTTGAGATGCGGCGACCAGAACTGGACACAATACTCGAGGTGCGGTCGCACCATGGAGCGATACAACGGCATTATAACATCCTTGTGTTTGTTTTCCATCCCTTTCCTAATAATACTCAACATTCTGTGCGCTTTCTTAGCCGCGGCAGCACACTGGGCAGACATTTTTAACGTCTTATCAACGATGACTCCCAGATCCCTTTCTAGGTCCGTAACTCCTAACGCGGAACCTTGCATGACATAGCTGTAATTCGGGTCCCTCTTACCAACATGCATCACTTTGCACTTGTCAACAATGTACTTCATCTGCCACTTGGACGCCCAATTCCCCAGTCTCGCGAAGTCCTCCTGTAATCTTTCACACTCCTCCTGCGACTTGACGACCCTGAATAATTTTGTGTCATCTGCGAATTTAATTACCTCACTAGTTACTCCCATCTCTAGGTCATTTATAAATATGTTAACATAGTAGATGACGGCACAAAAAGACCTGTACGGTTCATCCAGTCTGCCCAACAAGTAACTCATTAGTGCCACATTAAAAAGCAGCGGTCCCAACACAGACCCCTGCGTTACCCCACTAACTACCCTTCTCCACTGAGAATACTGACCATTCAACCCTACTCTTTGCTTCCTAACTTTCAACCAGCTCTTAATCCATAGTAATACCCTATCTCCGATCCCATGACTCTCCAGTTTCCTCAGGAGTCTTTCATGAGGCACTTTGTCAAACGCCTTTTGAAAATCCAGATACACAATATCCACCGGCTTCCCATTGTCCACGTTTGTTCACCCCTCAAAAAAAATGCAGTAGATTGGTGAGGCAAGACTTCCATTCATTAAATCCGTGCTGACTTTGTCTCATCAGCCCATGTTTTTGTACGTGCTCCGTAATTTTATTCTTGATAATAGCCTCTACCATTTTGCCCGGTACTGACGTCAGACTCACCGGTCTATAATTTCCCGGATCTCCTCTGGAACCCTTAAAAAAAATAGTCGTAACATTGGCTACCCTCCAGTCTCCCGGTACCCCACTCGATTTTAGGGATAGATTGCATATTACTAACAGTAGCTCTAGAAGTTCATTTTTCAGTTCTATTAATACTCTGGGATGAATACCATCAGGTCCTGGCGATTTACTACTCTTCAGTTTGCAGAACTGACCCATTACATCCTCCAAGTTTACAGAGAATTTGTTTAGTTTCTCCGACTCGCCCGCTTCAAATATTTTTTCCGACACCGGTGTCCCTCCCAAATCCTCCTCGGTGAAGACTTAAGCAAAGAATTCATTTAATTTTTCTGTTACGGCTCGGTCTTCCCTGATTGCCCCTTTAACACCATTTTCGTCCAGCGGCCCAACTGATTCTTTAGCCGGCTTCCTGCTTTTAATGTATCTAAAAAAATTTTACTATGTATTTTCGCTTCCAACGCTAACTTTTTTTCAAAGTCCTTTTTAGCGCTCCTTATCTCCGCTTTGCATTTGGCTTGGCATTCCTTATGTTTTATCTTGTTACTTTCAGTCGGTTCTCTTCTCCACTTTCTGAATGATTGTTTTTTGGTTCTAATGACTTCCTTTACCTTACTGTTTAGCCACGCCGGCTGACGTTTGGTCTTTTTTCCCCTTTTTCTAATATGCGGAATATATTTGTCCTGTACCTCCAGGATGGTGTTTTTAAACAGCATCCACGCCTGTAGTAATAGCATGTGCAGAGATAGAGGTAACTAACCATGATGTGTAGAGAACATTTTATGCGAGTAGAAGGAGGGGGAGGGAGGTTGGGGGGGGGGAATAGGAGTGGGAAGGGTAATGTTCAATGCATAATAGAGGGACATGTGTATTATTAAAAAGGAGAACAATCCTTTGAAGGAGCACATCAAGAGGACCCGCCAGTAAATACTGTTGGGATAATACACTGAGTAAAACACGAGTTATAAATATTGGAGTTTCATATAAAAGTTTATTCTTAATAGTTATGCAACTGCACAGTAATTATACATGTTCACATTATAAATATAGGAGAAGACAAGAAGGAAGGGATAGGGGAGAAAAGTTTTGAAAACATTGATGATGGACGTTTCAGGTTTAGTAATGTGTACCAGACTTCGCTGTTATACGATTTATATTGACTGAGATGGAATTGTATACCATGTGACCTCATCAGTAAAAAATTGTTGAAACATAAACAGCATCCACACCTGATGCAAGTTTACCCTGCGAGCTGCACCTTTCAGTCTTTTTTTCACCGTTTTTCTCATTTTGTCGTAATCACCTTTTCTAAAGTTAAACGCTAGTGTATTTGATTTCCTAAGTTCACTTACTTCAATGCCAATATCAAAACTGATCATATTATGATCACTGTTGTCAAGCGGCCCTCGCACCGTTACCCCCCCCCCCCCCCCCCGCATCAGATCATGAGCTCCAGTAATGACTAAGTCTAGTATTTTTCCTTCTCTTGTGGGCTCCTGAACCAGCTGTTCCATGAAGCCGTCCTTGATTTCATCAAGAAATTTCACCTCCCTAGCGTGTACCGATGTTACATTAACCCAGTCTATATGTGGATAATTGAAATCACCCATTAAATATTACATTGCCCAATTTATTCGCTTCCCTAATTTCCTTTGACATCGCTGCGTCCGTCCGCTCGTCCTGGCCAGGCGGACGGTAGTACACTCCTATCACCGTCCTTTTCCCCTTTTCATGTGGAATTTCAATCCACAAAGATTCCAATAGGGGTTTTGTCTCCTGCAATATTTGCAGCCTATCCGAGTCAAGGTTCTCATTTACATACAGTGCTACCCCTCCTCCTATCCTATCCACCCTATCGCTACGTTATAAGGGAAAATTAGGTTCTTACCGTGATAATTTTCTTTCCTTTAGTCATAGCAGATGCAGCCATTACAGATGGGTTGTGTCCATCAACCAGCAGAGGGAGATAGAGAGCACACTTTTTCAGTGCCTCATACCAGCTTGCTCCACTGCCTCTCTTCAGTAATTGAAGCTTCCAAAGCAGTATGGCAAACCGCAATGGGAATAACATGAGCTTTCCTCACAGCGAACGATGGCCATACAACAAAGGGCATTAACTCAGAATGGAGGGAAGGAAACATCCTCCCGGAGGGCATAAACTCATCCTCCACTGAGACATAACTGGAGGGAATAAACTCATCCTCCCGGAGGGAATAAACTCATCCTCCAAAACATGAAACTGGAGGGAATTAAGTCATCCTCCTTTAATTGAACAAGAATCCTGAAGACTGTTTTCCGACTTTCTCCCAAGGACGGAATCTCCAGGAAACACGAACAGAACCTGAAATAGATTTACAGCAGATAGCATCAGACAGGGAGGGATCATGGCTGCATCTGCTATGACTAAAGGAAAGAAAATTTATCACGATAAGAACCTAATTTTCCCTTCCTTGTCATCAAGCAGATGCAGCCATTACAGATGGGATGTATCAAAGCAATCCCTAGAAGGGTGGGAACAAGCCACACCACGCGCCAGCACTTGCGCTCCAAAATGTACATCCCTCCTGGCATATACAGTCACAAAAGAGAGGGAAAACAGTATACAAATACAACAAGGCAAACAAAAAAAGCAAACACTGGGCCTTCAGGTTTGAGAAAAATGTAGTCCTTTAATATCACAAATACCCAGGAATTGGGATAATGTATTGAGTTACTCAGAGGGGTATTTGTGATATTAAAGGACTACATTTTTCTCAATCCTGAAGGCCCAGTGTTTGCTTTTTTTGTTTGCATCCCTCCTGGCAGCCACATCCAGCCTGTAATGTCGGGCAAAAGAGAGCTTAGAAGCCCATGTTGCTGCACTACAAATCTCTTGAAGAGAGAGTGCTCCAGTTTCAGCCCAAGAAGAGGAAATTCCTCTAGTGGAATGCGCCTTAAAGGCATCAGGCGGAGGCTGGCCGGCAAGCAAATAAGCTGAAAAGATAGATTCTTTAAGCCAGCGGGCAATAGTGGCTTTAGACGCTGGAGACCCTCTGCGAGGACCTGATAGCAAAACAAACAGATGATCAGAGGTCCTGAAAGAGTTAGTAACTCGCAGATAATGCAGCAGAGTCCTGCGCTCGTCCAACAGGTGCAATTGCCCAAAAGATTCTGGAAACTCCTCCTCGACAAAGGAGGGCAAGAAAATAGGTTGGTTTAGGTGAAACGCTGAAACCACCTTAGGCAAGAAGGAAGGCACGGTCCGAACCGTGACCCCGGACTCTGAAAACTGCAGAAAAGGGTCTCTACAGGACAGCGCCTGGAGCTCTGACACCCGTCTCGCCAAAGTAATGGCCACTAACAAGACGGCCTTCAGTGTCAAATCTTTCTCTGAAGCACGCCGAAGCGGTTCAAAGGGAGCACCCTGAAGGGTCTTCAGCACTAGCCCCAGGTTCCAAGCTGGACAAGGTGCATGCATGGGAGGACGGAGCCGAAGCACCCCTCTAAGAAACCGTGCCACATCCGGATGAGCAGCTAAAGACACGCCTTCAACCTTGCCACGCAGGGAGGCCAACGCTGCCACTTTGTACACCATCCTGCAAAAAGTCCAGAATCGGCGAGACAGGAGCCCGCAGGGGTGTGGTCTCTCTGGAAGCACACCAGACTTCAAACTGGCGCCAAATCCTGGCATAAGCCACGGAAGTGGAACGCTTGCGGGCTTGCAGGAGAGTGGTAATTATTTTATTGGAATAGCCTCTGCCTCTCAATTGCGCCCTCTCAATCGCCAGGCCATAAGACCAAATCGGCCGGCGTCCTCCATGGTCACCGGACCCTGTGACAACAGGTTGGGAACCAGAGGTAACTGAAGGGGATCCTCTACGAGCATCTGTCGGAGGTCCGCATACCAAGGCCTCCTGGGCCAATCCGGGGCGACGAGAACCACTTCTCCTGGATGCAGCCGAATCCGCAGGAGCACTCGCCCTATCAAGGGCCACGGAGGGAACATATACAGTAGGCCCGGAGGCCAGGGTTGAGCCAAGGCATCCAACCCCGCCGCGCGAGGATCTCTCCATCTGCTGAAGAAGCACGGGACTTTGGCATTGGTGCTTGTCGCCATTAGATCCATCATGGGCTTGTCCCACTTGGCACATATCTGCAGGAACACTTCGTCTGCAAGTTCCCACTCCGCTGGATCGATCTGATGCCTGCTTAGATAATCGGCTTGCACGTTGCTCTGACCTGCAATGTGAGCTGCCGACAGAAACTGTAGATGCAGCTCGGCCCAGTGGCAAATCCGTTCGGCCTGCGCGGCTAGAGCTCTGCACTGAGTGCCACCTTGTCAATTTATGTAGGCCACTGCTGTCGTGTTGTCCGACATCACTCTGACAGCCAATCCTTCCAAGGTCACTTGAAAGGCCAGAAGCACCTGAAACACCGCTTTCAACTCTAGGCGGTTGATGGACCACTCCGACTCCTCGGGTGTCCATAGACCCTGGGCATGCTTCCCCTTGCAATGTGCGCCCCAGCCTTTCAGACTGGCATCTGTCACCACTAGGCACCAATCGGGGAGCGCCAGCGGCATTCCTCGCCGCAGCATGCTGTCTGAAAGCCACCACTCCATGCTGAGTCGGGCCGCAGGGAGCCAAGAGAGTCTGCATTGGTAATCCTGAGATACTGGAGACCATCTTTGGAGTAGAGCATATTGTAGAGGTCTCAGGTGCGCTCTCGCCCAGGGCACCAGTTCCATGGTGGCCGTCATCGATCCAAGCAGCTGGACAATGTCCCAAGCTCACGGGCGGGGCATGCTCAGGAGTAGACGGACCTGATTCTGAAGCTTGCACCGCCTTTGCTCGGGTAGGTACACATACTTGAGGCTGTGTCGAACCTGGCCCCCAAATATTCTAGAGACTGCGAGGGGGTCAGGTGACTTTTGGCCAAATTGACAACCCAGCCCAGAGATTGAAGTACTGAGACCACTCTGGCTGTTACCTGCTGACTCTCTGAGCAGAGTTTGCTCGAATAAGCCAGTCGTCCAGGTACGGGAGAACCCGAATACCCTCTCGCCTTAGAAAGGCAGCTACTACCACCATAACCTTCGAAAAGGTGCGGGGAGCTGTGGCGAGGCCAAAAGGCAAGGCCCGGAACTGGAAATGCTTTCCCATCACCGCAAACCTCAGAAACTTCTGGTGTGGGGGCCAAATTGGAATGTGTAAGTAAGCTTCTTTCAGGTCCGGAGACGTGAGAAACTCTCCTGGCTGTACCGCCGCAATGACGGAGCGCAGGGTTTCCATGTGAAAATGCCGCACTCTCAGGGACTTAATTCTTTTAAGTCCAGAATAGGGCGAAAAGACCCTCCTTTTCGCGGCACCACAAAGTAGATGGAGTAGCGGCCGCAGCCGTGTTCAGCAGGAGGTACCGGGGACACGGCCCCTATCTGAATCAGACCTTGTAAAGTCTCTTCTACCACCGCCCGTTTGGCGGCAGAACCGCATCGGGACTCCACAAGCACATCTCATACAGGGGCGTCGAATTCTATTCTGTAACCGTCTCTGATCAGGTCCAAGACCCACTGATCTGAGGAAATGTTGGCCCACTCCTCGGCAAAGAGGGAAAGATGTCCTCCGATGACAGGACTCGAGGAGAGGGCCGGCACACCATCATTGAGAGGGTCGCCCCTGAACTCCAGGCCTTGAGCCAGTGGCTGTGGAACGTTTGTCCGAGCGAAAGGAGTTCCTCTGCTGAAAACGGGCACGAGAAGTGAACCCAGCAGAACACCCCGGGCGGTACCTTCGAGCTTCACGGAAGCGAGGTCTGTAAGAGGAGTGGACCGCCGCGCCCTTAGAGGAAGGCCGAGGCCTATCTTCGGGCAAGCGCTGGAGTTTAGCCTCACCCAGGCCCTTCACAATTTTCTCCAACTCCTCACCAAACAGGAGAAGGCCTTGAAAGGGCAACTTCACCAACCTTTGCTTAGAGGCCATGTCCGCCGCCCAATGCCGTAGCCAAAGAAGACGGCGAGCCGCCACTGCTACTGCCATGTGTTTAGCCGAAGCTCTGACAATATCATAAAGGGCGTCAGCAAGAAAGGACAAGGCCGACTCCATCCGCGGAAACACATCTGAAAAGGGCTCCACTCCATTCACCGGGCTGTTCCACTGCCTGTTGCAACCAAGCCAGGCAGGCTCTAGCAGCATAACAACTGCATGCAGATGCCCGAATAGTGAGACCTGCAATTTCAAATGACCGTTTAATTGCTGATTAAACGAGCGAGACAACAGTGAGGACTGACCGAGGCTCCTGCCGACCCACCTTGTGGTAGCGACTCGGGCAAGAACTGATCCCTTACAGCACCGGAGACGGAGAGAGATAAACTGACCCTCTCCCACGTTGATACCACTGGCTGCCGGAGAGGATTGTGTAACGTGGGGAGACCAATTCCCACACCTCCCAACAAAGGCACCAGGCGGCAACCGCATCTCCCGCCTGAAGGCCGATCGGGTCTCACAGGTGGTACACCTCCAGGCCGACCGAACCGGGCCCTACGTCCGACCCCGCCGCCGCCTGGCTGGTGCCCAGCAGACCCAGCGGAGGAACCGGTGCGACATCAGAGAGATCTTCAATAACCCCGTTGCCCCCGCATAAGGAGCTCTATCAGAGAATCACCGAAGCTGGGCTTCCCAGTGCTCCTCACCGCCTCACTGCCACAATTGAGCAACAGGAGAACCCGAGACACGAGCTCCGAAGCTCTCACGCCGCCGCCATGCTCTCCGGTGGACCAGCGCAGCACCGAACGCAGGCCATTGAGTAGGCCTAGCGCGAGGCACGCTGCACCATCAAGCCGCCGAAGCGATCCCAATAGGCGCGTCAGAGAAGGAATTACGACAGCAAAAGACCTGGAGGTTGGCACTGAGTTCGCCGATCCGTAAGCTCACCCTCGGCCATCGCGCCCCCCGGCAGGAACTGCCCGGGACCGTGTCGGCTGGAGTCGAAGTGACTTCGCCTGCCTGCACCACGAGTTTTCCTGACTAGGCTGCTGGGGTGGCGCGAGGCTGTCTTCCACAAGCACCCTGATGGCTCTGCTGCTTGAGGGCAGCCTAGATCGGTTGCTCTGAGAGCAGCCCAGCTGCTCTAGCTTTCCCTGGTCCACCTGAGCCAGCTTCTCTCTGCCTGCTTGATCCAGTCTGACGGTTCCAGCTTGTTCCAGTCCGCTGATCCGGCTTCCTCCCTGCTTGATCCGGTCATCTGCCCCGGCCTGCTTGCTCCAATCCAGCTGCCCTAGCATGTTCCAGTCCAGCTGCCTAGCGTGTTCCAGTCCGCCTGATCCCAGCTTGTTCCGGTCCGCCTGATCCCAGCTTGTCCCGGTCTGCCTGATCCCAGCTTGTTCCAGTCCGCCTGACCCCAGCTTGTTCCAGTCCGCCTGACCCCAGCTTGTTCCAGTCCGCCCGACCCCATCTTGTTCCAGTCCGCCCGAACCCATCTTGTTCCAGTCCACCTGATCCCAGCTTGTTCCAGTCCACCTGGGCCCATCTTATTCCAGTCCGTCTGAGCCCATCTTGTTCCAGTCCGATCGACCCCAGCTTGTTCCAGTCCGCCGATCCAGCTTCCCCTGCCTGCTCCAGTGTTCCAGTTCGCCTGCTCCAGCTTCTCCCTGCTTGTTCCAGCCTATCTGCTCCAGCCTACTTTCTCCGGTACACCTGCTCCAGCCTGCCTACTCCAGTACATCTGCTCCAGCGTGTTCCAGTCCGCCTGAACCAGCTTCTCCCTGCTTGTCCCAGTACACCTGCTCCAGCCTGCCTGCTCCAGTACACCTGCTCCAGCCGGCCTGCTCCAGTACATCTGCTCCAGCGTGTTCCAATCCACCTGAACCTGCTTCTCCCTGCTTGTTTCAGTCCATCTGCTCCAGCCTGCTTGCTCCAGCTTCGCCCTGCTCGTTCCTATTCACCTGCACCAGCTTGTTCCAGCCCATCTGCTAGCTTGTCAGCCATTGACTTACTTGCCTGCCTGCTAGCTTGCCAACTCATTAGCCACTGACTTACCTGCTCTCCAGTTTCTCCCTGCTCGTTCCTGTCCTTCTGCATCAGTATGCTCCAGCCCGCCTACTAGCTTGTCAGCCATTGACTTACCTGCCTGCCTCTAACTTGTCAGCCCTTGTCTTACCTGCTCTCCAGCATCTCCCTGCTCGTTACTGTCCATCGGCTCCAGCATGCCTAAACCCGCCTGCTAGCTTGTCACCCATTGATTTACTTGCCTACCTGCTAACTTGTCAGCCATTGACTTACCTGCCCCCCAGCCTCTTCCGGCTCGTCCCTGTCCATCCGCACCAGCTTGCTCCAGCCCGCCTGCAAGCTTGGCAGCCACTGCCTCACTTGCCTGCCTGCTAACTTGTCAGCTATTGACTTACCTGCTCTCCAGTCCTTATATCTCTCCAATTCCAAGCCTCCGGCTCTCCGCTCCATCCATCTGCTTCTCAGCCCAGTCACTACACTTACACCTGTTACAATCACTTCTTATGGCCCCTGTCCACATCCTCTTCCTTGCCCTGTCCCTTCCTAATCTTTTTTCCATCCCCCTACCGCTGTCTACCGCTGGAACTCATTGCCCACCTGTGTGCCCTCCGGTCCTGCCCGCCTCGGCTATACCCTACTCACCCCCATCCCTCACCACCTCACCATCTCTCTTGTCCCCCTCCTCCTTCCTAGCCCTTAATCTTCAACACCTCCTTCCTGCCATTAACCCTTCACCATTCCTCCTGAGTGCACCCCGCCTTCGTCGCCCGACCTCCCCCACCCTCCTCCGCACTCTCCTGCTCCTTCTCCTGCTATCCGCGGGAGACATTAATCCTAATCCAGGCCCCCCTCACCTGTCCTCCTATCCATGCAAATGTTTCCGTGATGTCTCCAACCTCGTTTCTATTCCCCTCCTCCCCCCCTCTTCCCTCCCCTTCTCATGTACCCTGTGGAATGCCCACTCGATCTGCAACAAACTGCCCTTCACCCATGATCTCTTCATCTCTCGTTCCCTTCATCTGCTCGCCCTAACTGAAACCTGGTTCTCCTCTGACGACTCTGCCTCGGTTGCGGCCCTCTGTCATGGAGGTTATCTCTTCTCCCACACTCTCCGCCCAGATGGCCGCGGTGGAGGCGTCGGGCTACTTCTCTCGCCCTCCTGTAGTTTCCAACCCCTCCTCCCACCCCAGTCTCACTGCTTCTCGTCCTTTGAAGCACACTCCATCCGGCTATTCTACCCATTACCACTCAGAGTTGCAGTCATCTACCGCCCCCCTGATAAGCCCCTCTCTTCATTCCTTACTGACTTCGACGCTTGGCTCACCGTCTTTCTTGACCCCGCATCTCCATCCCTCATTCTTGGCGATTTTAACATTCACGTTGACAACCCATCCAACTCCTACGCTTCTAAATTCCTCACTCTGATATCCTCCTTTAACCTCCAACTATGCTCTACCACCCCTACTCACCGTGATGGCCATTGTCTCGACCTCGTTCTCTTCTCTTCCTGCTCACCTTCCAATTTCTGCACCTCAGTCCTTCCTATCTCAGATCATCACCTAATCACCTTCACACTTCATCATCCTCCCCCTCAACCTCGCCCAACTATAACCCCTACCCTATCCTCTCACATCTCCAATCTCTTCCCTTCCATCTCGTCTTCTGAATCTGTCGACACGGCTGTCTCTACCTACAATGAAATTCTCTCCACTGCTCTGGATACCCTAGCACCATCTGTCTCTCGCCCCACTAAGCGCATTAATCCCCAGCCCTGGTTAACCCCTTGCATCAGTTACCTTCGCTCCTGCACCCGATCTGCTGAACGACTCTGGAGGAAATCTCGCACCCTGTCAGAATTCACCCATTACAAATTCATGCTATCCTCCTTCCAGTCCTCCCTATTCCTTGCCAAACAGGAATATTATTCTCAATTAACCAATTCTCTTAGCTCCAACCCTCGTCGCCTCTTCGCCACCCTCAACTCCCTACTTAAGGTACCCTCCGCCCCCACTCCCCCTCACTCTCCCCCTCAAACACTTGCTGACTACTTTCATGATAAAGTGCAGAAGATAAACCTCGAATTCACTTCCAAGCCTTCTCCTCCCTGTGATTTCTTAACCCACCCCCTCAACCAACCTAACCCGGCCTCCTTCTCCTCCTTCCCCGAGATCACCGAAGAGGAAACTGCTCGCCTTCTTTCTTCCTCTAAGTGCACCACCTGATCCTCTCATCCCATTCCCACCAATCTGCTCACCAACATCTCTCCTACGGTTAACCCCTCAATCTGTCACATCCTCAACCTCTCTCTCTCCACTGCTACTGTCCCTGACACCTTCAAGCACGCTGTAGTCACACCACTTCTAAAAAAACGATCACTTGACCCCACCTGTCCCTCCAATTACCGCCCCATCTCCCTTCTACCCTTCCTCTCCAAATTACTTGAACGCGCTGTCCACAGCCGCTGCCTTGATTTCCTCTCCTCTCAGGCCGTCCTCGATCCGCTTCAATCCGGCTTTCGCCCACTACACTCGACAGAAACAGCACTCTCTGAAGTCTGCAATGACCTGTTCCTTGCCAAATCCAAAGGTCACTATTCCATCCTCATCCTCCTCGACCTATCTGCCGCCTTTGACACCGTCAATCATAATTTACTTCTTGACACACTGTCCGCATTCGGGTTCCAGGGCTCCGACCTCTCCTGGTTCTTCTCGTATCTTTCCCAATGCACCTTCAGAGTATTTTCTAATGGCTCCTCTTCCACCCCCATCCTGCTCTCTGTTGGGGTTCCTCAAGGATCTGTCCTTGGACCGCTTCTTTTCTCGATATATACCTCTTCCCTGGGCTCGCTGATCTCATCACATGGTTTCCAGTACCATCTCTATGCCGATGATACCCAGCTTTACCTCTCCACTCCCGACATCACAGTCGAAACCCAGGTCAAAGTCTCGGCCTGCCTTTCAGACATCGCTGCCTGGATGTCCAACCGGCATCTGAAACTGAACATTACTACTACTACTATTTAGCATTTCTATAGCGTTACAAAGCATACGCAGCGCTGCACAAACATAGAAGACAGTCCCTGCTCAAAGAGCTTACAATCTAATAGACAAAAAACACGGCAAAGACTGAGCTCCTTGTCTTTCCACCCAAACCCTCCTCTCCTCTTCCCCCACTTCCCGTCTCCGTTGACAACGCCCTCATCCTCCCCGTCTCTTCAGCCCGCAATCTCGGAGTCATTTTCGACTCCTCCCTCTCCTTTCACCTTCTCTGCCCATATCCAGCAGACAGCTAAGACCTGCCGCTTCTTCCTCTATAATATTAGCAAAATTCGCCCATTCCTCTCTGAACAGACCACCCAACCCTCGTCCACTCACTCGTTACCTCTCGTCTCGACTATTGCAACCTCCTCCTCACTGGTCTCCCACTTAGCCACCTATCCCCCCTCCAATCTGTCCAAAATTCCGCCGCACGTCTCATCTACCGTGTGAACCGATACTCTCATATCACCCCTCTCCTCAAGTCGCTTCACTGGCTCCCGATCCACTACCGTATACAGTTCAAGCTTCTCCTACTGACCTTCAAGTGCACTCAATCTACAGCCCCCCATTACCTCTCTACCCTCCTCTCCCCGTATGTCCCCACCCGTAACCTCCGCTCTCAGGACAAATCACTCCTATCTGTACCCTTCTCCACCACCGCTAACTCCAGACTCCGCCCCTTCTGCCTCGCTTCACCTTATGCCTGGAACAGACTTCCCGAGCCCATACGCCATGCACCCTCCCTGCCCATTTTCAAGTCCTTACTCAAAGCCCATCTCTTCTCCCTTGCTTTTGGCGCCTAGCCACTCTACACTGACTATATAGCTTGTTACCTTTAGATTGTAAGCTCTCTTGAGCAGGGACCATCCTTCCCCATGTTTAAACTTGTACAGCGCTGCGTAACCCTGGCAGCGCTATAGAAATGCTAAGTAGTAGTAGTAGTAGTGATTCCAGTCTATGGTCTTGAATATCCTTCAGGGCAACACCTCCTTCAACAGGGAGGGTAGTTCTCTTTGTCACAGCTGTGACTAGGGCATCCACTTTAGGCATAGCAAAGCGAGCCATATGCTCTTCACTCAGAGGGTATAATTGCCCCATAGCCCTGGAAACTTTCAAAGGTCCCTCGGGGTCAGCCCATTGAGCCGAAATAAGCTCTTGGATGGAGTCATGCAAAGGAAAGGCTTGAGCAGGCTTTTTGGTACTAGCCATCCTAGGATTCACAGAGGAGGCTGTGCCACTGGCAGGGTCCTCAATAGGGAGAGCCTGCAGGGCATCAGAAATAAGCGCTGGCAGCTCATCACGGTGGAAAATCCTCACCGCGGAGGGATCGTCCAGATCCTGAGTCACTTCTGCACCAGACTCTGGCTCCTCAGACCATGAAGGCCTGCCAGAGTCCTCCGAATCCTCGCAGCCCGACCACGGGGGGGGGGGGGGGGGGGGGGGGGGGAGGTGCAGCACTTTCTGAAGGGGAATGAGCCCTTCTGCGCTTCATATTCTGCCAATTATCAGGGAATAACGCCTCAGAGGGCATACCCAGGCTAGAATCCACCGGGGGGGCATTAGAAGAGGCCCATGCCGGGCTTTGTGGGAGAGCTCTTTTAAGCATGTATGCTTTATGCATTAATAAGGCAAAATCAGGGGAGAAAAACTCACCCTGGGCACCCGGATCTCTGCTGGGGCTAGTAGCTCCCATATCAGCCTCACTCCGAGGCCTCCCCCCGGGCTCAGGACTCTTCGTCTCAGCGGAGGTCACGCCATGTGGTAAATTCAAAATGGCATCTGCTGCCTGCTCAGAGCGCGAAGAATCGTCGCTCGCCATGCTCGGACCGGCTCTAACGTCTGTACAACATGATTTACAGAGCCCCGCTGCTGATCTGCGCTTGCCACACTTGGAACAGCGCTTTACTGTCTCCGCAGCCATCGCCGAAAACGGCGGTAAAATTCAAAATCGCCCCGATCGCGGACCCACCCCGGAGGAGTCAGAAAACACTCTTACCTCACTGGACCGAGTATCACAGCTCCGGTCCCACAGAAAAAGGCAAGGAAAAACCTCTGTTCCTTTTTTTTTTTTTTTTAACGTTGTGAGGAAAGCAGAGGTAAATAGAACTCCGGAGGCTCAGGTGAGTGGGAAAGGCAGGGAAAGGGCGAACCTATGTGCCTTTAAAGTGAATCTGCTATAGCCTCCAACACCCCTGCTAACAACTGGCAAAAGCACAGGAGCAACCTCCAGGCAGATTTTAGATGGAGCTCGAAGAAGCTGCAGCCACTCTGCTAGGGGAGATAGAGAAAACTGAAGAGAGGCAGTGGAGCAAGCTGGTATGAGGCACTGAAAAAAGTGTGCTCTCTATCTCCCTCTGCTGGTTGATGGACACAACCCATCTGTAATGGCTGCATCTGCTTGATGACAAGGAATGAAAACCAGATCCTGCAGTGCCCGCTAGACTCTGTTAATGCAAATGAAATGGCTTACTTCACTGGGTAGAGAAAAGCACAGCCCCAGAGAGCACTCCTCAGATTCATGTGGGGAGTGCTCTCTGGGGCTGTGCTTTTCTCTACCCAGTGAAGTATAACATTTGCATAACAGATAGAGGAGGAGGGGTGATTAGTGTATATCCAGGTGGTAAGTGAGGGAGCTTCACTTTCCTTAAACCTGTGGGATTCTTAGAGCTGGTTTGGTTTAGTAGCAGTCTGCCTGTGGTCTAAAACTTTTCTTACTAAACTATTTGAGGGACTGAGGCTGTTAAGAGTCCTAAAACTTTTCTTCTATAACTGCTGGAAAAAGTGGTTAAGGCGGTTAACTTAACGGACTTAAAAAAAAGGTTAGACGGCTTTCTGGAGGAAAAGGCCATAGAATGTTATTGAATGGACGAGGTAATAATACACTATTTCTAGGATGGGCGGGACAAAGGGAAGAGCCCTAGCCGCTTTAGCCTTTCCTCATAGGGAAGTCGTCCCATCCCCTTTATTAACTTTGTTTGCAATATATTCTTCCAAAAGACTTGCATTTCAGGACAGTCCGAAAACGTGTGTCCTAAGGTTGCAGGGGCATAGAATACACTCACTGTTTTGCATGTAAATCTCAAAGCCATAATTAACAGCACTGAGTAGCTAGTTAACCAGTTAAGTTATACATATCTTCTCTCTATATAAAACACACCGCCAACGTTCTAATGAAGCCTCACTTTCTCAACGTTCTAAAAGTGAGGCGCCAGAGATCAATTTTCCACCATGAGTGTCTGCCCCGCCCACGCGTCGAACGTGATGACGTCTAGGGCGGGACACCGACACAGAAGGAATGGCACCGACAACCCCTTACTACGCGACCGCCAAACCAATGCCATGCAACCAAATGCACTGTAAAGGAACCAATGAAAACCAACAGAAGCAGAATAAGGGAGGAGAAAGAACAGTGCGAACGAGCAGATTCTGTGGAGCTGTGAGACAAGGAATATCACTGACGCCTGTGCTCCTTCTCCAGGTATGTAATGCCTACAGCACAAATGCCTCTCACAGTGCTCCGGCCCCCAAAAAAGCCTCAACCAGCTGCCACAGCCACTCCACTGGTGGAATGGGATGCAAGCAACAGACGCTCAGCACAACATGTTGCCACAACTCCACCCCTCCACCCACACCCCGAAAACACTGCACCCGCTCGCTGCAGCACTTCACTCCCAGGGACGTGCCCAATCT
This sequence comes from Microcaecilia unicolor, assembly GCF_901765095.1. Lineage (NCBI taxonomy): Eukaryota > Metazoa > Chordata > Amphibia > Gymnophiona > Siphonopidae > Microcaecilia > Microcaecilia unicolor. The sequence continues at coordinate 365,628,405 of NC_044032.1, forward strand.
TCCCCGGGAGTACAAAAACTACACGCTGGCTATCGCAGCGCTCCTCAAAGAACCGGCCCCCGACACTGCCTCACCTGTCGAAAAAACGCAAATGGAACATCCAGCCCCGCTCGGGGACCTACACAATCGTCCCCAAGTACAAAAAAAAAAAAACGCCCCAGGAAAAAAGATCCACCCTACAAAATATCAGCACAGCAGCAGCAAAACAAAAGGAAAATGCCCAGAGCGTTTCAGCAACTCTATCTAACCACCCAGCAACAACTTTAAATGAACCCCCCTTCAAAATATCGGCACAGCAGCAGCCAAATAAAAGGGAAATGCACAAAGCCTTTCAGCAAATGCATCTAACCACCCAGCAACAAATTTAAACGAACCCCCCTTCAAAATATCGGCACAGCAGCAGCTAAATAAAAGGGAAATGCACAGACCCTTTCAGCAAATACATCTAACCACCCAGCAACAACTTTATGTTTAAACTGTTTTATTGACGATTAGCACAGTTCAAATTAACTTAGAATATTCATATAGCATTAATTGATAGACAAAACAACATACTAGCAACATATTCAACATCGCCAAGCACTTTTCTTCCCCATTTTCTCCCCCCTCCCCTCTTAACAATTCCTTGGCAAGTGCTAATATTAGATGTTAAATGACTTTTGTTCCTAATATCATACACTTTAAATACCTCGTTAGGTGAAATAGTGCTTACCATAAAATACCAGAAAACTAAACATCACAGCTCTAGAGCATTGCCAGGCTTTAGCCCTGTACACCTCACTCAACCCCTCCAACCCCCCACCCAATACCTCCCCCCCGTGCAAGCAGAATACCGCTCTAGGCTAAATTACTACTCCAGGCTACCCATACTCTTCCATTATTCCACTATTTATCAGGCGTTAACAAGCAGACTACGTCCCCTCGGGCTAAGAATTTGCAGGTATGGCGTCCAAATCTGAAGAAAACGTACTCTTCGCTTAGGCAATTGTTTTGAATCTCTAGCCTCCCAAGAGGCCAGGAGATGCACCTGATTGCGCCAGTGCCAATAAGCTGGCCCCTCCGATGATACCCAGTATTGCATAATGCATTTCCGAGCTACCAAGCTCAACTTCTTGCATAACATTATAGCAGGGGCACATAATGGAGCAAACGCTCTTGGTTGGTCCAACAGAAACTGCCTCTCCGTTCCTTGAATTCTATTCCCCAATCGAATCAAGAACCCTCTTACCCTCTGCCAAAACATGTGCACCTTGGGGCATTGCCATAATGCATGATATAATGAGCTGGGACCCCCTCCGCATTTAGAGCACCCCGAGTTGTCCGGCCCCAACATATGAGCCAGTTATGCTTTAGACATATACCCCCGAAGGACCACTCTATAGCCACACTCCCTCAGCCTCTCATCTGTTACCAACGCCCGGATGCTCTTCAAGGTAGCTGACACATCCCATGTTGCCAGTGAGGTCCCAAGATCTTGTTCCCATTTCCGCTTAAGATCAACATATTGCCTCTGGGACCTACGCCTAGCCAGTGCCCCATACAATGCTGAAACCGATTGCTTCTCTGTCTGCAACTCCTCAAAGAAGACCCTTAAAAGTTCCCCCATCCGCCCCCTCAGGGGTGCTTGGTTCAGGGATTTCATATAATGTCGGACCTGTGCGTAGGCAAATCTATTGCCCCAAGCTGATCCCACTTTATCCTGAAGAGCTTCAAATGTTATCATTTCCCCATTTTCCAATAACAGGTGTTCCAATCTTGTGATGCCCAGCCCTTGCCATCTACCAAATGTCGGGTTGTCTATCCCTGCTTCAAAAACAGGATTACCTACGATTGGGATTTGATCTGTAACATGTGGTTGGCCCCCCATCTGCCGCATCCACCACTGCCACGCCTCCCGAAGGGGCTGTAATATTATGCTTTTTTTAAATTTAGAAGGGAGTCGACTACGAGGTAAATGAAGCAGTGCTAATATATCATATGGAGCAAAAAAGGCTTCCTCCAAGCCTATAGGTGTATAATACTGCGTGGTATTCACCACATCTCCTAGGTGACGCAACAAACACGCCTGATTATAGAGGAACACATCCGGGATACCCATTCCCCCCTGTCTCCAGCTCCCTATTAACATGTTTTGGCTAACTTTAGGCTTCTTGCCTGCCCAGCAAAACCGACTAAAAAGACGCATCATCCGTTTCAAATCAGTCCGTGATAGGCGCATGGGTAAGGTTTGAAGGACGTACAACCAGCGCGGAAACAGCACCATTTGGACTAAATGTATCCGTCCCATTAATGACAGTGGAAGACTCATCCAAGAATCTAATTTAGCCTTAGTATGTTCCATTAAGATTTTAACATTCAACTGATATAAGTCTGAAGTATTCATTGTGAGTCGAATTCCTAAATATTTAAAAGACTCTCTAGCCCATCTCAATGAAAATTCAGGATCCCATTCCCTCTGATTCACCTCTGGCAAAGCCAGAGCTTCTGACTTATCTGGATTGATTCGGAAGCCTGAGTAATCTCCATATTCACGAAAGGTTTCCAATAACGTGCCTAAGGATTCCCTTGGGTTTGTGAGATGTACCAAAATGTCATCCGCAAATGCTGCGATCTTAAACATGTGGGTCCCTAAGCCCACTCCCCGGATCAAAGGGTTTGCCATAATATCTCTGATAAGGGGATCTAAAACTAAAACAAAGAGAAGAGGGGACAAGGGGCACCCCTGCCTTGTGCCTCTCCTGATACAGAAACTTTCCGACTCTATCCCGTTCACACTCAATGTGGCACATGGGTTGGCATATAAGGCATGAATTGCCTCAACAAATCTCCCTGAAAATCCATAGTGTTCCAACGTATCAAAAAGAAACTTCCAGTGAACCTTATCAAAGGCCTTTTCCGCATCGAAACTGACCAACAACGATGCTACCTTCGTCTGCGAGCTGTGCTCTAGTGATGTCAGTATGGCTCTCAAGTTTTTACTCATTGCTCTTCCTCCCACAAAACCCACCTGACTTTCGTGAATCAACCGAGGGAGCAACCTCGCCAGTCTATTAGCCAAGATTTTTGCCAACAACTTGGTATCATAATTTAATAGGGAGATAGGCCGGTACGATGTCGGCTCTAGTGGGTCCCTCCCCGGCTTCAACAAGACTATTATTTGAGCCCTATTCAAGTCAGGGGGTATCCTCTGTCTATTAGTTGGTTCAAAAATCTAGTAATTGCGGGTATAACTCCTCCTTCCATCAATTTATAAAATTCTCCTCTTAAACCATCAGGTCCCGGGGCTTTCAATCGCGGGCTACGGGCTATAACCATACTAACTTCGTCTTCAGTGATTAATTGATTAAGGCTGTCCAACTCTTGTATTGTATTGTAAACTTTGGTAAAGCTAGATTTTCTAAGTACATCTGATTTAGTAGGCCGTCTTCCTCTGGGGAAGCGTATAGCCCTTGATAAAAGGTCCGAAAGGTTTCACAGATTGCCTTGTCTGATGTGTGGAGCCCTCCCCCTCGTTGCCTCAGTGCCAGAATATTCTTAGTCCCTCCCCGGGGGGTAATTATTTTTGACATCAACTTGCCTGTTTTATTACCATGTGTATAAAGCATATATCGATAGTAGAGCTGTGACTTGTGTGCCCTCTCTTGCAAAAGTGCATTCAAGGCGGTTTGAAGCTCTAACACTTGTTGTTTGTCACCTATCGCATGTGTCTCCCCATATCTCTTCCGTGTCTTACAAAGTTGGTTACTTAAACGCAAGATCTTTCTGTCTCGTGTCTTCCTCACAAAATGTGTGTGACTTATAACTTCGCCTCTAAGAACCGCCTTAGCCGCTTCCCAAAATAAAACTGGATCATCTCTATGATCTTGATTATGAGTGCTGTACTCCGCCCAGCTAGCTTGTAATCGGCCTTTTAGCACTGGGTCTGAGCTAAACTCCAGGGGGAATTGCCATTTATGTTTCTGTTGGGTCGTACCACATTCTATCCTAACCCAGGCATGGTCCGACACCATGTACGGTCCTATCTCCGCTATTGTCACTTCCCCAAATATCTGACGCGATGTCAGAATATAGTCAATTCTCGACTGAGTTGAGTGGGCCCGTGATAGATGTGTGTAATCTTTCTCGCCTGGGTGCAGCACCCGCCACACATCAACCAGGCCCAACATCTGGCTCAATTGTAAGAGGCCTCTATTATTATAACATGAAGAGGCCGTCTCCGGGGCTGATCTATCCAGAGAGGGGTCCCAGGCTGCATTAAAATCGCCCCCCATCACCATAGCTGCGTGCGGTTGCCTGAGCAGAAAATTAATCAAGGTTTGATAAAACTTCCGATCATATCTATTCGGAGCATAAACATTACAGATTAGCAGTCTCTGTCGCCCAACTACCACCTCCAAGATAACATAGCGACCTTCAGTATCAATCAGAAGTGGGTTGATTACAGAGGCTATGCCTTTTCTGATTAATATCGCTACTCCTCCTTTTTTGCCTTGTGCATTTGCTGCTATACAATCCCCCACCCACCAGGTGTTGAGCTTGGCATGTTCAATCTGGTTCAGGTGCGTCTCCTGTAGAAGTGCTATGTCTGCTTTCTGCCTATTTAATTGTTGTAAAATCTTAGAGCGTTTTATTGGCGAATTTACTCCGCCTACATTCCATGTTATTATTCTTACTATTCTTGGAATTGAAAGTGTGGGGCGATATCCATAGATGTCCACTTTTGTAATCGAGGGGAACATCCCAGCCTCTGCCCCCCCCTAACTTGCGCCTCCACTTTATCAGCATCACTGTTGTGTTCTGCCCATGCTTCCATCAGAGCTTGTCTCCTATTGCCAAGCCGCCTTTTATTGACAGCTCGGGGAGACAGAGCCCCCCAGAAGCCTTCATTACTTACTTTTACATACTTTCCATTCAATACTTGTACCCTGCTTGCATCCCTCCCCCCTCCCCCCACCCCCTCCCCCCGCCCCTCCCCCATTCCCCAAATCCTGTATCCCTTATTCTCAGGTCCACCAATTAGGACCACGACTTCCTTACGTCTCTCCCTTCCCCCTCCGCATTAAACAGTGTTACAATAAACATAACTTTCATTATCAAGCTGTTCAGACACTTACATGGTCTCACCCCTCTTACCAGGGGTTCGAACCGTTTCAACCATTGGTCATGTCTTCCAGAAAGTGTCTTATTCAACAGCAAGAAAACTCAAAAGAAAAGTCTAACTCACAAACCATAAAACCTTAACCTTCCAGCTGCAGCCATCTTGTCAAGCCTCTCTGCTACTTTAAGTAGTCCATCTTTGTAATTGGCTGGGAGTTTGCTGTATTGTCATAGACTGACCAGTCAGTTCTCCTCTGACCCCTCAGTATAACATAACTCAATGCTCTCAGAGTGTTCGCTTCCTCTATGCTGTTCAACTTGCATCTGAAGGTGGTGTTCCCAGCTGCTGTAGAAATTCTTTAGCCGCCCCTGCCGTCTCATATGTCTTGGTAATGCCATTATGCGTAACTCGCAGTTTGGCAGGGTATTGTAGTGCAAATCTTATTTTCTTTTGGAATAGCGTTGAGCAAACCTCCGAAAACTGTCGCCTTCGTGCTGCTACCCCTGCTGAATAATCTTGGAAGCAGCGTACTGGAATTCCATCGTACACCAATGCCTTTCCGGTTCTAAGCAGCTGCATCACCTCTTGTTTCTGTGCATAATTCAAAAATCGTAGAATTACCACTCTTGGTTTATTGGTACCAGTCATTTTCATCCCTATGCGGTGAGCCCGTTCTATTTGTATTGGCCCCGAGGCTTCTGGGAATTGTAGTTCGCTAGTAAACCAGCGTGCCAAAAAAACCTCCAAGCCCCGTTCAGGTATCGTTTCTGGCAGGCCCACCACTCGGATATTATTTCTCCTGGACCTATTTTCCAGGTCCTCAATCTTTTCCTCCATCGCCTGCAGCTTTTTTTGGGTTATATCCTGTACTGTCTCCACCTCCGTTACTCTGTCCTCAATTTCACTCACACGTGTTTGAAAGCCTACACAGTCTCGAGAGAGATCAGTGAGCTGTTCTTTTACCTTTTCCAGGTTAGTATTTATGGGGGAGAGCCGGCGATCCAACATATCCTCTAGCACTGAGGACATTTCCGAGGTTATTTCGGCGATCCAGGCCGATGACACTGTCGGGCTTGCCGGCGGGCTTGCGGGCGGCGCCATCTTGTCTTCTGCCCCTCTACCACGGAGCTTGTCTTTATGTAGATTTTTAGCTGCCATCTCGCCGCCAATAGATTTAAAATGTTCGTTGCCGGCCACTCCAGCGTTTCAGGCTGCGGCGAAAGTCAATTTTAATTCGCGGCTTGTGGGCTGGTCGTGCGGAGGGGGATTAGAGCCGGAGAGATCTTTTTCTTCAACCCCTCGCGGTCATGACGTCACCGGAAGCCTCTCCCCAGCAACAACTTTAAACGAACCCCCCTTCAAAATATCGGCACAGCAGCAGAAAAACAAAAGGGAAATGCTCAGAGTGAACCCCCCCTTCAAAATATCAGCCAAGCAGCAGCAAAAACCAACACTCCTGCCCACAAAAGGAGGGGGTCATGGAACTTAAAACTACACACATACACTCACTGACACACTGTATCTCTCTGACAAACACTCTTTCATACACTCAGTCACTCTTACACACACAATATGTCTCCCATACACTCTGTGACACACACTCTGACACAGTCACACTCTCTCACTCTCCACACATAACAGCAATAGGAAAAAAAAACCCTGCAAACTCCTGTAACACAATAAAGGCTGACTTCCCTACAAACAAACCAGGTACAGCTTTATTTAACCAAACAAAAAAAAAAAGCCACTTCAATCAAAAACTGCCCCACACACACAGACACTCATGCACAGTCACAGTACCCCATCTCCGCAACCCCCTACTGTGGCTAACACACACATAAACAATTACTCATATCTCACACACACTCTCACACACTCATGCACTCTGACTCACCACTGTCTCATCAGACGGAAGGAGAGGAAGGGAAGGAAAAGAGGGGGTCATGGAACTTGGAACTACACACGCACTCTCTGTCACACTGTATCTCTCTGAGAAACACACACTCACACAGACACACACATTCTGTCTCTCTGTCTCACATACACTCTCACACAAGAACACACATAGGAACACATCGCACAATGTACACATGCAAACAAAACAACAAAAACACGCTTAAGGGAAACAGGACACAACACCTTAGCAATTAAACAGCCACTCACCCCTCTTACATTCAGACACACACAATCTCTGACACACTCACCACCACCCTTTCAGTTACACCCACTTCTCTCAATTTCACAGAAACACACACACAATCTCTCTCTGTGACACACAAATACATTAACAATAAAACAACAATTACATTCATAAGTGGGGGAGGGGTTCACTAATACAACTGCAGAAACATTATTCGCACAAAAACATTACCTTCCTAGCAACCATTTCAATGGTTTATAAACCAGGCCTTCCTAAACGTGTCTCTCACTCACACACAAACACTCCCCCCACCCCCACCCCACCCAACCCCTTCATTCAAAAACTGAAACAAGGCAGCCTCCCTTACAAACACTCTCCTACACAAAACTAACCACAGTCCTATTGTACTGCTCCGAAACACTGTCACCAGGTTCCCTATACTATGATCACACCATGCAAAACTTCTCCGCCACATAGACTACTCACAAAACATTCAATGAAGCCACACAGATTCACAACGTTAGAGGACTGTTTTATTACAATACCATAAACACGTTAAGTATGGGACTTCACAAAAAATTTAAAAAGGGACCTATCCACATGAATGCATTCAACAAATGTTCACATTCACTAACTCAACTACAACTATGTCACAGCAGTACAACCATAAACTCCTGCTCCCTGAGAGCCAACACAGGACACTTCAATATGGAAATGCATCTTTTCTAAGCCACCTATGGATATGAATGCTCCCTTAAATTGCTCAAAATCACACAACAAAAACAAGGAAAAAAGTTCACCAAATAAACAACATCTTCATTACACAATATGACACACCTTCTGCTGGCTATGGGTCACGCAATGACTGTTCTGTATCACACTTCATTGATATTTTGTATTGCACCTATGACGTCAATGTTTCCTTTAATTGTTGTATTTTACCTTCTTCAGTGCACCAAAGGCACCGCAGTAGAAGGCAAAACAACTACCAAGAAAAAACTTCAACAAGAAAACACCAGAACACAGAAGCACTATCAGCCACCTCCTACTGGCTCTGGGTCATGCCACAACTTTTCAGACATTCAACTTCATTGACGAAACTATGGACCCTATGCCACAAATGCTTTACTAAATTCTTCCATTTTACTTTCTTTAATGCAGGAATGCAACTACAGAAGAAGGCAACATAACTGAAAGGAGGACCAACCTTCACACAGTCTCATATTTACTGTTCACAAACATTCAAATAATGCCTGTTTCATTTGTTTCACAACAGGAAAATAAGAAAAAACCAGACAGCAACCAAATGACCACCGTGCAAAAAAAAATAAAACTCTCTATGGTCACACTGTGAAAAAACATATTCACACCCTCTATTACCAGGTATGAACACTCATGGAGCAAATACTTATACACACAATATCACCCCATGTCTCTCTATAATGCACTCAATTTCTAACACCAATAACAAACAACAAGTTAAACAAAAACCCCTCTCTGTTTCTAATCATTCCACCTCTCTTCACCCTTGAAACAAAACACCACATCAAACAAAGTGGCTGAAAAAACTACTGTAAGAAAAACCACACACACTCCTAACAATAACCACACTCCAATCACCTTCCCACCTCCTCCCTACAAACAACTATGAACCCTGTTACACACTATCTGACGGATACAAAATAAACCACGAACCAAGCTCACCGATACTCACTCCCCTCCCTCTATCACTACCACACACACACTCACTATCTCTACAACATATACTATCTTTTACTCGTTATCATACCATTGCTTCAATACCCTGCAAGATTCATATATAACTTTGAATATATAGTACTTTGTAAACATACAAATTAATTTCTTTCAGAAAAGCAGACATAGAAAACAAACAGCTTCCTGTGAACCACACTACGGAAAACTGGCGTTACACAATACACTACCAGGTATGGAGATTCATCATCAAACATGAAGGGGACAAAAAAAAAAAACCCAACAACTTTACACTCACTCACAGACACAATGACACTGTTTCTAGAACTTACACAATCTTTCACATATTATCTGTCTCTGTCTCACATATACTCACTCACACCCTGTCTCACATATACTTTCAAAGCATCACATAAATACTCTGTTCTAACATCCCAATATCAGAAATAACAACAAGACTTAGATATTGCCCCTTTAATTTCTTTCAGAATACTGGACAAACACATACCAAGCAACACACTGCCAAAAGAAGAATTGAACTTCAGACAGAAACACTTGCATACAGCAGACCAAGACAATATGGATACCACAAACAAAGACAGTACCAGTTGAAGTCTACCAGCAGAACACAACTATCAAAAGCAACCACTAACTGCTAAACAAGAGGCTGAATGTAAAATAAAAAAAAGCAAAAACCAAAGAAAAAAGACAGCAAATCAACACAGACTGGAAAACGGCACGTCAATATCAAGAACACTGTGAAAGTAAACATTCTAGGATAAAAAATATAACCACAACAACTAAAAACCAACAGCCACAACATCAGCAAACAGATGAAGGACAATGCAAAAGCCAAACCACTTTCACAGAAGAAAAACACCTACAACAACATGAAGAACACACTACAAGCAAAAAGTGCAGGAAACACAAGTTTAAAACACCAATAACTTCTGATGAGCTAGCAACACGTAAACAAACAAAAAAAAAGAAGCACAAAAAAAATGGCGAGCATCTCTAACAGAGGATGACAAAATACGTCAAGCCACTGCACAGAAAACTTCCAGGAGACAAAAGAAAACAACACTAACTCCAAAACAACTAAAAGACGTGCCTCTATGACCCACGAGCAAAAGGCACAACAACGTCAACAAGCAACTGCAAATCAAAAGTCAACATTACAAAAACTAACACAACCTAATGAACAAAAGGAACAACATAAACAACAACCACAAAGTCAAAGAAAAAGACATGCCTCAATGATCCACAAGCAACAGGCACATGTAAGTCAACAACCAACTGAAACTAAACGGTTAAGATTAGAAAATGAAACGACAACTACTAAAAAAATTGACACGTCAAGAAAAAACAGAAACACACAAAAAAAACATGTGCTACTACCACTCACCAAAAATATGTATGCCTAACTCAACAAGCCAGTGGAAGCAAAATGACCAGGAAAAGAAAAACTAAAACACTACTACTACTACTACTACTACTATTTAGCATTTCTATAGCGCTACAAGGCATACGCAGCGCTGTACAAACATAGAAGAAAGACAGTCCCTGCTCAAAGAGCTTACAATCTAATAGACAAAAAATAAATAAAGTAAGCAAATCAAATCAATTAATGTGAACGGGAAGGAAGAGAGGAGGGTAGGTGGAGGCGAGTGGTTACAAGTGGTTACGAGTCAAAAGCAATGTTAAAGAGGTGGGTTTTCAGTCTAGATTTAAAGGTGGCCAAGGATGGGGCAAGACGTAGGGACTCAGGAAGTTTATTCCAGGCGTAGGGTGCAGCGAGACAGAAGGCGCGAAGTCTGGAGTTGGCAGTAGTGGAGAAGGGAACAGATAAGAAGGATTTATCCATGGAGCGGAGTGCACGGGAAGGGGTGTAGGGAAGGACGAGTGTGGAGAGATACTGGGGAGCAGCAGAGTGAATACATTTATAGGTTAGTAGAAGAAGTTTGAACAGGATGCGAAAACGGATAGGGAGCCAGTGAAGGGTCTTGAGGAGAGGGGTAGTATGAGTAAAGCGACCCTGGCGGAAGATGAGACGGGCAGCAGAGTTTTGAACCGACTGGAGAGGGGAGAGGTGACTAAGTGGGAGGCCAGCAAGAAGCAGATTGCAGTAGTCTAAACGAGAGGTGACAAGGGTGTGGATGAGGGTTTTGGTAGAGTGCTCAGAAAGAAAGGGGCGGATTTTACGGATGTTGTAAAGAAAGAAACGACAGGTCTTGGCGGTCTGCTGGATATGAGCAGAGAAGGAGAGAGAAGAGTCAAAGATGACCCCAAGGTTTCGAGCTGAGGAGACAGGGAGAATGAGAGAGCCATCAACAGAAATAGAAAACGGGGGGAGTGGGGAGGTGGGTTTGGGGGGGAAAATGAGAAGCTCGGTTTTGGTCATATTTAATTTCAGGTGGCTTTGAGACATCCAGGCAGCAATGTCAGACAAGCACGCTGAAACTTTGGTTTGGATGCAAGGTGAGATATCAGGGGTAGAAAGGTAGATTTGGGAGTCATCAGCAACTGACGAGGAACACAGTATGCGTACACAAAAAAGAACACAAGCACAAAAAAAAGGCGTGCTGCAAAAAAAAAAAAAAACAAGATTCACAGAGACAGACAAGAACAACCAAAAAAACAAAACTAAACTAAACAAATACTACAACTTCAAACACAGGAATTGCAATAACACAGTCTATAAATGAGAGCAACACTCTGTATTACAACTGTGGACCAATGAATGCTATATGTATATTTTGCAAAGCTAAACATTTTAAACAAGAAACACCTACTGACAACTTATTTACAAAATGCTGTAGTAAAGGAAAAGTACATCTTCCACCTATTAGATCTAATGAATTTATAAACCAGCTCCTGTCTGGGGAACATCAGTATTCAAAAAATTTCTTTGAAAACATTCGCTCCATTAATAGTTCCTTAGCCTTTGCATCTATGGGAGCTAACATTTCACATCCACCTGGATATGGCCCTTACTGCTTTAGAATAAATGGCACTATTTACCACAGAACAGCATCACTCCATCCGGACAATGACAAACAAAGACAGTATGCTCAACTATATATTCTAGATCCAGATGAAGCAGCTGTTCAAAGACTACAAATCTTACCAAATGCACACATCCATGAGACATTAATGACACAATTAAGCAACTTTATGGCAACTGAGAATCCATTTGCACACGCCTGTAAAATGCTGTATGAAGTAGAGAATGAAAGTATAGCTGAAGCACAACGACTAACAATAGAACCACCTATATAATTTCTATGGCAATTGTTCAAGATCGGAAACATGATCCAAGGCGATACAATGCACCCAGAGCCAATGAGGTTGCTTTCATTTTTCAAAACAGTGAAGGCGAACCTCCTTTACAAAGAGATCTCATAATACACTGTCGAAACACAGAAAATCAAAAAAACAAAACAGAAATAATAAGTGTGTTGGATCCAAACCTCAAACCCATGGTATATCCATTACTCTTCCCACATGGAGATCAGAGTTGGGGAATAAATATTCCTTTGTCTGAGCAACTTGAATGTCTGAGGAACATGTGCAACAAACAAACAAACAAACAAAAGAAATAGAGTTACACAAATGCAGTACTACGCGTACCGTTTCGCTATAAGAGATGAGTTCAATCCTTTCCTTTCAGCTGGAAAACTAACCCAACAATACTTTGTAGATGCCTATATTAAAACTGAGGCAAACAGACTCAATTATATTAGACAAAATCAAAAACTTTTACGAGTAGAAAAATACAAAGGATTAATGGACCACCTTGCAAGTGAAAATACAGACCCACAATTTACACCTGGACAACCATTCATTTTACCATCAACATTCTCAGGCAGCCCAAGAAATATGCACCAAAATTATCAAGATGCAATGGCTATAGTTCGGAAATATGGAAAACCAGATCTATTTATCACTATGACCTGCAACCCTAGATGGGAAGAAATTACTGAAAACCTACAAAAAGGCCAGACACCAGAATTTCGACCAGACTTATTGGCAAGGGTGTTTCATTTAAAACTAAAACAATTACTAGAAGACATATGCAAAGAACACATACTTGGTATCCCTCTTGCAAATATACATGTGATAGAATTTCAAAAACGTGGATTACCTCATGCACATATTTTGCTCATATTAAAAAAAGAGCACAAGCCAAAAAATACAGAGTTAATTGATAAAATCGTATGTGCAGAAATACCTGACGTACAAAAAAACCCACGTCTCCATGCTATTGTTGCTAAACATATGATACATGGCCCTTGCAATGACACCACCTTACATTTACCATGCATGGTTTCTGGAAAGTGTTTAAAACAATTCCCCAAATCCTTCCAAAATGAAACTATTCAAAACTGTGATGGATACCCAAAATACCGTCGAAGAGATAATGGTGCTGGAATACTTTTACATGGAAAACTCATTAATAACGCTTGGGTAGTCCCCTATAACCCTTTCTTACTACTGAAATACAATTCACATATTAATGTAGAAGTATGTGCATCTATTAAAAGTGTGAAATACCTTTTCAAATATGTATATAAAGGACATGATTGTGCTAATGTCATCATAACGGAGCATAAAATTTTACAACACGATGAAATAAAAACCTTCACCGACTCAAGATATGTTACTGCTCCTGAAGCTGCATGGCGACTTAACGCGTTTGAAATGCATCACCAATCACACACTATCCAAAGATTAGAAGTCCACTTGCCAGATGAACAAAGCATTGTTTTTCATCCAAAAAACATTGACATTGCAGTACAAACAGCAAAAACAAGGGACACTACTTTAACAGCATGGTTTAAACTTAATGCTGAACATCCTCCTGCAAACAGCATTTTGTACACAACGAAAGTGGAAACAGAGAAAAACTGAAAATAATAAAACAATTGGCAGGATGTATGCAGTTAATTTAGCAACAGATCCTGAACGTTATTGCCTAAGACTCATTCTACTACACCAACCTGGTGCTAAGTGTTTTCAAGACTTAAAAACAGTTCAAAATACTGTTTACAATACATTCCAAGACGCAGCAAAAAAATGGGACTCATTCATGATGAAGCAGTGTGGGAAAACACATTAGACGACGCAGTCACAAGCAGCATGCCCCAGCAAATACAGGAAGTTTTTGCAGCACCATGTAATGCTTTACAAATTTATCAAAAATATAAAACTTTTATGCAAGAAGATTTTACACATATGCATGGATGCACACAAGAATGCACTGTTTGTGAACAATTATGCCTTCTCAAAATTCAAACTATTTTTCAAACACATGGCAAAATCCTACAACACTTCGGCTTACAAACAACACACAAGATAGAAGATCCTACCCTTGCATTCAAAGCTGCAGAAGAAAAGCATAACGCCGAAATAATGCAACAAAACTTAAACCATGAGCAACAAGAAGTTTTCAAAACTATACTTTCTGCATGCAATGACAAACAACAAACCAACAACTGCTTTTTCTTAGATGGCCCAGCAGGAAGTGGCAAAACTTATACATATAAAACTATCCTCAGTACCATCCGAGGAGAAGGTGAAATTGCACTTCCTGTTGCATCTACAGGAATTGCAGCAAACCTACTTCCTGGAGGACGAACTTATCATTCACAATTTAAATTACCAGTTCCTCTACTTGAAAACTCTACATCAACTATCAGATTAAACTCCAATAATGCTTCAATCCTTAGAGATGCACACATAATAATTTGGGATGAATCAACTATGGCTCCCACTATGGCACTTACTGCTGTAGATAGACTACTTAAAGACATCATGAAGAATGAGAAACCATTTGGGGGAAAAGTTCTTCTACTAGGTGGAGATTTCAGACAAACTCTACCAGTCGTACAACATGCTAATCGAGCACACATTATTGAATCAAGCATTAAATTTAATAAACTATGGAAACAATTTAACATACTTAAATTACACAACAATGTAAGCTGTACAGATCCAGAGTACAACAACTGGCTAATGGATTTAGCTAATGGGAATCTGCCATGTCCACATGGTTTCCAAGATATGATTGAAATACCTGATCAGCACATTTGTTACACAGATATAGTTGAAGCTGTCTTTGGACACAAAATTACTGCAGACACAGTTGCAAACTTTGTACAAAAGACTATTCTTTGCCCAAAAAACACACATGCAGACAAAATAAATGACGACGTTCTAAATATTTTACAAGGAAACACAATCACTTACTTAAGTACAGATTCCATACATGACTCAACAGAAGAACAACAACACTTATATCCTGTGGAATTTCTTCATCAACAAACTCCTACTGGGATGCCACCACATAAACTAGATTTGAAAATTGGTGCAATAATTATACTACTCAGAAATTTAAACACCAAAAAAGGATTGTATAATGGAACTCGCCTAATAGTCAAAGACTTGAAAAACAACCTTATCATTAGTCAAGTACTCAGTGGATCAAGTGCTGGCAGTACTGTTTTCATACCACGTATTGACCTAGCACCATCAAACACAGACCTACCATTTATACTATCTAGAAGACAATTCCCTGTCAAATTGGCCTTTGCAATGAGCATTAACAAGTCACAAGGACAAACTTTTGACAAAGTTGGGATTTTCCTTCCTGAACCAGTATTTACACATGGACAACTATATGTTGCCTTTTCAAGAGTAAAGAACTCTTGTGATGCAATTGTAAAACTGATAGAGGGACCTCAACAAGGACACCTTTTACCTGATTGTAACAAAAATTATACAAAACATATTGTTGACAATGGTTCATAATGTAAGAAACAATTACAATACAAATACAACTTTAAAAAAAAAGTGGGCTTTTTAAAAAACACTTATATCCCTTAATCTCAAACAAAATTTTTTTTAAATAAAAACCACATGCTAGCGCCCGTTTCATTTGTTTCGGAAACGGGCCTTTTTTACTAGTTGTTATATAATATGCTTCAGTTTCTATGCGGATTTTTAGGCGCCAAACATAGGATCCTAGGTTCAACATTTTATGAGCTACTGCTTGTATCTGCTGTTTGAACGAGCAATATCTGTCAAATATTACTACCAAAATTTTAAGGGACGTTTCCAATGGAAAATCAATATTGTCAATACACAAATTATTCTCACTCCCCATATTAAATTTGTTGCTAAATACTATAAACTTTGTTTTCTTTGTTCATTTTTTTTTTAATATATCCTTTTTATTGAAACAAATCTGGAGTTACAAGGCATCAACAGTGCCAACATATATATCACATCATATAAATATTACCCAACTCACATAGATATCATTAAACTACATTTCTAGTCAAGGGTATTTAAAGACATCTATTCCATGATATAGGATCCTTCAGAATTCTCCTACCACCACCACACAGGCTAATATTGTGAGCCAGGCACTTTTATGGTGGGTAGGTATTCCTCATTTGATCCATAAATTTTAATGCCAATTAAATCCAAAAAATTGTTTTTCTTTGTTTCTTTTATATCTTAAAACATAAGCACTTAGCTCTATCTGTAGCGTCACTCAGAACTCCTTCCTTCAAAGACTTTAAAGAAGTATATTGTTCATTCATCTCGGAGATCTACCGACATGAATTCACGTTTCGCACCTAGTGCTGTGTCAAGGTATATCTCCTCCAATCAACACGGAGAAAGTTCCCCATTTTCTTATCCATATCTCTTATATGGATAAGAAAATGGGGAACTTTCTCCGTGTTGATTGGAGGAGATATACCTTGACACAGCACTAGGTGCGAAACGTGAATTCATGTCGGTATGAGATCTCCGAGATGAATGAACAATATATTTCTTTAAAGTCTTTGAAGGAAGGAGTTCTGAGTGACGCTACAGATAGAGCTAAGTGCTTATGTTTTAAGATATAAAAGAAACAAAGAAAAAAAATTTTTTGGATTTAATTGGCATTAAAATTTATGGATCAAATGAGGAATACCTACCCACCATAAAAGTGCCTGGCTCACAATATTAGCCTGTGTGGTGGTGGTAGGAGAATTCTGAAGGATCCTATATCATGGAATAGATGTCTTTAAATACCCTTGACTAGAAATGTAGTTTAATGATATCTATGTGAGTTGGGTAATATTTATATGATATACTAATATACCCCCTCTATTGAGACATTTTCACCATATTTTGGATTGATTGAACATATATATCACAATCATCAAAGATGTACCAACCAAGAAACCATTTCTTTTCAACCTCAATTTTATTACCGTTCCCTCCCTACCCATCCCAGTCCCCCCATCTCTGAGAGGCATCAAATACGAATATCAAGTTCAGTGAGAACCAAATAGAATGTAGTTATGGTTAATCATGTCTGGTCATGTTAATTCAAGAGAGAGCTACAAGCTACGGTCTGAGGGTGGACCAAAATCTCTCCCAACAGTGTTGAAATTTCCTTCCCTTTTCAAGTAGAGAGGTGTGGTAGCCGTGTTAGTCCACTCTTAAAGGTAATCAATAGAAATCAAACAAAATAAACATGGAAAAGAAAATAAGCTGATACCTTTTTTATTGGACATAACTACATTTCTTGATTAGCTTTCGAAGGTTGCCCTTCTTCGTCAGATCGGAAATAAGCAAATGTGGTAGCTGACAGTATATATAAGTAAAACATCCAAGCATTACATTGATAGTCTAACAGGGTGGGGGTGGGTAGGAGGTATTCATGGGGACATCAAAGCATTACATTGATAGTCTAACAGGATGGGTGTGGGTAGGTGAGGAGGGTGATAAACAGAGGAATACAACTTTATGGTTTATAATGGGCTACAAAAACCCAGATCCTTGTTAAGTCCTGTCTGTTGGGTGTCAAAATATTCAATCATTCTGACTTCAAAGGTTTTACGTTCCTGTATTGTTTTAAAGTTACCTTTCAGGATTCTTACTATGAAATC
Organism: Microcaecilia unicolor; assembly: GCF_901765095.1. NCBI lineage: Eukaryota > Metazoa > Chordata > Amphibia > Gymnophiona > Siphonopidae > Microcaecilia > Microcaecilia unicolor. The sequence goes on from NC_044032.1 coordinate 365,646,304, forward strand.
ACTGGTACAGTGTTCTAGTCTTGTAAAGCGCTGCCCCACAGGGGTGGGAACCCTACTGGCACCAGCATTCTTCATGTGATATCTATGTAAATTAAATCTTGTCTTAAGCATCTGGCCTGTTTCTCCAATATAGCATCCTTTTAACATTTTTTACACTGAATGATATATACCACATTGGAAGATGAGCATGTGAAAGATTCCTTTATGTTGAATATTTTTCCTTTGTGAATGACTGTGGGGTCCTGTGAAATGTTTTGGCATAGCTTGCAGATGGATATATTACAGGGAAGTGTGCCCTTATCTTCTTTTTCAGTCTGTGTTGGGAGTTTGCTTCTGATTAGCTTGTGTTTTAAGTTGGGTGACTGTCGGAAGGCCAGCACTGGTGGGGATGGGAATATCTCTTTCAGTAATTCATCCTCCTGGAGTAGAGGCTGTAGATCTCTTATGATTTTCCTCAGTTTTTCCAGCTCTGGGTTGTATGTCAGTACAAGGGGGTTTCTGTCTGTGGCTTTTTTTTCCCTTGTACTGTAGCAGGTTTTCCCTGGGTGTTTTGAGGGAGGAGGCAACATTCTTGGAGATTATTTTGGGGTTGTAGCCTTTCTGTTTGAAGGATGCAGTCAGGATTTCAAGGTGTCTGTCTCTGTCCACTGGGTCAGAGCAGATACAGTGGTATCTTGTGGCTTGGCTGTAAATAATGGATTTTTTAGTATGTGAAGGATGGAAGCTGGAGTTGTGGAGGTAGCTGCATCTGTCTGTGGGTTTCCTGTATACAGATGTTTGTATATAGCCATCACTGATTGAGACCATGGTGTCCAAAAAACTGACTTTTTCTGGGGAGTAGTCAATTTTGAATCTGATTGTAGGATGGTATGTATTGAAGGAATAGTAAAATTGTTTCAGAGTTTCTTCCCCCTCCGTCCAGATCATAAAGATGTCATCGATGTACCAGTAGTATTTTAGAGGTTTGGTCTGGTATGTATTCAGAAATGTCTCTTCCAGTTCAGCCATAAAAAGATTGGCATATTGGGGTGCTGTCCTGGTGCCCATCGCAGTGCCCATTATTTGTAGATAGATATCATTGTTAAAGTGGAAGTAGTTGTGAGTTAAAATAAATTTGATTAATTTTGTAATAGTTTCTGGTGAGTATTGATGGTCCAGAGTGGACTTACACTTCCCTGTAATATATCCAGCTGCAAGCTATGCCAAAACATTTCACAGGACCCCCCACAGTCATTCACAAAGGAAAAATATTCAACATAAAGGAATCTTTCACACGCTCATCTTCCAATGTGGTATATATCATTCAGTGTAAAAAATGTAACGAAGGATGCTATATTGGAGAAACAGGCCAGATGCTTAAGACAAGATTTAATTTACATAGACATCACATGAAGAATGCTGGTGCCAGCCGGGTTCCTACCCCTGTGGGGCAGCACTTTACAAGACCAGATCACTGTACCAGTGATTTCACGGTAAGAATCCTGAAAGGTAACTTTAACACAATACAGGAACGTAAGACCTTTGAAGTCAGAATGATTGAATATTTTGACACCCAACAGACAGGACTTAACAAGGATCTGGGTTTTCTAGCCCATTATAAACCATAAAGTTGTATTCCTCTGTTTTTCACCCTCCTCGCCTACCCACCCCCATCCCGTTAGACTATCAATGTAATGCTTTGATGTCCCCATGAATACCTCCTACCCACCCCCACCCTGTTAGACTATCAATGTAATGCTTGGATGTTTTACTTATATATACTGTCAGCTACCACATTTGCTTACTTCCCTTTTCAGAAACAATATCTTTCACATCCATCCTCTCCAACGCTAACAGAGTTATCATCCGCAAGCGCCAAGCAGAATACAGAGGTGGAGCTTTTTCTCTCCACTGCCATATGACCCGCTTGGCAATTAACACTGCTCTGTAGAGAAATGACGCGAGACAAGATGGTTTGGGTGCTGACAAATTGTAGTCTAGAAATAAAAGTTTAGGTGTCGATGTGCGGCCCCATTGGGACATCGTTACATAAGTACATAGGTATTGCATACTGGGAAAGACCAAAGGTCCATCGAGCCCAGCATCCTGTTTCCAACAGTGGCCAATCCAGGTCACATATACCCAGCAAGATCCCAAAAATGTACAAAACATTTTATACTGCTTATCCCAGAAATAGTGTATTTTCCCCAAATTCATTTAATAACGGTCTATGGACTTTTCCTTTAGGAAGCTGTTCAAACCTTTTTTAAACTCCGCTAAGCTAACCGCCTTTACCACATTCTCTAGCAACAAATTCCAGAGTTTAATTACACATTGAGTGAAGAAAAAGTTTCTCCGATTCGTTTTAAGTTTACTATATTGTAGCTTCATCGCATGCCCCCCAGTCCTAGTATTTTTGGAAAGCATGAACAGACACTTCACATCTACCCGTTCAACTCCACTCATTATTTTATAGACCTCTATCATATCTACCCTCAGCCGTCTTTTCTCCAAGCTGAAGAAAGAAACACAACTAACTGAGAGTGCAGCCTGGAACAGAACAGAAATGGGCCTAGGAGGGTGGAGTTGGATTCTAAACCCTGAGCAGATTCTGCAGCACCGACTGCCCAAACCGACTGTCGCATCGGGTATCCTGCTGAAGGCAGTAGTGAGATGTGAATCTGTGGACTGATGACCACGTTGCAGCCTTGCAAATCTCTTCAATAGAGACTGACTTCAAGTGAGCCACTGACGCAGCCATGGCTCTAACATTATGAGCCGTTACATGGCTAAAGTCAGCTCAGCTTGGGCATAAGTAAAGGATATGCAATCCGCTATTCAATTAGAGATTGTGCATTTTCCGATGGCAACTCCCCTCCTGTTGGGATCGAAAGAAACAAACAATTGGGCAGACTGTCTATAGGGCTTTGTCCGCTCCACGTAACAGGCCGATGCTCTCTTACAGTCCAAGGTGTGCAACTTGTCTTCACCAGGGCGGGTATGAGGACGGGGAAAAAATGTTGGCAAGACAATTGACTGGTTCAGATGGAACGCCCACAAAAACAAATGGGGTTCACACTTTCCACAACGGCAAAACGCAGTAGTTACAGGGTGGAAATGAACCAAGTTCAAGTGATCAGGCCACACACCAGGGTAAGATGCTTCAATCAAAATTTTATTTGGACCCTACACGGTCCGTGTTTTGGCTACAAAAGCCTTCCTCAGGGGTCAATCGATGAGTGCTCAGCTATATATTGATTAACGATGGAGTGTATGAATATCTTGGTAAAAAAGTGTGTAGCATACAACCGGAACAAGCTTTTGTAGCCGAAACACACACCGTGTAGAGTCCAAATAAAATTCAGCCCAAAGCCACATCCAGACAGCTTCCTGACACAGAGGGCTAGATCCGGTGCCCCCCTGCTCGTTAGTGTAATACATTGCAACCTGATTGTCTGTCTGAATTAAAATGATTTGATTGGACAACCGATCTCTGAAAGCCTTCAGCGCGTTCAAAATTGCTCGTAATTCCAGGAGGTTGATCTGAAGATCCTTTTCCTGAAAGGACCAAGCTCCTTGAGTGTGAAGCCCATCCACATGAGCTCCACACCCCAGGAAGAATGCATCCGTCGTCTGCACTTTTTGTGGCTGAGGAATTTGGAATGGGCGTCCCAAGGTCAGATTGGATCGAATGGTCCACCACTGAAGGGAACTGCAAAAATCGGCGGAGAGATGGATGACATTTATTACATTTGTACCCCGCGCTTTCCCACACACAGCAGGGTTAATGTGGCTTACATAGTAAAAAAGCATTACAAAAGTCTTGTAAGAGGAATATTATGAACTGTAATAAACATAATAAGAATAAGGTTTTAAGAATATATGAATTGGATATGGGGAGGTAAGCAAGGATAGGATAGGTAAGAGGAAAGAAGATTGGGAGGGGTATGGTATAGAAAGCTGGAGAAGAAAAGATTGGAGGATGAGTATAAGGAGATTAGGAGATAAGGTCAAAGGTATAATCAGTGTCAGAGTCAGTGTCAGATCAGGAGTAGTGTAGATGGGTTGATGGATCAAGTTGGGTCATTAGTGTAAGCTTGCTTGAAGATGTGTCTTCAACATTTTCCTGAACATCCTCTAGATCCCCCGTGGCCTGACACCACTGAGAAGCTAGGGTCCATTGAGCTGATCTCATATGTAGACGTGCCATGGGAGTCGTACGAACCGTGGAAACCATGTGCCCTAAGAGTCTCAACATCTGCCGAGCTGTGATCTGTTCAGATGCTTAAGCCAAAGACACTAGGGCCAGGAGATTGTCTGCCCTTGCCTGGGGAAGATAAGCTCGAGACATCCGTGTGTCCAACAGAGCTCCAATGAACTCCAATTTTTGAACCGGGACAAGGTGGGACTTGGGATAATTGATTACATACCCCAGTAGTTCCAGCACTTGACTAGTCATCCACATGGACTGTAGAGCGCCTGCCTCTGAGGTGCTCTTCACCAGCCAATCGTTAAGATAAGGGAAGACATGCACTCCCAGTCTGCGTAGCGATGCTGTGACAACTGCCAGGCACTTTGTGAAAACCCTGGGCGCAGACGCGAGACCAAAGGGCAGCACACAGTACTGAAAGTGCTGTGTTCCCAGCCGAAAATCGAAGATACTTTCTGTGAGCTGGGCGTATCGAGATGTGGGTATAGGCATCCTATAAGTCCAGAGAGCATAGCCAATTGTTTTCCTGAATCATGAGAAGAAGGGTGCCCAGGGAAACCATCCTGAACTTCTCTCGGAGAATGAATTTGTTCAGGCCCCTTAGGTCTAGGATGGGACGCATCCCCCGTTTTCTTTTGGACACGGAAGTACCTGGAATAGAATCCCAGCCCTTATTTCCCTGGTGGAACGGGTTCAACCGCATTGGACTTTAGAAGGTCGGAGAGTTCCTCTGCAAGTACCTGCTTGTCCTGGGAGCTGAAGGACTGAGCTCCCGGTGGGCAATTTGGAGGCTTGGAAACCAGATTGAGAGTGTGTCCGAACCAGACTATTTGAAGAACCCACCTGTCGGAGGTTATATGAGGCCACCTTTGGTGAAAAAATATCAACCTCCCCCTGACAGGCAAGCCATCCGGCAAGGACACTTTTTGCGAGGCTATGCTGCACTGGAGCCAGTCAAAAGCCCGTCTCTTGCTTTTGCTGGGGAGCTTGAGGGGCCTTAGGCGCACGGCGTTGACGAGAATGCGCATGCTGGGACTGAGCCTGAACTGGCTGTCGAGAAGCAGGAGAGTACCTACGCCTATTATAGGAATTGGGAGCACTCCTGTTCTCTCCAAAAATCCTCCTGGATGAGGAGGTGGTAGCAGAAGACGCCCGGCGGGAGAGAGAATCCATAGCATCATTGTGCTCTTGTATCGACCATGTCCTCTACTTTCTCTCCAAAGAGATTATCCCCCCGGAAAGGAACATCCTCCATTCCCTACTGGGTCTTCTGATCCAGGTCAGAGGCACGCAGCTATGAGAGTCTGCGCATCACTATACCTTGAGCAGCTACTTGGGATGCCACATCAAAAGTGTCGTAAGTACCCCTGGCCAGGAATTTGCGACATGCCTACTGCTGCCTGACCACCTGGTGAAAAGGTTCGGCGAGCTCCGGAGGGAGTGCTTCCACCAAACTGGACAGTTGCCTCACCGAGTTCCGTAAGTGGATGCTCGTGTAGAGCTGGTACGTTTGAATTTTGGCGGCGAGCATAGCAGCCTGATACGTTCGCCTCCCAAAAGAATCCAAGGTCCTAGACTCTCTGCCTGGGGGAGCCGAGGCATAGTCTCTAGTACTCTTGGCTCTTCTGAGACCAGTCCACCACCATGGAATCGTGAGGAAGTGGGGCCTTCACCATTACAGGCTCTCCATGGACTCTGTACTGGGACTCAGATTTTTTGGGGACCACTGGATTAGAAAGAGGGCAAGACCAATTTCGCATAAGCACTTCTCTGACTGTATTATGAAAGGGGGCCGTTGCAACCTCAGCAGGTGGAGAAGGATAATCCAGGACCTCGAGCATCTCAGCCCTGGGCTTATCCACAACCTCCATAGGGACATCCACAACCTCCATAGGGAATGGAATGTCCTTAGATAATTCCCGCACAAAAGATGAGAAAGAAAGACTCTCAGGTGGAGACATCCTTGCTTCAATCGGTGGAGTAGGATCAGAGGGAAGCCCACAAGACTCTTCCTCCGAAAAGTACCTGGGGTCTTCCTTGTCTTCCCACGAGCACTCATCTTTGGTATCTGACACAAGCTCCCTAAGAGCAGCCCGAACCTGAGCCTGCCTCGACGTCGAGGATCAACGACCTCGTTGGGGGGTGTCGAGAAGTCGACCCTTGCCTGGACTCCGGCGAAGCTTTCTCCATCGACTTCGAAGGAGAGTCAACCCGGGTGGCAGCCGATGGCGGTACCGCAAGCGGTACCGAGGACGGGGACCTCCTCACAGGCGATGGCCCAGATGCCGCCTCCACAGTCGGTACGGAAGGCACAAGCACTCCCGACACCGATGCAGATTGGTGAAGCAAGCCTTCCAGAAGCTCTGGAAGAAGGGCCCTGATGCGCACATCGAGAGCTTCCATCAGAAATGGCTGCGGGGCCGGTGCAGGAGTCGGTGCCGAAATCTGAGAGGGCTCGAGAGCCGGTACCAGGCTGCCAGATGACTCGGCACCTCTTTTCTCTGAGGACAAGCAGGCTGCATGTTCTTACGACTGGGTCGACGACCACGGCAGCCACTCGAAACCGGAAGAAAAATCTCACGGCAGGTCCCGCACGCGGGGTACGCCCACCGCGCATGCGCGGCCGTCTTCCCGCCCATGCACGACCGCTCCCGCTCAGTTTTCGATTTTCCGCGCTGGAGAGAAACATAGCTTTGTCCCTCTCCGTGTCAGCCCCGGAAAACCGTTTTTGCGGCCTAGCCACGATTTCCTTTTACTCTACGCGCGTTCGCGCGCCCCTTCTTTTCTTTAAAAAAAAAAAGTCCTTATCGTCGAGTTTTTTCTTTTATTTCGCTTCGTTGCGGCCTTGTGGCTGCACGTCCGATTTCTTTCTTTTGTGGTGTTATTTTTACCGTCACCATCGACGGTTTTGACATCGCCGACGCGATTTTTCCGTCGATGTCCTCGAAGGTCCCAAGCGGATTCAAAAAGTGTGGTCGGTGCGGCCGGCAGATCTCGCAGACCGATCCTCACGCTTAGTGCCTCCAGTGCCTCGGCACGGAGCATAATTCCAAGGCGTGCACCTTGTGTCTCGGCTTGAAAAAGCGGACAGAAGTGGCGAGGCAAGTTCTTCGGGACCGTCTTTTCGGAATTTGCGCCGGCCCTTCGACGTCATCGGTGTCGACGGCTGGGACTTCGGTATCGATACCGATGTCGACGACTTTGACGCCGAGCATGGCATCGACCCCAGGAATACAGGTTCCCTTGGCCCGACGACCTGCCAGCAATGGCGGCGGTGAACGACCTCCCGCCGCCCAGGGCCATCGGGATCGAACCCTGTCGGATCCGACCCCCAGAGGGCGCGGAGACTCCACCTCCTCCTCGTTCATGCCACGGAGCGCCGATGACGGGCATCGGAAGAAGGTTGCGAAGAAGCACCGTCATTGGTCGCCCACGGCGCAAGGCACGGGCAGCTCAGGGACGTCAAGAGACGATTCGATTCTTAAGAAGCGCCCGCGTCGAGAGGAGCGCTCCCCCTCTATTGAAGAGGTGTCGATGCGCAGGTCGTCGGGTACCCCGGTACTGTCTTCTGGACCCGGGCAGCTTCGAGCACCGACGCCCGCACCGGCTCCCCAGCCTCTCCCGACAGCGGCCCTGGACGAGTGCCTCCGAGCCATCCTCCCAGGTATCCTGGAGGGGCTGATGCTGATGGAAGCGCCGGCGGGCTCTGGCCCCTTGATGCGGTCTTTGATGCCGGTGCTGCTTGCGGCGCCAGTCTCGATCGCCACTCAGGTGGAATCCCCGTCGACGTTGATGGAGGGAGCTTCGTCCCCGCCGGCGCGGGAGTCTACCTCTCAGCACCATCATCGAGGACGTGGTTCCTCGGGGTCGAGACGGGCCTGGTTGCGGTCTGAGCTCAAAGAGCTCAGGTCCGACACCGAGGAGGAGTCCTCATGGGGGGAGGAGGACCCCAGATATTTCTCCTCTGAGGAGTCTGCGGGTCTTCCCTCCGACCCCACGCCTTCACCGGAGAGGAAACTCTCGCCTCCACAGAGCCTCTCCCTTTCCTCTTTTGTACGGGACATGTCTATTAGCATTCCCTCCCCAGTGGTTACCGTGGATGAGCCGAGGGCAGAGATGCTCGAAGTCCTCGACTATCCATCACCACCTAGAGAGTCTTCCACGGTACCGTTGCACAATGTCCTCAAGGAGACACTGCTTCGGAACTGGTTGAAGCCCTTATCTAATCCCACCATTCCTAAGAAGGCAGAGTCCCAATACAGAGTCCACACAGACCCGGAGTTGATGTGGTCTCAGCTACCACATGACTCAGCGGTCGTGGACTCTGCTCTCAAAAGAGCCAGGAGTTTGAGGGATACCGCCTCAGCGCCCCCAGGGCGGGAGTCTCGCACTCTGGACTCGTTTGGGAGGAAGGCCTACCATTCTTCCATGCTCATGACCAGAATCCAGTCATACCAGCTCTACACGAGCATCCACATGCGGAACAATGTGCGGCAACTGGCGGACCTGGTTGACAAACTCCCGCCGGAGCAGTCCAGGCCTTTTCAGGAGGTGGTCAGGCAGCTGAAGGCGTGCAGAAAGTTCCTGTCCTGGGGTATTTATGACACCTGTGATGTGGCATCCAGAGCTGCGGCCCAGGGTATAGTGATGTGCAGGCTATCATGGCTGCGTGCCTCTGACCTGGATAACCGGACTCAACAACGGCTGGCAGATGTCCCTTGCCGGGGGGGGATAATATTTTTGGTGAGAAAGTCGAGCAGTTGGTGGACCAACTGCACCAGCGGGAAACCGCTCTCGACAAGCTCTCCCACCGGGCGCCTTCAGCATCCACCTCCACAGGTGGACGTTTTTCCCGGGCTCGACAGGCTGCACCCTACGCTTACAACAAGCGTAGGTACAACTAGCTGGCCCGAAGGCCTCCTCAGGCACAAGGACAGTCCCAGCGTGCTCGTTCCCATCAACAGCATGCGCCTAAGCAGGCCCCTGCAGCTCCACAGCAAAAGCAGGGGACGGGCTTTTGACTGGATCCATGGGAACATAGCTGCCATAAAGGTAGCCGTGCCGGACGGCCTGCCGGTCGGGGGGAGGTTGACAGTTTTTCACCAAAGGTGGCCTCTTATAACCGCCGACCAGTGGGTTCTCCAAATAGTGTGGTGCGGATACACCCTGAATTTGATCTCCACACCACCAAATTGCCCACCGGGAGTTCAATCCTTCAGCTCCCACCACAGGCAGGTACTTGCAGAGGAACTCTCCGCCCTTCTCAGCGCCAATGCGGTCGAGCCCGTGCCACCCGGGCAGGAAGGGCAGGGATTCTATTCCAGGTACTTCCTTGTGGAAAGAAAACAGGGGAGGATGCGCCCCATCCTAGACCTGAGAGGCCTAAACAAATATCTGGTGCGAGAAAAGTTCAGGATGCTTTCCTTGGGCACCCTTCTCCCCATGATATAGAAAGACGATTGGCTATGTTCCCTGGATTTAAAGGATGCTTATACTCACATCCCGATACTGCCAGCTCACAGACAGTATCTGCGATTCCGTCTGGGGACACTTCACTTCCAGTATTGTGTGTTGCCCTTTGGGCTCGCCTCTGCACCACGGGTATTCACGAAGTGTCTCGTGGTGGCTGCGGCGTACCTTCGCAAGCTGGGGGTGCACGTGTTCCCGTATCTCGACGATTGGCTGGTGAAGAGCACTTCAGAGGCGGGAGCTGTTCGGTCCATGCAGTGCACTATTCACCTCCTGGAGTTGCTGGGGTTTGTAATAAATTACCCGAAGTCCGATCTCCAGCCAGTCCAATCTCTCGAATTCATAGGAGCTCTGCTGAATTCACAGATGGCTCATGCCTACCTTCCCGAGGCAAGGGCTCAGAACCTTCTGTCCCTCACCTCCCAGGCCAGAACGTCCCAGCAGATCACAGCTCGGCAGATGTTGAGACTCCTGGGCCATATGGCCTCTACAATCCATGTGACTCCCATGGCTCGTCTTCACATGAGACCTGTTCAATGGACCCTAGCTTCCCAGTGGTGCCAGGCCACGGGGAATCTAGAAGATGCTATCCGCCTGCCCATCAGTTGTCGCAATTCGCTGCGCTGGTGGACGATTCAGACCAATTTGACCTGGGGACGCCCGTTCCAAATTCCTCAGCCGCAAAAAGTGCTGACGACGGATGCATCTCTCCTGGGGTGGGGAGCTCATGTCGATGGGCTCCACACCCTCCAGGAAGCAGGTCTTCAGATCAATCTCCTGGAGCTCCAAGCGGTCTGGAACGCGCTGAAGGCCTTCAGAGATTGGCTGTCCTTCCAAATTATCCAAATTCGGACAATCAGGTTGCAATGTGTCAGGAAGCCGTCAGGATGTGGCGCTGGGCATGCCAGCACAGCATGCTTCTCCAAGCCACGTACCTGGCAGGCGTAAACAACAGTCTGGCCGACAGGCTGAGCAGACTCATGCAACACCACGAGCGGTCGCTCCATTCCAGGGTGGTACACAAGCTCTTCCGAGAGTGGGGCACTCCCTCGGTGGACCTTTTCGCCTCCCAGACCAATCACAAGCTGCCTCAGTTCTGTTCCAGACTTCAGCCAAACGGCAGACTAGCGTTGGATGCCTTTCTCCTCCATTGGGGGAAGGGCCTCCTGTATGCATATCCTCCCATACCTTTGGTGGGGAAGACCTTACTGAAGCTCAAGCAAGACCGCGGCACCATGACTCTGATCGCGCCCTTTTGGCCCCGTCAGATCTGGTTCCCTCTTCTTCTGGAGTTGTCCTCCGAAGAACCGTGGAGATTGGAGTGTTTTCCAACCCTCATCTCGCAGAATGATACAGCACTTCTGCACTCCAACCTTCAGTCTCTAGGTCTCACGGCCTGGATGTTGAGGGCGTAGATTTTGCTTCATTGGGCCTGTCTGAAGGGGTCTCCCGTGTCTTGCATGCCTCTAGGAAGGATTCCACTAAGAAGAGTTACTTTTTTAAGTGGAGGAGATTTGTCGTTTGGTGTGAGAGCAAGGCGCTAGAACCTCGTTCTTGTCCTGCGCAGACCCTGCTTGAATACCTTCTACACTTGTCAGATCGGGTCTCAAGACCAACTCAGTAAGGAATCACCTGTCACGTATACAAAGCAGGAACTGGATTGTGAGCCCTTGGGCCACTGCCGAGGAGCGGCAGTGGCAGGCAAAACCACCCCACACCGGAGACTAGGCAAATCTCAGGCAAGCAGTTAGGTTTCACCTGCACTTGGCCACTTTTCACCCAGAGTTGAGCTCTGGGCTTCAGGTGGCCGGCAGGACTGGATAACAGCAAGGCAGCACAGGGACTGAGGGTCAGAGGGGAAAGGGAGGAACATGGGCAGCAAGGCAGGAGACTGGGCAAGGAAGGGAAAGCTAAAGGGCAGAACAGAAAGCTGCAGAACAGCCAATAAACAGGGAACAAACACTGACTAACAAGACACAGAACTAAGAGCTGCAAGCAGCCCCAAAGCCAGAACACAGACAAACAGAAACTAAACACAGAATTATAAACAAGAAACCAGACAAGGAAAGCAAGCAAAACCTAAACTAAACACAGACTAACTAGAAACAGGCAAGAATCTCAGGCAAACAACTGGATTAGCAGAAGTGCAACAAGCACCAACATACCAGGGCCTTAGACGCAATGCAAAGGCCAAGCAGAAGTGTTTCAAGATGGCTAATAAGCCCAGAAGCAGGTGCGGCTCAGCTGCTGCAATCACCAGGCAGCTACGGGTGATGTGCAGGCTCAAACAACACAAGCAAACCTGGCAGCCTGGAAGATCCGGACCGGACTAAGCAGAAATCTGGAACGGGTGATGGTCCATAGCAGCCACCCATTCTGGCCACCAGAGGGTGAGGAAAGCACAGACGTAACATCACCTTAGTGCAATTAGTGCTTACCATCATCGTGTAGAGGGAAAAGCCATCTCTGGAGAGCCTTTAGTCGTTCGATTCATGAGAGGTTTGCTTTTGTCAAAGCCCCCTGTCAAGCCTCCTGCAGTGTCATGGGATCTCAACGTCAAACTCACCCAGCTGATGAAACCTCCTTTTGAGCCACTGAACTCCTGCCATCTGAAGTACTTGACCTGGAAGGTCATTTTCTTGGTGGCAGTTACTTCAGCTCGTAGAGTCAGTGAGCTTCAAGCCCTGGTAGCTCATGCTCCTTATACTAAATTTCATCATAACAGAGTAGTTCTCCGCACTCACCCTAAGTTCCTGCCAAAGGTGGTGTCGGAGTTCCATCTTAACCAGTCAATTGTCTTGCCAACATTCTTTCCCAGGCCGCATACCCGCCCTGCTGAACGTCAGTTGCACACATTGGACTGCAAGAGAGCATTGGCCTTCTACCTGGAGCGGACACAGCCCCACAGACAGTCCCGCCCAATTGTTTGTTTCTTTCGACCCCAATAGGAAGGGGGTCGCTGTCGGGAAACGCACCATTTCCAATTGGCTAGCAGATTGCATTTCCTTCACTTACGCCCAGGCTGGGCTGACTCGAGGGTCATGTCACGACTCATAATGTTAGAGCCATGGCAGCGTCAGTGGCCCACTTGAAGTCAACCACTATTGAAGGGATTTGCAAGGCTGCGACGTGGTCATCTTTCCACACATTCACATCACATTACTGCCTCCAGCAGGATACCCGACGCGACAGTCGGTTCGGGCAGTCGGTGCTGCAGAATCTGTTTGGGGTTTGAATCCAACTCCACCTTCCTGGGCCCGGTTTTATTCTGTTCAGGCTGCACTCCCAGTTAGTTGTTCCTCGTAGGCCAATTTCTGTTATGTCCTCGCCATTGCGAGACCCAATTGACCCTGTTTGTTGTTTAGTGATTGGGATATGTCAATTTTGGAAACAAGAAACCCATAGGTACAATTTGTGTAGCCAGCTGACGTCAGGGGAGGTTAGCAACACACACAACAAAACGGCCTCCGAAATAAGGGTGATGGGGCACACGCGCCACGGCGTAGGCTTATCTTGCTCACCCAGCGCCATGTGAAAATCAGAATGGCCATGAGGCAGCAACTAGCAGAAAAAACTGGCCGTTGATATCAATAGTCCAGCACCGGTACAACTGCATTGTAATCAGCACTGTGGCGGGCGAGCGCGGTACTCGCCACACAACTCGCTGCCAACGTCCCGACTCCTGCGCCAAACGGACTCTATTGTACCCACTCCGTCTCTCTCCCTGTCTCACAGGGATTCATACACTCTCTCACACATACTCGCGCTCTCTCTCTCACACACACTCAGGCTGGCAGGGGGGGTGGCGAAGATAATAGGTTTCCACTCGGTCTCTCTCCCTGTCTCACAGGGATTCATACACTCTCTCTCTCACACACACACACACTCTCTCTCATACACACACACACACTCTCTCTGTCTCTCTCTCTCACACACACACACACACATTCTCTCCAAGCACCACATCACACCCTCCCACTTCGCCAGCACCGCCCCCCCACATATATATATTCGAAAGCGCAGCAAGCAGTGGCAGACCACTCCTTCCTTCCATGTCCCGCCCTCGCCTGACATAACTTCCGCTGCGCTTTCGAAGGAGACGATAAGGCGCTTAAGGTCAGTGGAGTGCAGAGGGCCCGGGGGTAGAGAGAGGGCTCGGCGGCCTTGTCCCGGGCCTGGCCCAGTCTCTCGGCGGCCCTGGCCAGCTGTTGATGGAGCCAGGCAGCCAGCACACAAACATCTGTGAGGGTTTTTTTTCTTCTCCTCGCTCCCTCCACCCCCCACCTGCCCGTGAGTTCAGCATACCGCAGCTTTCTCATCATATCCTCCCTCAGGTCCATTTTCACCTTACCGCCGTTTGTCAGCCTCCTGACTCAGGAAGACATGCGCAGCGCTGACAAACTATTCAGCAAGGTGGAAAACCCGACCTCCCCCAAAAGGATGCAGACCACCACCTCTGCACCGGCCATTTTTAACTTTTATGAGTTCTACTGGGCTCATTACGGTGAGCAGCTGGAACGGAACGTTTCACCAAGGTTGAAGCACAAACCACCGTTTGTCCAACATTGCTAGTAGTAACACGCTGCCTGGCCAAACAAGCGCCTTTTCTCTGCCAGATCCCGCCCACGCGGAAGCAGGACGTTGCATCAGCGTGGAGAGCGGGTGGGCAGTAACACAGGGGTGGCCTGTCAGCGTATACGCACTAGAGCTGCTGGGAGAGGAAGGTTTTGAAGGATGGCTGGTGAGGGAATGAATCATCTAGGAAGCCGAGAGAGAGATATGGACTCGAGGGGGAACGGGAGAAGGTGCTGCGTTTGGTTGCGAGCGGGAGACGACATGAAATAAAAGAATTGAACCTAATCAGGTTAGTCTCTTTCTCCTTCCCGCTCAGCTCTCTTCTGTCTCACCCCCTTCCCCCTAACTTTAAAATTGATGTCTGTCAATCTCTGTCGCCAGTAGCAGCAGTGATACAGATCCTGCGACCTGACTGGGAACCTTTTCTCAGACGGCCTCGACCAAGCCCCTACAGAAATAGGAAGTTGGGTCACAGAAAAAGCTCTGGGTCAGGCCACAGAGGGGCACCGGCGGTGTATCCTGCTGCTAGCGGCAAGAGATCAAAATAAACCCGGGGGGGGGAAGGATGCCCTGTAGGGCAGAGGAACAGAAGAGAGTTTTTGTGAGGGAGGCCTTGGAGCCATACCTTGGCCTACTTTTCCCTAGTGCCTTAGTAGCAGTGAGCATGGGAGCCGCAGCAGGAAAGGATTGGGCGAACGGCGCCGTGAGTGTCCCCTTCCCTCCATTTCCCTTGCTTACTATCTGCCCCGCGCCATCTTTAATTTACCTCAGTCAGTCCCCATTTCAAAGCCCGCCCCCGTCTATTCTTCCCTCCCTTCGCGACGTGAATTCGTTCCGCAGAGTCCCGCCCTCGAGGAAATGATGTCAGAAGGCGGGACTCTGCGGAACGAATTCACGTTGAGAAAGGAGGGAAGAATAGAGATGGGCAGCAGGGCGGGCTTTGAAATGACGCGGCCGACGCTGGGACGGAAGTAAATTAAAGATGGGTCGGGGCAGATAGTAAGCAAGGGGAGACCATAAATAAATAAATGCTGGTATTCTATACACTTTCGACTATGGTGATAGAATTTCTCTTTCAGTGTGCTAGCAAATAGACGCTACTTTTCTTTTCCCCTATTGTGCCCTAAATCAAGTGTAAGGTCTACCAGTAGTAGACATTTTTCTCTCAGTGGGTGGAAATTAATGTTTTATATTTATTGATACTCAAAACACTTTAGTGCTCAGTTAGTTCATATAAGCGAGAGAGAACAATTGCAAGTTTCCCTCAAGCAAGCGGCATGGTCCTGCGAAACGGTGGCCAGCAGAGGGGCACCGGTGTATCCTGCTGCTAGCGGCAAGAGATCAAAATAAACCTGGGGGGGGGGGGGGGGGGGGGAGGATGCCCTGTAGGGCAGAGGAACAGAAGAGAGTTTTTGTGAGGGAGGCCTTGGAGCCATACCTTGTCCTACTTTTCCCTAGTGCCTTTGTAGCTTTGAGCCCTCCAAGTAAAGAAAAATACTTACTTTGAGTGACTTAGTAGGCTTTTTCTTCTTCACGTACTGTAAGTACATGTGGTGTTCTCCTCCTCGCCCGGTGTTTGTTTCATCCACTTCTGTCCCAGTTTCCTCCACTTCTTCTATATCTTCTAAATATAGATCATGTACGTCTCTTCCTCGTCTCAGCTCCTGGTGTTTTTTGCCTGCGCTCCTTTCCACCCAGTGTATTTTGCCTGCGCTCCTCTCCACCCAGTGTATTTTGCCTCCGCTCATCTCCGCCCAGTGTGTTTTGCCTCCGCTCCTCAACACCCAGTGTGTTTTGCCTCCGCTCCTCTCCGCCACGCCTCTTCTCCTCTCCGCCTTGCCTCCTCTCCTCTCCACCACGCCTCCACTCCTCTCCGCCACGCCTCCACTCCTCTCCGCCTTGCCTCCTCTCCTCTCCACCACGCCGCCACTCCTCTCCGCCACGCCTCCACTCCTCTCCGCCACACCTCCTCTCCTCTCCGCCACGCCTCCTCTCCTCTCCGCCACGCCTCCACTCCTCTCCGCCTTGCCTCCTCTCCTCTCCGACACGCCTCCACTCCTCTCCGACACGCCTCCACTCCTCTCCGCCTTGCCTCCTCTCCTCTCCACCACGCCTCCACTCCTCTCCGCCACGCCTCCACTCCTCTCCACCACGCCTCCACTCCTCTCCGCCACGCCTCCTCTCCTCCACGCCTCTACTCCTCTCCACCACGCCTCCACTCCTCTCCGCCTCGCCTCCACGCCTCCACTCCTCTCCGCCACGCCTCCACTCCTCTCTGCCACGCCTCCACTCCTCTCCGCCACACCTCCTCTCCTCTCCGCCACGCCTCCTCTCCTCCCCGCCACGCCTCCTCTCCTCCACGCCTCCACTCCTCTCCACCACGCCTCCACTCCTCTCCGCCACGCCTCCACTCCTCTCCGCCTCGCCGCCACGCCTCCACTCCTCTCTGCCACGCCTTCACTCTCCATCACTTGCATTATCGCCTGAACTATAAACCCACAGCAAGCTGGAGGGTGCAGCTGACATTTATAACCCTCTCCCAGTCTATCTCACAATACCCCCCTTTATCACAATCCTTGCATCAGCTCTGACCTTGGCCCTTGCCTTTTCCTTTATAGCAGAGGTGGGCAACCTTGGTCCTCAAGGGGTTGAACTCAGGATTTCCCTAATGAATATGTGTGAGATCTTTTTGCATACACCAGGTCCAAGGTTGCCTGTCCCTACCCTATAAGGAAACACTTTAAGTAGCCCAGAATTAATCCCGTGCAGTTATTCACTGATTTCAACTCTAGTTGAACTCTCTACAGAGGCAGCACTAAGCTAAATGATTCAGGAGAGCTTATGTCGATTGAAGCTTGCAAATTAAGAAATTGATAAAATTGGACTGAGATTAAGGTGCTAAACACATTGCTAATAAGAGTCCTGAGAAATGAGTGTAGCTGTGCACAGCTTCATCATTAAGTACTTTATTTAAATTTTTAATACCCGGGCCTGGCTTGGGGTGGTTTTGTGGTATGAGCATGTTATTTTCCAGTGCTCGTGCATCATGTGGCTCACAGCTGCTATGGCTGACTTGGAGGAGAGCGGTTGTGGCTTGGGGAGCAGGATGGTGGGAGGCAGGTGGACGCAGGGTTTTCTGGGATGGCAGCAGAGGTGGGGGTAGGATGAATTATGGTGTGTCTTTTGGAGGAGGTTATCTGGCAGGTGATGTGAGCAGGGGGTGGAGGGAGGACCAAGGGGAAGAGTTCTGGTGTTGGACAATAGAATGTTCTCCAAGAAATAACTGAAGAAATCTGACCAGTTGTGATAACTTGATACAAGGATATCTGCATCCTGAAACTGTGCTGATGTGTGTATTTTGGTGCCTTGTAATGCTGCTTACCTATCCTTAAATTCTGGAACAGTTCCCCATTTTAGGGTACATGAGGAAGCTCTTGGTCCTTGTTCGAGACTGTGTTATTGATTCATGCAGGAACAGACAGACTTTGACCAAATGTTTACAATGCTTATGCTTTTGTATTGTCTCTGAATTCTGCCACAGTTGGGAAATCCCCTGATTTGGTATTAGGTTTTTCCTCAGAGTGAGAACTGAAGAAATATTTTCCTTTTTCAAGTGTTCTCAGTTACTTTCTAAGTTTTTGACATTTTAGTATTTCTCTTTCCTGTGTGAGATCACTTTTTCAGTAATTGTCCCATCATCTGCCAGCAGGCAGAATCAGTGAGCCTGTAAGTGAACATGCACCACAGAGAGAGAAGTTTGCACTAAAACAGTGTGACATCGGCACCTTGTGTTAATGCAAGCATAAACACAAAGATTGGGTGGCAACACTGGTAATTGGGACGCAAAACCAGTGCTGGGCAGACTTCTACGGTCTATGCCCTGATCATGACTGAATAGATAAGGATGGGTTTGAGTGTAAATTTTAAGGGGTTTCGACGTTAGCTTCAGAACTTTTAGTACCAGAAGAATGCTGGGCAGACTTGTACAGTCTGTGCCCTGAGATTGGCAAGGACAAATCAAACTTGGGTATGCATATAAAGTATCGCAACATGTAAAATGAGTGTTTCTTGTTGGGCAGACTAGATGGACCGTACAGGTCTTTATCTGCTGTCACAGTTAAGATGGAAGAAAGCAGAAACCAAGAGACGCGACCAACGTGATTAGAAAAGTAAAATTTCAGTCAGCAAAGGTAGAAAATTTATTTTCTATTTATCAATTGGAATTTGTCAGTTTTTTGGTATGTAAATATGCTAGACCTGGTTTAAGACCTGTGAGGCCTGTGAGAATTCTCACTCATTAGTTTTAAATCTCCAACTTTGTCTATGAAATTCGGCTCTCTTCTGAAAAAAGCCAGACAGTTGTTAATCTTAACCTCTTGAGCACAATTCATAGCCTCACACCCGGGGGAGGGGGGGGCAAGGACGTCCATACAGGACGCTCCTGATGAGCGCCTTTGCCCCCCCCCCCCCCCGATACACGTGTTTGTGTTTTGGTTTGTTTTTTTTTGGGGGGGGGGGGGGGGTTTGACGTGTGTGGCATGCGCAGAGCAGCCAGCATAACGCTTGGCTGCTCCGCACATGCTTTAGGGGCCAGTTACCAACGGGGATTCCAGCAGATTGATGCATTGTACTTTCAAATACCGCACCAAACATGTGCGACTTGTTTTTTTTGCTGCATTCGTTTTTTTTAAATTCGGTAACAGCTTTTACGTTTTTGCTTTTTTTACGTTTGGTTGATGCATCTGGCTCTGAGTTTCCATATTTCACCACTTATTCTTTCACTCAATTTTCTCCTTTTGCTACAAGTCTAACCTGTCTTGTCCTGAGTAGGATCAACCCTTGCTGGCAGATAAGAGCACTGGGGCCAAATGGTTGGTACTGCAGAGAAGGCAGCAGCAGTTAAAAAATGCTTTTCACCGACTCCTTCTGCTGACTGGACAGCAATACACAAGGGGGTGGGGAGAACAGACAGATTTCTGCAGGCAGCTATAACTCTGACTGCCTCCCCCCCCCCCCCCCCCCCCAAACTCTTATTTCCATATCATCAAGCTGATCAATCCATAGACTGGTGGGTTGTGTCCATCTACCAGCAGGTGGAGATAGAGAGCAAACTTTTGCCTCCCTATATGTGGTCATGTGCTGCCGGAAACTCCTCAGTATGTTCTCTATCTCAGCAGGTGGTGGTCACACACAGCAGCAGCTCTGGCTAGGCCTCCAAGCCTAATTTTTAGGTTTTGTTGAGTGCCTGGGGTTGAGGGCTCTTTTGAGCAAGTGCAAACCTGGTGGTGCCAGGTCCCTCCTTTTCTCCCCCCTCCCGCTGGCTCCGTTAAAAAAAAAAAAAAAATTTTGAACGTCCTTAAAGGCGTTTATTTCGACGTTTATTTAAGCGTCTATTGCAGCTACTCACTGGGACACCAGGTCGTTACAACTTGGAGCGGACAGCAGGTAATTTTTACCTTTTTATAGCGGGCAGGGGGTTCCCCGATTCTTCTCCTTGTGGCATATGGCGTCGGAGGGCGAGGGCGCAAAGGGTCGCTCCCCGGGTCGCTTGAGCGTTTCTAGAGGGGATGCGGGGTTCTTAAAGCCTGATTCGCCCTTGTTGGGTGACAGTTTCGTGACCGATGAATGTTCCGGTCCTTCCTCCGGCGTGGCGGTTTTTCCCGCCATAAACGCCCATCCCCCGCTCCTCGCGTCTGCCATCTTGGCCGGCCACGCGGCTCGGACGGCTTCTTCTTGGGCCGCCCTTGAGGTTGGAGACATTAATGCCATGAACGCCCTTAATTTGGGCGACGGCACAGAAGCGGCTAAAGTTAAGAGCCGTTCTTCCCGCGCGGCTCCTTCGCGGAGTTTCGCGCCGGACGCCATTTTGGATGCGCAGCATGTCTCTCCCCCGCTATTGCGAGCGCCGGTTGAGGGTGCGTCTAGGGCTGTTGCCCAGGCTGCGGAAGTGCACAGTCTGGGGGGTTTCTCCCCCGAGTTTGTTTTGCTGCTGCATCAGGCCTTCCTCATGCACAACGCTGCCCCTGCTCCCTCGTCTGGTAAAGAGATTGAGGTTCCCAGAGGTAAACGCCCTCGGGTTGATTCCCAGGCCTTGGAGGAATTTGTCTCCTCCGATGTAGATGAGGGCAGCGTGTCTGAGGTCTCCCAACGGTCCTTTGCGGATTCCTTGGAGGAGACGGATCCCCGCTCGGATGGAGCGGATGACCCCTCTGCAGCGCGGCTTTTTAGCCCAGAGGATTTGCCCAACCTGTTGTTACAGGCCATGGACACTTTGAAGATTTCCTCTCCGGAGGACGTCTCTCCCTCAGCCCCTGTTGGCTCTGCCATTATGCTGGGGACGAAGCGCCCGCCTAGAACCTTCCACGTGCATGATGCCATGCACACCTTAATTTCGGCTCAATGGGATGTCCCAGAAGCGAGCCTTAAAGTGGCTAGGGCTATGTCCCGCCTCTATCCTTTGGCTGTGAGTGAACGTGAGGCCTATCTGTGGCCTACCGTGGATTCTTTAATCACTGCGGTGACTAAGAAAACGGCGTTGCCGGTGGAAGGTGGCACGGCCCTAAAGGACGCCCAAGACAGAAGATTGGAGGCGGCCTTAAGGTCGTCCTTTGAGGCGGCTGCTTTAAGTTTGCAGGCCTCAGTTTGCGGCTCCTATGTGGCCAGGGCGTGCCTGACTATGGTGCAGCGGGCTTCCCCCTCGGATCGTTCCTTGAGGGCTGATTGGCCGGCCCTGGAATCGGGCTTAGCCTATTTGGCAGACTTGCTGTATGATGTCTTGAGGGCCTCAGCGAAAGGCATGGCTCAGACAATCTCTGCGCGGCGGTGGCTTTGGCTGAAACATTGGTCTGCTGACCACGCCTCTAAATCCCGCCTGGCTAGGTTGCCTTTTAAAGGCAAGCTGCTCTTTGGGGTCGAGCTGGACAAAATCGTGACCGATCTCGGCACGTCTAAGGGCAAGAAATTACCAGAGGTCAGGGCTCGGGCTAGTACTCGTCCCGGTACCTCCAGAGGACGGTTGCAGGAAGCCCGTCGGTACCGCCCGGGCAAGTCGGGTTCCTCTGCCCCCTCTTCCTTCAAGAGGAATTTCTCCCCCAAGCAGCATTCCTTTCGCAGAGACCGCCGTCCCGGAGGTGCTCCCTCCGGTCCTCCCCCAGGGTCTTGTACCCAATGACGGGGTCTTGGTCCACGCCCCAGTGCAAATTGGAGGACGGCTGTCCTCGTTTCTGGGCGAGTGGACCACAATAACTTCAGACGCGTGGGTGCTGGAAGTCATCAGAGACGGCTACAAACTAGAGTTCTGCCAACCCTTAAAAGACGGGTTTGTACTCTCTCCCTGCAAGTCTCCGGTCAAAGCTGTGGCAGTGCAGCAGACCTTGGACAATCTGATCCGCCTGGGCGCGGTCGTTCCGGTGCCAGAAAGTCAGCTTGGCAAGGGACGTGTTACTCCATTTACTTTGTGGTACCAAAGAAAGGAGGTTCTGTCCGGCCTATCCTCGACCTCAAAGGGGTCAATCGGGCCTTGAAAGTGCGGCACTTTCGCATGGAGACTCTCCGCTCTGTTATAGCGGCAGTGAAGGCAGGAGAGTTCCTGGCATCCTTGGACATCAAGGAAGCGTACCTGCATATTCCCATCTGGCCTCCTCATCAACGCTTTCTGCGTTTTGCAGTCCTGGGACGACACTTCCAGTTCAGAGCCCTCCCTTTCGGGTTGGCTACTGCTCCGCGGACCTTTTCCAAAGTAATGGTGGTCATCGCGGCCTTCCTACGAAAGGAAGGGGTACAAGTCCATCCTTATCTGGACGACTGGTTGATCTGAGCCCCCTCTTATGCAGAGTGCGGCAAAGCTGTGGACCGGGTAGTTGCTCTTTTGAGCTCCCTGGGATGGATCATCAACTGGGAGAAGAGCCAGCTGCGCCCGACTCAGTCCCTGGAGTACCTGGGAGTTCGATTCGACACCCAAGTGGGCAGAGTGTTCCTGCCAGACAATCGGATTGTCAAACTTCAGGCTCAGGTGGACCAGTTCCTAGTAGCCTCTCCCCTTCGGGCTTGGGACTATGTGCAGCTGTTGGGCTCTATGACGGCCACGATGGAAGTTGTGCCCTGGGCCAGGGCTCATATGAGACCGCTTCAACACTCTTTGCTGCAGCGCTGGACTCCGATGTCGGAGGATTATGCTGTGCGCCTTCCCTTGGACCCAGCAGTGCGCAAGGCGCTGAGCTGGTGGATGCAGACAGACAAGTTGTCTGCGGGAATGCCTCTGGTGACCCCAGAGTGGATTGTCGTCACGACGGACGCCTCGTTGTCGGGCTGGGGAGCCCACTGCTTGGGAAGGACAGCGCAGGGGCTCTGGTCTCCTGCAGAGGCAAAGTGGTCTATCAACCTCCTGGAACTCAGAGCCATTCGGTTGGCGCTTTTGGAGTTCATCCCGGTACTGGTGTTGAAGCCTGTACGGGTCCTGTCGGACAATGCCACGGCTGTGGCCTATGTCAACCGCCAGGGAGGTACCAAGAGCGCCCCTCTAGCCAAGGAGGCTATGAATCTTTGCCAGTGGGCGGAAGCGAACCTGGAGCAGCTTTCAGCGGCCCACATTGCCGGAGTCATGAATGTCAAGGCGGACTTTCTCAGTCGCCATACCTTGGAGCCCGGAGAGTGGCAGCTATCTGCTCAGGCGTTCTTGGACATCACGAAGCGCTGGGGCCAGCCGAGCCTAGATCTGATGGCGTCATCGGCCAATTGCCAAGTGCCGCGCTTTTTCAGCAGAGGACGGGACCCTCGATCCCTGGGAGTAGATGCTCTTCTCCAACAGTGGCCGACACAAGAGCTTCTCTATGTGTTCCCGCCCTGGCCCATGTTGGGCAGGGTGCTAGACCGGGTGGCAAAGCATCCCGGCAGGGTAATCCTGGTGGGTCCGGATTGGCCCAGGCGTCCCTGGTATGCGGACTTGATCAGGCTCTCAGTCGACGATCCTCTGCGGCTGCCAGTGGAGCAGGGCCTCTTACATCAGGGTCCCGTGGTGATGGAGGATCCCTCCCCCTTTGGTCTTACGGCCTGGCTATTGAGTGGCAGCGTCTGAGGAAGAAGGGCTTCTCAGACAAGGTCATCGCCACTATGCTGAGAGCGAGGAAGCGCTCTACTTCTACTGCTTACGCCAGGGTTTGGCGTATCTTTGCAGCGTGGTGTGAAGCAGGCTCACTTTCTCCCTTCACTGCTCCAATTTCTTCAGTGTTGGCGTTCCTGCAAGAAGGTCTGGAGAAAGGCCTGTCGCTCAGTTCCCTTAAAGTCCAGGTAGCGGCTCTGGCTTGCTTCAGGGGCCGCCTGAAGGGTGCTTCCCTGGCTTCGCAGCCAGATGTGGTGCGCTTTCTCAAGGGAGTTAATCACCTGCGCCCTCCTCTGCACTCAGTGGTGCCTGCGTGGAATCTCAACCTGGTACTAAGAGCATTGCAGAAGCCGCCTTTTGAACCCTTGTCGAGGGCATCTCTGAAAGACCTGACGTTGAAAGCAGTCTTTTTGGTGGCTATCACTTCAGCCAGAAGAGTTTCCGAGCTCCAGGCGCTCTCATGTCGAGAGCCTTTTCTGCAGTTCACTGAGGCAGGAGTGACTATTCGCACAGTGCCTTCCTTCCTGCCCAAGATTGTTTCTCGCTTCCATGTGAATCAGCAGCTCTGTCTCCCTTCCTTTCGTAGGGAGGACTACCCAGAGGAGTACTCTGCTCTTAAATATCTGGATGTGAGACGAGTCATCATCAGATACTTGGAAGTGACCAATGATTTCCGGAAATCGGATCATCTGTTTGTCCTGTTTGCAGGTCCTCGTAAGGGTCTGCAGGCTGCTAAGCCTACAGTGGCAAGATGGGTCAAGGAAGCCATTGCAGCGGCTTATGTGGCCGCGGGGAAGGTGCCGCCTATCCAGCTGAAGGCTCACTCCACGAGAGCTCAGGCGGCCTCGATGGCAGAGGCCGGATCCGTCTCCTTGGAAGAGATATGCAAGGCGGCAACTTGGGCTTCGGCTCATACGTTCTCCAAGCATTACCGTTTGACTGTGGCTGCACGGGCGGAGGCCCGGTTTGGAGCTTCAGTGTTGAGGTCAGGGATTTCAATGTCCCGCCCTGGGTGAGTACTGCTTCGGTACATCCCACCAGTCTATGGATTGATCAGCTTGATGATATGGAAGGTAAAATTATGTATAATCATACCTGATAATTTTCTTTCCATTAATCATAGCTGATCAATCCATAGCCCCTCCCAGATATCTGTACTGTTTTTATTCTGGTTGCATTTCAGGTTCAAGTTTAGTCTTCAGTTACTTCAGAAAGACTTCGTGTTCAAGTTTTTTCACTTGGATTCTTCAAGAGTTAAGACGAGTTTGTGTTACAGTGAGCTGCTGCATTCCTCTCCCCTCCGTTTTACGGGGCTGGATTGAGACTTAAAATTCTGCCGGCACTCCCTCCCGCTTCGTGCGGCTGTAGGGCAGCTTTGTACCCTTCCCGCTTCGGCGGTGTTAGGGTCAGTCAGCTCCTCCCGCGGTTGCGGTTGCAGGATAAGCCAGATCCCCCCGCATCGGCGGGTGTGGTGTCCCTCCCCCGCTCTGCGGGGATGAGCTGGACGGATTCCCCTCCCCCACTTGTGTGGGGATGAGCTGGGTTAATTCCCCTCCCCCGTTTCGGCGGTGGTGAGCTGGGCAGAGTGTCCCTTCGTGGGTGTAATTCTCTAAGTGCTGAGTCCTGCGGATGGAGCTTTGATATCGACATACTGAGGAGTTTCCGGCAGCACATGACCACATATAGGGAGGCAAAAGTTTGCTCTCTATCTCCACCTGCTGGTAGATGGACACAACCCACCAGTCTATGGATTGATCAGCTATGATTAATGGAAAGAAAATTATCAGGTATGATTATACATAATTTTACCTTATGCCTCTGTATTGCTCTATGGTGCAACCTCACCTTGAGTATCATGTTCAGTTCTGGTCGCTGTATCTCAAAAAATATATAGCAGAATTAGAAAAGGCTCAAAGAAAAGCAACCAAAATGATAAAGGGAACGGAACTGCTCCCATATGAGAAAAGGCTAAAGAGGTTAGGGCTCTTCAGCTTGGAAAATAGACAGCTGAGGGGGGAGAGGGATATGATTGAGGTCTACAAAATCCTGAGTGGTGTAGAGCAGGTGGAGGTGAATTGATTTTTTTCACTTATTCAAAAAGTACAAAGACCAGGGGGACACTCAATGAAATTGCATGGAAACACTTTTTAAACAAATAGGAGGAAACATTATTTCACTCAGAATAGTTATGCTCTGGAACTTGTTGCCAGAAGATGTGGTAACGGCAGTTACAATGTCTGGGCTTTAAAAAAACGGTCTGGACAAGTTCCTGGAGGAAAAGTCCATAGTTTGTTATTGAGATAGAAATGGGGGGAGCCACTGAGTGCCCTGGGATTGGTAACATGTATGGTGCTACTAATTGGGTTTCTACAAGGTACTTGTGACCTGGATTGGCCACTGGGCTAGATGGACCATTGGTCTGATCCAGTGTGGCTATTCCTGTGTTCTTATGTTATACCTAATGGTCTCCCTGAAAATTTACTAGGCTGAATTCCTAAATTTATGCTAAGAATTTTTCATTAAAAACTAAGTTTAGCACTAAATCTGAGTGCCTAAATTTAGGTTTCTAAGGGGCTCTTACTAAAGTGTAGTAAAATCTAGGCTTAGCACATTCTAACACAGGATCTTCCAGCACGTTAAGCCCATATTTAACACAATGCTGTGTACAGCGTTTCTTTTAAGGGCCCTTTTACAAAGCTGCGGCAAAAGGTGGCCTTAGCACATCCTTACGCAGTCTTTGCCGCATGCTAAGGCCATTTTTACTGCAGCCAGAAAGGCCAACTTTCCAAATTAATTGCCATTCGCTAATGTTGCCATTAATGCAGTCATTACCAAAAGTTAGCACGTGAGCCCTTAACTGCCACCTATTTTGTAGCAGTAAAGGCTCAAGCGCTAATCAGTTAGGGCCCTTTTACTAAGCCAGGCACTAGGCTCATAAATAGAGGCACATGAATAATGGACATTAATTTCAAAGCCTAAATTTTAAGATTAATTTTCTGCTGAAAATTTAGGGCTTCTCTTACTAAGCTGTGCTAGCAATTCCCATGCAGCAAATACGAGGCAGCCCGTTCAAACCAAATAGACTGTCACATTTGCCGCGCTGGGAATCACTAGCACGGTTTTGTGAAAGAGGCCCTTAGGCTTCTAAGTGGCTGAACTAGGGCAGAAATTTAAGAGCTCTTTTTTTTTTTTTTTGAATATCAGGCCCAAGTTCATTTGTGGTTATGATATATTCTCCTTTTTTCTTCTTTAATTTGCCATGTGTTAACCCAGGAGACATGGTTTGGTGACTCAGCTGTCTTTGCTGGGTAGGAGGGAAGTGTCCTCGAGAGACCGTTTTCAGTTGTAAGCCCTGAGTTTGACAATAGGTGCTGGGAATGGAAGACTTGACTTGGGAATTAAACCCGGGTGCCCCCACTCGTGTTCCATTCTAATTGTAAAATGACAGTTTATCTTGAGAATCCGAGGCTGGGGTATCTTTTAATAGGACCATCGTAAGAGTAGGTATTTAGTTCAGGAGTTTTGCTGAGAGAAGACTTAGAGTGACTGGCTGGTAGAATAACAGAAACAGTTGGGATCAGGACTAAGCCAAAAATATCAGGTGCCCTAGGTGAATCTGTAAAGGGTCATGTGGTACAACCAAAGTATGGTACTTTCTCTCTCCCTAGTGGACTCAACACAGTCTAGATTATGTACCTGTGGGACCTGACTGTACACCAGGTTGCCGGTATCTTCCCTTAGCCTCTTTTTCACCTCTTCCCCCCCCCCCCCCCCCAATTGTGGCCACCATTCACTTTGTATGGTAAGGAATTTAGTGGAATATAAATTCCACATGAGAGTAAATTAGATCTTCTCTTCCCCTCTCTACTCTCCAGATTGCCAGCATTTCATCTTTCCTCCTTGCTTCTGGGCTGTTGCTGACCTCCTGCCTCCTCCCACACTGACCCTGTAATGGTGACTTACCAAAAATGCAAGGAAGACAAGGGGTCCATCAAACATAGAGTTACCATATTTTGTCCTCTGAAAAAGAGGACACATGCCATGCCCCCTGCCCTGCCCACACCACGTCCCTTTCAGATCCTTGCCGCGCCCTTTCTTGCTCTCACCCCGCCCCCTGTCACATATTCCCCTCCTCTCCCCTTACTTACTATTTACTGCCCTGGTGGTCTAGTGACCTCTTCGGGGCAGGAAAGAGCCCCCTCTTTCCTGCCCAGAGTGCTGCCTTGCCCTGCATCCTTCTCAGGCTCAACTCGGGATTCAAAATGGCCGCCGAGAGTTGAAGTCTGGCAAGGCCGCTTCAACTCTCGGCGGCCATTTTGAATCCCGAGCCAAGAAGGATGCAGGGCAAGGGTAGGCAGCGCTCCAGGCAGGAAAGAGGGGGCTCTTTCCTGCCCCAAAGAGGTCACTAGACCACCAGGGCAGATAGTGAGTAAGGAGAGGGGAGACCCACGACGCCGCTTGCCTTCCCGCCTGCCCGTTTGTCCAGAAATCCGGACAAAGAGGCGGGCGGGACGCCCCGGAATGTCCTCAAAAAGAGGACATGTCCGGGGAAATCTGGACCTATGGTAACCCTAGTTGGAAGGGGCATCATACACCCTACTAATTTGTGTTTTCTCTTGCACTGATCGCAACATTGGTGCTCGGCCATTAAGACAAAAATGGGAAAATTGGCCATTTTACTGCTGCAGTGAAAATGGCCTCAGTGCATGGGCAAAACCTATATAAGGCCACTTTTTACCACAGCTTAATAAAAGGACACCTTAATAACTCTAGAGGACCTTCTCAGCCACCGTAGTCCATGTATCCATGTATATGTTTCCGGTGTGGACAGAAGCAGATTCAGAACTAAGAACAAAGTGTTCATTCTGTGATGTTCATTTGGAGATCATCTCCAAATGCCTCGATTTCCTCTCCTCTCAAGCCATCCTCGATCCACTTCAATCCGGTTTTCGCCCTCTACACTCGACAGAAACAGCACTCTCTAAAGTCTGTAATGACCTGTTCCTTGCCAAGTCCAGAGGCCACTACTCCATCCTTATCCTCCTTGATCTATCCGCTGCGTTTGACACTGTCAATCACGATTTACTTCTTGCCACACTGTCCTCATTTGGGTTCCAGGGCTCTGTCCTCTCCTGGTTCTCCTCCTATCTCTCCCATCGTACCTTCAGAGTACACTCTCACGGTTCTTCATCCACCCCCATCCCGCTCTCTATAGGAGTTCCCCAGGGATCTGTCCTTGGACCCCTTCTTTTTTCAATCTACACCTCTTCCTTGGGCTCACTCATCTCATCTCATGGTTTCCACTATCATCTTTATGCTGATGACACCCAGTTGTATCTCTCCACACCAGACATCACCGTGGAGACCCAGATCAAGGTATCGGCCTGCTTGTCCGTATTGCTTGTCCGTAATCAAGGTATTGCTGCGTGGATGTCCAACCGCCACCTGAAACTGAACATGTCCAAGACCGAGCTTATAGTCTTTCCACCAAAGCCCACCTCTCCTCTTCCTCCTCTCTCAATCTCAGTTGATAATACCTTCATCCTCCCCGTCTCATCTGCCCACAACCTTGGAGTCATCTTCGACTCCTCCCTCTCATTCTCTGCGCATATCCAGCAGGCAGCCAAGACCTGTCGCTTCTTCCTCTTTAACATCAGCAAAATTCGCCCTTTCCTCTCTGAACACACCACCCGAACTCTCATCCACACCCTCATTACCTCTCGCCTTGACTACTCCAACCTTCTCCTCACTGGCCTCCCACTTTGCCATCTATCCCCACTTCAATCCATTCAGAACTCTGCTGCTCGTCTTATATTCCGCCTGAACCGATACACTCATATTACCCCCCTCCTCAGGTCGCTTCACTGGCTTCCGATCAGATACCGCATTCAGTTCAAGCTTCTCCTTCTCACCTACAAATGCACTCAGTCTGCAGCCCCTCATTACCTCTCCACCCTCATCTCCCCTTACGTTCCCGCCCGAAACCTCCGCTCACAGGACAAATCCCTCCTGTCAGTACCCTTCTCCACCACTGCCAACTCCAGGCTCCGCCCATTCTGCCTCGCCTCACCCTATGCGTGGAGTCAACTTCCTGTGGCCCTACGCCAAGCCCCCTCCCTACCCATCTTCAAATCCTTGCTCAAAGCCCACCTCTTCAATGTTGCCTTCGGCACCTAACCTTAGACTGCCCCAATTTGACTGCCACTACTTGATTGTCTGTACATTTGTCCATTAGTTTGTAAGCTCTTCGAGCAGGGACTGTCCTTCTATGTTATATTGTACAGCGCTGCGTAACCCTAGTAGCGCTTTAGAAATGTCAAATAGTAGTAGTAGTAGTAGAGATGCTTCTGAACTGCTTTTGTAAACTGTGGCCTTTTCCCCAGCTATGCCACAATCTCAGACCTAAAATGTTATATCATACAGAAGAAATTGAATTCCTGGTTGCCAAAAAAAGCAAATAGTAACATAGATGACAGCAGAAAAAGACCTGCACGGTCCATCCAGTCTGCCCAACAAGATAAACTCGTATGTGCTACTTTTTGTGTATACCCTACCTTGATTTGTACCTGTCCTCTTCAGGGCACAGACCGTATAAGTGTGCCCAGCACTATCCCTGCCTCCCGACCACCAGTCCCACCTCCCACCATCGGCTCTGGCACAGACCGTATAAGTCTGTCCAGCACTATCCCTGCCTCCCGAACACCAGCCCCGCCTCCCACCACCGGCTCTGCCACAAATGTTGACCTTGCTTTGTTAATAGCTGCCAGTTGCAACCTTTTTCTATTCTTTTCTTCTGTACGATAGAGTGGCTCAGATTTCTGTTTCTATGGAGGGAAAAAAAGTCAGTTTTATCACCCTAAATCTTTCAATCGATCTGAGTCAAATCAGAGTTATGTCTCTTCAGAAAGGAGCTACTGTGGCTGGGTTCTACCTCAGGTTATGGCAGTGGGTAAGGGCAAGGCTGGCCGGCCGCTGGCAACACACACAACACTGCAGCCTCGTCGTTGAATCAGGATTATGGCGGCGTGACGGCTGCAAGCAGAGAAGGCAGCAGGCTGCAGACAGTAAAAACCGCTGCGCCTGCGTGCAGCGTGCAGGAGAATCATCAGCTGATCGGGCGCTGGCTGGCATGCGCACAGACGCTGCCTGTAGCCTGCCTGCGTTGGCCCACACAGCGTGCGTGCATACAGTCTCAAAGCCAGAGGAGTTGGACCGAGGACAGGTCATGTGATGATGACCCGAAGACTGAAACAAATCCAGGAAATGGAGAAACCCGCCCGGACTCCTGACGGCGCCCTCAAAAAGAGGACATGTCCGGGGAAATCCGGACAGATGGTAACCCTAATCAAACAGTGTCTGTGGGGACCAGCATCCCCCATGCTAGAAGCACAACAGAGAGGGGCTAAACCAATTGGACAGTGTCAGCCTGGGATGTCCGCCCACTCACTACTGGAGGGGGGGACACTAGGTAGTTCGGATCCAATCAGTTTAGAGTGATGTCATCAGGGAAGCCCTGCAGGAAGGAGGAGTTGGGACAGCAGCCAGCCAATGAGAGTCCATCTTCTGGGAGATGGGCATTCTAGGATGTCAGCTGGCCAATAGAAGGAAGCTGCAGGGCAGGAACTGCTGGGGGTCACAGTTGCCAGATGGGCGGTTTTCCGCAACCCACCGCGAGAAACTTTTGCCCGCGGCGGGTTGCAGTTTTTTGGGCTCGTTTTGTTTTTTCTGTGTGGGTTTTGGGGCGGTTTTTCGGCCGGCGGGGGTGGGGCTAATGGTGTCAGAGGCGGGGTTTGTGATGTTTTGGGCGGGGTTTGCTGACGTATTGGGCGGGGCGATGACGGTGGGGTGGGGTGACGACAGAAGGGGCGGGGTTGATGACGGGGATGGGGTGATGACAGAAGGGGCGGGGTTGATGACGGCAGGGGTGGGGTGTGTGTGGTTTTTGGGTGGGTTTTTGACGGTTTTGTGTGGGAATTTTTTTTTTTTATTTGGCAACCCTGCTGGGGGTGGAACTAAGCCTTGCTGATGCCGATTTCTCACAGAAAATGAGTGGAGAGCAGCAGAGAGACTTTTCCCACTTTTTCCCAGCAGCGGGGAGGCAGGGAGCCCCAACACAGGTCTGCCCCCCCCAAAAAAAGTGGTTTTGTGCTTTACAAAAAAAGGGTATATCTACTGCTTTCATACATGCAGCTTGTCTGCGTGTATGAGAGCCGTCTGTAGCATGCGCAGAGCAGTCACGCATAGCAATTGACTGTTCTGCACATACTCAGCTCACCGACTGGCTTCCCTATATCACAAGCAAATGAGCTGGGTTACAAAAGCAACAAGCATCTCATTTGCATACGATTCTCTTTGTGAATCCCTCTGTGGTTTCTGAATCGGTGCATGCAATTCTTTTTGTGAATCCCTCTGTGTTTCTGAATCGGTAAATTTTTACCTATTTGGAAATACAGCTAGAATCTTAATGGGACCTTTGTGCATCTGGGCCTGACTCAGGAGGACATCTTAAGATATAGCTGATCATCCTGCTGAGAGAGAGAGCTAGTGTTGCACCCCCCCCCCCCCCCCTCCAGCACAGCACAAGGGCTGTCTGAGCTGGGAATGGGAAGTTAGCCCCAAAGCTCAGAGACTGCTTTCCCCTTCCACCTCCATCCCAGCACCACACAGATCACAGGAGGGCTAGGATGGAAGCAAGCTAGCGAGAGAGGCCCCCCTCCCCTGTGACATCAGCACAAGCCACAGACATTGCCAAGCCAGCCTTTGACAGAGCGTGCACTGTGACTGCATTGCGAGGTTAGAAGAATTTAATTAGTCCAATAAAGATATTACCTTATTTCCATTTTCTCTATTTATTAACACAGCTACCACACTACTTTATCCTAAAAATAAAATTCATTTTTCCTACCTTTGTTGTCTGGCCGTTACTGTTTCTAAATGTGTTGGTCCCAGTCTCCTGTTTCTTCTTTCCTCGATGTTAACTCTCCCCTTTTTCCATCCAGCGTCTGCGCCCTCTCTCTCCCCTTTTCATCCAGCGCCTGCGCCCTCTCTTCCCCCTTTCCATCCAGCATCTATTTTCTCCATTCATATGTAGTTTTTCTCCTTTTTTCCCTTTCCTTCATCTCCATCAGTATGCATCTCCTTCCTCTTTCTTCTCTCCCCTCCATCCATATGCATTTCCTTCCTCTCTCTTCCCTCTCCTCCATGCATGTCCAGCATTTTTCCTCTCTCTCTGCCCCCTCCATCCATGTTCATCTCACTTACCTCCCCTCCATCCATGTCCAGCATTTCTCCCTTCCTCTCCCCTCCCCTCCATGTGCATCTACTTCCTCTCTTTCCTCCACTCCATGTCCAGCATTTCTCCTCTCCCCCCTCCCCTCCATCCATGTGCATCTCCTTCCTTCCTCTGTCTTCCCTTCCCATCACCTGCATGCCCAAGCCTTGGAACTTAGCAGTCAGCAGCGCCACAGCAGCACTTGGTGCTTCTTGCCCTTAGATTGAAAACTTCAGAGAAAATGCCCTCGAAGCCTGCACTCTCGATGTCGAGGGAAGAGGCTTCCCCGGAGTCAGAGTAGGGCTGTACGTCCGCGCTCTTCAGGACATGAACAGGGATCCACTGCTCGAGGCAGGCACAGACTGATTCAGTACAACCTGAGTACAGTGACGTCTGAGTGGGACTTGGGATTCAGAGGAGGACCCACTTTACTTTTCAGAGGAGGAGTCTTACGGGAAACCTTCTGATCCCTCCCCTCCTCAGGAGAAATGTAAATCTTCACCTTAGGATCTCTTTCATCGGTTTACTTCAGCCATCCCATTTAAGTTACAGATGGAGGGAGAGCCCATGGCAGAGATGCAATCTGTCCTGGAGTATGAGTCTCCTCCTATGGAAGGGGTCACTATACCATTGCATCCTATCCTTTTCTACCCCATTCTTTTCTTGAGCATCAGTTCTAAATACTCCAAAAAGCTGCAGTGTTTCATCATATTGACAATTACATTGGCTTCCTATTAGGGAAAGAATTATTTTTAAAGCTGCTTGCTTGTTTTATTTCAGATATTATATGGGTTTACTTCTGAACTACTGATTAAGACAATTTCAGTTTCTCTGTTTGGATTTTCATCCTGTTTGAGTGTGGAAGATGGAGCTATAAGCGCAGAGGGATGGATGCTGGGCAAACGAATAATGGAGGAAGAGGAGGAGGTAGATAGGCAGATACTGGGGAAGATTATACGGATGGGGGAGTTAATAGATGCTGGGGAAAGGGAACATAGAGGCAGAGGGGTGTGAAGGTGAGAGACAAAGGAAGGGGACAGAAAGGTGAGAGAGAGTGGAAATGGAAGGATAAAGGGATATGGAAGCCTAGATAAGATGTAAGAGAGTCTGGAGGTGGTGAGGGGATGAGAGACAGAGGTAGATGATGCAGATTTGGGTATGACTACAGAAGGTAGAAACAGGGAGCTAGAAGGTGGCTGAAAATGGGGAATGAGAGAGAGAGACAGGTGCAGTGGTGTGCTGGAGCGGGCTCTCACGGGCTCGCGAGAGCCGTTTGTTAAGTTTTTAAGAATTTTGGGAGCCGGTTGTTAAAGTAGGCCTCCCCATGGCTACTTTAACAACTGACTCCCAAAATGTGGGCTTGGGCCCCCTCATGAATTCTCTTTTACTTTGATGGCAGTGATGTTGGCCCCACTAGCCAAGTAAATAGACTACTGCTGCTCCCTGCTCCTTGTTTCTGACTCTGAGCATCAGGCGTTCCATCATGCTGCTCAGAGCCAGAAACAAGCAGCAGATAATGGTGGCAGTCCATTTATTGGCTGGTGGGGCTCGGCAAAGGTATTCCTAGTGTGCCCGCACAAGGGAGGGGAGAGAGAGGCATGTATTCCCCCCCCCCCCCCCCCCCCCCCCCAATTTCAGGGCCGGCTATGCCTGGAGAGAGAGCCAGTTGTTAAAAATTTACCAGCACACCCCTGGACAGGTGGAATGGCAAGACTCGAGAAGTAAGCATATGATAGAGAGACGGGATTGGAGGGAGGGAAGAAGGAATAAAATCTAACTAAAAGATAAAAAGGAAAATAAGAGAAGTGGAGAAAAAGGCTGAAACAGAAGAATCAATGCCAGAGAGAAAGGGGAAAAGATGGGAGGAGTGAAGAAACAGAAAATGTCTAGAAAAAGGTTTAAGCGAAAACAAGAGGAAATGCTAAAGATAGACCAGGACCAACCCAAATGGAAAAACAAAGTGATCAGACAAAGGTACAAAATATTTATTTTTCAATTTTTAGCAAATCAAAAATGTCACTTACCCCTCCTGTTTACTAAGCCGCGCGGCAATGCTAACATAGTCATTCAAAGTGAATGGGCTGTGTCAGCATTAGCACACCACCACCACCAGTCAGCACAGCGTAGTAAATGGGGGATTAATGTGCATTACTTGATCTTGAGTGGCCATTTGAAGGGTTTTGTGTTGGACAGGTAGAGAGAGAAGAAGTATGCTGGGGCAAGGAGGTTTAAAAAGACAGGAGATGGCAGGAGCATGCTTAGCCTATTACTGGGCTGAATCCAGTAGGCTGAGTATGCCGCCATATTGCATCATCCAAAACAATAGCAAATGCTTATAAGAATAGCAAGCGCTTAGTAGAAATAAGGGTCTGCCCGTGTGTGGTTCATATGTAAAAAAAACAAACAAACTCTGAAGCTGTTCCAGTTGAAAAGCCCGGGCCTTAAAAGATGGAGGATAAAATAATTTTATCTTTTTTAGTTATTTGAAAGCTTCCCATATGTAGATATATATCATGAAATAAAATTGAAAATCACTAAAAACAGCATAAAAAATTATTGTAGACTGGTAGACACAGCAGTAATAAACTCTGTATTTTGTGCCCATAGAATACAGTAATACATGGCTAAATTACAGTGAAGATATCCTGTTTCCTGATGGGGTTCATCTTAACTACTCTTCTAATCTGCCTTTGGAAACCTGGTGTTATATAGATGGACTATATTGAAATTAAAAGGAAGTCAAATTAAACTCTCCTTTTATTGGGACACATGGAATCACATCTTCACTTCAGCTCTTTTGTAGAAGTTTACATTTTAGATAATGGATTATTCTGTTTTGAGAATGTTTGTTTCAGGGACAACTGGTTTTATAAGTCAAAAATAATAAAAATAACTATTTTGATGCAGATCTCTTGTTTGTTTAAACATAACTGAATGGGGTAAGGTGGAGGATATAGGATTTTTAAAAATACATTTATATCCCACATTGTCCCAGGATACTCGGGTTCAGTGTAGCTTACATTTGGAAGATACAATGAGATAGAATAATAGAATTCAGTAATATCTTGGGAGCAAGTCACTGGATATATTCAAAACATTTAACAAAATTGAGATTAGCATATTGTTAGGTTCTCAGGTTCAAAACACGCAGGCACAGACTCTGGAGTAATCGTGAGCCCTTGGGCTGCTGACGAGGAGAGGCAGCAGCAGGCAAAACCCACCAACCAACACTGGGCTAGAACGCACCGGACTGGTACGCACTGAAGTGGAACGCACCGGACTGGAACACACTGGACAGGAACACACGGGACTAGAACCAGGCTTCACCTATACTTAGCTGCCGTTCCCCAGGGGTTGAGCCCCTGGGTGCAGGCAGGCGGCAGGACTTGGAGGGATATTGGTACTGGAACTAGCAGGCTGGTACACCAGGAATCAGGATTCAGAAGTGCCCACAGGCACCTAGACAAAAGCAGAGCAGACAGGGTTCAGAAGTGCCCACAGGCACCTAGACAAAAGCAAGGCAGATAGAGGTTCAGGATACTCAGACAGGAGGGAAAGGAAGCCAAAAGCAGACAGGATTCAGAAGTGCCACCAGGCACCCAGACAAGAGCAAGGCAGAAGTGCTAACTGCACCAGGAATACAGGGTTCTCAGACAGGAGGGAAAGGGAGCCAACAGGACTGGAATCAGGATAGGATTCAAGGCAAGCAAGACAAGGCAGAAGTGCTAACTGCACCAACACTAACCTGGACCTTTGGCGTTTGCAAAGGCCCTGAATGGAAGAACACCACTTCCTTATCAAGGCCCTAACTGATGATGTCACAACCACTAGACACAGGCAAGAAGTATACTGAAGCACAGAGAGGCTTAACACACACAGGTGCAGTATAGTGGAGTAATTAGAGCCACACTGGAAGCAGCCAGCACACAGAGACAGAGCTAACTCAAACAGAAGCCAGCTAAGAAGCTGACCACCAGAAATAAGGTAAGTTTGAGAGGGGTCACGACCACAATCGTAACACATATATACCCAACTGGGCATTTAAAAGTCTGTCCTATTAATAATGCTGCATGTTCAGAAATCATAGACATGTGATTCAAACATTATCACATGTACACAGCAGAACAGGCATCCATACACACATTGCAAAAGTAAACAGCAACTTGTAGAGTACACCCAAACTTTTTATTTCCTTATTTCCATCTTCCAAAATACGAGACAGCAGAGGTACAGATCAGTAGGACCCAAAGCAGTACAAAACAAGTTAGAAACAACACAGTTTATACCTAATTGTTCAAGCACCCTTAGGTTTCACCTTTGGGTTTAAATCGGTGGTTCTCAAACCTGGTCCTGGAGGCACCCCAGACAGTCAGGTATTCAGAATATCCACAATGAATATTCATGAGATAGATTTGCATGCAGTGGAGGCAGTCCATGCAGATCTCTCGTGAATATTCATTGTGGGTATCTTGAAAACCTGACTGGGTGTGGTGCTTCCAGGACCAGGTTTGGGAACTACTGGTATAAAAAGCAATAACAGTAGGTCACGTGATGGTTTGAGAGAGGAAGTCGCGTCTATCTTCTCTCTGGGGCTCCCTCTTCTCCATTCCCCGCATAACGAGCGAAAACCAGACGAAAAATAACTACAAAACGTGAGCGCACCTTGTGCATATATATGGATCCCTTTGTAACAAAGGAAACCCGGGCTTCAGCGTCGAAATCGGCGAAAAAAACAGCTGAGAAGCACCGAGGGTCGGAAGAATCCAAGATGGCGCCCAGCCCAGTCCCCGAACGCCCTCCACAATTCCACCCGTTGCAGCTTCAACAGATAACAGAAGCGGTGAGAGAGGCTTTGAAACCAGAGCTGACAAAATTATCTGACCAGATTGCGGGTGTAGAATCGCTACTGGGAGAAACGACGAGGAGGACGGGGGAGCTCGAAGTACGAGTTTCGGAGCTGGAGGACTCAAACACGGGCAGAGGATCACTGCTGCAGGACCTACAGAATTCATTGTGAGCCCAGGCAAAACATCTAGATGACCTGGAAAACAGGTCTCGCAGGTCTAATCTTCGCCTGATTGGAATTCCCGAATCAGTGTCGGATCGCGCTCTGCCCACGCAATTGGAGAGTTGGCTCAAATCTGAATTTGCTCTCTCTGATAGCAGTGGGCCACTGTGCTTGGAGAGAGCACACCGTCTGGGCAGGAGAACTGAAGGAGGAAACAGACCGAGAGTGGTCATCATAAAAGTTCAGAATTTCTTGCACAAGGAAGAAATTCTGAGAGGCGCCAGATCCAAATGGGACTCACTCACATTTGATGGAACAGCAGTAAAAATTTTCCAGGATTACTCTGCTGCCCTACAGGAGCGCAGGAAAGCATTTGGACCTCTGTGCCGCCATTTGGCAGCGAAAAACCAAAGATTCATGCTATTGTATCCAGCTCAGCTCAAGGTGTTGGAACAGGGGGACTGGAAGATATATCACTCTCCAGAAGAGGCCCAGTCCCTCCTACGGGACAATCCCGCATCCTCCCCTGGTCACAATGGCTGAAGGGGGAACACATGAGCAGGTAGCAGGCTGTGATGGTCTAAGATCGCAGGCACACTGCAGCTGTAACGCAGCTAGAGCAAAGCTTGCACAGAGTTGTACCACAGTTAAATGTTATGAAGTTAACTTGGATCTGTATGTTTGCGGATTTGTTGAATTGTTGTAAATTATTGTAATTCTAGCGCAGCAAAGATGAGAGGATTGGAAGGAGAAAAATGGGGGAGGGGGGCCCCTACCATTAATTGACCGGAGCTCTCCTAGTAGATGTTGCGAAAGGAGAGGTCAAAGGTGATAAGGGGGGGGAGGAATTAGGGGTAGGGGGGGAAGTTTGGGGTGGGGGAGGGTAGGGGAGAGGGGGGAAGGGAGGGTCACAGAACAGAAGGGGACTGGGTGCACGGGGAATGTCCTTGAGATGTCGGGTGATGGAGCGGGGAGACTCGGGTGGAGCTGGGCACCAGAGTCTCCCATACTCTTAATGTGGTTTGGTAACTATGGAAATAACTTCATTCAGGAAGGGGGGGTGCTCGGACTAGATTCATAACATGGAATGTAGGGGGCATTACATCCCCAATTAAGAAAGCAAAGATTTTGCAAGCCTTAAAGAGACACCATGCAGATGTGGCTTGTATCCAAGAGACGAGATTATCTCAAGAGGAGTTACAAAAGTTGAAGAGAACATGGGTAGGTGAGGTACACGGGGCAGCGGCCGAAGGAAGGAAGAGTGGGGTTGCAATCTTAATTCGAAAGGGAGTAGTGGCGAAAACACACCTGGTGGGTAGTGACCCAGGGGGGAGATATGTGGTGGTGCGTCTCTGGCTGCACCATGTGGAGTACTTAGTAGTAGCGCTATACGGTCCAAATTTATATGACAGATCCTTTTACGACCACCTAGTCCAAGTGTGCCTCCCTCATGGGTCACTGCCGCTGCTTGTGATGGGGGATTTTAATTTAGTGGCTGACCCCACACTTGACTGCTCGTCCCCTAGAAGGGCAACCCGGGGAGGCCCGGAGGTGAGGGCTCTATCACAGTTCATCCAAGCACTTGAAGTGGTGGATTCTTGGCGCACTTTACATCCAGAGGAGCGAGAATACACCCACCTATCTAGGGCCCATGGGACTTTCTCTCGTCTAGATTACATTTTGGTGGATCAGCGGGTGTTTCCCTATGTGAGTGAAGTGGAGATAGGCCCGGAAGAGATCTCGGACCACTCCATGGTGTGGTTGGATTTAGAGGATCGAGACCTGGGGATTGGGGGAAGAGGGTGGAGATTTCCCACGTACCTAGCATCAGACCCAACATTTAAACAGCACCTGCTAAAGAGTTGGGGGGAATACTCACAATTTAACA
The DNA here is from genome assembly GCF_901765095.1 of Microcaecilia unicolor. Classification (NCBI taxonomy): domain Eukaryota; kingdom Metazoa; phylum Chordata; class Amphibia; order Gymnophiona; family Siphonopidae; genus Microcaecilia; species Microcaecilia unicolor. Next base: position 365,685,801 of record NC_044032.1, read on the forward strand.
AAGAACATAGGGATACTCCCCTACTATTCTGGCAAGCGGCGAAAGTAGTTTTGAGGGGTGCAGTGATTGCATTTACTGTACAACGGGAGCGCAAGATTAATGGGGCAATTATCCATCTAGAACGTAGACTTGGGAGAGCTAGGCGCCGATTTGCGGCGGTTCCATCGAGCTATAATAAGGAGCAGATGAAAATAGCTCAAATAACATTAAATTCACTTTTACATGAAAGAGCCTCGAGAGCCCTAGCATTTAGGAAATTCCGGTTCCAGAGGTATGGGAACAAATCAGGTGCCATGTTAGCAAGGGTAGTCAAGGCCTGGAGTGGCCCTAGAGCGATAGTGGCGGTGAAAGACCGGAAAGGACATATTCAGAATGGGAGGGAAGGAGTAAAACAGGTGTTCCAGCACTTCTATAGTGAACTATATAAAAATATATCCCCACCATCATTGGAGGCGGTGACAGATTATTTGCGGAAGGCCAGAATGCTGACACTTAAGGCAGCGGAGGTAGAGGTCCTGAATAGGCCTATTACAGGAAGGGAACTTCAGGATATCATTAGGTCACTCCCTGCGAACTCAGCTCCAGGCCCAGATGGCTTCTCTAGTGAATTTTATAAAATCTTAAATCCGCACATAGTGGGCTCCCTGCACTCGTATTTTGAGGAGGTAGTAGCTCAAGGACAGTTTCCTGCTTATGCAAATGAGGCACTAATAACACTATTGCCAAAGCCAGGAAAGCCGGAGAACCAGGCTGGCTCTTTCCGGCCTATCTCCTTAATCAATGTAGATATAAAGATCCTAGCTAAACTGCTAGCTAATAGACTACAGGAGTGCCTACCCAGTCTTATCGGGCAGGAACAAGTGGGTTTCATGCGCAATAGGCACTCAGGAATTAATGTGCGACGATTACTACTAGCCCAAGCCCAAATTCAGCGTTCAGGCGGTGAAGCGATGCTGGTCAGCCTGGACGCTGAAAAAGCATTTGATAAAGTAGGCTGGGATTATATGTTTGCGGTGTTGAGGCATGTGGGTGTAGGGGGTTGGGCTTATGGGGCTATCCAGTCGCTATACTCAAATCCTCGAGCAGCTGTGCTGGTTATTGGATCTAGAACACAACAATTTCCCATCGCGAGGGGGACTAGGCAAGGCTGCCCCCTCTCTCCGCTCCTTTTTGTGCTATTCATTGAACCATTGATTAAAAATATCCAACAGGGAGAGGGGGTGTCAGGGGTGACAGTAAGCGGAGAGAAAGTAAAGGTGTTAGCCTTTGCGGATGATCTATTGATAATATCAGAGTCCCCGAGGTCGGCACTGCCAGCACTGCTCGAGGAGATAGAATGCTTTAGTGTATTGTCAGGGTTCAAAATTAACCGGGAATAATCACGCATAATGAGGCTACCTGAGCGACTGGATGGCCCCGACCCAGATGACTTCTCGCTGCAGAGGGCAAGGACAGAGATGAAGTACTTAGGTGTATTAATCCCCAATACATTAAGTGGTTTGTATGAGATAAATATCCAAAAATTAATGAAAGATACAGCGAGGAAACTTGAGCAATGGCGAGGTCTTCCTATCTCTTTGTCAGGACGTATAACATTATACAACATGATGATTATCCCCTGCTGGTCATATATGTTCCAAACCTTGCCCCTACACCTTACCAACAGGGACGAGAAACGATTGAATGGAATGTTAAGGAAATTTCTGTGGCGGGGAAAAAAGCCGAGATTCCCATTGGAGAGTATGTATGTACCGAAAGAGTACGGAGGGATGGGCCTGCAGAGTGTGAGACATTTGGGGATTGCTTGTGCAATGAGACATGTCACAGACTGGTTCCGCAACTCTGCGGATTTCTCGGCCACCACAATAGAACTACGGTTGTTTGCACCCACTCACTTTAGTAGTTGCCTACATGGGAGTGGAGGGGCCTCTCCAGTACTACGCATTTCAAACCTTTTGCCGCAAGCACAGAGAGCCTGGAGCTGGATTTGCAGATTACATCAATTTTCGCCAAAAGTCACCCCACTGCTGCCAATCTGCGGGAACCCTGAATTTCAGCCTGGTTTGATATATAAAATTTTTGAACAATGGAGAGCGCGAGGTATAATCTACCTACACCAGATCTTAACACGAGAAGGAAAGTTGCAATCGTTTCAGAAACTGCAGGATCGAGGGCTGCTCCGCCCTAAAGACTACTTTCATTATTGGCAACTATTGCATTATACGAAGAGTTTGACTTGGGAGGCCTTGGCTGAGGATGTGCAGGAGGAATTACCACGGGCATTCTCACTGGGATCACAACAAAAAGTCCCATTGAGGTTTCACCTCCGACATATTAAAGACACAGCTGTGGAGCCAGACTTTGGTAAATATGCTGAGGCCTGGAGCAGAGACCTGAAGGTAGACATTTCATCAGGCTTGCTTAAAGAACATGTATTGGCCCTTTACAGAGTGTCACCCTTAACTGATCATTGGGAACTACAGTATCGTTTTGTGTTTCGGATGCATATGCCGCCTCGACGGGCGTTTCATGTGGGGGTTTCCCCTGATGGGGCGTGCCCCAAGTGCCATACTGCGGGAGCGACCTTGGGACACATGTACTGGACTTGCCCTGCAGTGAAGAATTTTTGGACGACTTTACTACAACGGGTTTCAGCCTTGTGGAGGACTAGGTGGTCTTGTTCTCCGATGCTGTTGTTCGGGAAGCCCTGCCTGCGGGCTCCCCGGCCAAAAGGGCTCACTCTCTTTGTACAGCGAGCCATTATGATTGCAAAACAGACTATTCTGGTGGATTGGCTATCCCCAAAAGGTCCCTCACTCCAAAATTGGCGAATGCGGATGGTGCAACTGTTACGCTTTGAGAGAATGATGATAAAAGACGGAAATCTGACTGAGTTGGACAAATTCTGCTCGAGATGGGGTCCGTTTCTGGACTCTATGCCCCCAAGAGCTAAGAGTTCCCTCTTGAACATATGACTGGCTCATGAAGCCCCGGACATTCATTCCCAGAACTAAATAATGAGTCACAGGGAGGGGAGGGAGGGAATAAGTAGATAATAATGTGCCGGCCTGGGGAGTCTTGGGGGAACATCAGAGTCCAGTCCCCTCGGGACTACCACACCCGGAATTTTGCTTTTAGACATTAAATCTTGTTATTCAAGGGAGGGGGGAAAAATGTTAAAGAATTGATGATGCTGTTTAGAGAAAGCAAAAATGTGAAGTATCTATGATATGGTTAGAATGTTACTTAACTGTTTGTGTGGACTTCTTTTATATGTCATCAATAAAAATAATTGAGGATAAAAGCAATAGCATATGCATGTAAGGTCTAGCTATGCAAAGTTAAGCAGAAGACGACAACAACAGCAAAGGTGACAAAGAGGAGTCCAAATGATGAATGTGTAAAGATGTGATGCTTTATTCTGTTCAGGGAGCTACTCAACACGAATTTGTGTTTTGGCTAAAAAGCCTTCATCAGGAGTCTAAAAACAAACAAAAAAAGCATATCAATAAAATAATTGAAAATGTGCAATACGTTAAACACGGAAGGTAAAGCAACAAGGCAGATCTTGTAAAAAAACAGAGTCTTTATTAATAGATTAAAAGCTGCCCGAAATTAAACAGAAAATACCCAACATGGCCATGTTTTGCCAGTACAAATGGCTGCGTCAGGGGCAGTAGGTCACTGTAAATGAAAATAAAATCATTCAGTGTCTTTCTGAAAATAATGAAAATAAATAAATGAATGAACTTAAAACACAAGAGGAACTCTAAAAAGCACCTTTAACAATGGTCCCATATTAAAACCTAGTATCTGGGTACTCAAACAATACACAATTGTGAAATAGTTCAAACAAATGGCTTACCCAGCTGGTGTAAAGTGCAAAAATCAGCCTGGCTGGTTTAGCTGTTAGAACATAGCAAGCACTAAAGGGGACAAACACCACAGATTATCAAAACAGCCATACTAGGCTGAAACAAAGTAAAACCATAAAAAAAAAATCTCAGTGTACTTACATATTCTGGGATCAATTTCTTATAAAATCGCTGTGAATGCATTAAAAACAAACTTGCTCTGTCATCCTAACTTATATGCCTGCTGATGTCATGCATACATAATGTATATAGAGTAACCTATAAAAACAGTTGAAAACAAGGAATACTTGATCCAAAACCAATAAAAACATGACGTGCAGAAAATCTAAGGGGCAGATGACGGAAAGCCGTGTGCTGTTCCAACCAGCACTCTAAAAATAGCGTGGAACAGCACTGGGCTTTACCTCCCCTATGATCAGAGATAGCGTGCATAAATTTGAATGCTATTATTATCTCTGATCATAGGGTAAAGTGTGGGAGGATTGTGCCTTAGCATCGGACACAATCCTCCCGCACTTGCTTGACAGTTCTGGGCTGTCAACTGTCAAACACAGGGGCTGGAGGTCCATGGGACCACCAGACCCCAAATAGCATGACTCTGGTGTCTTAGTACCCCCACCCTGAGCCAAGCGACATGGGGGCTGGAGACAAGTTCAGGTGGGGGGGGGGCTGGAGATCCGGTGGTCTCTAGCCCCCCTAACATTCCCTCAGATAGAGCCCTGATGGCCTGGTGGGCTGCGAGTCAACCCACCTGACCAGGTGGTCTAGCGGTCCTCTTCCCCACCCCCTTCCTTTGTTGGAGGAGGGAGGTGACCTCCCTTCGGTGCCGCCTCCAAAATCGTGGCGCCCTGCCCAGTGTATCCTGGGATATGCTGGGCAGGGCTTCACACCATATAAGGGAGTTTCTGGTGTGAAGCCCCACCCAGCGCATCCAAGGATGCACTGAGCAGGGATTTTTTGAGGCGGCACCGATGGAAGAGGAGGGAGGCCACCTCCCTCTTCCAATGAAGCTAGGGGGGTGGGGAAGAGGGCCGCTAGACCACCAGTTGGGGGGGGGGGGTTGATCCGTGGCCCACTGGGACACCAGGGCTCTATTTGAGGGGATGCTAGGGGGGCTGGAGACCCTTCTGCCTAAAGCCTTTATATTGTTTCACTGCAACATGGATTCTCTGGTGAGCTGTGAGGCTATTCTCAATGATGCTTTTACCACACTTTCTATATGCAACTGTTTTAACTTCTGAATGGATTCTGTGGTTCATTGCTAGACCAGTCCACCAGAGAATCCATGTTGCAGTTGACGACGCCATCCCCCTTTCAAATGTTGTAAATAATTTGCTTAACTGTTTCCAAAATAATGATTAGTGGGATCTAGTTTCAGTTGCTGTTAAAACTGAATATCTATTAGCTTCCTCTAAATATTGCTGCTTATCTTGGACTACTATGCCTTCCCCTTTATCTGCTTGCATTATTACTATGGTTTGATCACTTAGCAATGTTTTTAAAGCTTCCCTCTCTGCCCTAGTTTAAAGATAGTGTTAAGCGACTGATGCTAAGATTGTCTGTCGAAGGAGCTTTGATAAGTGAAAATACTTCAAGGAATTAATGTACGAGCAAAAACGCAGGGCTTAATTGGCGGCTCCACAAGAAGTGACATTGAGTATTGACTCTAAAGGGACTTTTTTTAATCAAGTTGCCTTAAACAGCTGAGAAGAGAACATTTATTTAAGCAGATCTTGTGTTAGATTAGTATAGTGATTTCATTGTCTAGCTCAGAGGTTATAGTATTTTGAATTTGGTCAAAGTATTTTGATGCTGTGAGAATGGATGGTCTAGCCAGTCAGCTAATAGTGAAAAATTTTAAGATATTGTTGTGATATGATTAATAAAGGATTGATTTATGTATTCTAATTGCTCAATTATTTTTATATAAGTAATCAACATGCATATTCATTTGGGATATCCTGAAAACTTGAGTGGCTGATGGTCCCCCAGGAAAGGTTTGAGAACCACTGGTCTAGGGGGAAGGAGGAACAGGCAGTGATGTGGTTCAGGGAAGGAGATTGTGATGCGGTTCCAGAGGTGGGGGTAGAAGTGAGTCTAATTGGTCTGGGAAGGTGGGCAGGAGGAGGCTATAATGTGCTCAAGGTGAGGGAGCAGAAGGAGGCTGTAAGAAGGTCTAGAGAGCACCATCGGCCCCAAAGATACAGACACAACTGGACTGATGATAAATTTGGTGTTCTCCTTTAATGTATCCCTGAAGTGGGCAGTGTTTCCTTTACCTTGAGGCTGAATATGGGCTCAGAGATGCCCAGGGTGGAACATCCCAAAAGTATAATTTACTGCTCAAAAGAATGAAAGTGAAAGAGTGGGGTTTTTTTTAGGACCAAGGTATAAATTTAGAAAGCTGTAACTGTCATAATAAGTTTTGTAAATTAAAGAAGCAACATAAAAATATTTCTCCGAGGACAAGCAGGCTGCTTGTTTTCACATGTGGCTCGACGTCCGCGTCGGCCCAGGAAATGGCAATATTTTCAAGGAAAAAAATATGTTTTGCTAGACTCTTCTGGCGCGCGAGTCGTGCGCACAACTTCCTGCCCGTTATGCGAGCGTGCCCCTTCAGTTCTTCCCTTCATAGGCACAATCGCATCTTTTGATTTCGCCGAAGCCATTTTTCCTTCCATGTCATCGAAGACACCCAGCGGCTTCAAACGTTGTACTCGGTGCAACCAGACCCACGCCTGGTGTATCCAGTGTCTTGGGCCCGACCATAGCCCAGCCACTTGTAGTCTGTGTGTTCATATGAAGAAACTGACTAAAGCATCTCAAGAAGCCCGAGAAAAGCTTTTTGGGGCTCGGTCCGGTCCTTCGACATCAACATTGGTACCGAGGTCGGTGGCGGCGGCGGCGTTGACATCAAGAGGAGCATCGACGTTGGTTGCTGAGAGACCAATGCGCGCTGGGAGCAGTGAGGTGTTGAGTAGGTCTCCACCTGCCTCGAGGCCTCCTGTTATGCAGGGCCCCCAGGACCGACCTTTGTTGGACCCAGCCCCGAGGACACATGAGGATTCCACGTCCTCATCGGTACCGAGGAGTCTCGATGACTGGCGTTGAGCGAAAGCGAAGAAGCACCGTCATCGTTCTCCTTCAACTCATGGTGCCAGGAGCTCTGGGGCATCGAGAGAGTCTGCACCCGAGAAGCGTCGGTGCTGAGAGGATCACTCCCCCTCTATACAGGAGGTGCCGATGTGTGGGTCTTCTAGCAGCCTGGTACCTGCTCCCGAGCCTCGATAGATTCTGACACCGCTTGCTCCACTGACCCCGCAGCCTTCTCCGATGGCAGCTGTCGATGAGCGCATCCGGGCCTTGTTTCCAGAACTTCTGGAAGGACTGCTACGTCAGTCACCTTCGGTGTCGGGGGTGCTTGCGCCTTCTGTACCGTCTGCTGCAGTGGTGTCTGGCCCTTCTCCTGCGGTGAGGTCCCTGGCCCTAGTGTTGCCTACAGCATGGGCATCAGCTGCCACCCAGGTCGACTCCACTTCGACGTAGGTGGAGGAAGCTTCGCCGGTGGAGGAAGCTTCGCCGCAGTCCGAGCGGCCGTCGGCCTTTCGACATCGCCATTGAGGACGTCGTTCCTCGGCGTCGAGGCAGGCTCAGTCTCGGACTACCTTAAGAGAGGTCTTATCCGATACTGAACAGGAGCGTTCGTGGGAGTCAGAGGAAGATCCCAGTTACTTTTCTGATGAGTCCTATGGGATTCCCTTTGAACCTTCCCCTCCAACAGAGAGGTGACTGTCTCCACCAGAGAGTCTATCCTTTTCTTCTTTTGTCCGGGAAATGGCTACGGCTATTCCCTTCCCTGTGGAGGTTGAGGATGAGCCCAGGACTGAAACGCTCAAAGTCCTGGATTATTCTTCTCCACCTAAAGAGGCTGTAACAGTTCCTCTGCATAAGGTACTGAAGGAAGTCATTATGCGGAACTGGTTGGTCCCACTGTCTGGCCCTGTGATCCCGAAGAAAGTTGAATCCCAGTATCGGATCCACGGTGAACCTGGATTGATGAGGTCTCAGTTACCCCACAATTCTATGGTGGTGGACTCCACCCTCATGAAAGCCAGGAGTACTGGAGACTATGCTTCGGCGCCACCAGGCAGAGAAGCTAGGACTCTTGATTCTTTTGGTAGGATGATGTATCAGGCCGCTATGCTTGCCGCCAAAATTCAATCATACTAGCTCTTCACGAGCATCCACTTGCGGAACTCGGTGAAGCAACTGTCTAGCTTGGTTGATGCACTCCCTCCGGAGCAAGCCAAGCCTTTTTGCCAGGTGGTCAGGCAGCAGAAGGTGTGTCGAAAATTCCTGGCCAGGGCTATGTTTGACACTTTTGTGTAGCATCCAGAATTGCTGCTCAAGGTATAGTGATGCACAGACTCTCATGGCTGCGTGTTTCTGACCTGGATCATTCGGTCCAGCAGCGAATGGCGGATGTTCCTTGCTGGGGGACAACCTTTTTGGTGAGAAAGTAGAGGATCTTGTTGATCAGATCAAGAAGCATAATGATGCTATGGATTCTCTCCCACCGGGCATCTTCTGCTACTACCTCCTCATCTTGGAGGTTTTTTGGAGGGAAGAGGAGTGCTCCCTATGCCTGTGCTAGGAGTAGGTACACTCCTGCTTCTTGGCAGCCTGCCCAGGCTCATCCCCAGCGCGCTCGTTCTCATCAACAGCGTGCGTCTAAGGCCCCTGCTGCTCCCCAGCGAAAGCAGGGGACGGGCTTTTGACTGGCTCCAGTTAAGCATAGCCTCAGTAAAAGTGTCCGTACCGGACGACTTGCCGGTTGGGGGGAAGTTGATATTTTTTCACCAAAGTTGGCCTCTCATAACCTCCGACCAGTGGGTTCTTCAAATAGTCCGGTTAAGATACACCCTCAATCTGGAATCCAAACTTCCAAATTGCCCACCAGGAGCTCATTCTTACAGCTCCCAGCACAAGCAGGTACTTGCAGAGGAACTCTCCACCCTTCTAAAGGCCCAAGCGGTCGAACCCGTTCCACCAGGGAAAGAAGGGCTGGGATTCTATTCCAGGTACTTCCTTGTGCAGAAAAAGACAGGGGGGGATGTGTCCCATCCTAGACCTAAGAGCCCTGAACAAATTTCTAGTCCGAGAAAAGTTCGGGATGGTTTCTCTGGGCACCCTTCTTCCCATGATTCAAGAAAACAATTGGCTATGCTCTCTGTACTTAAAGGACGCTTACACACACATCTCGATACTTCCAGCTCACAGGAGGTATCTTCGATTTCGGCTGGGAACACAGCACTTTCAGTACCGCGTATTGCCCTTTGGTCTGGCGTCTGCGCCCAGAGTGTTTAGAAAGTGCCTAGCGGTAGTTGCAGCGTCGCTACGCAGACTGGGGGTGCATGTGTTCCCTTATCTCAACGATTGGCTGGTGAAGAGCACCTCGGAGGCAGGCGCTCTACAGTCCATGCGAATGACTATTCAGGTGCTAGAACTACTGGGGTTCGTGATCAATTACTCCGTCCCATCTCATCCCAGTTCAAAAGTTGGAATTCATTGGAGCTCTGCTGAATACTCAGCTCGAGAAAGGGCAGACAACCTCCTGTCCCTGGTGTCCATAGTTAGAGCGTCTCAACAGATCACAGCTCAGCAGATGTTGAGACTTCTGGGGCACATGGCTTCCACAGTTCATGTAACTCCCATGGCACATCTACATATGAGATCAAATCAGCTCAATGGACCCTAGCTTCTGTATAATTATGGTACAGCCAGATGCAGGATTGTGGTCAGCCATGGTGTGAGAAAGGAAAGGTGTAGCTGGATGCAGGGTCTTGCTTAAGATTTGTGGTCAAGCGAGCTAAAGACAAAACCATGTTAGCAAGATAGAAGCTACTCATTAGCATGAGCCAATCAGTGACAACCATGACATTAGCATAGATCCAATCAGGTATATCTACTGTCATATTATCCATATCCTATAAAAATCAGGGTATTTCCTGGTTTAAGTTAGAAAGAAGGGTTGCCACTCTCTCTCTCCAAGGGAAACCAATGTGTCCAGCAGAATTGACAAATTACCTAATTGCTTTCTCTTGTAAAACCTCTAATTGGTAAAAGAAATTATAAAAGATTAGGAACTAATTAACACCTGTTTGCAGCTGGATTATTATATTCCTATAACTAATTGATTGTACGTGCCTGTTGTCAATCACTGATTTGACTTGTATCTTGGCAAATAAACTCCTCATCCCAAATGATGTTCTGTGGGCTTCACTTAATGATGAAAGGCTGTAAGTATAAATGCTTTTGCTATATCAGGCTATCTTTCGCTGCATTGTATAACTTGTAATCTAAATCCAGTTTGTCATAAGGCTGGTATCTTTTCCTTAGACCTAACATCTCTCTTAGTGGCAATTCCTTTTAGAACTTCACAACTCCTTGATTACCCCAGTACTAGTGCTATTTAGAGATGGAGTCAGATTTAAGGTCACTCCAGCCTTCTTGGGGGTCTCTGAACCCTAAAATTAAAACACTTCCCAGTGGTATGAAGCTGCAGGGGATCTAGAGGATGTGATCCAGCTGTCCACCGACTTCCAGACTTCTCTTCAGGGGTGGACGATCCGATCCAATTTGACCTTGGGACGCCCATTCCAAATTCCTCAGCCACAAAAAGTGCTGACGATGCATCCCTCCTGGGATGGGGAGCTCATGTAGATGGGCTTCACACTCAAGGAGCTTGGTCCTTTCAGGAAAAAGGTCTTCAGATCAATCTCCTGGAATTGCGAGCAATCTGCAACGCTCTAAAGGCTTTCAGAGATTGGCTGTCCAATCAACTCATTCTGATTCAGACAGACAATCAGTTTGCCCTGTATTACACCAACAAGCAGGGGGGCACCGGATCTCGCCCTCTGTGTCAGGAAGCCGTCCAGATGTTGCTTGGGCTCGCCGTCACGGTATGTTTCTTCAAGCTATTTATCTGGCAGGTGTATACAACAGTATGGCCAACAGGCTGAGCAGGATAATGCAACCTCACAAGTGGTCACTGAACATGGGTGTAACCCGCAAGATCTTTCGAGTGTGGGGCACCTCCTCGGTAGACCTTTTTGCCTCTCAGATCAATCACGAGGTCCCTCAGTTCTGTTCCAGGCTTCAGGCCTACGACAGACTAGGGTCAGATGCCTTTCTCCTAAATTGGGGAACAGGCCTTCTGTATGCGTTTGCTCCCATACCTCTGGTAGGGAAGACTTGGCTGAAACTCAAGCAAGACCGCGGAACCATGATTCTCATTGCTCCCTTCTGGCCATGCCAGATTTGGTTCCCTCTTCTTCTGGAGTTGTCCTCTGAGGAATCGTGGAGATTGGAGTATTTTCCAACCCTCATCACCCAGAACGAGGGGTCGCTTCTACATCCCAACCTCCAGTTTCTGGCTCTCACGGCCTGGATGTTGAGAGCTTAGAGTTCGCCTCCTTGGGTCTTTCAGAGGTTGCCTCCCAGATCTTGCTTGCTTCCAGGAAAGATTCCACGAAGAAGTGTTACTCTTTCAAATGGAGGAGGTTTCACATCTGGTGTGACAGCAAGGCCCTAGATCAGTGATGGCGAACCTATGACACGCGTGCCAGAGAGGGCACGTGCGCCGTCGCTGGTCCACCCACTCTCCCTCCGAGCACCAGGCGGGCCTCCATCCCTCCCACCAAGCACCAGGCCGCCCGCCCTCTTCCAACCAACCAAGCAATCACCAGGCCGCCCGCCCGCCTTCCCTCCCTCCCAGCACCAGGGCCCCCCCCTCCGAAATTTAAAAGGCGTACCTCGGGGTTAAGGTGGCGGCAGCAGCGAAAAGCGTGTTCTTTTGTCGGCGCGCCTTCGGCCTTCCCTTCTGTCTCTCAAGCTCTGGTCCCGCCTTCATAGGCGGGACCAGAGCTTGAGAGACAGAAGGGAAGGCCAAAGGCGCTCCGAGCAAAGAGCACGCTTTCCGCTGCCGACGCCACCTTAACCCCAAGGTACACCTTTTAAGTTTCAGAGGAGGAGGAAGGGGGGCCTTGGTGCTGGGAGGGAGGGAGGGAGGACGGGCGGGCGGGCGGCCTGATGCTTGTTTGGTTGGTTGGAAGAGGGAGGGAGGCAGGCCTGGTGCTGGGTGGGAGGGAGGCCTGATGCTGGGCGGGTGGGAGGCCTGGTGCTGGGTGGGAGGGAGGGAGGCCTGATGCTGGGTGGTGCTGGATGAGAGGGAGGGATGCCTGGTGCTGGGAGGGAGGACAGGGGAGAGAGGAGGGTGGCTGGACATGGGTGGCTGGAGGGGAGGGCAGGGGGGAGAGGAGGGTGGCAGACCTGACCAAAGATGTGCAGCCCCTCATTTCAGCCTTGCATATTGTGGGTTCCAGGACATGCCCTGGAATTTTCTGCACATGTGGGCCAGGAGGACAAGGGAGAGGCCTGATGGCAATTCCACTAACTCAATCTGTATGTGACCCTGGGAATGTATGGTGATTGCGCATGGCTGATGCTGGGCTCATTGCAGCATTGCATGACAATTGCAAGGGTCCTCCTGATGTTCCTCCAGACCTACATGGCTACATTAAGGGGTAGCAGCCTTCTGTGCCACCTGAACAGCTGCCGCCGTTGACTGAGGCAGAGCAGTGCTAGGAGGTAGCTCTCCTCATTAAAGTTTGGCTTCCTCCTAGTCATCATTCTTTGCTCTAGAGAGGGTGCTGTTCCACATACACAGGAATTGGACATCCTGCTTCATCACGGCCCACACAGGCGATCCAGTAGATGTCCACTTCTGCATTTGGCTGGTCTCAATATGTTTATTTAAGAACTTAATATACTGCCTTTCATGGAAAAAGCAAAGCGGTGTACAATACTAAAAAAGGGAAATGGAAAGGAACTCCATCAGCAGTTGGACAGAGAAACAAAAGAAAGAAAATGCAAGGGGTAGAAGACTAAGGGCAGGGTAACTAAATGATGACTCGCCAACTGCAAAACCCAGGTTGGGCACCGAGCAGACAAAAATAGGTACTAAGGAGGAAAAGCAAATGCTGAAGAAAACAGATGAGCTTTTATAACAGTGTGAATAACTATCTTGTGAAGTCCATGTCCATGTCTGTGTTGGAAACATCCAAATTAAGAATGTCTCTGTGATGATTTTGAAACACATGAAAGCGTCCATCGATCTGTTTCCATTATTGGGTGATTTTTTTGGAACATCGATCAATGGGCAACCATTTTTGGACTTGGACATCCTTTTGAAAATGCCCTTCCACATCTTAAAGTGAGTATAGTTCATCATAGCAACTAAACTTGGCTGATGGAGTGTCCACTTCTGGCCACTAAACCTGGCTTTTCATTTCTTATAGTAACAAGTTTATACCCTTTCTCTTGTCTGCCATATTATCTCCCTGTTTTTTTTTGTTTTTTGTTTTTTATTTATTTATTTATTTATTTGGATGAGCTACTACTGAAAACGGTGAATTATATTCAGGTACACTAGGTATTTCTCCTCAGAGGGCTGATGAAAAGGGATCTGAGGAAGCTAGAAGAATGGTCTAAGGTTTGGCAATTAAAATTCAATGCGAAGAAATGCAAAGTGATGCATTTAGGGAGTAGAAACCCACAAGAGACTTATGTGTTAGGCGGGGAGAGTCTAATAGGTACTGAGGGGAGAGGGATCTTGGGGTGATAGTATCCGAGGATCTGAAGGCGACGAAACAGTGTGACAAGGCGGTGGCCGTAGCGAGAAGGTTGCTAGGCTGTATAGAGAGAGGTGTGATCAGCAGAAGAAAGGAAGTGTCGATGCCCCTGTACAAGTCGTTGATGAGGCCCCACCTGGAGTATTTTGTTCAGTTTTGGAGGCCGTACCTTGCGAAGGATGTTAAAAAAATGGAAGCGGTGCAAAGAAAAGCTACGAGAATGGTATGGGATTTGCGTTCCAAGACGTATGAGCAAAGACTTGCTGACCTGAACATGTATACCCTGGAGGAAAGGAGGAACAGGGGTGATATGATACAGACGTTCAAAACTTGAAAGGTATTAATCCGCAAAAAAATCTTTTCCGAAGATGGGAAGGCGGTAGAATGAGAGGACATGAAATGAGATTGAAGGGGGGCAGACTCAAAAAAGATGTCAGGAAGTATTTTTTCACGGAGAGGGTGGTGGATGCTTGGAATGCCCTCCCGCGGGAGGTGGTGGAGATGAAAACGGTTATGGAATTCAAACATGCGTGGGATATGCATAAAGGAATCCTGTGCAGTAGGAATGGATCCTCAGAAGCTTAGCTGAAATTGGGTGGCGGAGCAGGTGGGGGAAGAGAGGTTGGTGTTTGGGAGGCGAGGATAGTGGAGGGCAGACTTATACGGTCTGTGCCAGAGCTGGTGATGGGAGGCGGGACTGGTGGTTGGGAGGCGGAAAATACTGCTGGGCAGACTTGTACGGTCTGTGCCCTGAAAAAGGAAGGTACAAATCAAGGTAAGGTATACACATATGAGTTTATCTTGTTGGGCAGGCTGGATGGACCATGCAGGTCTTTTTCTTCCGTCATCTACTATGATCTAATTTTGTACCTAAGGCAATGGAGGGTTTAGTGACCTGCCTAAGGTCACAAGGAACACCAGCAGCATCTGAACCTGCTGCTCTACATATTAGGCTACTCCTTCACTTCACTCATTTCTTATTTTCCTCCACATGCCTTGTGGTGCTCTCAGAACAACCTCCTTCATATCCCTTCATCCTCGAAGATTCATCTTGAGGGCATTCGCTGAGCAGACTTTGTATGTTTGGCACCAGGTCTGCAGAGCGTTCTGCCCTCTCACCTCAGTTTAGGGTCTGGAAACAACAAATTTAAGAAGGGGATAAAATCTTGGCCCCTGATATTCAAAGGGAATTATCTCGATAAGGACACCCTTTATCAGATTAATACCCCATGCCAGCACTATCCATTGATGTACACTTTTATACTACCAATTAGCAGAAGAAGATGATAAATGAGTTAAAAACATAAAACAACATAAAACCAACAGCAGTACATACACGCCACATGAGAATTAAGTGGGGGTGGCTTGAAACAGCTTTGGGCAAAATATGGGTCGGCACATTTACCCCTATTCTACAGCTCAGATAAGTAATGCTTATCAGCTTATAAGCCTGAACTATGTTTGTTAAAAAGTTTATAAAAGTAAATATTGATCATTTCACATATTTTGATTGAGAAAAAGAAAAAAGATTTCAAAATATTTCAGATTGATGAAGAAATAAGGTGAAATCATATTTCCATTATTTCCAAAACTGAAGGCTTAAGTGGAAGGCTGTCTCTGAGGATCCGTTTTATATATCATTTGGTAATTGTTAGTTACAAGAGCAAGTATTACATAGGATTTCAACCTTGATATATATATATAGCTGTTGTTGGTGCTTTTTCTACATATTTAGAGACAGAGAAATTTACTTTTTGATGTCCACAAGGTGGCATTAGAGCACTACAATTTGACAGGGCATATGCTAATCAAAACATTTCTGTTTCTATTTTGTGTACATACAAAGGAGCAGTGCAGACCAAGGAGAGAACTAAAGACTATGTTCTGTAAATGTGAGCAGAGGGAGGTATTTTGCAAGCATGTAGTTTCTCTGCAGAGATTTGTAGTATTCTGGGTCATTTTCTTTTCTTAATAAGGACTGGTGTAATATTTGCAAAGCTGCCTTTTCATGGAGTCTGTGGCTGGTTGTAGGGAGCATGACTATTATGAGCATGGGTCCCACAGTGGTCATCCCACCCCTTAAGGGCCATCCTGCATGTGAGTATCTACACCTTTTTTTTCCTAGTAAAAAAAAAAAACTCTGGTCATAAGCACATAAGTATTGCCATACTGGGAAAGACCAAAGATCCATCAAGCCCAGCATCCTGTTTCCAACAGTGGCCAATCCAGGTCACAAATACCTGGCAAGATCCCCCAAAAGTACAAAATATTTTATACTGCTTATCCCAGAAATAGTGGATTTTCCCCAAGTCCATTTAATAATGATCTATGGACTTTTCCTTTAGGAAGCTGTCCAAGCCTTTTTAAAACTCCGCTAAGGTCTTTACCACATTCTCTGGCAATGAATTCCAGAGTTTAATTACACATTGAGTGAAGAAATATTTTCTCCAATTTGTTTTAAATTTACCACATTGTAGATTCATCGCATGCCCCCTAGTCATAGTATTTTTGGAAAGCGTAAACAGACGCTTCACATCTACACGTTCAACTGCACTCATTATTTCATAGATCTCTATCATATCTCCCCTCAGCTGTCTTTTCTCCAAGCTGAAGAGCCCTAGCCGCTTTAGCCTTTCATCATAGGGAAGGCATTCAAATCCCTTTATCATTTTCGTCGCCCTTCTCTGCAACTTTTCTAATTGCACTATATCTTTTTTGAGATAGGCCAAACAGAATTGAACACAATATTCGAGGTGCGGTCGCACCATGGAGCGATACAAAGGCATTATAACAGCCCATTTTTGTTTTCCATTCCTTTCCTAATAATACCTAACATTCTATTTGCTTTCTTAGCCGCAGCAGCACACTGAGCAGAAGGTTTCAACGTATCATCAACGACGACACCTAGATCCCTTTCTTGGTAACGTAGCTATAATTCGGGTTCCTCTTTCCCACATGCATCACTTTGCACTTGCTCACATTAAATGTCATCTGCCATTTAGACGCCCAGTCTCCCAGTCTCGTAAGGTCCTCTTGTAATTTTTCACAGTCCTCCCGTGATTTAATGACTTTGAATAACTTTGTGTCATCAGCAAATTTAATTACCTCACTAGTTACTCCCATCTCTATGTCATTTATAAATATGTTAAAAAGCAGCGGTCCCAGCACAGACCCCTGGGGAACCCCACTAACAACCCTTCTCCATTGAGAATACTGACCATTTAACCCTACTCTCTGTTTTCTATCTTTTAACCAGTTTTTAATCCACAATAGAACACTAACTCCTATCCCATGACTCTCCAATTTCCTCTGGAGTCTTTCATGAGGTACTTTGTCAAACGTCTTCTGAAAATCCAGATACACAATATCAACCGGCTCACCTTTATTCACATGTTTATCCAGACTCATATTCGGAAAATCGAAATACGAAAGCACCAAACCACTAAGAGAAACACTACTTTGGCTTCCCATTAAAAGAACATATCACATTCAAAGTTTGCACCTTGGTCCACAAAATCATTCACGGTGAAGCCCCAATCTACATGTCAGACCTCATAAATCTGACAATCAGGAATACAAAAAGTTCAGCACGCACATAACTGAACCTCCATTATCTCAGTTGCAAAGGACTCAAATATAAATCAATCTATGCATCCAGCTTCTCCTACTTAAGCGCGCAACTTTGGAATGCACTGCCTAATGTCATGAAAACAATGCACGACCTAACAATCTTCTGAAAACCAACCTGTTCAAAAAGGCATACCACAATGACTCATCCTAAATACCAGACTACGAAATATTATTAAAACTAAACAAAGCTGAACTCCTTACACCAGACTACCTCACTTATTCGGACACGTGCAACGCGTGATGCACCACCACTTCATTTCCCATACCGGAAATGAACTTTCTATACTTGATTATTTAATTACCCTATAATTTATGCTATCATCCATGAACATTAATGCATCACCAATTTGTAAGATATCCTATCTTGTATATGCTATACCACTTCGTATTTCTCAGATCCGGAAGTGGCGACTGTCACTGTGGCATTATGTAAGCCACATTGAGCCTGCAAATAGGTGGGAAAATGTGGGATACAAGTGCAACAAATAAATAAATAAATAGTTTGTTCACCCCTTCAAAGAAATGTAGTAGATTGGTGAGGCAAGATTTCCCTTCACTAAATCCATGTTGACTTTGTCTCATTAATCCATGCTTTTGAATATGCTCTGTAATTTTGTTCTTAATAATAGTCTCTACCATTTTGCCCGGCACTGATGTCAGACTCACCAGTCTATAATTTCCTGGATCTCCTCTGGAACCTTTTAAAAAAATTGGCGTTATATTGGCCACCCTCCAATCTTTCGGTATCATGCTCGATTTTAAGGATAAATTACATATTACTAAGAATAGCTCCGCAAGCTATTCCATCTTCTTCACAGATGCCAAAACTTCACAGACTTCTCCATGGCAGGCAAAATAGCACTGGCCACCTTACTTATTTATTAGGATTTATTTACCGCCTTTTTGAAGGAATTCACTCAAGGCGGTGTACAGTAAGAATAGATCAAACATAAGCAGTAAAAATATTCAAGTAACAATACAAAATATGGCTTGGTATACTACTTGCAATGACAACACAATACGTAATAGAACATTATAATTGGTAGTGAAGGGTAAGGCAAAGTTGTAACATATAGATGAGTAAGAAAGTAGGAAGAATTTAAGGTGACTGATTTGAAGAAAGTTGCACATGAGGTCAGAGAGATGGTTAAATATTATCTCAGTTAGGCTAGGAGTGGATAAACATGGGCTGTGTTTTGGCAGATGCCTGCGTCAGGGGTCTATCTAAAGACTTATAAAATAAAAAATATACAAAAATATAAAAATCAAATAAATATACATTTAAAAGATATGTTACTAGTGGCAAGGGCAGTGTGGCGCTGGCTTTGTCGGCATCATAGATTTGTAGCAACAACAACCCCGTACCTGCCAATATGCGGAAATTCGGAGTTTTTGCCAGGAAAGACACATGAAGCCTTTATCCGCTGAAGGGGTTGCAGTATGCACTGAATGCGATAGACACAGATGGGAAGAATTACAGACCCAGTTCTCCTTGAGGTCATCGGACTGGCTCCATTACTATCAGCTAAAACACTATACAAATGATGAGAACTGAAAGGTTGAGTTTGAACTCTCAAAGGCTGCTGAGAACAAAATATTTCTGGAACTGCTGGACCCTATTTTGGCTAACTTTGATGCCGAGAGCCAGGGGACACTTAATGAATATGTAAAACCAAAAACTGATCTGAAACAGAAAGACCATGAAGACTGTGAACCTGGGGCGGGATAGGGAGGGAGGGGAGTTTAAGGGGAAGGGGGACAGAGGGGTGGGGGGAAGGGGAGGGGATGAAAATGTAAAAAGTGCATGAAGAGGAAAGGTTGTTTTCTTACATGTTTAGTTGCAAAAGGAAAGTTGTCTCTTCAATAAAATATATTTAAACATAAATTTAAAAGATAATGACTACATGATAAAATGAATAGATTACTGTATATATACAGTGGTGGAAATAAGTATTTGATCCCTTGCTGATTTTGTAAGTTTGCCCACTGACAAAGACATGAGCAGCCCATAATTGAAGGGTAGGTTATTGGTAACAGTGAGAGATAGCACATCACAAATTAAATCCGGAAAATCACATTGTGGAAAGTATATGAATTTATTTGCATTCTGCAGAGGGAAATAAGTATTTGATCCCCCACCAACCAGTAAGAGATCTGGCCCCTACAGACCAGGTAGATGCTCCAAATCAACTCGTTACCTGCATGACAGACAGCTGTCGGCAATGGTCACCTGTATGAAAGACACCTGTCCACAGACTCAGTGAATCAGTCAGACTCTAACCTCTACAAAATGGCCAAGAGCAAGGAGCTGTCTAAGGATGTCAGGGACAAGATCATACACCTGCACAAGGCTGGAATGGGCTACAAAACCATCAGTAAGACGCTGGGCGAGAAGGAGACAACTGTTGGTGCCATAGTAAGAAAATGGAAGAAGTACAAAATGACTGTCAATCGACAAAGATCTGGGGCTCCACGCAAAATCTCACCTCGTGGGGTATCCTTGATCATGAGGAAGGTTAGAAATCAGCCTACAACTACAAGGGGGGAACTTGTCAATGATCTCAAGGCAGCTGGGACCACTGTCACCACGAAAACCATTGGTAACACATTACGACATAACGGATTGCAATCCTGCAGTGCCCGCAAGGTCCCCCTGCTCCGGAAGGCACATGTGACGGCCCGTCTGAAGTTTGCCAGTGAACACCTGGATGATGCCGAGAGTGATTGGGAGAAGGTGCTGTGGTCAGATGAGACAAAAATTGAGCTCTTTGGCATGAACTCAACTCGCCATGTTTGGAGGAAGAGAAATGCTGCCTATGACCCAAAGAACACCGTCCCCACTGTCAAGCATGGAGGTGGAAATGTTATGTTTTGGGGGTGTTTCTCTGCTAAGGGCACAGGACTACTTCACCGCATCAATGGGAGAATGGATGGGGCCATGTACCGTACAATTCTGAGTGACAACCTCCTTCCCTCCGCCAGGGCCTTAAAAATGGGTCGTGGCTGGGTCTTCCAGCACGACAATGACCCAAAACATACAGCCAAGGCAACAAAGGAGTGGCTCAGGAAGAAGCACATTAGGGTCATGGAGTGGCCTAGCCAGTCACCAGACCTTAATCCCATTGAAAACTTATGGAGGGAGCTGAAGATGCGAGTTGCCAAGCGACAGCCCAGAACTCTTAATGATTTAGAGATGATCTGCAAAGAGGAGTGGACCAAAATTCCTCCTGACATGTGTGCAAACCTCATCATCAACTACAGAAGACGTCTGACCGCTGTGCTTGCCAACAAGGGTTTTGCCACCAAGTATTAGGTCTTGTTTGCCAGAGGGATTAAATACTTATTTCCCTCTGCAGAATGCAAATAAATTCATATACTTTCCACAATGTGATTTTCCGGATTTAATTTGTGATGTG
The DNA here is from genome assembly GCF_901765095.1 of Microcaecilia unicolor. Taxonomy (NCBI): domain Eukaryota; kingdom Metazoa; phylum Chordata; class Amphibia; order Gymnophiona; family Siphonopidae; genus Microcaecilia; species Microcaecilia unicolor. The sequence goes on from NC_044032.1 coordinate 365,706,414, forward strand.
CTATCTCTCACTGTTACCAATAACCTACCCTTCAATTATGGGCTGCTCATGTCTTTGTCAGTGGGCAAACTTACAAAATCAGCAAGGGATCAAATACTTATTTCCACCACTGTATATATATATATATATATATATATATATATATATATAGTATATGTACATATAGTATATACAGTGGGGGAAATAAGTATTTGATCCCTTGCTGATTTTGTAAGTTTGCCCACTGTATATATATATATATATATATATATATATATATATATATATATATATATATATATAGTATATACAGTGGGGGAAATAAGTATTTGATCCCTTGCTGATTTTGTAAGTTTGCCCACTGACAAAGACATGAGCAGCCCATAATTGAAGGGTAGGTTATTGGTAACAGTGAGAGATAGCACATCACAAATTAAATCCGGAAAATCACATTGTGGAAAGTATATGAATTTATTTGCATTCTGCAGAGGGAAATAAGTATTTAATCCCTCTGGCAAACAAGACCTAATACTTGGTGGCAAAACCCTTGTTGGCAAGCACAGCGGTCAGACGTCTTCTGTAGTTGATGATGAGGTTTGCACACATGTCAGGAGGAATTTTGGTCCACTCCTCTTTGCAGATCATCTCTAAATCATTAAGAGTTCTGGGCTGTCGCTTGGCAACTCGCATCTTCAGCTCCCTCCATAAGTTTTCAATGGGATTAAGGTCTGGTGACTGGCTAGGCCACTCCATGACCCTAATGTGCTTCTTCCTGAGCCACTCCTTTGTTGCCTTGGCTGTATGTTTTGGGTCATTGTCGTGCTGGAAGACCCAGCCACGACCCATTTTTAAGGCCCTGGCGGAGGGAAGGAGGTTGTCACTCAGAATTGTACGGTACATGGCCCCATCCATTCTCCCATTGATGCGGTGAAGTAGTCCTGTGCCCTTAGCAGAGAAACACCCCCAAAACATAACATTTCCACCTCCATGCTTGACAGTTGGGACGGTGTTCTTTGGGTCATAGGCAGCATTTCTCTTCCTCCAAACACGGCGAGTTGAGTTCATGCCAAAGAGCTCAATTTTTGTCTCATCTGACCACAGCACCTTCTCCCAATCACTTTCGGCATCATCCAGGTGTTCACTGGCAAACTTCAGACGGGCCGTCACATGTGCCTTCCGGAGCAGGGGGGACCTTGCGGGCACTGCAGGATTGCAATCCGTTATGTCGTAATGTGTTACCAATGGTTTTCGTGGTGACAGTGGTCCCAGCTGCCTTGAGATCATTGACAAGTTCCCCCCTTGTAGTTGTAGGCTGATTTCTAACCTTCCTCATGATCAAGGATACCCCACGAGGTGAGATTTTGCGTGGAGCCCCAGATCTTTGTCGATTGACAGTCATTTTGTACTTCTTCCATTTTCTTACTATGGCACCAACAGTTGTCTCCTTCTCGCCCAGCGTCTTACTGATGGTTTTGTAGCCCATTCCAGCCTTGTGCAGGTGTATGATCTTGTCCCTGACATCCTTAGACAGCTCCTTGCTCTTGGCCATTTTGTAGAGGTTAGAGTCTGACTGATTCACTGAGTCTGTGGACAGGTGTCTTTCATACAGGTGACCATTGCCGACAGCTGTCTGTCATGCAGGTAACGAGTTGATTTGGAGCATCTACCTGGTCTGTAGGGGCCAGATCTCTTACTGGTTGGTGGGGGATCAAATACTTATTTCCCTCTGCAGAATGCAAATAAATTCATATACTTTCCACAATGTGATTTTCCGGATTTAATTTGTGATGTGCTATCTCTCACTGTTACCAATAACCTACCCTTCAATTATGGGCTGCTCATGTCTTTGTCAGTGGGCAAACTTACAAAATCAGCAAGGGATCAAATACTTATTTCCCCCACTGTATAGTAATTGATATGTATAAATACAAATCAATGCATGCATCTACCTTTTCCTACACAAGCACGCAACTCTGGAACGCGCTGCCACGTAACCTGAAAACGGTCTATGAATTGACCAATTTCCGCAAATTATTGAAAACCTATCTCTTCGACAAGATATATCACAAAGATCAACATGTGTAACAGTTCTAGCGCTTCTGAGCAGAGATACAACGAACTACCGTACCCTGAAGCAGGTCCCTCGAAACGACGGCCTTCGTAGGTCGGGGTTCGATCAGTCAAATTTTGACTATGCCTGAAGCTAAGTAGCTAATTTAAAACATTGATGCTAGTTCTATGTCATAAGAAATAACGATATTTAAATATAATGCTTAAAAGAGGTTTTTTGTAAGCCGATGATGAAGTCCAGCTCTCCATAGTGAAATACAAAAACAAATAGTATTCACTGGAGGCTTCTAGAGGCTTTTTCCTCTTAAAAAGCACTTAATCTTCACAAATGTTAAGACTAAATAAATAGTGTTGTCTGATAACGCCATATATAACTATCTCCCTATTGTTGGATTGATAAAAGTTAAACTAAATTGATTTTTGGGAGATAACTTCTTTTCATGATTTAGTTTGATATCTAACTGTATAATTTAACATGTATAACTGTATAGTCTTAAAACTTCCAGACTGTCTTATAATGTTTTATAATGTCTTTCTGCTCTAACGCCCTCATGTATTTCACCACCATGTAACACAAAACCCTCTGTAAACCAAATGTATATTCACTGCTATTTCCAGTATCCATGACGAAATGTAAGCCACATTGAGCCTGTAAAGAGGTGGGATAATGTGGGATACAAATGCCATAAAATAAACAAATACATAAATAAATATAGCAAGAAAAGACTCACTGCCCATTTCCTTATTTCTTCAAAGACAAACAGAAGTTGCACACTTTCAAATCAAATGCAGAATAAGTTAGCAAGCAAAAAAAATAAAAGATGTAGATATGAATCATAAATAACCAAATGAATAAATATAACCAAATAAATAAATAATTTCATCAGATGTTGTATATTTTCCAAATAGAAAAAGGCAACTTACAAAAAGGTTCAAAGCAAGAGAGTGCCATTAATCACTCACACATAATCCAGAACAATTGCTGCTGAATTCTGCATGAATATAGCCTGCATAGACTTGTTTGTTTTACTCTGCTGTGGCTGATAGAACATGGGGCGTGTTGGGAAGAGTTTGGTATGTAGTAGTGACATCATTCTGAAGGGTATAAGAGAACACCAGTACCTGAGGTGTTGTGCCTCAGGCATCGTACTGAAAGAGCATGTCAAAGGGGCAGGTCACGCCACTTCATATGATTATTGTAGGACATTTATATCACTGTGAGCTGTTTAGAAGATTTGTGCAATTTAGAGGCTGTTCAGCACATATAACTTTAATGATGTATTGGGTATTATTGTATTGTTTTTATCTGCATATGGGAAGTGGGGGATGGAGTAGAATAATTCCTGAGAATTGTAGCCCAGAATAACTCCTACTTCCTGCAAATCCAGAGCTCACACTGGTTGCTACAGGGACTTTTCTAATTTCATAGATTGTTTCACATCTGCACAACACAGTAATTGAAGTGATTATTAGAAATAAACCTAAAAGGAAGCAAAGTTTAACTCAGATAATTTAAGGACAAAATCATTTAGGGGCCCTTTACAAAGGCTTGTAAGGGCCTATGTGCATCCAACACATGCAAACTTGGCATTACTGCCTGGCTACCGCATGCCCCAGGCAGTAATTCTGAATTTGGGACATGTCAAAAACACGTGGTAGAAAATATTTTCTATTTTCTACCATGGTCGCCTACCCGGCGGTAAACGACAGTTGGAATGCACTGCATGCTTACCACCTGGGTCAATGGGTGGCGGTAAGGTCTCAGGCCAAAAATAGACATGCGCTGGTTTCAATTTTAGCGCGCGTCCATTTTGCAGCCCCTTAAAAAAAGGCCCTTTTTCCTAGTCACGCACGCCCAAAAGACATGCTCACACTACTGCAGGCCACTTTTTACTCCGGCTTAGTAAAAGGGCCCCTCAGGGATTGGACTGATCAATCTAATAATTATGTGCCTATTCCATGTTTTTATTTTAATGTGAGGTCAATTTGTAACAAAACTACTTTATTTTATTAAGGGGCCCTTTTACTAAGCTGCGTTAGGTGCTAATGTGTACCCTAATGCAGCAAAAATGGCCTAACTCGGAATGCATTAAAGCGGGGGGGGGGGGGGGGGGGGGGTCAGGGGTGGAGAATGAGTGTGGATTTTTTATTCAGTTATTGTGCTGACAGTGCACACTCACTGAATAATCCTGTGTAACAGTTTTTTTTATAATGGCCACATGCTATTGCTAACAGCACATGCCACCCCACCCCAAAATAGAAAAAAACTGATTTTACAGCCACACTAGAAATAGGCTTAGTGCAAAGAAAAGACCCATGTAAGGGCATGCTACGCCCATTTAGCACAGCTTAGTAAAAGGGGCCCCTAAGAGATTTAGGGGGTCTTTTACTAAAGCTTAGCACGAGTTACCTGCAACATGGCTCATAGGAATAAAATAGGCCCTGCGGCAGATAACTCGAGCTAAGCTTTAGTAAAATACCCCCTTAATTGGGGATACTCAGGTGGGATTTGCTTTTATAGTTGAAACCTGGTTTCCTGACTTCAATAGTCCTTTGGTCTTAGAACTCTGTCCTCCCGGGTATAGCATTATCCATTGTCTTAGACCCAATAAAAGAGAGGGCCTGGTTAGTTCTTGTGTATAAAGATGTTTTTGTTTTAAAATTGATAGGAGGAGTGTTGATGACTGGACTTGAACTTATGATTTGTCAACTTATGGATGCTTCCCTTCATGGTTCATTTGGGATAATATTATAGATCTCCAGGTAACTGGTCTACAGTGCAATCAAAGTTATATGAAAAAAAATTGCTCAATATACAGGTTTTCTTTACACATTTAAGGCCCTGTTTACAAAGGTGCGTTAGTGTTTTTAGCGCGCCTACACTTAGTGTGCACGCTAACCATGTAGGCACCTATAAAGATATTGTAGATGCGTACATGGATAACGCACGCACATGGTTAATACACATTAAAAAATTTTACGCGCCTATAACACTGCTTAGTAAACAGGGCCCTTAGTAATTTTAAATTATCTTAATCTCCATTTGGATGAGATTTCAAATAATGGTACCTCTCATTTGTTAAAGTACTTAGATTCTTCTCACCTAATTGTTGAAAATGTTATATCTACTCATGAAAAAGGCCATGCACTTGATTTTTTAGCTTTTCATCTCGGTTTTAAATTTCATTTCTTATTGTATATGGTCTGACTATTTTTTGTTAGACTTTGCGTTAAAACTTCTGGAATTGACAAAATGATTACTTAGGCATAAAATATAAAACATAGGCAGAGGTAAAATGGATTTCGATAAATTTTGGAACCTGGTACTATCTTCCCTTTCATTTATGGAGAATCAAATGTCCACTATGTTATTAGAATGGAATAATTCAATATTCTGTGTGATGGAAGTGCTAGATTCATTACAAGGCGAAAAGACGAGCGAGAGGTGGACCTTCCCTTCTTCTCTCACGGTCTACACTAAATGAACCACAACCATACAGGTAAAAAAGAGAGATTGTCACCGGTTGGAACAAATTTGAAGGAAATCTGTTTTACTCTGGTCTTGGAAAACTCACTTTCAGCAGTACAAAAGAGCAATAACTGAGGTAAGTAGACCTTATTTTGATAAGTTGATTGGCCCTATTAATTCTGATTTGAAGAAAATCTTCAGATTATTTCAAGGTCTGGCCACTTCCTCAACTGTTTCCTCTCCTCCTATTGTCCTGCAATCAACTGCCGTTGACATAGCACATTATTTTGTGGATAAAGTGAAAATATTAGACCAGTGTTTCCCTAGTTGATCCTAGAGTACCTCTTTTCCAGTCAGGTTTTCAGGATATCCACAATAAATATGCATGAAAGAGATTTGCAGGTAATGGGGGTAGTATATGCAAATCAATGTCATGCATATTAATTATGGATACCCTGAAAACCTGACTTGCAAAGGGGGAATCTAGGACCAACTTGAAAAACATTGGATTAGACAATCCCTCTTGGTTAAGGGTTCTTTTCTGAGCCATATAGAACTTGGTTCAGTTAACCCAGATGAGGGAAATACCAGCAGATAGAATCTGGAATAATGTTTCTCAGGTTACAGCATTTAAAGTCTCTTCAATCATAGGCAGACTCCCACAATTTGCTTGCCTTTTGGATGTTTGTCCTTCTTTCTCCGAGGACAAGCAGGCTGCTTGTTCTCACTGATGGGTGACGTCCACGGCAGCCCCTCCAATCGGAACACTTCTCTAGCAAAGTCCTTTGCTAGCCCTCGCGCGCCGATGCGCACCGCGCATGCGCGGCCGTCTTCCCGCCCGAACCGGCTCGTGCCGGCCAGTCTTCTTTTGTCCGCGCTCGGTACGGCAGTGTTTCGCCGTTCGCGCCCCAAAGTTGACCTCGCGCGTCGTTTATCGACTTCGTTCTAAAAAAAAAAAAAAAAAGAGGTGTCGGAAGGAGACCTTTATGGTTTTCTCCCTTCCCGTACTTCTAGTTTTGCCCCGGTAAGTTTTTTTTCGTCGTCGGGGTAGGCCCTATTTAGGCCTCAGTCGAAGTTTTTTCTTCCCCTATTTTTGTGGTGCCATTTTCGCCATTTCGAGTTTTGATCTCGCTGGCGCAATTTTTCCGCCCATGACATCGAAGTCTTCCAGCGGCTTCAAGAAGTGCACCCAGTGCGCCCGGGTAATCTCGCTCACTGACAGGCACGCGTCGTGTCTTCAGTGTCTGGGGGCTGGGCACCACCCGCAGGCCTGTAGTCTGTGTTCTCTTTTGCAAAAGCGGACTCAGGTAGCGAGATTAGCCCAGTGGAACGTTTTGTTCTCGGGCTCTTCGTTGGCATCGGCACCGGGAGTATCGACTGCTTCGACGTCGTCGGCGCCTGGACCTTCATCTTCGCCCCCGATTGCATCGAGTGCATCGAGGCATCGGGGCGACATCGGAAGGCTGCGTCGGCGTTGGTGGTATTGAGACCTCCTCGTCTGCTGATGTCGTCGGACAGTGGTGCTTCGTCTGGAGTGCAGATAAGGGCTGTCCATTCCCCTGCTGGTGGCGGTGAGCCTTCGGGTGGGTCTCCCCCCACCCTGAGGGCTCCTGCGGTACAGCCCCCCCCGAGACCGACCTCCTTCGGCCTCGGCCCCGAGGAAGAGACGGCTGGATTCTACGTCCTCCTCGTCGGTGCCGGGAAGCTCCGATGACATGCTTCGTCCCAAGAAGTCGAAGAAGCATCGTCACCGGTCCCCTTCCTGTGTCGGCACCGAGAGCTCTGGGTCGCCGAGGGAGTCGGCACCCAGTAGACATCGGTACCGAGAGGACCGCTCACCCTCTGTTCAAGAGGTGTCGATGCGCTCCCCTTTGGACAGCCCGGAACAGCCTCCACGCCCGGAACAGACTCTGACATCGACGCCTGCATTGGCTTCCATGCCTTTTTCCACAGCCGCTCTGAACGAGAGTCTCCGGGCCGTTCTCCCAGAGATCCTGGGAGAGCTGTTGCGCCCTACCCCTCCGGTACCGGGGGTGCTTGCGCCACCGGTACCGTCGAGCGAGGCGCCGGCTGGCCCATTGCCCAGGGTGAGGTCTCCGACATCGGTGCCGCGTGCGGTACCGACTGCGGTAGCCTCCCAGGAAGGCTCCCCGACTACGTCGGCGGAGGGAGCTTCGTCGGTGCGGGCGAGGGAGTCTACCTCTCGACGCTCCCACCGTGGCCATGGTTCCACGGAGTCGAGCCGGGCACGGCTGCAGACACAGGTCCGTGAACTTGTGTCTGACACCGATGGTGAGGCCTCGTGGGAAGAGGAAGAAGGCATCAGATATTTCTCTGACGAGGAGTCTGAGGGTCTTCCTTCTGATCCCACTCCCTCTCCTGAAAGGCAGCTTTCTCCTCCCGAGAGCCTGTCTTTCGCTTCCTTTGTCCGGGAGATGTCTATGGCCATCCCCTTCCCGGTGGTTGTGGAGGACGAGCCCAGGGCTGAAATGTTTGAGCTCCTGGACTATCCTTCTCCACCTAAGGAAGCGTCCACAGTACCCATGCATCATGTCCTCAAAAAGACATTGCTGGCGAACTGGACCAAGCCATTAAGTAATCCCCACATCCCCAAGAAGATTGAGTCCCAGTACCGAATCCATGGGGACCCAGAGCTGATGCGCACTCAGTTGCCTCACGACTCTGGAGTTGTGGATTTGGCCCTAAAGAAGGCCAAGAGTTCTAGGGAGCATGCTTCGTCGCCCCCGGGCAAGGACTCTAGAACCTTGGACTCCTTTGGGAGGAAGGCCTACCATTCTTCTATGCTCGTGGCCAAAATCCAGTCGTACCAGCTCTACACGAGCATACACATGCGGAACAATGTGCGGCAGTTGGCGGGCTTGGTGGACAAGCTCCCCCCTGAGCAAGCCAAGCCATTTCAGGAGGTGGTCAGGCAGCTGAAGGCGTGCAGAAAATTCCTGGCCAGAGGGGTGTATGACACCTTTGATGTTGCGTCCAGGGCCGCTGCTCAAGGTGTGGTGATGCGCAGACTCTCATGGCTGCGTGCCTCCGACCTGGAGAATAGAATCCAGCAGCGGATTGCGGACTCGCCTTGCCGTGCGGATAATATTTTTGGAGAAAAAGTCGAGCAGGTGGTAGAGCAGCTCCACCAGCGGGACACCGCATTCGACAAGTTCTCCCGCCGGCAGCCTTCAGCCTCTACCTCTACAGGTAGAAGATTTTTGGGGGGAAGGAAGACTGTTCCCTACTCTTCTGGCAAGCGTAGGTACAATCCTCCTACTCGACAGCCTGCGGCCCAGGCTAAGCCCCAGCGCGCTCGCTCTCGTCAGCAGCGTGCGACTCAGCAAGGCCCCTCGGCTCCCCAGCAAATGCAAGGGACGAGCTTTTGACTGGCTCCAGCAGAGCATAGCCGACATCCAAGTGTCAGTGCCGGGCGACCTGCCGGTCGGAGGGAGGTTGAAAGTTTTTCACCAAAGGTGGCCTCTCATAACCTCCGATCAGTGGGTTCTTCAAATAGTCCGGCAAGGATACACCCTCAATTTGGCTTCAAAACCTCCAAATTGCCCACCGGGAGCTCAGTCCTACAGCTTCCATCACAAGCAGGTACTTGCAGAGGAACTCTCCGCCCTTCTCAGCGCCAATGCGGTCGAGCCCGTGCCATCCGGGCAGGAAGGGCTGGGATTCTATTCCAGGTACTTCCTTGTGGAAAAGAAAACAGGGGGGATGTGTCCCATCCTAGACCTAAGGGCCCTGAACAAATATCTGGTCAAAGAAAAGTTCAGGATGCTTTCCCTGGGCACCCTTCTCCCCATGATTCAGGAAAACGATTGGCTATGCTCTCTGGACTTGAAGGACGCCTACACGCACATCCCGATACTGCCAGCTCACAGACAGTATCTGCGATTTCAGCTGGGCACACGTCACTTCCAGTACTGTGTGCTACCCTTTGGGCTCGCCTCTGCGCCCAGAGTGTTCACGAAGTGCTTGGCTGTAGTAGCAGCGGCACTTCGCAGGCTGGGGGTGCATGTGTTCCCATATCTCGACGATTGGCTGGTGAAGAACACATCCGAGGCAGGAGCTCTACAGTCCATGCAGATGACTATTTGCCTCCTGGAGCTGCTGGGGTTTGTGATAAATTACCCAAAGTCCCACCTTCTCCCAGTGCAGAAACTCGAATTCATAGGAGCTCTGCTGGATTCACGGACGGCTCGCACCTATCTCCCAGAGACGAGAGCCAACAACTTGTTGTCCCTTGTCTCGCGGGTGCGAGCGTCCCAGCAGATCACAGCTCGGCAGATGTTGAGATTGCTGGGCCACATGGTCTCCACAGTTCATGTGACTCCCATGGCCCGCCTGCACATGAGGTCTGCTCAATGGACCCTAGCTTCCCAGTGGTTTCAGGCTGCTGGGGATCTAGAAGACGTGATCCACCTGTCCACGAGTTTTCTCAAATCCCTGTATTGGTGGACGATTTGGTCCAATTTGACTCTGGGACGTCCTTTCCAAATTCCTCAGCCACAAAAAGTGCTGACCACGGATGCGTCTCTCCTGGGGTGGGGAGCTCATGTCGACGGGCTTCACACCCAAGGAAGCTGGTCCCTCCAGGAACGCGATCTGCAGATCAATCTCCTGGAGCTACGAGCGGTCTGGAACGCTCTGAAGGCTTTCAGAGATCGGCTGTCCCACCAAATTATCCAAATTCAGACAGACAACCAGGTTGCCATGTATTACATCAACAAGCAGGGGGGCACCGGATCTCGCCCCCTGTGTCAGGAAGCCGTCAGCATGTGGCTCTGGGCTCGCCGTCACGGCATGGTGCTCCAAGCCACATATCTGGCAGGCGTAAACAACAGTCTGGCCGACAGGTTGAGCAGGATTATGCAACCTCACGAGTGGTCGCTCAATTCCCGTGTGGTGCGACAGATCTTCCAGGTGTGGGGCACCCCCTTGGTAGATCTCTTTGCATCTCGAGCCAACCACAAAGTCCCTCAGTTCTGTTCCAGGCTTCAGGCCCACGGCAGACTGGCATCGGATGCCTTCCTCCTGGACTGGGGGGAGGGTCTGCTGTATGCTTATCCTCCCATACCTCTGGTGGGGAAGACTTTGTTGAAACTCAAGCAAGACCGAGGCACCATGATTCTGATTGCTCCTTTTTGGCCGCGTCAGATCTGGTTCCCTCTTCTTCTGGAGTTGTCCTCCGAAGAACCCTGGAGATTGGAGTGTTTTCCGACCCTCATCACACAGGACGAAGGGGCGCTTCTGCATCCCAACCTCCGGTCTCTGGCTCTCACGGCCTGGATGTTGAGAGCGTAGACTTTGCCTCTTTTGGGTCTGTCAGAGGGTGTCTCCCGCATCTTGCTTGCTTCCAGGAAAGATTCCACTAAGAGGAGTTACTTCTTTCTATGGAGGAGGTTTGCCGTCTGGTGTGACAGCAAGGCCCTAGATCCTCGCTCTTGTCCTACACAGACCCTGCTTGAATACCTTCTGCACTTGTCTGAGTCTGGTCTCAAGACCAACTCTGTAAGGGTTCACCTTAGTGCAATTAGTGCATACCATTACCGTGTGGAAGGTAAGCCGATCTCAGGACAGCCTTTAGTTGTTCGCTTCATGAGAGGTTTGCTTTTGTCAAAGCCCCCTGTCAAGCCTCCTACAGTGTCATGGGATCTCAATGTCGTTCTCACCCAGCTGATGAAACCTCCTTTTGAGCCACTGAACTCCTGCCATCTGAAGTACTTGACTTGGAAGGTCATTTTCTTGGTGGCAGTTACTTCAGCTCGTAGAGTCAGTGAGCTTCAGGCCCTGGTAGCCCAGGCCCCTTACACCAAATTTCATCATAACAGAGTAGTCCTCCGCACTCACCCTAAGTTCTTGCCAAAGGTCGTGTCGGAGTTCCATCTGAACCAGTCAATTGTCTTGCCAACATTCTTTCCCCGTCCTCATTCCTGCCCTGCTGAACGTCAGCTGCACACATTGGACTGCAAGAGAGCATTGGCCTTCTATCTGGAGCGGACACAGCCCAACAGACAGTCCGCCCAATTGTTTGTTTCTTTTGATCCCAACAGGAGGGGAGTGGCTGTGGGAAAACGCACCATATCCAATTGGCTAGCAGATTGCATTTCCTTCACTTACGCCCAGGCTGGGCTGGCTCTTGAGGGTCATGTCACAGCTTATAATGTTAGAGCCATGGCAGCGTCGGTAGCCCACTTGAAGTCAGCCACTATTGAAGAGATTTGCAAAGCTGCGACGTGGTCATCTGTCCACACATTCACATCTCATTACTGCCTGCAGCAGGATACCCGACGCGACAGTTGGTTCGGGCAGTCAGTGCTTCAGAATCTGTTCGGGGTTTAGAATCCAATTCCCCCCCCTAGGCCCATGTTTGTACTGTTCCAGGCTGCACTCTCAGTTAGTTGGTAAATTTTTTAGGTCAATCTCAGTTATGTCCTCGCCGTTGCGAGGCCCAATTGACCATGGTTGTTGTTTTGAGTGAGCCTGGGGGCTAGGGATACCCCATCAGTGAGAACAAGCAGCCTGCTTGTCCTCGGAGAAAGCGAATGCTACATACCTTTAGAAGGTATTCTCCGAGGACAGCAGGCTGATTGTTCTCACAAACCCGCCCGCCTCCCCTTTGGAGTTGTGTCTTCCCTTCTCTTTGTCTTGCTACATATGAGACTGGCTGGCACGAGCCGGTTCGGGCGGGAAGACGGCCGCGCATGCGCGGTTCGCATCGGCGCGCGAGGGCTAGCAAAGGACTTTGCTAGAGAAGTGTTCCGATTGGAGGGGCTGCCGTGGACGTCACCCATCAGTGAGAACAATCAGCCTGCTGTCCTCGAAGAATACCTTCTACAGGTATGTAGCATTCACTTTTCTGTTTAAGGATTTGTCACAGAAATGTTGTGTTATGATTAACTCTTTTTGTTAATGCAGTTTTACAAACAGGCGTCTGCCTGCATTTATGTTTCAATAATTTTTATTCAGAGTGCTCCATATGAAACAATCAACATTTCTTTGCACGTAATCATTTGTTTTAACAGATTTTCCTGGTAAATCAAAAACAAATACAATTCTTCATCATTTCCCCCCCCCCCCTCCTCCTCCCCCCCACTCCCCACCAGTCAACTATCATCAATTTACCCACCTTACCATTATGATTTGTATTAACAACAGTATTTAAATCCTTTAACTTTATTTAACAACAAACTAATATTGTCCTGTTGGTAGCTTAGTTGTCTGGTTCCCCTTCCTACATCTTAACAGCACAACTACCCTCCCTACTCCCCTACCCCTCTCTCTGCATTGTTAATTAGTTTCCTACGTTAAGCTCAAACAACATTTCAATCAAATGTTTAATAGATAACTTCTAGCCGCTGTCATTGTGTCCCAAAACGGACTCCACCTTTGTTGGAATTTTTTCCCTTGTTCAGAGTCAAGAGGCATTGCACCAAGTTTCTCCATACGCACCAAAACTAGCATACGTGTGCGCCATTGTTGCTTGGTTGGGTATCTATTTGTTAGCCATTCAGCCAAAATAACTTGTTTTCCAATTATTACAGATCTCTTCACAAATGCCTTATATCCTTTCCTCAATGAAGGGCCAAGGTCTAGACCTCCAAACAGCATAGTCGGATCACTCCTCCAGGTCTGCCCCCACATGCCAGAAACGTATGTTGTTATCATTGACCAAAATTTCTGGATACCCATGCATGTCCAGAACATGTGGCCCAACGTTGCTCCGCTGTGTCCGCATTTTGGGCACTCCCCCCATGGGGAGAGCCCCATATGGAATGCCCGTCTTGGTGGTATATATATACGCAGAGCCATTTTATACTGCAATTCCCAATGTAAGGTCCAATTTGTAGTTTTCCTAATCTCCGATAAGTGCGCTCTGAACAATGTCTCTTGTATCGTTACTTGTAAATCCGTGGACCATCGTTGTGCCAATCTGTGGAACTCCAATTCCGGCGTTGTCTCTCGTATCTGTCGATGGTGAAACGACATGGGTACTCGTTGTTGCGATCCCAAAGAAAAAATTGAAGATAACTCCTCCTGAACATCTTCTGTTAGTGATGTCCATGGTAGAGTAGACACGTAATGGCTCAATTGCATATAATAAAATTTGTCTTTATTTGGTAGGTCATATTCCCGTTGCAGGTCTGCAAATGATCTCATATGACCTTCCTTGGTTACTACCTGCAGTAGATAGACAACTCCTTTCTTTCGCCAGTTTTTAAAGGTGGCATACATCTGACCAGGTGCAAAGGCTGGATTGTCACATATTGACAAGAACGGTGTAACTTTTGCTGAGAAGCCATATAGGCGACATATCCATTTCCAAGTTGCCCGTGCATTTCCCATAATTCCAGAGTGCTGTAAAGCATATGGTACTCTCATCTCGGTCCCATGTAAAAAATTACTGAAATGAATCTTTGGTATTAGATCCAGCTCCATGTTGGTATTTGCATAGTCCTCAGTTGTCCGGTACCAGTCATTGATAACCCTCATGCCTGCAGCTATGCCCAGGTACCTTAGATTTAACAATCCCAGGCCTCCGTATTCTACTGGGATACTTAATATTGAAATGGAGAGACGAGCCTTCTTCCTTTTCCAAAGAAACTTTTGTAACATTGTATTGAAGGTACGTTCATCCCTTTGCTTCAAGTATATTGGGATCGTTTGAAAGGTATATGTCCATTTTGGTGCTATTATCATGTTATATAGAGCTATGCGCCCCAGCAACGATATAGGTAGTTCAGTCCAAGCTTGCAGCTTCGTTTTACTATCTGACATCAATCGTTGTATATTTAACTCATATAAATCTTCTAATCTGGCTGGGACACACACTCCCAAATATTTAATGTGTGTGGCCGCCCAGGTGAATGGTATTGTACGCTTCCAGTTGGTATTGCTGTCCGCTACCACTTCCAAAGCTGATGACTTTGTTAGGTTTAGCTTAAATCCTGATAGTTGCCCGAATTTTTCTAGTTCTTCCAGTAGTTTTTCTATAGATCTTGTTGGGGCAGTCGTTGTCATTAGCAGATCGCCCGCAAATGCCAATACTTTTACTTCTTTTCCTGCCACTTGGACTCCCTTGATATCTGTCTGCATCCTAAGTGCACATAATAATGGTTCTATGGACAACACAAATAGTGCGGGCGAGAGGGGACAGCCCTGTCTTGTGCCCCTCATTATATCAAACTCAGGCTCCTTTATACCATTTACTAACACATTTGCCCCAGGGTTGCTATATAGGGCTTGTACAGCTTGTTGAAACCATCCCGTTATTCCCATTGCTGTTAATGTGTGAAATAGGTATTCCCATCCAACACGATCGAATGCCTTGTCAGCGTCTAGGCTGACTACTACTGCCGGTGTTCTATTTTCCTGGCATGTTGCCATTGCTAGTAATAGACGTCTAACATTGTGTGTCGCCTGCCTTCCTTTAATGAACCCCACCTGATCTTTATCCACCAGCTTAGGCAGGTATTGAGCGAGTCTGGTAGCTAGCATACCTGCCAGCAATTTGATATCTACGTTCAGTAACGAGATAGGTCTATAATCTTCTGGTTTATCTAAGGTTTTTCCAGGTTTAGGTATCAAAGTAATGAGGGCCCTGTTGGCATATTGTGGGAATTGTCCTTTGTCTATAACCGTTTCATAGTATGCCAACAATGCCATATAGGCCTCAGCCGGTATGGTTTTATAGTATTCTCCCATGTACCCATCTGGGCCAGGGGCAGATCTTAATTTCAATCTTTTAATAGCCTGTTGTAATTCTTTTAGTGTTAGGGGGGCATTAAGGCTATCAATTTCCTCCTGCGCCAGAGTCTTAAGTCCTGCATTTTGTAAATAGGTTTGTATTTCCTGTGGGTTTGGTGGTGCTGCAGCGCTATATAGGGAGGTAAAATATTTCGTAAAAAGTTGTCCAATTTCTTTTTGACTTGTTGTGAGTTTACCCGTGTCGTCCTTTAATGAGGCCACCGTTCGTGTCCCTCCCCAATTTTTTATCACCTTTGCCAATAATCTGCCTGATTTATTGCCGTAGCGGTGTAGCCTATATTTGTAATAAATGAGGGCTCTAGTTTCAGTTTCATGGATTAGTGAATTTGGAGTATTCTGTACTGTTTTCAGTGTCTCCAGTGATCTTGGTGTGGGGTGACGTATGTATGTACTTTTGGCTTTTCTAAACTGTTTTTCTAGTTGCAATATACTAGCCGCCCTGCGCTTCTTTCTTGCGCTACAATATGCAATAATATCTCCTCTGAGGACCGCCTTAGAGGCCGACCAATATAGTATGGGGTCTACTAAAGCATGTTCCCCGTTATATTTTCCATATTCTTCCCATTTATTTATTAAGTACTTCCTTAGTTGTGGGTCTGTGTGTAAGTATGCTGGGTATCTCCATCCTGCACCTCCCAACTCGTCCATCGGAGCTTCCAGGTCCACCCAAACAGGTGCATGGTCTGAAATTTCCTCTGGCCCTATCAAGGTTGCCTTTACCATAGGGAATATTGGGTGTTCCATTAATATGTAATCTAATCTCGCTAAAGTACCATGGGCACGTGATCTATGGGTAAAGTCTCTTTCTCCAGGGTGAAAGGTTCTCCAGACATCCACCAAATTCAGTGTTTTCATGAACCTCTGAAGTTCTCCAGCCCTCTGTCCTGAATAGTGTACCGAATTTGGTTTTGATGAATCTTCCTTAGGATCCCGAACTCAGTTAAAATCTCCTAAAACTATCAGGTTTTTACTTTGCAAGCATTTGTTCCCCAGGGAACCAAAAAATTTTGGATCATGTTCATTGGGACCATAGACCACCACCAACGAAATTTCCACCCCTTGTAGCCATATTTTCAATATAATATTTCGCCCCCCCTCCCCTTTTTCCACCTTAGTTACTTTGTATGATAGTCCTTTCCTGAATAATATTGCTATTCCACCTTTCCGTCCCTTTGATGTCACCGCATAACACTCGCCCACCCAATTCCGTTGTAATTTTGCGTGTTCTAAATCGCTTAATCTCGTTTCTTGAAGACAGGCTATGTCCGCTTTTTGTCTTTTTAAAAACTGTAATATTTTATTTCTTTTTATGGGGGACGTTATGCCCCCCACATTCCAAGTTATTATCCTCACTGGCATAATGTTATTCTATAGTTATTATTTCTATTTTTAAAATCGTCTTTTATCTCATTAGTAAAGTAAGTTTGGATTTTTTCTTGGTATTTTCTACTCTTTATTCCCTGAAACCTTTTTAGATGTCTGAGATCTATCAATGTTGTGCATCCTTGATCCTGCAGAGAGATCCCACCCTTTCCCTCCCTTACCCAACCCCCCTTTTCCAAGTTCTCCCCTACCCCACTAGCACCCTGTCTCATCCCCAAGTTTCCTTAGTAAGATGAGATCGACCCCGGATTCGGCCGGAGACCCCAGCTCCGCTATTGTTATATCTTTATATGTACTCATGACCATTGTTATATCACTTTGTTTACCTTTACCCCAAGGACCATTTTATCATTGTGCACTTAGGACCGTTTCAATCTACTTCTATTACCTTGTTTTCTGTTAGTTGTTTCCGGGCTTCTTGTACTGTTGTAAAAGTTTGCCATTTATCCTGATAGAAAACTTTTAGCTGGGCTGGGTACTGCAGAGCAAATTTTATTTTCTGATTTGCTAGTTTTGCGCACAATGGATGGTATAACTTCCGTTTTTCTTGCACCAGCGATGAGAAGTCTTGAAATATTAGGACACTCTGGCCGTTATATTTGAGAGTGTTTCTTTTAATTTTAAAGCCTTGGATGACTTCTACTTTGTGTTTGTAGTTCAAAAGTTTTGCAATAATTACCCTCGGTCTGTTTCGATCCGGCATTTTCCGGCCTACCCGGTGTGCCCGTTCAATCACAAAGGGGCCCATAGTGTCTGTTATCGCAAGTTCTTTAGATAACCAGTTTTCTAACCATGTGTCCAAGTTCCGTTCTGGAAGACCTTCATCGAGTCCTACGATCCTGATATTATTCCTGCGCGCTCTGTTTTCATATTCATCAAGTAAGTCCTTTTGTTCTTTCAGCTGCTGGCGCAGGTTAGCAATGTCGGGTCCATACTCCCTTGCTTCATCTTCCGTTGCCGACGTTCTCGCTTCCAAGTCCCCCACTCGAATTTCAATACCATCTAGCTTGGTTTGATAAGCTTCTAATTTAGCTGTTAACTGGGACCATTTTGGTGTCCATGCTTTTTCAATTGCCTGTGTCAGCTGCGTAAGTTGTACCTCCGTGAATGAGGCCCCTGGCGGGGTCGAATCATCCGCCATCTTGGCGTCTCCGCTGTTCGCTTTTGTTTTTTCTTTTTTTAAACTTTTTTGTGCCATTCCTGTTGGTGAGGTAATAAGGAACTTTTCCATATACTAGTTTTGATCCTTGGGGCTTCTTTTCCTTTTATTCAGCGATATTTCGGAGCTGGGTGCCTCGGAGCTTCGGTAGTGCTGTTCCTTAGCTCATGACGTCACCGGAAGTCTCCCTGCCTGCATTTATTAGGTGGCATAGTATTGACCCCTACACCAGTGACAGAGGGTGCTGATTTAACTAGGGTGGACAACTTTAGACCGTTAGCCAGTATCCTTGGCTTTCTAAACTTCTTGAGCCATTGGTAAGTTAATTATGGTGAAACTTTAGAATGTTTGCATTCAACACAGTTTGAATTTAGAGCTATACAGAGCACAAAAGCTTTGCTTCTTACCTTAACTTCTGAAATCAAAAAATATTTGAGCCAAGATCCACAAGTGTTTTTATTGCAATTTGACATTTTGGTGGCGTTTGATACCATTTCAATTGCTTGTTGCTGGGGAGAATTGGGTTTCCAGAAATAAATTGAATTAGTTTACTATTTTTTTTATTGTAAAAGGAATTATTGTGTACAGAAATTGGGTTTAAAATCTTTCACCTGGCATTTCCAGTGTGGAGTCCCTCAGGGATCACCCTTGGCCCCATTATTTCTTTTTAACATCTATTTGTTTATTATTTATTTATTTTGTAGCAGGATTTGGGACTATCATGCTGATAATATGTTTGTAGGATGATTTGCTGCAAACATTGGATAAGTTGAGGAATAATATTGATCTGGTTGAAAAGTGGATTTGGGGATATTTGTTAAAACTTTTTTTTTTAATTTTTTTATATTTATTCATTTATAATCAATTTTACAAGATTTCTCTTGAACCAAGTAATGCAGACAATAAGGGGGAAATTCTATAAATGGTGTCTTAAAAATTGGTGCCGTAAAACCACACAGTTAGCATGATTCTATAAACTACGGCTGGAGTTCTGCGCTGTGAAGCTGCAAGGGAGGAGTATAGTGTGATGACAAATGCCACTAAAGAACAGCATGCTGCTGTATGATGATGTGCTCAGTTGAAGTTTTTTGGGAGATGATTCTTTTTTGTATTGCTGGAAGAGGAGAATGTTGTGACCAGTGGTACAACCAGTTTCCTGCCATCTTTCATGTTGCCAAGAGATGGCGCAGTGCTCATTGTGATATTTGTTTATGGGCGCTTTTTGTCTTCGGAGTTTGACAACAGTTTTCTTAACCTACAGGTACAGCATGAATGAACGCTGCAGAGTCAATAAGGTTCTGCCATTCTGTTCTAGCCCCCAGCAAAGCCTGTGAGCCAAACCCTGTTTCACTGTACTGTTTTCTCAAGGAAAGGCATACTTATCTGCTTGGAACTGCCATGCCAACTGCTCCCGAATCAAAAGAAACATTTTGTTTTGACTCTCCCTTTCCAAAGTGCTCTGGAATAATTCAAATTCTTGTCAACAAAAGAACAGTGAAATAGACATATACAGGCTGATATTCAAAAGATTTATGTGGTGAAAATGGACTTTTAATCACATACATCTAACTAGTTAAATCCTCCTTAAGTCTGACTTGGGTCTATCCACACAAAAACGTTGAGTGCACAGAGTTAGCCAGACAAAATAAGGAGTTGCATGAATTTTTCAAATTTATAAAGATAGTTACTAATGTGCACTAACGTCATTACCACACATTGTTTTACCGCCAATCCTATTTTTTTCACCAGGAGCTAGTTACTAAAAATGCACATTAATGACATTAACATACAACAGTACTGCACGTTAGTCACTATCCCCATCAGTGTATTAGTACTACATTCAGCGTGTAGGAGAAAATTCTATAAGGAGCCACATAAACCTAGATAGCATGTGGGTGTATAAATGCCAGTATCCTAGTCATTTATAGCTTGTGATTATTTAAATGTCAGTATTTTATTCATTTATTGTATTTGGGTGTGCAAATGCCAGTTTATTTAGTCATTTATTGTATTTGGGTGTGTAAATGTCAGTATTTTAGTCATTTATTGCTTGTGGGTGTGTAAATGTCAATAATTTAGTCTAAATCAAATTGAATTAGTTTTATCACTTTGACATTACTATAGATAGTGTTTAACTACCCCTCTATAGACCCCCGTGGGATCCTTCCACACGGAGGTGTACAGAGGGTCTGTTCTTCTATGATCTTGTGGACCGCCTCCCTGAATTGCAGCGATACTCCTGCCCATGGGTATCGCTGTTGAGGAGGCATCAGAAGGCTCAGTTCAGATCTTATTCCCATGACCACAGCTTTCTGTCTCTTTGGATCTAAATGAATCTTTGGCTATTTATGTTCAGTGAGAAATCTTACTTGTGGATTGAAATTCCATGTGCAAAGGGGAAAAGGATAGTGATAGGAGTGTACTACCGTCCGCCTGGCCAGGACGAACAGACGGATGCGGAAATGTTAAAGGAAATCAGGGACGCAAACAAACTGGGCAACACAATAATAATGGGGGATTTCAATTACCCGCATATAGACTGGGGTAATGTAACATCTGTACACGCAAGGGACATAAGATTTCTTGATGAAATCAAGGACAGCTTCATGGAACAGCTAGTTCAGGAGCCGACAAGAGAAGGAAAAATACTAGACTTAGTCCTTAGTGGTGCTCATGATCTAGTGCAGGGGGTAACGATACGAGGGCCGCTTGATAACAGTGATCATAATATGATCGGTTTTGATATTGGCATTGAAGGAAGTGAAACTAGGAAATCAAGTACGCTAGCGTTTAACTATAGAAAAGGTGATTACGACAAAATGAGAAAAATGGTGAAAAAAAGACTGAAAGGAGCAGCTCGCAGAGTAAAAAACTTGCATCAGGCGTGGATGCTGTTTAAAAACACCATCCTGGAGGTTCAGGACAAATATATTCCACGTATTAGAAAAAAGGGAAAAAAGACTAAACGTCAGCCGGCGTGGCTAAACAGTAAGATAAAGGAAATCATTAGAGCCAAAAAACAATCCTTCAGAAAGTGGAGAAGAGAACCAACTGAAAGTAACAGGATAGATCATAAGGAATGCCAAGCCAAATGCAAAGCGGAGATAAGGAGGGCAAAAAAGGACTTTGAGAAGAAATTAGCGTTGGAAGCAAAAATACATAGTAAAAACTTTTTTAGATACATTAAAAGCAGGAAACCGGCCAAAGAGTCGGTTGGGCCGCTGGACGAAAATGGTGTTAAAGGGGCGATCAAGGAGGACAAAGCCGTAGCGGAGAAATTAAATGAATTCTTTGCTTCGGTCTTCACCGAGGAGGATTTGGGGGGGACACCGGTGCCGGAAAGAATATTTGAAGCGGGGGAGTCGGAGAAACTAAACAAATTCTCTGTAACCTTGGAGGATGTAATGGGTCAGTTCAGCAAGCTGAAGAGTAGTAAATCACCGGGACCTGATGGTATTCATCCCAGAGTATTAATAGAACTAAAAAATGAACTTGCGGAGCTACTGTTAGAAATATGCAATCTGTCCCTAAAATCGAGTGTAATACCGGAAGACTGGAGGGTAGCCAATGTTACTCCGATTTTTAAGAAAGGTTCCAGAGGAGATCCGGGAAATTATAGACCGGTGAGTCTGACGTCGGTGCCGGGCAAGATGGTGGAGGCTATTATTAAGAATAAAATTGCAGAGCATATACAAAAACATGGACTGATGAGACAAAGTCAGCACGGATTTAGTGAAGGGAAGTCTTGCCTCACCAATCTAATGCATTTTTTTGAGGGGGTAAGCAAACATGTGGACAATGGGGAGCCGGTTGATATTGTATATCTGGATTTTCAGAAGGCGTTTGACAAAGTGCCGCACGAAAGACTCCTGAAGAAATTGCAGAGTCATGGAATCGGAGGTAGGGTATTATTATGGATTAAGAACTGGTTGAAAGATAGGAAGCAGAGAGTAGGATTGCGTGGCCAGTATTCTCAGTGGAGGAGGGTAGTTAGTGGGGTCCCGCAGGGGTCTGTGCTGGGTCCGTTGCTTTTTAATGTATTTATAAATGACCTAGAGATGGGAATAACTAGTGAGGTAATTAAATTCGCCGATGACACAAAATTATTCAGGGTCGTCAAGTCACAGGAGGAATGTGAACGATTACAGGAGGACCTTGCGAGACTGGGAGAATGGGCGTGCAAGTGGCAGATGAAGTTCAATGTTGACAAGTGCAAAGTGATGCATGTGGGTAAGAGGAACCCGAATTATAGCTACGTCTTGCAAGGTTCCGCGTTAGGAGTTACGGATCAAGAAAGGGATCTGGGTGTCGTCGTCGATGATACGCTGAAACCTTCTGCTCAGTGTGCTGCTGCGGCTAGGAAAGCGAATAGAATGTTGGGTGTTATTAAGAAGGGTATGGAGTCCAGGTGTGCGGATGTTATAATGCCGTTGTATCGCTCCATGGTGCGACCGCACCTGGAGTATTGTGTTCAGTACTGGTCTCCGTATCTCAAAAAAGATATAGTAGAATTGGAAAAGGTACAGCGAAGGGCGACGAAAATGATAGTGGGGATGGGACGACTTTCCTATGAAGAGAGGCTGAGAAGGCTAGGGCTTTTCAGCTTGGAGAAGAGACGGCTGAGGGGAGATATGATAGAAGTGTATAAAATAATGAGTGGAATGGATCGGGTGGATGTGAAGCGACTGTTCACGCTATCCAAAAATACTAGGACTAGAGGGCATGAGTTGAAGCTACAGTGTGGTAAATTTAAAACGAATCGGAGAAAATTTTTCTTCACCCAACGTGTAATTAGACTCTGGAATTCATTGCCGGAGAACGTGGTACGGGCGGTTAGCTTGACGGAGTTTAAAAAGGGGTTAGATAGATTCCTAAAGGACAAGTCCATAGACCGCTATTAAATGGACTGGAAAAATTCCTCATTTTTAGGTATAACTTGTCTGGAATGTTTTTACGTTTGGGGAGCGTGCCAGGTGCCCTTGACCTGGATTGGCCACTGTCGGTGACAGGATGCTGGGCTAGATGGACCTTTGGTCTTTCCCAGTATGGCACTACTTATGTACTTATGTACTTATGTGTGTGTGTGTGTTAGTTTGCAAAACAGATAGAAGATAGAGAATAAATTGAAGCAAGGACAGAAACAGTGTAGTTAAAGAAATAGTCTTTTTATTCTTACCAAATCAGACTTTAATCAGATACATTCATCAGACAAATTCTGGGTTCAACTGACCGGAGCTCTGCGTCCTAGATGCGTTGGGGAGAACCTCCGAAATATGCTTGGGTGACCAGTCCTTATATACCATCTGGTCCCCATACAAGTCTATTGAGAGGGACTTTTTCTCTAATCTTGCTCAATCTCTCTGAATCATACCCGGTCAGGTGCCCTTCTTTCCGTTTTAGCTATTGCAAGTTATTGTGCAATTTCCTTTTTTGTAAACACTTCCCTAGATACGGACATCCAAACATCCAAACATTAGCTATTGCAAGCTATTGTGTAATTTCCTTTTCTGTAAACACTTTGTTCTTATGAAGATACTGTATCTAAATATGGATATATCAATTTCATAACATCTTGTGATCTGGGTGCCAACTTATTAAAGACAGACTCCGTGTTATGAACCAAACTTCTTATCATTTCTGTCTTTAATTTCTACATCATGTGTGTTACACTCAATTTGGAAGTTGCACCAGGTTTCATTAGAACTCACCAAGCAGTCCTTGCTCTTGCAGGCTCTCTGCTATAAGGCCATCATCTTGTTATCAGGCCTAGTCAGTGCTTTTCAGCTGTTTAAAGCTATGTAGCTTGGCCCACCACTATTCCAGTGGATAGGTCTCAAAGTAGAACACATATTAACCTGCAGGAAAAGCAAGTCCTTGCTCAGCCAGTCATAGATTTTTAAACCTTGCTGGTATTTTTACAGCCTGAGTCCTAAAATCTGGCCTTCCACCCTTCCAGTGGGCATCCAGTGAGGGCCTCTTGCTGTACTATAATTATACATTCCCCACTTGTCACCCCCTCTGAGGAGGGGTGACACAAAGCTCGTCAAGCTTGTCATCATCCATTCCAGAAGGTGGCAAGCTATCAAACTAGAGGGGGAGTTTTGGTCTTACAAATTTCTTACAAATTGCTAGAAGGTATGATGCAAGACAGGAAACTTCATTCTCAGGTGATATATTATTTGGGCATATGGAATTCCCTTTAGATTACCCCACCCCTTGGGCTTAATCCTGATGTCATCTCTCTTGAGGTTTTATGAATGGGACAAATCCATGAGTTCATCTACAAAATCCCATGAAGTATAGGTATGCGGGTAATAGCAATTTCAGGTGGATCATACTAATAAACACTTTCAGGTCTTTCTATGGCGTCTATTATATCTGTTGCATAGCGCATGGAGAGATAATCTAATGTATCTATCTCAGTGGTCCTCGGAAGGAATAGTGGTTTTGATTAAGCATTGTTATGGTGGCTCAACAAATATATGGTTAGTACTCAGATTGCAGGCTGTTTTAGGTTGTAGGTATTCAGAATCCTTAAACAGGTCGGAATGCCTGGACCTTACTATTACTCATCATTGGCATCCAATCATGAGCACTAAAAAGTGGATAGCAAGTATGAGGTTGCCTTATACAGCAAAAAAATGGTCAATCCTAAGAAAATTTATATTAACAAAGGTCATGCATGACATATGCATAATGACCTGGAAGTATGGGAAGCATTTCATATATCCGTTACCCCACTTGGAGCTTAGTCAAACCTACAGAAAGACATGCAGCTTAAGTAAGCCTACACCAAAGTTAAACAATTGCATAACTGGTTGATACTAACAGGGTTTACACCTACATTATGATATCATAGTCAGTATTAGGGTTTGATGTTACCCCTGTGTCTGAGCAATATCAACTTCAATTTAAATTACATAAACAGAAATAACGGGGAAACTCTTAGAAAAACATTTAGAACAATAAAGGAAATAATAGGAAAATAAAAATAAAACCTTTTCAATATATAGACAGGATTACTGCTAAACTGAAAATAAAACAAAATATGAATCTATAATGTCCATAAACAGCAACAGTAAATCTCAAATTAAGTATCCGTTCTGAATTCTCTTTCATCGATCATGGTTGAGGCGGTGGAAGCGCTGAAGAATCTAGACGGAGATCTGGAAGATCTAACAGGGCTGGGTTTTCAGGCTGGCCTGCTGAAGGAAGTGACCGGTCTTGAGATGGTTAGGCTGGTAACATCTGGTTCTGCGGGTGAGTAAACCCGTATATCATGGACCCAAAACTTGTGGTCCAGTAGTTTGCAAGGTGTAAAGATTATTGCCACAACCTTGGGGGATCTAACTGTATGCCTGAATGATACATTGCTATATCTTGGTGGGCATAATCAGCGTGAACTGAATAAGCAAAAATAATATATAGATGTCAAGAGACATGAAAGACAATGTAAACATGGAGAAAACAGTGCTAATTAAGTGCAAAAACAAAAGCGAAACCATAAGGGTACAATAACGAAATTTACATAAATAGCAATAGTATATATGAAATTATATCTCCTGATTGATAGGGGTCAGAGCTTCAACTTCAACCCTCTTAATACTAGGAATTGGGATTTGCATAATATATCCCCACTTCTGGCTTGCATAATGTGCAAGACAGATTGGTAATCATTACGAAGAGATGATCAAATAACAATGGTAAAGTTTATGGAACAAAAGAAAAGAGTACAAATAAACTAACAATAAAAATTGATTGTTCGAGTTATTGATGTATGGAGGGTCAAAATATGGTGAACAAAAATAGGCAAAAGGCACGGATAATGCGTTGCAATCTATGGCCAGTAGGTATGGAATCTTCACCTGCGATGACTACCATTCACCAAGGGTTGAGCCCTCAGCTGCAGGAGGCCAGCAGGACTTACGAGCTAGATGATTCAAAAAGAAGGGTAGCTTAGGAAATAGTCATAGTCATAGTCAAAGCAGAAGACTAATGTGCAGAACTCATAAACTAGTCCTGGTGATGGAATTATCTTCTGGAATCATGGTCTTTGTCTGTTGTAACAGAGAGCTCATACGTAAAGTGCCATGTAGGTTCTGGAAAAGATGAGCCTATTTCAGTCAAGGGGTTAGGAGGCGAGTCGTGGGTATAAATGGGGGCCAGGAAGGAGGCAAGGTAAGAAACAAAGCACCGAGAATGAAAAATGTAAAATAAAATAAAAAAATTTTAGAAAACCACCCTGAAGGGTGTAAGGTAAAAATAGGCTTACAAAAAAATAAATAAATAAAAGAAATAAAAATAAAACAAAATATTATACATCTGAATTGCAGCAAGGCATATTCAGATGGCAATGCAAGAAAAGGGTTCTTGAAAAAGATAAATTGAAGAAAAAAAAACTTTCAAAAGTGCAGCCACCCTTGATTGACCTTCACATAGAGTTTAAGTAACCCTTTTCAATCAGACAAGGAAGTAGGAAGAAGCATATCGCTTCAAGACAAAACCACCACGTGGCAAGAGTTAGTTGAAGCAAGGTGTTAGTTAAATACACAAAGCATAAATTCCAGGACCGCTGCACACAAATAGTTTATACCAGTTTTTCTCACAATCACTCGCAGTGAAAGACAGAGAGATAAAAAGAGCAATAGTTGGCATTCCAGGGGTTATTGTGATAACCTGTTTTAAATAGAAAGGAATCAGAAAGTGGAGTGCATAAATTTCATCATTTATGTCTGAAAGCTTCACCAACTCTCTGTTCGAGAATACTACAAAATCTATGATTAGCGCAAAATGTTCCCCCAAATGGCCAGTTCAAGGGAATATTTCTCGCATTTATTCCATATAACGGATAGTGGTTATTAAATATTTCTTCTTTCTTAGACAAGTAAATAATGAAAAGCTTTCTGATATCACACATACCATAAAGAGATTTCAAAAATGAAGGCTTTATATTCATGAAAAAAACTAAAGAAGTGAATGTCACATCAATTTAAACAGCGCAACAGTCAAAGCAGTAAACATTTTAACAATGAGCAATACACAGCTTTTATTTAAAAGGGATCCCGTATAAAGTATAAAGTAAAATGGCATAAATAAGTCATCCCTGCAGTTGATAAGAACTCCCCAGGGAAGGTATGCATAAAAGCAAATAAATAGCTTGCTGACTCATTTAGGTCATTTTTATGGTACCATAAATATACACTTGCAATTAAACCTTTAAAAGTATAGAATAAAGAACAGGGTTATTATCAGACCTATATCACCTATAACAAAGACAGAAACATCATACCAACACACATAATAACGGTTTCAGGGTACTAAGTGAGAAGCTCAATAGTGTGAGTAAGTGTGAGCAACAAAATCATGGTGTCTCCAAAATCAGTTCAGGTTCGGATTAGTCACTATAGACGGGTGAGGTGGGCGACTTTGATTTCTGGGCCAATGTTGAACTGGCAGAAGACATTCAGATGCATAATGTCCAATTCGACGGCACCGGAAACATGCCACACTAGCACGGCGATAGGGACTAGATTGGGAATCCTGGTTTCCAGCTTTAAGGCCTCTGCGATTGTCAGCATACCTGAATTGGGGGTTATGTTTTTCATAATCTGGTAAATCAGGGTAAACACGAGGGCAAGTAGTAGGTGAACTGGAACTAAGGGTAGCAGGGTACCTAGTGCCATGAGGAGAGGAAAGCAAATATAGGGTGGACGTGGTGCTGGAACTAGAAGGTGTGGAGGGGCTGATCTCAGAGGACATCTTAGCCTTCAAATCAGCAATCCGCAACATTGTGAGATTCCTGTGCAAAACCTGGTCCCGGCGGACCTCTCTTCGCCTATTCTCAATTAGTTGCCTACAATAGTGAAGGATATGTTCCCGAACCTGTGGCCATTCCATGTGTTGTAAACCTATCGTCTTATCTAGATTCTTCCTGACCTTAGAGGGTAAGGTCTGTTTAAGTAAGTAATAGAATACAGGGAGAGCGTTGTCTGAGTCAAATCTTTCCTCAATCTCATCATGAAACAACTGCTGCATCCTAATTAGGTAAGCTTCAATCAGTTCTGACCCCACCTCCCATCGTTGTGAAGTGATGACGGAGAAATCTTTCTGGGCAGGGAAGGAAATACGTATCTCTTGAAACAATTTTTCTTTAATCACTGACAAGGGGGTACTATCATACTGATTCTCAGTCACAAATTCAGCATAGCCTGCCTGTGTGAACAAATCAGTGATGCTAGCGTGGGCAGTCCTGCCCAATATGGCCTTCATATTTCCTACTGAAAGAGCGGTCCCTAGAGTGGCCTGTTGTAGTTTTAGTAGCCACTTGTTCCCTCCTTTAGTAATATCCAGGAGTCGCAGAACAAGGCCATTCAGCTCAGTTGCAGACAGGGGAGTAGTAATATACTCTGTATGAGGAAGACCAGCTGACATTCTATTCAGCAGGGGGAAAAGATTTGCAGCTCGGGAAAAGTTTAGCACCCTCTCCCGAGGAGGGGGTGGTGTGGGGGTGATCATATTGATTAAAATATCCAATGGTGGAATTTCAGCTACGATCTAGAACGTAGGTAGATAACTGTGGGCTAGAGCAAGTATACATCAAACCCAGGCCTAGAACCAGTGGTTTGAAGCCATAAGTTAAGGACGGGACAAAATAAGTATCAGTGATAGTTGTATAATAGTGAAAATAAATTATATAATAATTTTTTTTCAGAGCCGCTATAGAACCCAATCTAGAACACAGTCCTAGGGCCAAGGTTTCAGAGAATACAGTAGAATTATGAAAAGAGCTAGGGGCAGTACGCCAATAGTTTACAAGAGCATGCAATACTCACGTGTCTTCTATTATACTCAGATTCTGTGTAGGAGGTCTAAAATATAAATGATCAGTTGGTATAAAGATCCACATACTAGTCGACATACAGAGGAGAGGTATAGAGAATTCATATTAAGATAAAGGTAAAGATAAGAATATACGCTAGTGTGTATGCAACTATGTATAAATACTGCCTTCCAGGGTAAGCCTCTGGTCAAGAGCCAAATAAGCGCCTCATCAACCACTCTAGTCAAGAGCCCACTAAACGCTTCATCAACCACCAGGAACCAAAATACACGCATCACCGGTGCCAGGAGCCACAATACACGCTCACTGGTAGAGCCCAAAATCAGGGAGTGCACCCATCAAGGGATTCAAGTACCCGTGAAAAAGGTACCGTGAATCCGGAAGGCAGTAACCCAATGAGTTTTCACGTGCTAGGAGCCTTAAACGCATCAAAAACGCATCAACTGTGACAAGAACCCTAAACGCTTCAACAAGCTCCCACTGGGTTTTCAATTAATCAAGCTATAAATTTACGACCTCTGATTAGACTAGCTAGTAGGAAACGGTACAGAGGCGTCCCTCAGGAGTACCGGTGCTACAGGTTCTAGCCTAATTGGTAAAGAGGCAAGTGTTCTAGACTGGGGGGCCGGGCACACCCTGAAAACTGGGTGGTATTAATGGCCCAATCCCTAACAATTTAGGTACCGTCATCCATCCAAGGGACAAAAATTTTGCCCCGTAGAGGGGTATAAGCCCTTCCCCTTACCTTTCGCCGGGCATCGGTACGTAAGCCAATGGTTCTAGCGTAACACAGATAGGAATGAGAGTAAGGGTATAGTATGTATCAGGGAAGAGTCCCTAAAATACACTTCAGAAAAGGAAAAGAGGGGTGGGTGTGGATCATTAAAAGGAGTTTAGCCTGTAACAGGGAAAAAAACTTTTGGGCACCTTATGGGCGGCGGCCGATCCAGAAGACTTTAAGGATCCAGCCGCGAAACAAAAATAAAGTGTAAATATTATAAGGTAAAAATTGGGCCTATCCACTTAGTACCCAAAAACAGACACAAGAAGGGGAGAAGGAGGTGACAAACAAAACATGAAAATTAGATATACCATAACATAAGTAACATGAGAGAGACACATACTTCGTAGAAATAAAGCTTGTGATAAAGGACAAAAAAAAGACATTATAGTATGCGTAGTCCAGAATTATACCCCTAAAATGAAGGAAATAAAAGCAAATAAATGTTAATGAAATTGAATCAGAGGTAACACAGGAATGCAGTTAACTATTTAAGATCTAGTTCCCTAGTTAGGCTGCTGTCTCAATTTGGTTTTAGGCAATCCATTGTAACGTCGCAACGAAACCATTGCTAGTGGGTTTGTAAATGTAAACAATCCTGTGAGTAATACCTAAAGCAGGAAGAAAAGATGTCAACAGTTCATTAACAAAATGTGTACCATTATCAGTAGTAATCTTACCCGGGTTTTAGATTCAAAGCAGTCTAGAACTAAGTTCTGGATTCATAACGTGCTCCAGAACTATGTGCTAGAACGGCACAAATAAATAATATAGACACAGAACTAGTTGTAACATTCTTACATCAAAAAGAATCCATGATATAACATGAAACACATGTAACCAAGTCATCAGAGGACAATATAATATGTATTTGTGGCAGGCGCTAGAACGAACCATGCTCCAGAATAATGTAATGTAGAACAATGTTCCAGAGTTGGTAAGTTAGAGGGCAGGGTAACATAAGTGTAAGTTACAGGGATAACCATATAGCAACCGAAGCTACTAAGAGGGACGGGGCAATAATAAAAAACAAGAAAAGAGGAATCTCTCATACTATATTACTATATCTAGATAAGAGCAATATATATGAGGAGATAATTATAACAGTAATGAAAAGGAACTTATTAACGTAGGAAAAAAAAAAATATTTCTTTCTGCAATGGCAGGTTATTGAGTGTAGCAAGTAGCAAGAAACCTCTGGGGGGGGGGGGGGGGGGGGGGGGGGGGGCGAATGAAGTGGTAAAAAGTACTTAAGATACAATAGAAATTATCTGTGGTTTCCTGTAGTTTCCGGTGGCCATAGATTATTCAAAGTCAGATCAAGACTAGCAATCATTTGGAAAAAGCACATAAGTTAATGTTTTGTCCGTTTCCAGCTGTACGGCCCTTGTACTGAAATGCTTTTACAGCTATGAATATGCTTCCTTAATAAGGCTGTGTTATAACAACAGTTTTAGTTAGTAATAGAAACTTTCATGTCCCTGTTTGACAGAAAGGCTGTTTCAAAGCAGGTTAGAAAAGCAAATTAAAACGTGTCATTCTTTCATCATAAGCCTCAAGTTTACAGTATATAACATATTGAATCAGCAGTCCAAATACAATGCTTAATGATTACGAACAGAACAGGCTCAGCATTTGAGGGAAGTGGGGGGGGGTGAAAAGTTACCGTTTTATCCATAGGCAGAAAACACATTTCTGTGAATAAGATTCCGTTTCAGCATGGCTAGTACAGGAAGTCAGCACAGTCTGAGGAAACATTGTGGTTAAAAGACTGCTTCTGGAAAGTACTATGAGAGTTTGAAAAAGAATCAGAACATGTTTCAAAAATCAAGGATATACGGGTTTTACAGAAAATTGTTATAAGGATTTAATGTTGATGTAGGTGTTACAGGAAAAAGGAAAATAAAAACCAGAAGGGAGGAGTGCTTCCTGTGTTTAATTTGAGTTGACTGCTCACTGCAAACATTGGACATTACAGCTACTGAAAATAGGACTATACAGCACATAAAAACTGTAAGTTTAATTTTTCATATTAAAACTTTATGCTGGTATAATTAATCAGGATAGGATTTTATCAGATCAAACGTATATGAAGTTCTTAGAAACTATTGTGTAAGGAACCAGGGAGTTAATGTTTGAGAAAGTATGACAATTCTAACTGCGTTGCTACTTTACTTGCTCAGATAGACCGCCGTAATCATTCTGTGTTTCATATGAAAGCTGAAACTGTCAATTCTACACTTGATATGGCATAAAACATACATACTAATCAGTGACTGAAATGATATGTCTAAATGATGACAAACAGAACAGCTGCAGCATTAGAAGGAAAGAGAAGGTGGGTTGGGTTATAAAGAACCAACAGGAAATAACTGAAGAAGTTAAGCAACACTGTATTCTCATGGCACGCAGCCATCATCTTCTCAAACAGGAAAGGTAAAACATATTTATATGCATATCTATTAAGGTAAAAGCAAAGAATGCTTCTATATAGTACATAATACTTCTACTATCATATAAGTTATACAAGGGGTTATCTAGCTCTTATGAAACAATAAACCATTGTAATTACATATGACTTTCTGTGTTGGATCCGAGTTCACAATGCTGTCGATTAAAACAGAAAACTGTTATAAAGACTTACACAATTTAATTCTTTATAGAACCATATTATTTAAAAGTGACTGTCATTCTCAGGACGTGGAAATATTCATCAGGAAACATTATAACATAAGTCATTACTGCAAGTGTTTAAAATAAGCCAGGCTGTATGCACTCGGAGGACTAAACCACAATGCAAGCGAGGAAGTGCAGTATTTTCCTGTAGATAACGTTATAATATAGTCAGGCTCACCGATTATTAAAATTATTAAAAAGCATCCTTTCAAATGAGACTTAAATATGAGGACAATATATAATTCTGACAATCTATAATACTGTCAAAACCAGGATTCAAAACCCATGTTTCCTGAAGATAAACAGACTTGTGGTATTATTTAAAGTCAAACCATTAACTAAAAACGATAGCACGGTGCTGGGGCTGCAACGTATATTTCTTTTAGACGAGTACGCCATTAAAACAGAGCACAAGAAACCAGAACTATATGAGTATCGGAAATGCTATGCATATGAGAAGCTTATCTAGAGAGTGAATAAGATCTCCTCATATCTAGCGCAGTATAACACAACCAGTAAATGTCCATAATAGTACAAGCAATAGAAGCTGATGGGCGGGGACAGCATAGCCCCTAGCTTATAACGAGAGCAGGATATAATCTATATAGTATCTAAACAGCAAACTGTAAAGGCATGTTTCCTAATTATGTCACAATAAAGCCCCATTTCAAACTACAAATTCAGGAAAACCTCAGCAATTATATATGAAATTATGCACAGCTTGGGAGAAAGAAACATCGGCTGGCATTGTCAACAACAGGAAACCTTAATATAAAAGTGAATTCAGAACCGATTACACAAGCTAGAAGGGACCAAAAGCAAATGTCAAATAGGAAAATAAATGACAAACCTTAAGCATTATTAATTAACAGTATAACATTGTCCCAAAACAAATTGTAAATTAAAAGGGTGTGATAACAGCTACTAGGACAAGTACAAATTTAAAATTACAACTGAAAATAGTAGCCAAGAGACCTTTTGCAAGGAAAAAGTATAGGTGGAAGTGAGATAAATTTAACAGTCTTACAGCCGAGGCTGTTACAGGAGAGAGTGGGTACAGGAAAAAAAAGTGGCAAATTCACTCAGAGAAGCAGTAACAACGGGAGCTTAAGGCAGACAACTGTCAGGATTAGTGCAGGACTTTTGGGACTTTTAGCAAAGACAAAATACAAAGGTAGAAGGCTTAGAGCATAGTAACAGTTTCATATATAGTGAGTATGGCAGAAAGGTGCCGAAAGTGGCAGAGACGGGGTCTATGCAGCGAAAATTAACCCGAAGTGCAGCTAAAGTGGCTACGGGGACAGAGACGGAATACAGACCGGGACTTCTCAAGTGGAAATTTATAATATCATGAAAGTTTCAGACGGGGGGTATCCAAAGTAGGCAGGCATAGGAAGAAATGTGGTTAATCAAGTATAAAGCTGTATAACAGAAGGAAAAGGGGGAGGAAAGAGTGCCCATATGGCAGTAACAGAGAAAGGGGGAGTAAAGTAGCTACGCATTTATAAATGGAGAAGCTAAAGATATAGAAAAATGGGACTCAGGCAGAAATAAATCCCAAAAGCAGTGAGAAAGCAGTGGCGTGTACACTTACAGCCACAAGTTACATAGATAAAAGATAGAATAACACTGTAGTGCTGAAAAAAAACAGCTGTAGATAGGAAATAGACATTTCCTTTATCTATGGCGTAGTAAGAAAAAGAAAAGCAGAAGTAGAATGTCTAGAGTGCTGGGCGCCGTAAACCGGAGCTTTCAGACAACAGTGAGAGCAAGTTACTTCATTCTAACACCAAGTGTAGCCCGATTTGGACTAAAATATACGAGTGAGAATACATACAAAAAGATGCAAGGGGAAAATAAAATGGGACACGTCCTAAACATCTTTTTATGAGATATAAAGACTGTGGCGCACTAACAAAAGGAGGAAAAAAGCAGAAGTGTATAGGCAAGAACGAGCAAGAACGGAGGTGGGGGCAAGCCTGTCAGTTTTGAAGCATAGTTCTGAAAACACTCAAACCAGAATGATTTTAAAGGAATGCAGGGAACTGCAGTGAATCTACAGATAGGAATGGAGGGAAACATAACGGGAATACACAGAATAGGCAGGTGAGACAGAAGGGAGGATGGAAATGAAGATAACCTCCTAGTGAACAGTCTCTACAGAAACGACAGACAGAGGACAGATAGTGCAATCTGTGAGTGCAACGCCGCACAGAAGTGTACTAAGAAATAAAACAGATAAGCACACGAAGAAAGTACACGCAGGTGACATAAAACAGATAAGTAGGAAGGTAGAACCCTTTCACAAGAGCAACAGATAAAGGTGGACAGGAGAACAGGGAGAAAGAAATGGCAACCGGGGCAGAGAGTACAAATACCCTAATTGGCAGTGGCTTAACCACAGGAAAGAGTGAAAACTGAAAGAGAGAAAACAGAATGCTGTAATTAGGGACATGAGACAACGGGGAGGAAAATGTTGATCTTAGTGTTCCCCAAGATCTACAGACAGATAAGCATGGGGAAGGCGTCACAGAGAGTAACACTGCACAGCCCTAATACAGGTGCAGTGAGAAGAGGATGGAGACTAAAGGAAGACAGAGATGGGGCATCATAGAACCCTTAGAGACAAGAAAAGAACAGGAGAAGACGGAGAGGGCAGGTAGGAGAGGTAAGAACTGCAAAAGTCAGATAGAGACGTGGGAAGGAAAACAGGGAATAGGACGTGGACAAAAACGCAGCCAGAGAAGACAGCGAGAAAGTAGGAAACGCACAACCTCTAGGGATCGTTGAGCCAGAAGCTCGCATAAAGACCGATCCGAAGAATTGAACGCGAAAGAAACAGCCAGCAAACACGAGATCGGAGTCTCCTCGTCTCGTAGTAATGCACCAATCACGCAACAATCACACACTTACACGCATCACGCAAATCAAAAATGGACAGAGTAGAAGACAGAAGAGGAGAATACTCAGAAAAGAAGATGAACAAAGAACCCACAGGTGAAGAGACGCCCAGACAAAGTAGGCATGTAGACATGGGACGGGGAGAGAAAGGAAAAAGGGGGAAAGCGAAGGCTGCGTGTTCGAAATCACGTCGGGGTCACCACTGTTTACTACCCCTCTATAGACCCCCGTGGGATCCTTCCACACGGAGGTGTACAGAGGGTCTGTTCTTCTATGATCTTGTGACCGCCTCCCTGAATTGCAGCGATACTCCTGCCCATGGGTATCGCTGTTGAGGAGGCATCAGAAGGCTCAGTTCAGATCTTATTCCCATGACCACAGCTTTCTGTCTCTTTGGATCTAAATGAATCTTTGGCTATTTATGTTCAGTGAGAAATCTTACTTGTGTGTGTGGTGTGTGTGTTAGTTTGCAAAACAGATAGAAGATAGAGAATAAATTGAAGCAAGGACAGAAACAGTGTAGTTAAGAAATAGTCTTTTATTCTTACCAAATCAGACTTTAATCAGATACATTCATCAGACAAATTCTGGGTTCAACTGACTGGAGCTCTGCGTCCTAGATGCGTTGGGGAGAACCTCCGAAATATGCTTGGGTGACCAGTCCTTATATACCATCTGGTCCCCATACAAGTCTATTGAGAGGGACTTTTTCTCTAATCTTGCTCAATCTCTCTGAATCATACCCGGTCAGGTGCCCTTCTTTCCGTTTTAGCTATTGCAAGTTATTGTGCAATTTCCTTTTTTGTAAACACTTCCCTAGATAAGGACATCCAAACATCCAAACATTAGCTATTGCAAGCTATTGTGTAATTTCCTTTTCTGTAAACACTTTGTTCTTATGAAGATATCTAAATATGGATATACAATTTCATACATCTTGTGAT
Organism: Microcaecilia unicolor; assembly: GCF_901765095.1. Taxonomy (NCBI): domain Eukaryota; kingdom Metazoa; phylum Chordata; class Amphibia; order Gymnophiona; family Siphonopidae; genus Microcaecilia; species Microcaecilia unicolor. The sequence continues at coordinate 365,742,393 of NC_044032.1, forward strand.
CTGGGTGCCAACTTATTAAAGACAGACTCCGTGTTATGAACCAAACTTCTTATCATTTCTGTCTTTAATTTCTACATCATGTGTGTTACACTCAATTTGGAAGTTGCACCAGGTTTCATTAGAACTCACCAAGCAGTCCTTGCTCTTGCAGGCTCTCTGCTATAAGGCCATCATCTTGTTATCAGGCCTAGTCAGTGCTTTTCAGCTGTTTAAAGCTATGTAGCTTGGCCACCACTATTCCAGTGGATAGGTCTCAAAGTAGAACACATATTAACCTGCAGGAAAAAGCAAGTCCTTGCTCAGCCAGTCATAGATTTTTAACCTTGCTGGTATTTTTACAGCCTGAGTCCTAAAATCTGGCCTTCCACCCTTCCGGTGGGCATCCAGTGAGGGCCTCTTGCTGTACTATAATTATACAATAGCAATACAAAATTTGCTGGATGGTAGATGAGTAGCCTGAGGGTTAGATCAGGGAAGTGGGGGTGAAAATCCCATTGATGCTCCTGGTGGCCTTGGTCAAGTCACTTAACCCTCCATTGTTTCAGGCACAAACTTAGGGGCCAATTTTCTATGAGACTTATCTGTTTAAAAAGCAGCTTCTACCTGGATAAGACCCACTCACTGGATCCGCAGTTGAATTTTCAGAAGCATCATCATACGCATGCTCCTGAAAATCTTGACAGACCTCCTTGACACTATTCAGATGGTCCTGGTGCAGTCCGGAGATGGAACTTCCATTTACCATGTTAATTGTAGTATTCTGTCCACTAACCAGGTAATTGCCTGGGCAAAGGACAGCACAAAGGTTGTCTTAACTTTATTCGGGTAGCAGTGGATGTGTTATACCAAAATATTTACTGCTACTAATCTTTCTTTAGCGCTACTCAGGGGCGTAGCCAGACTTCGGCGGGAGGGGGGTCCAGAGCCCGAGGTGAGGGGGCACATTTTAGCCCCCCCCCCGGTGCCGCCGCCACCACCCCCCCAGCGCTGCCATCATCACCACCATTTTGACCCCCCCCCCCCTCCCGCCACAACCCTTCCCCCGCCGCCTTCGGCTTCCTTTGGAGTCCCTGCCAGCAAAGGTAGCCGACAGTGGCGGAAGGGGGGGTCAAGAGGGTCATCGGCAGGGGGGTCCAGGGCCAAATCTATGGGGGCCCAGGCCCCATGGCCCCACATATTACGCCACTGATGCTACTAGATGTATGCAGTGCTGTACACATTATTGCATGTACTTTCTTTGTCCCTAGAGGGCTCACAATCTAAGTTTCTGAACCTGGGGCAATGGAGGGTTGTGACTTGCCCAAGGTCACAAGGAGCTTAGTGGGAATTGAACCAGGTTGTCAGAATCAAAGCTTGCTGCACTAACCATTAGGCTACTCCTCCTCCTTAGTGCTAGTAAGTATCCCTATTCTGGGGCTGAATATCCAGCTGATAAAATCAAACAGTGATCGCTGTGGCTGAATATCAGGGGGCTAGATTTTAAGTCTTCTGGGGAGATGAAAATACGCACTGCACCTGAATGTAACTGCAACTTTTGAAAAGCCGTGATCTACATCCAAATTCCCATCCTCTACTGCTTTAAAATAATACCTCTTCCAGCGTGGATCTGCATAAACTGCATGATCTGATAGCTCAGAGCTTTGGCACATGCCACTGCGTAAGTAAAAATTAACTACAATCCAATGCCATCTGGCCACCAGACCTTGAGCTAGACTAAGCAAGGGCAGCCTACCTGCCTGGTCTGTCCCTGAGCCATAGATAATGTATCAGCATTCCACTGAGCTGCAGCATTTTGTCTCCGAGAGGGGCTCTCTGCACATGAACTGCTCTGTCCTCTTGATTCCCAGGATTAATCCGACAGCATGTGATGTTTGCTCAGAGTTTTATTAGCATTTAGATTCAATCATCTTGAAAGGGCAGAGTTTGTTGGAAACACTCTGTCTATTCTCCCCACTCCTTCTGTAGAACCTTGCGGTTGGCAGGAGCAATTGCGACTAGTGCATCTTACCTGATGCTTCCTTCTCTGCCAGTGGGAACCATGCAGGACCACGTAGCCTCACAACATCCACCAGCCCCACTTGTAGAGGAAAGCTGGTAAGGGAGGAGGCAGCAGCATGTCAGAGGTACTGCTCATTGACTCCTACCTTCTGGAGGGGGAGAGTAGGATGATATATTTATTTCACTGATTGCACACCTCGCAGTACAGTCCAAAGGTGTTACACTGATAAAATCTCAGTAATAATACCCATTTCCACCCTATCCACCATAACGTAGTAAGGTTCAGTACAATTATAGTCCCCCAAACTTAAAACTATTCTAATCTGCTACAGTTTATCCAGTATAAGACCTGAAGCAAAGCCTGCACCTCAAATGGCAGTGAATTCTTAAGCTGAGGCTCCTGCACTTCCAGAAAGAGCTTGGAGGATATGGGGGGTGTAATGATTCAGACTACTGGCGGTCACATGTTGGTAGGGTTTTTCAATGTATGTTATGACGGGGATCAAACCTGCCTGCTTCTTTATTTTAGTTTAAACTTTTTATTTCACAGAGGTGTTAAGTCACACGCATTAGCCCCCTTCTCCAGTTCACAAAGTGCCCCCTCTCATGCATTGGTTCCCTGCTCCCTACCCACTTTCATGGTTTAGCATCTCTCTCTCTCTCTCTCTCTCCTTCCTCCAGTTGTCCAGCATCTGTCACTCACCCCCTATCCCTCTGTGGCCCTCCAAAAGTGCTGTAGTTCACTGGCAGCAGCAGTGATGAAGACAGGGTGTCTCCAGAGAGTCCATGGGACCTTCCATCTGCCGCATCCCACCTCCTCTGATGCAATTTCCTGTTTTCCAGTGGCATGAGACATGACAGAGGGAAAGCCAAGTGGGCTGGCCTGAGGCAGCCTATCTTCAGCACTACTATGCTGATGCTGATGTATGGTAAGTTTAAAGGACCAGAAATTGATGCGGGGATCTATAGGTGAAGGAGGAAGAGGGAGAGATACTAGATCCATGGGGACAGGGAGTGGAATAGGAGAGAGCGAAGAGAGAGGGAAACTTGCTAAGAGAAGACAGAAGTAAGCAGAAACCAGAGACTGGGACCAACACAATAAGAAAAATAAAATGACCAGACAACAAAAGTAGAGAGAGGAATTTCTTTTTCTATTTATTAGAGCTGCAAGTTAATCCTTATTTATTGATGCTGTGATTAACATCTCTCTATATAAAAGGCAACACCAACGTTCTATGAAGCCTCCAGCCGGAAGTGTGAAGGGGGCGAGATAGAGTAGTTACTTACCTGTAACAGGTGTTCTCCGAAGACAGCAGGCTGCATATTCTCACAAGTGGGTGACGCCACGTCGGCCCGGAGGATTTTAAAGCAAAATCTAAAAATCTCTTCTACGGTGTTCCGTCGCGCGAGCGATCGCACTGCGCATGTGCGCTCACCTCTTCCCGCTCGCTGTGCGGACACGCCCCTCAGTTAAATCCAAAAGATGGAGGAGACAACTCCAAAAGGGGAGGTGGGAGGGTTTGTGAGAATATGCAGCCTGCTGTCTTCGGAGAACACCTGTTACAGGTAAGTAACTACTCTTTCTCAAAGACAAGCAGGCTGATATTCTCACAAGTGGGGTATCCCTAGCTTCCAGGCTTACACAACACACAAAGAGTGGTCAATTGAGTCTCGCAACGGCGAGGCCAGAATAAAAATTGACCTGAAAAGAAGAAACATCTAAATGAGTGTAGCCTGGAACAGAACAAAAATGGGCTTAGGAGGGTTGGAGTTGGATTCTAAACCTCAAAGAAGTTCTGCAGCCCCGACTGCCCAAACCGACTGACGCGTCGGCTATCCTGCTGAAAGCAGTAGTGAGATGTGAATGTGTGGACTAATGACCACGCCGCAGCTTTGCAGATCTCTTCAATAGTGACTGATCTTAGATGAGCCACCGACTCAGCCATGGCTCTAATTTTGTGAGCCATGACATGGCCCTCTAGAGTCAGTCCAGCTTGGACAAAAATGAAGGAGATGCAATCTGCTAGCCAAGAAGAAATGATGCGGTTTCCGACAGCAACTGGCATTAAAAGAAATAAACAACTGGGCGGACCGTCCGAGGGAGCTCGTCTGCTCCACGCAAAAAGTGCGCAGCTTGCTTTCGCCAGGGCTTGTAAGATGAGGGAGAAAGAATGTTGGCAAGACAACTGACTGGATCAGCTGGTACTCTGATACCAGCGCCAGTAAGAACTTTGTCTGCATGCGGAGAACTACTCTGTTAAGATGAGAAGTAAGGTAAGGCGCTTGAGCTACTAGAGACTGAAGCTCACCGACCTTACGAGTTGAAGGAACAGCCACTAAGGAAAACGACCTTCCAGGTGCAATACTTCAGATGGCAGGAATCCAGTGGCCCGAATTGAGCTTGCAGCAGCTGGATGAAAACGACATTGAGACCCCAAGATACTGGATAAGGAGTGATAGGGACTCTGACCGAAGCATAAGAGCCAACTGTCAAAATTATTGGGGGTGCTAAGCCCAACAGAAATAATCTCCCCTAGACACATACAAGGAATTCTCTCAATATTGGGGAGAAATAACCTCTCATGAAGTGGACAGCTAAAGGCTGACCTTTCACACGTTGATGATAAGCTCTTATTGCACGAAGATGAATACTGACAGAGTTGGTCTGAGACCAGACTCAGACAGGTGTAGAAAGAACTCAAGCAGGTCTGTATAAGACAAGAGGCAGGATCTAGGGCCTTGCTGTCACACCAGACGGCAAACCTCTTCCATGAAAAAGAATAACACCTCTTTGTGAATCTTTTCTGGAAGCAAGCAAGAGTCGGGAGACACTCTGGAAAACTCAACGAAACCCACACTCTCAACATCCAGACCGTGTGAGCCAGAGATTGGCGGTTGGGATGTAGAAGTGCCCCTCGTTCTGCGTAATGAGAGCTGGAAAACATTCCAACTCCAGAAGAAGAGGGAATCCTATCTGACGCAGCTAGAAAGGAGCAATCAGAATCATGGCTCCACAATCTTGCTTGAGAATCAGCAAAGTCTTTTCCACCAGATGTATGGGAGGATACGCATACAGAAAACCTGTCCCCCAAAGAAGGAGAAAGGCATCCAATGGTAGCCTGCCGTGAACCTGCAGCCTGGAACAGAACTGAGGGACTTTGCGATTGGACTAAGTAGCAAAAAGATCCACTGAGGGGGTATCTCACTTCCGGAAGATCTTTCGAACTATAGGCATGCTCAACAACCATGACTGTAGCATTATCCTGCTCAGCCTGTCGGCCAGACTGCTGTTTACGCCAATTAGATAAATGGCTTGGAGAAAACATGCCGCGTTGCGGGCCCACCGCTACATCTGCATGGCATCCTGACTCAGAGGGCAAGATCCAATACTCCTTTGTTATCGAGTGCATCACAACCCGATTGTTTGGTTGAATTAAAATAATTTGGTTGGATAGCCAGGAGGGATGCAACCTTCGTCAGCAGCTTTTGACTGAGTAAGGTGGACGGGACGCCTCAGAATCAAAATGGAGAGAATTAACCACCTCTGAGGGGAATTCCGAAGACTGGCAAACAGTTGGGTTACATCCTCTAGATACCCTAAACTTGATACCACTGGGAAGCTAGGATGCACTGAGCGGATGTCATGTGCAAAAGTGCTATGGAGTTACATGAACTGTGGAAGCCATGTGTCTAGAAGTCTCAATATGTACTGTGCTGTAATCTGTTGAGACGGGCAATCATCGTGTTAAGGGAACACATGCACTCCCAGTCCATGAAGATACACTGCAACAACAGCCAGGCACTAGGAAAAAACATACTCTGGATGCAAAGAGAGTATAAGTATCCTGTAAGTCCAGAGAGCATAACCAATCGTTTCCTGAAGTATGGGAAGAAGGATGCCCAGGGAAAGCATCCTGAACCAAAATCTGTTTAGGCCCCTTATGTCTATGATGGGACGCAACCACAAGGAAGGACCTGGAATAGAATCTCAACCCTTCTTGCCCTGGTGGAACGGGCTCGACTGCATTGGCGCTGAGAAAGGCAGAGAGTTCCTCTGCAAGTACTCACTTTTGATGGAAGCTAAAGGATTAAGCTTCCAATGAACAATGTGGAGGGTTTGATTCCAGATTGAGAATGTATCCTAACCGGACTATTTGAAAAAACCCACCGGTTGGAGGATAAAAGAAGTCACCTTTGGTGGAGAAAATTTAAACTTCCCCCCCGACAGGCAGATTGGCCGGTACGGCCAGTCAAAAACCCCTCTCTGGTTCCTGGGGAATAGCTGCAGGGGCCTGATTAGGTGCACGCCGCTGACTAGAACGAGCGTGCTGAGGCATAGCCTGAACCGGCTGTCGAGAAGTAGGAGTATAGGTACGACCCCTTAAGGCACAAGGAAAACTACTCTTCTCTCTAAAGAACTTCCGAGATGAGGAAGTGTATGCACAGCATATCTACAATTTTCTGCTGAGTCTCCTCCTCCAGGTGAGAGGCACACAGTCATGAGAGTCTGCGCATCACTGTACCTAGAGCAGAAATCTAGGTGTTACATTACAAGTGTCGAAAATGCCCTTGGACAGGAACCTGCGACACACCGTGTGCTACCTGACCACTTGGTGAAAAGGTTTAGCCTACTCCGTGGGAATGCTCGTAAAGATCTGACAGGACTTGATTTTGGACGCGATCATGCCAGCCTGGTACGCCCATTCTCCAAAAGAGGCTAAGGATGTATGCTCTGGCCCCGGGGGCGCCGAAGTAAGTTCTTAGAACTCCTATCTGTTCTGAGTGGCAGAAGACTCAGGTGAAGATGGTAGTCCAGGACCTCGAGCATCTGGGCATTGGGATTCACAATCTCCACTGTAATGTCAGATGAACCATCATTGAACTGAGCTAACTACTCAAACAGAGCAGCTCAGATCCAAACGCGTCCGATATGGAGGCGTGGTAAGTTCTACTACGGGGTCGAGAAGTTGCCCCAGTAGGGTGCGAACACCCATACCAGAGGCAGCATCGGTGAAGGAGATCAGGTGAAAAGCTAGATGCCGCAGGAGGCGGTAGCACCCATGGCATCCAATGGTACCCATGGTCCCGAAGCTAAGGACAAAATCTGGAAATGCAAGGGAATCGAAACCAGACTGCCAGACCATGGCACCGACGGTACCGATGATACACATGGTACCGATGGCCCCCGGTACCAATGGTACCCATGGTACTTGGTACCGATGATAGTCATGATATCTGGTATCGATGGTACCCATGATACCTGGTACCGATGGTACCCATGACATGTGGTACCGATGGTACCCATGATATCCGGCACCAACAGCACCGACGGTACCGATGGTACACATGGCACCGACGGTGCTCATGACACCTGGTACCAATGGCACCCATGGCACTGATGGTACCTGGTCATGATATCTGGTATCGATGGTACTCATGTGCCGACGGCATCCATGATACCTGATACCCATGGTATCCACGGTACCGACGATACCTGATACCATGGTACCGACGATAGTCGATGGTGCCCATGATACCCGGTACCGACTGCACCCATGGCACCGATGACACTCGGTATCGACGGCACCCATGGTACCGATGATACCCGGTGCCGACGGGACCCATGGTACCGATGATACCCGGTACCGACGGGACCCATGGCACCGACCATGGTACCAATGTTCCTGGTACCGATACTCCTCGGTACCGACGCACCGATGATATTCGGTACCGACAGTACCCATGGCACCGATGATACTCGGTACCGACGGCACCCATGGTACCGAAGATACTCGGTACCCGACGGTACCGAAGATACTTGGTACCGACGGTACCCATGACACCCGGTACCGATGGTATCTACGGCACCGATGATACCCGGTACCGATGGCACTGTTGATACCTGGTACCGGTGTATCGACGTCCAATGCCAGGATACCTCCATAACAGAGGGAGCAACGCTCTCGGCACCGACTGATGTCTGAAGCCCGGATACCTCCATAACAGAGGGAGCAAAGCTCTGGGCACCGATGATACCGACACCCGCTGATGCGCCCGAATGACCTGCCAAGCAGGAGGCGCCGAGGCAGGTGGAGACCTATTCGATGCATAACTATACCCAGCGTGCATCGGTCTCTGTCGGACTCCAGAATGATCTCCTTTGGGCATCCCTGGCAGAGTAGAATACGTCTCGTCTTTGAGACACTACTTGCGCTTCACAGGGAGATGATCCGGCCCAAGACACATCCGCCGATGCGCCCGAATGACCTGCCAAGCAGGAGGCGCCGAGGCAGGTGGAGACCTATTCGATGCATAACTATACCCAGCGTGCATCGGTCTCTGTCGGACTCCAGAATGATCTCCTTTGGGCATCCCTGGCAGAGTAGAATACGTCTCGCCTTTGAGACACTACTTGCGCTTCACAGGGAGATGATCCGGCCCAAGACACATCCTCCGATGCGCCCGAATGACCTGCAGAGCAGGAGGCGCCGAGGCGGGTGTAGACTCACTTCAAAGGTTACACCACTGATATTGTGGGTTGCCCATTCAGTGGCTGACCAGGGATGCACTTGCTTAGGTTCCTGTTTGTTTCCTGTGACATACACCTTCACCACTTGTGGGGCTTAAAGACAGTGGTGTGCTGAAGCAGGCTCTCACAGCTCTGGAGAGCCATTTGTAAGTTTAATAAATGGATCCTAAAATGTGGGCTTGTTTAGTTTGCTGGCGAGAGAGAGCCCACAGATAACAATATACCAGCACTTTTATAAGAAAAAAGAAAAAGAGAAGCTTATATGCTTTGTTTTCCTTTCAGGCACAGCCCCTTGTGACTCTGGCAACTACTTAACTTTTCCTTGCCCCAGGTACAAAAAGTACCTGTATATATAAGCCACAATGAGCCTGCCATGAAAGAGTACAAATGAAAAAATAAAGAACACCCAAAAGGGTAAAATAAAAAAAGAGATTTTACTCCGAGGACCTGAAGAAAACACGAAGCACTAACAAACTCCGTGTCTCCTCAGACGCGGAAAAAGAAAAACTGAGGGGCGTGTCCGCACAGCGAGCGGGAAGAGGTGTGCGCACATGCGCAGTGCGATCGCTCGCGCGACGGAATGCCGTAGAAGAGATTTTTAGATTTTGCTTTAAAATCCTCCGGGGCCGACATGGCGTCACCCACTTGTGAGAATATCAGCCTGCTTGTCTTTGGAGAAATCCGGTTTCCCTATGAGTGTCTGCCCCGCCCTCTCTGTAACACAGTCAGTGAAGGAAAACAGCAGAGCACGAAATCAAATCGCTGGCTCTGTAACAGTGAAGGACTCAGAGGGGGGAGGGGAGAGAGGCCAGAGGGCAGGGACACACACACTCCCACATGCACACAGAAGAAAACATTGCTAGCCCCCCGGGGCTTTTTTACTAGTGTTAAATTATTAATCACATATGCTTCCCACCTTCTGCCTCCCTCCCAAGTCCCCCTCTACTGTTCATGATCCACCATCTCTCTCTCCCCTCCTGGACCTTCCCATGGCTCTCCCTCCCCTCCCCCCACCCAGTATATCTTTTTAAATGCAAGTCTTGTCGGCAGCAGCTGTACTCAAAGGCTTCCTGCTGCCTGCACCAGAGCCCTTCCCTTTGACCTGCCCATCCCTTCTGACACAACTTCCTGTTTTCAGAAGGGGCAGGCTGAGCCAGAGGAAAAGCCTGGTGCAGGCTGTAGGTAGCCTTTGAGTATGGTTGCCACTGACTTGCTGGGAATTCAGTGGCATGCCTCCAGCCACTGATGCTTGCACTTTCCCTTTCCCCTTTCTGTTTCGAAAATGGCCATTTCCCAGACATTTTGTGCTCAGTGCATTTTTCTTTTGTGACTATTCCTGAAAAATAAAAAGTCCAAGGAAAAAACATGTCGAGGGTGGGGGGGGGGGGGGGGGAGCATTCCTAGTTGACTGGCATCACAGACATCCCAGCAGAGCAGTGGGGCACCCTAGGGGGCGCTGCAGTAGACTGCATATAAAAGGTTCGAAGTGCAAATCTCACCATTACCCCCTTATATTGTATGGGGAGCCCTACAGACCCCACAGAAAACCTGTACCCAACTGTACACCACTACAATAGCCCATATGTCTGCAGGTGTCACCTATATATGGGTATAGTAGGTTTTTGGTGGGATGTGGATGGTTCACACCTAGATTCCCTTCTCTACACTTGTTTTATATTACTAGTCTTTTTACTACTTCCCCAAATTAGTACTCCCCAGCCACCCACAATTTAGAGAGATAAAAGAGTAGGAAGGCCACGCGTATGAGAAAAAACAATTATTTTATTATTTACCAAGATACAGATACAAATTGGTATTTTCTCATATGGGAAAGCAGCACTGTTACATAGAAATGTAATCTGTGACTGTCTCTTCCAACGTACTGCTCTGGTACAGCTGTTTTTATACCTTTTGTGTTAAGCAATGCTTCACATTACTTCAGCATTTATCTTCCTCAGAGATCATTCTGTTCTCTGTTCTCATCATCTATTTTCCCTTAAGTTGCTAAATCACATTCTTCTGTCCATCCATAATTGCACCTTTCCCACGCCAGCTTGCCCGTAAAGAGTATCATAATAGATCATAATTCCTGAGTTTACACAGGCTCATGTTCTTTAATAAATTACAGGCTTCTCAATCTCTGATAGATTCCAGAGTCACACCGGCTTGTTAGCCTCTGCCCTTTTTGACCTGTGCTGGGGTGCTGACCTGTGCTCATGATTCTACACACTGCACTGCACCAACCACTAGGCTACTCCAAGGACCTGCTTGCTGCTCTAATAGGACTGACCAGAACATCTGAAACTGTCATAGAGGCTGGAATGTACTATTACTGTATCTTTCACATCTTTGGAGGGTGGGATGGGGTCCGTGACCACTGAGGGAGTAAGGGGGGGGTATGCTTTAATCCCTCCAATGGTCATCTGGCCATTTAGGGCATCTTTTTATGACCTAGTTGTTATTGAAACAGGTCCAGACCAAAATGATCAACTTTTAGCCCTAAACATTTTTGCTTTGTTTCAATATGGCAGAAAAACATCTAAGTTGTGGGAATGCCCAGATCCCACCCCCGACACACCTGCTTGTGATTTGCACACACTGCAGACAAACTGCTTAGAAAAATGTCTTTAAAATGTGTTGTGGAAATAGCAATTCGGATGCTTTTGCAAGAAAAACATCCATCTGCTATTTTGCGCCATTTTTTGGATGTTTTCTGTTTCGAAAATGAGCCCCTTAAGTTATGTTTCCCCCCAACTTTTTCTTCATTGTAGCCTATATATCATTATGGATAAATTAATTTTATGTAGTGATGTTCATTGCTCAGTGGCAGTATTTCCTAATTAGGGGCCTGATTTATAAGAGTTTTAATCTTATTCTGTTTCTGTTAGAAAAAAAAATCATAGGGGCCCTTTTACCAAAGGGCATTAGAATCTGGGCTTAGTACATCTTATCCACTCCTACCCTATCTGAGATAACATTTAACCATCTCTCTGACCTGATGTACAACTTTCTTTAAATTAGTCACCTTACTTTCTAACTCTTCTTATTCTCTTACCTATCTATATGTTACATCTTTGCTTTACCCTTCACTATCAATTAAAATGTTCTGTTACGTATTGTGTTTACATTATAAATAGTACATTATGCCATACTTTGCATTGTTATTTGAATATTTTTACTCAGTGCTTTTTTTGTATAAAAAAAGATGCCGGTACTCATTATGGGCGGGGTCACCACATATGGCGCCATACCCACATTAGCCACACCCCTTATTCCAGCCATGGCGCATATAAACAGACATCATTGACAGTATTATACTAGTATAGGAGAAAAAAAAATAATGTTACAGCTCCAGTATACCCAGTGCAAAATAAGACAGCAGATGTAAATTCTCAAATTGGACATATACCAAACATTAAAATGAAAATAAAATGATTTTTTTTCTACCTTTGTTGTCTGGTGACTTTGTTTTTCTGATCATGTCGGTCCCAGTCTCTGATTCTGCTGCTCTCTATCTGTTCCCTTAACTCCATTTCCAAGGATTCCTTTCCATTTATTTCTTTACTTCCTTTCTTCTTCATTTCTTGTTCTATACATCCACAGGTAAAAGCTGGGTCCTCCGCAGACTTGACTGGAGGAGGTATACAGTGGGGGAAATAAGTATTTGATCCCTTGCTGATTTTGTAAGTTTGCCCACTGACAAAGACATGAGCAGCCCATAATTGAAGGGTAGGTTATTGGTAACAGTGAGAGATAGCACATCACAAATTAAATCCGGAAAATCACATTGTGGAAAGTATATGAATTTATTTGCATTCTGCAGAGGGAAATAAGTATTTAATCCCTCTGGCAAACAAGACCTAATACTTGGTGGCAAAACCCTTGTTGGCAAGCACAGCGGTCAGACGTCTTCTGTAGTTGATGATGAGGTTTGCACACATGTCAGGAGGAATTTTGGTCCACTCCTCTTTGCAGATCATCTCTAAATCATTAAGAGTTCTGGGCTGTCGCTTGGCAACTCGCAGCTTCAGCTCCCTCCATAAGTTTTCAATGGGATTAAGGTCTGGTGACTGGCTAGGCCACTCCATGACCCTAATGTGCTTCTTCCTGAGCCACTCCTTTGTTGCCTTGGCTGTATGTTTTGGGTCATTGTCGTGCTGGAAGACCCAGCCACGACCCATTTTTAAGGCCCTGGCGGAGGGAAGGAGGTTGTCACTCAGAATTGTACGGTACATGGCCCCATCCATTCTCACATTGATGCGGTGAAGTAGTCCTGTGCCCTTAGCAGAGAAACACCCCCAAAACATAACATTTCCACCTCCATGCTTGACAGTGGGGACGGTGTTCTTTGGGTCATAGGCAGCATTTCTCTTCCTCCAAACACGGCGAGTTGAGTTCATGCCAAAGAGCTCAATTTTTGTCTCATCTGACCACAGCACCTTCTCCCAATCACTCTCGGCATCATCCAGGTGTTCACTGGCAAACTTCAGACGGGCCGTCACATGTGCCTTCCGGAGCAGGGGGACCTTGCGGGCACTGCAGGATTGCAATCCGTTATGTCGTAATGTGTTACCAATGGTTTTCGTGGTGACAGTGGTCCCAGCTGCCTTGAGATCATTGACAAGTTCCCCCCTTGTAGTTGTAGGCTGATTTCTAACCTTCCTCATGATCAAGGATACCCCACGAGGTGAGATTTTGCGTGGAGCCCCAGATCTTTGTCGATTGACAGTCATTTTGTACTTCTTCCATTTTCTTACTATGGCACCAACAGTTGTCTCCTTCTCGCCCAGCGTCTTACTGATGGTTTTGTAGCCCATTCCAGCCTTGTGCAGGTGTATGATCTTGTCCCTGACATCCTTAGACAGCTCCTTGCTCTTGGCCATTTTGTAGAGGTTAGAGTCTGACTGATTCACTGAGTCTGTGGACAGGTGTCTTTCATACAGGTGACCATTGCCGACAGCTGTCTGTCATGCAGGTAACGAGTTGATTTGGAGCATCTACCTGGTCTGTAGGGGCCAGATCTCTTACTGGTTGGTGGGGGATCAAATACTTATTTCCCTCTGCAGAATGCAAATAAATTCATATACTTTCCACAATGTGATTTTCCGGATTTAATTTGTGATGTGCTATCTCTCACTGTTACCAATAACCTACCCTTCAATTATGGGCTGCTCATGTCTTTGTCAGTGGGCAAACTTACAAAATCAGCAAGGGATCAAATACTTATTTCCCCCACTGTAGAGTGGATCCAGTTTTTGCCTATTTTCTCCATCCATGTGCAGTTTTTCTTCTCTTTTCCCTTTCCCTCATCTCCGTCAGTATGCATCTCCTTCCTATTCTTCCCTCCCCTCCATCCATATGCTTCTCCTGTCCTTCCTCTCTCTTCCCTCTCATCCATCCATGTCCAGCATTTCTCCTCTCTCCTCCCCTCCATCCATGTTCATCTCACTTCCTCTCTCTTCTCTCTTCTCCATCCATGTTCATCTCACTTCCTCTCTCTTCCCTCCCCTCCATCCATGCCCAGCATTTTAACTCTCTCCCCTCCCCACCATCCATGTGCATCTCCTTCCTCTGTCTTCCCTCTCCTTCATCCAAGTCCAGCATTTCTCCTCTCCCCCTCTGTGTGCATCTCCTTCCTCTGTCTTTCCTTCCCTCCAACATTTCCCTCCCCTGCCCTCCACTCCATCCATGTCCAGCATTTCTCCTGTCCTCCCCTCCATCAATCCATGCTCAGCAACTCTCCTCTCTCCCCTGCCATCCATGTCCAGGGTAAACTTCTACAAAACAGATGAAGATGTGATTCCATGTGCCCCAATGAAAGGAGTTTAATTCTACTTCCATTTAATTTGAATATATTCCATCATCTTTATAAACACCAGGCTGGCAGATTACAATCAGGTAAGATGAACCCATCAAGAAACAGAATAGTCTCACTGACATCTGGCCATCTGAATTGTATAGAAGCACAGTGAAGAAAAATGAGCACAAACTACAGAATTTATAATTGCTGTTTCTACTAGCTACAATAATTTTTGAAGTTGTTTTAGTGATATTCAATTATGTTTTTTCTCCTCCACCTTATAAGGCACTGCCTAGCCAACAAAAACAATGTTAGACTTGTTACAGATGGACCGACAATAAAGAACGACAACGTGGATGCAGCAGCTCACAGGTTTGCTTGCTGTGTTTTGAGTGAACGGCGACGGCTGCACAGGGGAGTGGAAACAGAGATTAATCAAATGTCTTCCTTACTTACAGTGGACTAGATAGGCTCACTTCCACTCCACTCTCTATTTACCGAAAAGTCGCAGCGGTGAACTGGCAGGTGGCGGCAGTAAAGGCAGCAAGCAGGCAGGCTGGCTTCTGTCCTTCGCTTCCCTGCCCTCTCAGCGTCCCGCCCTCGCAGAAAGGAAATGACATCAGAGGAAGGCGGGACGCTGAGAGGGCAAGGAAGTGAAGGACGGAAGCGAGCCTGCTTGCTTGCTGCCTTTACTGCTGCCGCCTGCCGGTTCGCTGCTGCGACTTCGGTAAATAGAATATTTTGCAGGGGGCAGAACGGAATGTAGGGGAGCTGCCGGCCCTCAGAAAAAAAGGTGCCGGTACACCGTACCAGCACAAAAAAAAGCACTGTTTTTACTGCTGTAATTGCCTAATGCTCATGTTTGATCTATTCTTACTGTACACTGCCTTCCTTCAAAAAGGCGGTAAATAAATCCTAATAAAAAAAAATTAACGCTAAGCAGAGATTTAACAAGTCATGGTACCGGTTAAAAGTTAACACGGGAGCTCTTACCGTCTCCTATTTAAGAGGTGATAAGAGCGCCCACATTACATCTACATCATCCAGCTGGTGCATACTAATGCAAATGCGCTAATTGGATAATGCTTCCATGTCCATTCCCCATCCATGACATGCCTCCTCCCAAAAATATGTTTGTAAAAATAACACGCAATGGGCATATTACAGCAAAATGCTTTAAAGCATTTGCGATAAGCCTTTTCTCATGCATTAACCACACATTAACCTTTAGCACTGTCTAGTAAAATGGCCCTGTAGTAAATCAAGTCCTGGATCGACAGTTTTTGAGAGGAGTCCTAGTCCATCCCTCTCACAACTTCTGTTTCTTTTGCTTATGCATGTATTAATTTTATGGAAAGAAAAACATACAACCTTTGATTTCCTTAGAAGGCAGAGTGGAAAGGTTAGAGTGAAATCCTTTATATCACTAGTAAATGGTATTTGACAAATGCTTATACTAGTCTATTCATAACCTAAATTCTGTGGAGAGACAGAGTCACACATTGTCTATGTGTGCTCATAAAAAAAGGCTTCTACAAATTCTTTTGCTAAATTTACAACTGTTCTGTCATTAAATCATTTATATGCCTTCTTCAAATGAGTTAATGGGATAGAGTCAAAATGGATTCAGCCAAGAGAAGTCTTCCCTCACCAATTTGCTACGTTTTTTTGATGGCATGAACAAACATGTGGATAAAGAGAAGCTAGTTGATGTAGTATATCTAGATTTTTAAGGAAACTTTTGCCAGGTCAGCAAGTCTCTCTTCATACGTCTTGGAACGCAACTCCCATACCATCCTCGTAGCTTTTCTTTGTACCGCTTCCATTTTTTTAACATCCTTCGCAAGGTACGGCCTCCAAAACTGAACATAGTACTCCAGGTGGGGCCTTACCAACGTCTTATACAGGGGCATTAAAACCTCCTTTCTTCTGCTGGTCACACCTCTCTCTATACAGCCTAGCAACCTTCTCGCTACAGCCACCGCCTTGTCGCACTGTTTCATCGCCTTCAGGTCCTCAGATACTATCACCCCAAGATCCCTCTCCCCGTCCGTGTCTATCAGGCTCTCCCCACCTAACACATACGCCTCCCTTGGATTTCTACTCCCTAAGTGCATCACTTTGCATTGAATTTTAATTTAAAAAAAAAAATACTATAAAGTGTTTTAAATTATTTTAAATGTGCTCAGACCGTACCGTTTACACCCATTATATCCCCAAGAGGAATATGTGGTGGTGTCACAATGGAACCATCATTGCACATATGATGTTCCACCTCCTAATATTTGTGTATGTACATACAGCTGAGCCCAAGTAGATCTTAATCACCGGTGTATGCGTATATTTATAATACATATGTATAAGTCATAAACTACTCACATTAAATATTGCTAGACTTGAGCTCAAACCTCCACCCATAAATTATGGTGCTTTCCTTATTACCATCTAATACATGGATAATAAAACATACCATTCAACATTTGTTTGAGCCTAAAGGAGGTAAATGTTAATTCATGACACCCTGATCTCACTTCCCCCACATATCTTACATAAACCAACCCACAATGCGATATACACCCATATTCACATAATTATTTCACTTCCCTTGGGGTATATTGTGCTCGTGCTTGTGCTTCATTAAAATCACATATCATTCATCCATTCCAATCTTGCCATCAAAATAACTGCTCCCTATATAATGGGTGTAAACGGTATGGTCTGAGCACATTTAAAATAATTTAAAACACTTTATAGTATTTTTTTTAAAGTGCATATATAAAAATAAAAAAAGATAAATTATTTTGAACCCAAGTTTAATATAGTGAGATTGAATTTTAATTGCCAAATGTTAGACCATTCTTCCAGCTTCTTCAGATCTTTTTTCATGTTTTCCACTCCCTCCGGGGTGTCCACTCTGTTGCAAATCTTGGTGTCATCCGGAAAAAGGCAAACTTTACCTTGTAACCCTTCGGCAATGTCACTCACAAATATATTGAACAGAATGGGCCCCAGCACCGATCCCTGAGGCACTCCACTACTCACCTTTCCCTCCTCCGAGCGAACTCCATTTACCACCACCCTCTGGCGTCTGCCCATCAACCAGTTCCTAATCCAGTTCCTAATAAATGCCTGGCCAAATAAGTGTGTTATAAGGGCCACCTTGAATGTTTTAAGAGCAGTTTATGCATGAAGAGAAAACGGCAATGCGTTTCAGAGAATTGGTGCCATGTAAAAAAAAAAAAAGGCACCATGGTGCATGGAGTCCAACTTAGCTTGGGGTATAGATGGTGTGGGTAGTCAGAGCTTGTTGGATGATCAAAGAAGTCAGATCAGAGAGTATGGAGTAAGCAAGGAAGACAATAAAGTGGGGTGTCAGCATACAAGACCTTATGCGCAAGTATCAGAATCTTAAATTGGATCCGGAATCGGATAGGAAGGCTGTACTGTTGATAGAGCGGTGGTATAATGTGATCAAATTTCCATGCATGGCAAAGCACTCATTTTAGATTCTAAGCTAACAATGAAGATGCATGTTCAGACAGTACTTAAGCTATTTTACAGGCTAAGGTTGACTAGGCATCTGCGAGATCTTCTTACCTTCTTAAATTTCCATTTAATTATTCAGAGTACTGTTATTCCATGCTAGATGAATATCGCAGGTCTTCTTTTCATTTATTTATTTGTTACATTTGTACCCCACATTTTCCCACCTATTTGCAGGCTCAATGTGGCTTACATAGTACCGTAAAGGCGTTCGCCAAGTCGGTTAATAACAAATACAAGGTTATACTGAGGTTGAATGAGATAGGTGTGTATCAGGCACCATGAAGGTTGAAGGGAATGAAGATTGTATATTGTCCCGTACGATCATTGGTTATGCGGTGTTGCGGGGTGTGGGGGATTATGGTGGATCGGTGGGGTAAGCCTTTTTGAAGAGATTGATTTTTAGTGATTTCCTGAAGTTTAGGTGGTCATGGATTGATTTCACAGCTTTTGGGTGTCCATTCCATAGTTATGCGTTTATGTAGGAGAAGTAGGATGCGTAAGTTGTTTTGTATTTAAGTCCTTTGCAATTTGGGTAATGTAGGTTTAGGTATGATCGAGGGGCCAAAATTGTGGAATGTGTTGCCTATCTACATAAGGTCTTTGAAGGTCTTAGATCAATTTAGGAGGGAGCTTAAAACATTGTTATTCTTAGAAGCATTTGGTGACCAGCAAGCCACTGTTTAGGGTATGAATCATATCTGCTTTGGTAAACTAGTGAGTAATACGTAGTTGATATCACTTTGCTTACTGTGTGTGGAGTCCTTTATGGTTATATTTTTGAAATGATTTGTCATTTCATCACTATAAATGTACTTATTATAAACCACCAAGAGCTCTAGGGATTGTGTGGGGTATAAATATTTTAAATAAATAAATAATATAATGCGATCTTAGATTTTGTCACTAAGCAGATGAATATCCTAGTGCAGTGATGGCGAACCTTTCAGAGACCGAGTGCCCAAACAGCAACCCAAAATCTAATTATTTATTGCAAAGTGCCAACAGGGCAATTTAACCTGAATAACAGCAATGTGGGTTTTAAACTGGTTCTAGCCAGTTTAGAACGCAAGTAGTAAACCAGGGACATGCACAAAAGGGCATTTTCCTGTCACGGTAGCAGCCAACGAAAATGGTATGCAAATGAGCAAATTAGTATTAAAATATTAATCTGATGCGATGCACTACCGTTTTCCGAGGAAGTCACTGTGGAAATCCTAACGGGAGGTCTGCACCTCCCATTAGGTTTTTCTCGTTGGGGCTGCTGCCCTCCCGCTCGCCCTCCCTCCCAGCACCGGGCCTCCCTCCCTCCCAGCACCAGGCATGCCTCCCTCCCTCCCAGCATCAGGCATCAGGCCTCCCTCCCTCCCAGCACCAGGCATCCCTGCATCCCAGCACAGGCATCCCTGCATCCCTCCCTCCCTCCCAGCACCAGGCATCCCTGCATCCCTCCCTCCCAGCACCAGGTATCACTCCCTCCCAGCACCAGGTATCCCTCCCTCCGTCCGAGGACCAGGCAGGCCCTCTGAGCACCAGGCAGGCCGCCCGCCCGCCCGCCCTCCCTCCCTCCGAGCACAGGGCCGCCTGCCTGCCCACCCTCCCTCCCAGCACAAGGCCGCTCGCCCTTCCTCCCTCCGAGCACCAGGGCCCCCCTCCGAAATTTAAAAGTCATACCTGGTCGGGGTTAAGGTGGCATCAGCGGCAGTGAAAATTGTGCTGGCTCGGCACGCTTTCAGCCTTCCCTTCTGTCTCTCAAGCTCTGGTCCTGCTCTTGCGGAAACAGGAAATGAGAGCGGGACCAGAGCTTGAGAGACAGAAGGGAAGGCTTAAGGCACGCTGAGCCAGCGCTTTTTGCTGCCGACGCTGCCTTAACCCGAGCAGGTATGACTTTTATTCGGAGGGGGGCTGGAACTGGCTGAGGCAACGGCACGCGTGCCAACAGAGAGGGCTCTGCGTGCCCTCTCTGGCACGCGTGCCATAGGCTCGCCATCACTGTCCTAGTGGTTAGTGAGGTGGATTGTTTGTTAACCAAAGGACACAGGTTCAAACTCCATTATAATTCTTTATTTTTTTCAGTAATCTGTTGTGTATGATGCTGTGTTAATATTTATCTTACATTTTTAATGTATTTTTTCATGTAAACTGCCTAGGGATAGACAGGGTATCATTTTTTTTAAATAAAAGATAAATAACTTTTAGCACCCTTCATAGAATTTCCCCTTGTATGTGGAATTTTTTAGACTTTAGTGATAATGTAAAACACAGGAAATGACAAAGTTTAAAAAAAATGTTAAAATCCAAATGGGGACATCCATTTCTTGTTGCTCACTCTCAGAGGTAAGAAGTACCCATGTCTACTTGACTAATAATTAACAGACTTGTCCATTGTTTCAATATGATCTCAATGCAAGAACAAAGAATGTAGGAAATAATATCGATATGGGCATATTTGTCATACTTGGAGATTTCATCTCCATGTTTTTCTGCTTTCTTGGTACAGGATTTTAGCATCACACGTTGGGACTTTATTATAATTCTTCTGGTTCCTGACAGACTTACCGTATTTAAACCTTTTGAAATCCTTTGCAAAGCTTATTCACGTCATAATTTTAGTTGAGATGTTCTCAAAATTAGTACTGTTTCACTGTGACCTGACTAAATTAATAATTGTTTCTATTTCTACTTCCAGTTTGGCAAGTTGTCTTTCTACATTTAAGAACAAAAGCTCTACTGAGCATTCATTAACGGAGATCATGGGATCAACATTTGCAGTTTTTGAGTGTGTTTTTGCAAAAGCTACAATCCACAGCAGCAGCACCATAATTTGATATTAGTGTAGACTAGGCAAAAAATAGTAACACCTTAAAGTTTTGGGGTTTTTTTTTTTGCTGTTTTCTCAGCAACTGTTTGAAATTTCAACATGAAATTGAACAACTTTATTTGCACTGAGTGGAATGAGATTATCTTTAAACATGGCAAAGTTACAGACTCTATAGTGTGAACACCCAGCAATTTTTGAGTGTTCAAAAATGTTTGCACTGTAAAACTACCATTATTTGAAAAAAGGGGGTACTAGCTTACTGTTAATAACATCACAATGATGTAGACTTTTGTCTGAGGAGTAAGGGCGGACTGACCATTCAGGCAACCGGGCAGTGCCCGAGGGCCCAGAGGCTTACCCCCCGCCACCACCATCGCACACTGCAGCCCCCCCGAGCCTCAGTGGGCCCTCCCCGGTCCCACCTTGAAGGGCCCTGGTGGTCTAGTGGCTTCTGAGGGGGCAGGAAAGAACAACACTCTTTCCTGCCCACTGCTGCATCTCTGTGTCTTAAAAATGGCTGCTGAGGCTCCCTGTGGCAGTCTCGCAAGAATGTCAAGACCTGTGAGACTACGGCGGGAAGTCTTGGCACCCATTTTGAAAACATGATGGTGCCGGGCAGAATAGCAGTAGTGGGCAGGAAAGAGTGGGGTTCTTTCCTGCCCCTGAAGAAGCCACTAGACCACCAAGGCAACCTTCTTGGTAGGACCAGGAAGGGCCCACTAAGGCTTGGAAGACTGTAGTGTGCAGGAGGGGGGGGGGGCTGTAGTGTGTGGGAGGGGTGGCGGCAGCACGGCGGCAGGGTGGGGAGGGCACAATGACTTTTACTGCTTGAGGGCCCAGATCACTGTCAGTCCGCCCCTGCTGAGAAGCAATGTTGGAGGCCTATCAGAAGCTCCACCCAAAGCTGCAAACAATTGTTGAACTCAAGAAGTGCTGCAGATGATCTGGGACAGCCTCCCACAGGGACCGATTGACAAGGTTAATAAGAACTTCCCAAAGCAACTGAAGGCTTGTGTTAAAGCTGGGGGTGAACACTTTGAGCATTCACAGTGACTTCAACATTCTGCCATGGGGGAAGCCACTGCTTGCCTCGGGATCGGTAGCATGGAATGTTGCCACTGTTTGGGTTTCTGCCAGGCAATTGTGATGTGGATTGGCCACTGATTGAAGCAGGATACTGGACTAGATGGACCATTGGTCTTATCCAGTATGGCTATTCTTACGTTCTTTTTGTTAATTGTATCGTTTGATTGGTGTTATTTTACTGTGTTTTAGCGCAAACATTTATTAACGCACAAAAATCGCTAGTTAGTAATGCTAAACTATCAGTAACATCAACATAGCTTATGATAATTAAATGTTTAACGGTAATGCGTAAGTATGATGACTAAACAAGTACATAAAATTTCTCATTGCTGAGAAAGCAGCAAAAAACTATAGGGGGGTTACTTTTTTTTGCCATACCCTTTATATGTTTGTCAGAAAAGCTCTGGGGGCTTGTTTTAGCAGTATCTCAACATATAAATAGCAGCATTTATACATGTAGATTGCTTGCACATATAAACGGCAATTTCAGAAAGCCACACCATGCAACAATTTCTAGGGGACGTGGTTTGCATATGAGTACCCCTGGATTCTATATAGCGCGGCTAGAGATCTGCACCGAAATCCAAGTGTATTTTATAACAATACGCATTAACTTAATTTGCTTAACAAGCTAATCAGTGTTGATAACAGCTCTTAACAAACAATAATGAGCACTAATTGGCAATAATTAGAATTTACGCGCACAACTTGCTAAGCATATTCAGTAATGCAGTGCGCCTAAGTTCTAATGTGCACAGGCCAAAAGGAGTGTGGTTATGGGCAGGGAAATGGGCATTTTGTGAGCATTCTGAAATTTACATGTATAATTATAGAATATGGCCCAGTGCGCCTAAATCTACACGCCGGGATTTACGCCATGTTTTCGAAGGTGTAAATGGAGGCATGTTGATTTAGGTGCTGATATATCAACTACGCATATTCTATATACCGCACCTTAATCTAGGCGGCACTTATAGAATACGCTTAGTTGACATTGATTTCTGTGACAATTTTTTAGACACCACATATAGAATCTCTCCTGTAATCCCCATTTTACAAAGGGAATACACATTTTTAGGAAAAAGAAAATCCCTCTCAGCTTTACACTGGCTCAAAGGATTTTTAAAAAGTGCTAATGTCAGCCAGGACTTACATGAGGGGCTAGGAGTGTAATTCTCCTTAAACCCCTGTTGATTATTTCTGCCTCTGAAATGAAGACAGATAAAAATTGTGGTCACATTAATTGATTGGTGGTGATTACATGTATAGGTTTGTAGCATGACACAGCGATATGTGGAAACGGCACCACTTACTACTGGAAATTCGGAAACCACTGTTTCCACATGGAAATGCCGACACTTCTAAATATAAGTTTGTCAGATTTGTACCACTCATTTTCTTTCATGTGTATTTTAATAAAATAGATCAATGTTCTATATAAAATGAGCTTTTAAGTACATTATTTAATTCTATAGAGGAACAGTTCTGTACAAAATGGTGTGAATATCGAATAACTCAGTCTTGTTTGCTTATTGTCAACCCCGGACCTCAGGATATACCCAGTCAATCTGTTTTTCAGATACTTTAGTATCCACAAACTTTACATGCCCTGGTGATTGTTCCTCCCACCTTCTACTTTGATCCACGGCAGATCTATCATCCCTCATGACCCCCTAACAGAAACCATCAGGATAAATTATATGGAGTAGAAGTTACAACCCTTAACACTTTATACCAGGTAGATTGGCTGGTGTATTTCAGTCTTTACATTCCCTAATGGCAATGTATTATTCCTGTGCTCTTCTTGGCTGCCTTTTATCCTGCCTCCCTACCATTGCTTCTTTTTATGTTCCTTCCTTCTGCTCAGTCCCCCTCCCCCCCTTGGTTCCTTCCCAAGATACCTCAGGGATTCCTGTGGTGTGCAGAAATAAAAATCATAATCCCTACCACCAACCAAAGAGAAGGCAAAAGTGCAAGAGATCAAACACCTACCTAACAGTACCTACATGTAGGTTTTAAGTCATGATTTTCCAAACAGCAATACTCACAAGCAGTACTGGCTCATGGGTTGTGGTGCCCTGAGCCAGCTATTGCTCTAGCATCACTACATCTTCACTGGCACCTCCTCATCCCCCCTGCCCTGCCTCTGCATCAGTGCCCTTTCCCATCTCCTTGCTGGCATTGGTTCTCTCTCCCGCTCTCCCATTGTCCAACATCTCTCTCCCCTTCCTCACTCTGGGTCTGGCATTTCTCCCTCTCACTCAACCTCCTGTCCTGCTCATGGTCCAGCATCTTCCACTTTCTCTCAACCCTCTGGGTGTGCCTTAAAATGTGTTTTTCAGAGATTGCTAGCAGTGCCGTGATTTACATATACAGCCTGCAGCTGGCCCTAGAGTCTTCCCTCTCTGCATCCCATCCATGTGGAAACAGGAAGTTACATCAGTGAACTGCTATGAATTTACAGCCTGTCTCACTGACACAGACTACTCAATAATTACTGTGGATTCTTTTGAGTAAATGAGACCTTTATTAGAGGAGCTAAATTCTACAATGATTAAGATATATACAATGATTAGCTCTATAGACACAATGATTAGCTAAACAATCATTACATCACTGGTCTCTACATCTAAGCAATGCCAAGAGTTCTTAGACCAGGAAAGGAAGCAATAATACATACATCACTGGTCCTTACATCATCCAGGCTTTTAACATCAGCTGGGGGAGGGTCCGGTTCACAGCGAGAGCCAGGAGCTTCTTGGACCAGGAACAGATCCTCTGCGCAGTATGTCTACTCACAGATGAGCCCCCACTTTGCTGCGACAAGCCCTCCCTTTTTATTAGGCTCTGAGCTCATGTTCAGAGCTAGGGAAAGTTACAGAATGCTTCTAAGGAAAATTACAGAATACTTCTCTGTTTAGGACTGTGGGAACATGATCATGTGTTTTCCAAGCTCAGATGGCCAAGGTGAACTTCCGAAAACAAGCCATCCTCCCCTTCACATACTAAATTAATTAGAGCTGTGTCTTATCTTCTGCATTCCAACTTGTTTTCACACAATTAAGGTTTAACAACCATTTTTAAACAGAATTACTTCTAATCAACAATACAGACCCCGAGTGCACTGGTTGGACCAGACAGGGTTGAAAAACAATCTTTAAATTCACTCCCATTACAATCAGAGACGATAGAATGCAGCAGAGGGAAGACTCTCGGGCTGGCCACAGGCTGCAAATGTAGATTATTGCCGGCGATTTCTGAAAGATATGATTTAAGGTAGATCGGGGTTTGGGAGTCTTATGAGAGAGAGGGAGGTGGTAGACCTGGGGGCAGAGGAGATGGGGAAGAGAGATGTTGGACATGTGGGATAGGGTTGGCAACTAGATCCAGATTTGCCTGAAAGTGTTGATCCAGTCCTGGGTTTACCCCAATGCATGCAGGGACTTGTAGCCTTGCTTTTCTTCCAGGGTCGCTTTACTCATACTACCCCTCTCCTCAAGTCGCTTCACTGGCTCCCTATCCGTTTTCGCATCCTGTTCAAACTTCTTCTACTAACCTATAAATGTACTCACTCTGCTGCTCCCCAGTATCTCTCCACACTCGTCCTTCCCTACACCCTTTCCTGTGCACTCCGCTCCATGGATAAATCCTTCTTATCTGTTCCCTTCACTACTGCCAACTCCAGACTTTGCGCCATCTGTCTCGCTGCACCCTACGCCTGGAATAAACTTCCTGAGCCCCTACGTCTTGCCCCATCCTTGGCCACCTTTAAATCTAGACTGAAAGCCCACCTCTTTAACATTGCTTTTGACTTGTAACCACTTGTAACCACTCGCCTCCACCTACCCTCCTCTCCTTCCTGTACACATTAATTGATTTGATTTGCTTACTTTATTTTTTGTCTATTAGATTGTAAGCTGTTTGAGCAGGGACTGTCTTTCTTTTATGTTTGTGCAGCGCTGCGTACGCCTTTTAGTGCTATAGAAATGCTAAATAGTAGTAATAGTAGTAGTAGTTTTCTTAGGGAATCCAATGGGGAAATCAGAACCAAAAGTCCCTGCATGCAATGGAGTAAGCCCAGGACTGGATCAATCCTGTCAGGCAAATCTGGATTTGGTTGGCAACCCTAATGTGGGGGGATGGCACTGTGATGCAGGAAGAGGGAGGGACTTGGGGGCTCTTGAAGTGGTGACATGAATGACAGGGCATTTTTTTTAATTATTATTATTTGTTACATTTGTACCCCACCTATTTGCAGGCTCAATGTGGCTTACATAGTACCGTAATGGCGTTTGCCGGTTCCGGTTTGAACAAATACAAGGTGATATTGTGGTAGAGTAAGGTTCATGTATGGTAGATTCACGGGGGAACTTAGAGAGAAGAGGGGGAGTTAGGATATGTCCATTATGGCCTTTAGTTATTTTGATACTGTTTATGTAGTGGACCCCAAGCCAGTGCCTCACTGGCTTGCCTGTTAAGCAAGGTGAGCTCACATTTGTGTTTGCCCAGCAGCAAGGCCACTTCTGCTCTCTATAGATAGTCAGAAGTTTGGAGAGTTTTGAAGTTTTGTCTTTTTTGGTGTCTGTGTCCTATAACCTCTTGTTGCTCAGTTAACCTAAGGAGAAAAAAAATGAGATTTTAACCTAGATGAAGTAGAGAGTTGAAAGAGTTTGGGGCTAAATAATTCTTTTGCAGGTCCCAGAGGTGAGTTTACAGAATAAAACAGAATGGGGATCCATTTGCCAGAACAGGAGTGTATACTGTGTCAGAGAAGGGACAAGCTAAATTGTCATAGAATAAGTGACAGAATCTACTGCTTCTGAGATCAAAGTTTCATATGAGTGTGCTGAAGAGTTTCAACATGTATTGACATTATCCTTGTAACATAGTAACATAGTAGATGACGGCAGAAAAAGACCTGCACGGTCCATCCAGTCTGCCCAACAAGATAAACTCATATGTGCTACTTTTTGTGTATACCTTACCTTGATTTGTATCTGTCATTTTCAGGGCACAGACCGTATAAGTCTGCCCAGCACTATCCCTGCCTCCCAACCACCGGCTTACCATGAACAATTTTCCTATTTTTTTTTCTTTATCACCCAGTAAAGACTGGGGACTGGATTTTTAGCCAGCATGGTTACCAAATTAATTTAAACACCAGGGCTAATGCTAAACTTAATCTGTATATTCATGTAACCCAAAGGGTTAAAAGTATTAATTAGGTACCTGGCGGTGCTGGGTATCTGGTCCGAGTGTCAGAGTAGGAAAGGAGGGACTGTTTCGACAGCAGCGCGGTTCCTCTGGCTGCATCGCATTTACAGGACCCAGCATTTGTTGAAGCTGCTGGGAGCCAGGGCTTTTGATTTGGGGCTTTATTTTTTGCGGTGCTGTAATGGGGGAGCCTTGGGAAATCCGGTGTTTGCAGCCGGCATTTCTGGGGGAAGCTGTTATGGGACTGGAGCGGTGGTGTCAGCTGTTTCGAGGCACTGTGGGACCAGAACAGAGCCGCAGCCACAGTAAAGGGGAAGCCCTGGAGAGCTGGGGGCACTGCGTTGGCATCTGACGTCATCGGGGACATCAGATGACCGCACAGCATTCTGGGAAAGGGAATCCCAGGGCTTAAAGAAGCCAGCTCATTTTAATGGGCAGAGCCGGTTCCTGAAGATGAGAGAGACTGGCATGGGACAGGGACAAGTGGGAGAAGTGCTCCAGTGCAATCTCCCGGCATTTTTATTTTTACATTGTGATTGGGCATGCAGTTATCTGGCGCTGATGCAGTCACCATAGAAGTGCCGGGAGGAGGGAGAAGAGAGATGATAGCACGAGCCAGATGTATAGTGGGCACATGCCGAGAAGAAAATTGAAAATATAACACACTGGGAAGAAAAGGTATGAAGATTTACATTTAATAAATATTGTGATAAAGGATGAATAATGGAAAATTGTTTAAAGTTGTTATAAAACTGTATTTATGTACTGTTTTGAAGATGTGTTTAGAGCAGTGGGTCATGTTAGGCTGTGACTTACTGAAAGTTCTAAACTGTATTTGTAGGCAGTTGGAAGGTAGGTTTGTTTGATGCTGAATAGACCTGCGTTGTTGGTCTCTGTCAGCTGAGAGAAAAACATCTGTTTAAAAAACAGATTACGTGGGAATTTAAAGTTTTGTGAAATGGTGAGTGTGCCTGGGCTTAATTAATTAATTAGTTCAAGAAGCCTCGCGGTTTGATTTAGGCTTCTATTTGTGTGATTATGAGCTGAGGTAAAAGCTCCTGACCATAGATAAAATTACTTTAAAAGTTCAAACAATATAATAAGTTGTTTGATTACTTAATGTGACATAGCAAGTTTACTACTTGTTATTGTAAGCTTTAATATTAACTGAGTACATCTTATGTACACTGTTAAGTCTATCCATTCTGGACTATGTGAGAAATTATTGAAAAATAAATGTCTACAGAGAATTAAAGAAAATTACTTTGGAAAAAGTAATTAAGCTGAATTGAAGTGCATTGCAGCTGTTAGCTGTAGTATATCAGAGAACCTTAAAGTATTATCATAAGCCCGATAGTTTAATATTTGGTGATAAGTATTTTGAGATTTTAAAAATTATTTGTGAGTGGGTTAGCATAGGGTTAAATAATTTTAAATTCTTTTTATGGGGAAAGCTAGGTAGGGAAATGATGTAAAAAGTATTAAGCAAAATTCTTTGGTTGACTAAATTAGTTAGGGTTCAGGTTTTCCCTTTAAGTTCTTAAAGAGTAGCATAGTAGGTACCTCCGGACCTGGTTCCAGTTATCAATGCATCTAAGGTACCCAAAGATAAAAGAAAGACCAAGACCAGAAGAAATACAAGAAAGCTTGAAGAAATAGCTAAGTATTATTCAGCTTCACAAGTACACTAAGACTGAGAAATCTAAGATACTAGAAAAAAAATGTAATACTTACCCACTTGATCGATGAGGAACCTGTAAAACAAATAAAACACAAAATCAATCCCTACAAATTAAAGTAATGTAGAGTAAACTGTTGATGTTAAATCTGTGTTAAAATACAAATTTTGCTTATTCAAAGAAGATACTTATCTGACAGATCTTCTGTAAGAGTTTTGAAAAGCAATGACTTGGTAATCTATAGAACAAGAAAAACATTGTTAAATATAGTAAAGATTTAATGTTAAATTAACAATTCTAATAAATTTATTTTACTTTATAGGTATAACCTGCCTATTTGAGTTACTTATTTTAGATTTATTCCCCTCTTATTTTTGAAATAGAATGGCGAGGTTAGTGGCAATATTTGGGCCTTTACATCTGTTTTGATGAAGTATATCTGAGGTATTAATCTGGGTATAGTAGGATATACTTTTCATCCTTGAAGGTGGGGTCACATTCAAATTTGCTCTCTGTTTAGGTCATGGCATTGAATATATGAATTGGTCGTTAACTGCACCAGCTGCTGGATATTTCCACTAAATGGATAACTCATTGTGTTGCTTTCACTCTTCCTCTAACCCAGCCTCCAATTTTATAGATAGTATTGAGGCGTTTTGTGATCAGGGGCGTGTAAGTCACTTAACCCTCCATTGCCCCATGTAAGCCGCATTGAGCCTGCCATGAGTGGGAAAGCGCGGGGTACAAATGTAACTAAAATAAATAAATAAATAAAAGAGTGAGTGGTATAGCGACAGGTTTCCTTAAGAACATGCCTTCATGGAGATTGCAGTTTAGCCACTTTACAGTAGGTGGTGCTAACCTGCCATGACAGAGGCTGAGTCAGAGGGGTGGGGCTCAGGTTGGGTGATGGTTAAATGTCCTGGAGCAGAGTGGATCAGAGAGACTCTGAGGGAAGAGGTCTGCAGGAGAAGCCTGAGCAAGAATCTTCCCAAGGAGTTCTGGCTTGTCTGCAATACCTGAGGGGAGCTCTAGGAAAGAGGAGTGGCACTAGCTCAGACCCTTCCATTCTTGCGTGATAAGAAACAGTGGTTTTCCTATGTTCATTGCCACCTGGGGTGGAGCACCCCCTGGGTAGTGCACCTCCTCTTCCGAGCATGGAGGGGTGCGGAGCAGTTGCTCAGCTGCCAGCTCTGCCGGTTCCCTGCCCCAGAATAGGAAGTTGATGTCAGAGGGGGCACTTTTTAGCCAAAAGACAAGCTTTCTATAGTAAACATCTCTGTCCCCTTCATAAAAATGTTGACCTTATCAAACAACAATAATTCTGGTGTAAGTGACACAGACGAACATAAAATAATGTTGAAGTAAGAAAGCACTTCTGACCAAAGCAAGTGAATTGCAGAACACTCCCACAACATGCGAACCAAATTTGCCAGTGTCAAGGAACATTTTAAATATTGTTCATCTGGTGAAAAACCTGCTGCCTGTGCTCGGCGTGATGATATATACAATCTAGTCAAAACTTTGTACTGCTGTTCCTTTAAAAGCGCAGAACGTGTTAAAAAAGGCAATCGTTTCATTAATAACTGCAGATCATTACCTGCAAGAGATGGTTTATTAGTAAAATCATTCAGCCACTTTTGAGCCAAAAGCTCCATGTCCCACTGAGCTGTTAAGCTCTGCATTACTTTTTGTTAAAAGGAAATGTTTGTTCTTGTTGATCTGTTAAGCAATAAGGTTTCCTGCACCATATCCCATGTATCCTCAGACAAAGCTATTTGATCTAAAGAACAATTGTAATGTTGGAGATGCAGGTAACTGTACCAATTCTTCACAGAAAGAGAATATGCTTGTCGGAGGTCCGTAAAGGACTTACAGGCACCAAAACATCAGTGATAACATTTTCCAGTCTCAGCACTCCACAGGCTGTCCATGCACAAAAATGATGTTTACTCAAGGTAAAATCCAAGGCTGAATTGCCTACTATGGGAAATAAAAGCGTGATATGACAGCTAACCTTCATAGCCTTACAAAGCCAGATCCACCCTTAAAGTACAGATTTAAAAAACAAATATTTCAGCAAACCACATGGCAATAATGCCGTTGGAGCATGTAAAGCAAAGGTCAGATCCATAGGAGCCACCACCTGTTGCTCAAGGGAAAGAGGAGTATAATATACTATTCCTTTCACCCAATCAGCTAAATGATGCATAGTACACGCTATAACGCCTTAAATCAGGTAAAGCGAGGAACCCCCCTCCCAAACGTCAATGCCAACTGAAAGAGTGAAGCCCTTGGCCATCTATCCTGCCAAAGTAACCTTTGTAACAAACGATCATGTCTCCCCACATCTTTAACAGTAAGATATATAGGAAAAAATTATAATAAATATAGCCAACAGGGAAACAACCATTTTGTACAAAGCAATCCGACCTTTCAGCAAAAGACGAAGAGAAATCCACAATTCCAGTAGGTCCTTCATTCTAGAAAGCATATACTTAACATTAAAGGAATATAACATTTTAACATCTTTAGTTAGGTAAATATCCATGTATTGTATTTTACATGCATTGTCTGTCAGCAATTTTTTCTCTGTGATTACTCTGTGACCTCTGATGTGAATTACCTAGAGAGGTCACACCCATGCAACTTCCTGTGGGGGTTAGGCAGATAGCACATGGAGCTCATGATCTCTCCTAACCTGAGGATCTGTGGTGTGAGCATCCATTACCATCTAAGCATATGGAAAGAGCTGATAATCCAAATGTATAGTATTATGTTTATATAAGCCTGCCTGAATATAAATCTAACTACAAACTGTGAGTAAACAGATGTTTTGTTACTTCAACTTTAAAGTGACTCAGCAATGAATTATTCTGGGGTGTATGTGAGAGAGATGAAGAAAAGAAATTAACATTTCTAAAGCTGAAGCTGTGAGTATTAAATCTGCTAATTATTTACTACAAATAATCCAACAAAAGGGTTAAGGGCCCAGGAATTGAAAAAGGAAGAAGAGAAATATTACCAGGCAGTGAAAAAGCCAAAATTTTCTCTTAAGTTTTAAAAGAAAGATTCAGTCTGTCTCTCTCTCCCCCCACACACCAAGCAGAGGGCAAGGCTAAGCAATGGCTGAGGGAGGAAATTCACCATTTTTCTACTCTCTCAAGGTGCCTCAATTAACTGATTATAATTATCAGCAATGGGAGCTAAGATTCAGATGTCTCCTTCAAGCAAAGAAATTAAGTATATGTTTAGACCAAAACAGAACAGCTGAAAATATGGCTGAATGGGACAATGCAAACTATTATGTGAAGAGCATGTTTTTGGAAGCTCTCTCAGAGAAACAAGCAATATTGGTGGAAGCAAAAGATACAGCAAAGGAAATTTTAGATAAACTGAGAACTATGTATGCAACTACATATGCAAAACAGCAGCCAATTTGGTTGGCAGAGTTGAATGAAACCAAATTAAGGGATAAAAGTAAATGTAATGATCACATTATGCATCTTATGTCTTCATTTCAAAAGTTAGAACTTTCTGGAATTCCCATGTGTGATGCATTGAAAAGAGCATTTCTTTTTACCTCACTATCAAAGAAGTTTGATGTTTTTAGGTCTGTAAATGAAGCCATTGAAGGGCAATCTTTTGAACAGGCAGCATCAAAACTGAGGCAGGAATGCATAATTAATGATTCTGAGGAGATGTGTTCTCAAAGACAGTCAGAGAGAAATGAAACAAATTTCTTGGCAAAGAATAGAGGAAGGCGGAGCTATGGGAAAACTCCACCCAAGGGCAAGCTGATTTGCTATTCATGTGGAAAGGAGGGACATGTATCTAAATGGTGTAAGGAAACACAAAACACCCCCTCTAGCTCACCTAAGCCAATGGAACAAAAGAATTTTCCAAGCAGGAAATGTATGAAGGACAATTGTAAACATAAGAGCTTTCTAATGGTAGAAAAATCTTTGACTATGATGGATAATAATAATTCAAATGAAAGTACTTGGATTTTGGATTCGGGGAGCACATGCCATTTAACCAATTGTAAGGATTTCTTTCAGGAAATGTGTCCAGAAGAAGGTGTTCTTCATACTGCAAACGCAGGGACTACTAAGATCCAAGCAAAAGGCATTGGATTCTTAAAATGCAAAGTGTCTAATGAAGTTAAAGAAATTCCTGTAAGTGATGTCTTGTATATTCCCCAAGCAGTTTGCAATAAGCTTAGTGTATCTACATTAGATAAGAAGGGATTTGCGATTCATTTTGAAAACAATAAGTGCACAATCTCTAAAAATGATGAAGTGTATGCTGAAGCTTTTATGCATAATGATGTTTATAAACTGAGCATTTCAGGTGAAGCCTCACATCTGGCGCAAGTAAAGAAGAATGATGGTAAATGTAGTCTGGAAATCTGGCACCGCCGCCTGGGACATCGTGATTTTAAGGTGATCCAGGATCTTCACAGTAAGCAACTTGCCACAGGCATTCAAATAAGTGCAGATACTGGTAAAATGGAGAAATGCGTAGACTGTGGTACTCAAAAAGGTGTGAGACCCTCATTTCCTGCATACACAGGAATTAGGAGTAATAAAGTACTGGACTTAATACACAGTGACTTATGTGGACCGTTTAATATCCCATCATTGGGAAATAACAGATTTGTGCTAATATTCTTGGATGATTTCTCTAGATACTGTGTGGCCTATTTGCTGAAAGAAAAAAGTCAAGTCACAGACATGCTGAAGAAATACGTAGCCATGGTGAGCAATAAATTTGAAAGAAAACCAAAGGTTCTTCAGACCGACAATGGTGGTGAGTTCACTTCACAAAGCATGCGCACATTTCTAGAACAAGAAGGCATTCAGCTTATACACCAGAGCAAAATTCTGTTACAGAGAGAAAATTTAGGTCACTTGTGGAAATGACCAGATGTATGCTGTCAGATAGCAATCTCCCTAAAAGACTATGGGGGGAAGCCATTCTCACAGCAGTGTACCTACAAAACAGAATGCCAACTAAAGGCGCTGAGCGCACACCACATGAGACATGGCATGGTAGGAAGCCAAACCTGTCACACATAAGAACATTTGGAAGTACAGCATATGCTCATGTACCAAAGTAAAGAAGGCATAAGCTGGATTCCACAACAGAAAGGGGCATTTTAGTTGGCTATGCTCCAGGACACAAAGGATATAGAATTTTGAATCTGAAAACTGGCATTGTTTGCATAAGACATGTTACATATTTTGATGAAAACAAAAGGGTTGATAAAGGCTGGATTATCCCAGATGAGCCTTATCCAGAATATGAAACTAGAACCATAATAGACATGCCAGTGTATATAAATGCCATACCAAGGCAGATGTCTGAAAGCAACTCACCTGTATCTAACGAGGAACAGGCAGAGGAAGACACAGAAAGGATCATTGCAGAAGACAGTACAGTTGGAGAAGGGGAATCAATTGGAGAAGGACTCTCAGATTTAGAGGATGCGGAAAGGTCAGACCAACCTGTTGTCAGACGCTCATCCAGGGAAAACAAAGGTGTTCCACCCCCAAGACTGTCTTACCTAACAAAGTCAGCAGAAGCTCAAGAGCCCTTAACATGGGATGAGATTGAGAAAATGCCAGCAGAAGAAGCTGCTGAATGGCATAAAGCTGCACAAGAAGAAATTGATGCATTGCATAAAAATAAAACTTGGATTCTTACAAAATTACCTCCTGGCAAGAAAGCTATAGGATGCAAATGGGTATTCAAGTTAAAAAGGAATGCACAAGGAAAAGTGGAAAGGTATAAAGCCAGATTAGTCGCAAAGGGATATCTTCAAAAATATGGGGAAGATTTTGATGAAGTGTTTGCACCTGTAGTGAAACACACGACAATTAGAACACTTCTGAGCATTGCAGTCTCAAAAGGCATGCAAGTCAACCACATTGATGTGAAAACAGCATTTCTTCATGGAGATATAACTGAAGACTTGTACATGGAACAGCCAACAGGTTTCATAAATACAAAACAAAGACAGCTAGTGTGTAAATTAAACAAAGGTCTTTATGGATTAAAGCAAAGTGCAAAATGTTGGAATGACAAATTGCATGAAATATTGACAAATTTAGGATTTAAGCAAGGTGAAGCAGATAAATGCTTGTACACTAGGTGCAGAAATGGACAATATGCATACATTTTAGCTTTTGTTGATGATCTGCTCATTGCAAGCGAAAGTGAGCAAGAGTACAAGGACATTGTAAAATATTTAAACCAGAATGTTGAGATAAAAGAACTTGGTAATGTGTCATACTATCTTGGTATAGAAATTGAGAAACAAAATGATGGTTCTTATCTTCTAAGCCAGAAGCAGAAAATAAATGAGCTTATTGAAAGTTTAGGTATGTAAGATGCCCAAGTTGTAAGCACTCCCATGATCACTGATTTTCTGAAGGATGAAACAGTAAGAGAACCTTTACCAGATAACATCCAATATAGATCAGCCATAGGTAAGCTTTTATATCTGACTACCACATACAGGGCTGATATAGCAAATGCAGTAGGAATTTTGAGCAGAAGGGTCAGCTCACCTACCAAATCAGATTGGACTGCAGTTAAAAGGATGGTAAGGTATTTAAAAGGTACCATTGATTGTAAATTAAAGATTTCAGCCAATAGTAACCCAAAACTAATATGTTACTGTGATTCAGATTGGGCAGGGGATCATTCTGATTATAAATCCACAAGTGGATATGTGTTTATGTATGGAAATGTACAAATATCTTGGGCCAGTCATAAACAAAGTATTGTGAGTCTGTCTTCTACAGAAGCTGAATATGTGGCTGTATCAGAAGCATGCAGAGAACTGATGTGGATTGAGAAACTTTTGCTGGATTTTGGAATAGCTGAACAGAGACCAATCCAGATAATGGAAGATAATCAGAGCTGCATCAGACTGTCACAGAATGACAAGGTTCAGTCACGCACCAAGAACATCGCAACGAAATATCACAACGTGCGAGAGCTGGCGAAAGAAGGGGTCATCAGTCTAGACTATTGTCACACCAGTGAGATGACAGCTGACATCATGACCAAACCGTTACCCAGAGAACGTTTTGAGAATCTGCGAATAAAGCTTGGACTTTGTATGAATTAATAATTGCATGACAGTTATGCATGAGAAGGGGTTTGTTGGAATAATGTATTGTATTTTACATGCATTGACTGTCAGCAATTTTTTTCTCTGTGATTACTCTGTGACCTCTGATGTGAATTACCTAGAGAGGTCACACCCATGCAACTTCCTGTGGGGGTTAGGCATAGCACATGGAGCTCATGATCTCTCCTAACCTGAGGATCTGTGGTGTGAGCATCCATTACCATCTAAGCATATGGAAAGAGCTGATAATCCAAATGTATAGTATTATGTTTATATAGGCCTGCCTGAATATAAATCTAACTACAAACTGTGTGTAAACAGATGTTTTGTTACTTCAACTTTAAAGTGACTCAGCAGTGAATTATTCTGGGGTGTATGTGAGAGAGATGAAGAAAAGAAATTAACATTTCTAAAGCTGAAGCTGTGTGTATAAAATCTGCTAATTACTACAAATAATCCAACAATCAATAAAGATGGAATTTTACATTTATCAGAATGCTGTAATTTGCCCAACATTCCATGCCACTTGCCTACCTTGGACAAAACAAACCTGATCTGAATGAATAACATCAGGTAATACTACCACCAAATGGTTTTCAAGAATTTTTGCTATTAGTTTTAATTCAAAATTTATCAAAGATATTGGATGATATGATTCAACCAGGGTAGAATCACAGCCAGGTTTATGAATTACAGTAATGATTGCTCAATTAGAATGTAAGGGAAATTAGTCTTGCAAAACTTGTCCATAGTAAGCAGCTAGAGGTTGGGCTTCTTGACCCTACATGAGTTTACAAAACTCTGCTAACAAAAACCATCAGGGCCAGATGCCTTATGCAATTTGGATAGCTTTATGAATCATAAAATTCCTGATCCTCAATAGATTGATGTAAATGAGTTAAATCCAAATTAGTAAGGCCAAGCCAAGTACAATGTTGTAAATAAGACTAAACAACAGTGGAGGACACTAGACATTCTCTGTAAAAATCTTTAAGATAATCATAAAAACATTTCAACTAATTTGTCACGCTTATAAACAAACTTTCCCTCCATTGCACCCCCCCCCCCCTACAAAATTGGGTCCAAGCCATAGTGAAATTAAATGAAACACCATGGAGCCTGTCTTATTGCCAAAATGATAATGTTTTATGTTTTCAGTATAAATGGTGTATGGCAGAGTTTTCATGAATCAGAGTATTTCTAGCACTTTACAAATTATCTTTATATGCCTGGGTAGGATGTTGTATAAAGACTTTTTTTGTGGTACTGAATTTGTTTTTTTCAATAGCCTTAAGCCGCTCTTTATTGGTCAAAATTACATAAGACAGAATCTTTTCACAGAATATGGTTAGCCAACTCTCAAAACATGGGTGTCAACTAGAGAGTTGCAAGGGGACAGAAATCTAACCCATCCCTGTAGGGAATCTAACCCATCCCCGTGGGGAATTTAACCCATCCCCGCAAGAATTTAATGGTACATTAAAAAAAAATTCCTGTCTGCTCTCTGGGTTCAAGCCGCAGCACTGCAGGCAAGGAAGGAACGGAAGTTGGAACTATGTGCTAAGAGATCGCCAAATGCACACGCCAAATGACATCTGATGCTCGTGCCTATGTCAGAGCTGAGGTCTGAGCATCAGCCTGGGAGCAGAGAGCATTATTAGTAACATAGTAAATGACAGCAGATAAAAACCGGAACGGTACATTCAGTCTGCCCAATAGACATAATCATTATCAATTCATGATTAAATCCACAATGAATGTGATATTATATACTTGATTATGGTCTTTCTGTGGCATTTCTCGGACATAGACCATAGAAGTCCGCCTGGCTCTATCCTTATGTTCCAACTGCTGGAGTTGCCCTTGAAACCCACTCCAACCTATTTATCTTCTCATTTTCTGGACACAGACCGTAAAAGTCTATCCAGCACTGTCCTCATGTTCCAGCCCATCTTAAACCAGATTGCCATATATGAGACACAGACCATAGAGGCCTCCCGGTATCGGCCCTAGTTCATCACAGCCAGAGCCGCCATCTAAATGTCACAACACATCCACAGACATTCAGCCATTTAAGTTTTTTTTTTTTATAACTTCCATTTTCTACTATGTTTATCCCATGCCTTTTTGAATTTAATTACCATTTGTATCTCTACCACCTTCTTAATGGAGACTTTCCGCATCTGTGCTGTTAAAATAAGGAGGAGGAGACAGAATTTGGTACTCAGTAGGTGAGAGGCTGGCGCAGGTGCAGTATACACTTCCACAGGAACCCCACAAGAACTGCTTCTGTCCCTGCGGGAATCCCGTGGGTTCCGCAGGATTCCCGCAAACCCCGTTCCCTTGCAAGTCTCTAGTGTCAACATTTCCGCATTAGTCTCACAGTAACTGTGCCATTTGGCCCCTAACTACATGGAAGATTTGATAGATCTGTCATCCAGAAATGCTTCCTCGACCGCTCGATCTTACCTCAACCTTCGCTTTCCTAGCTATAAATCTGTTCGATATAAAATGCTCCTTTCCTCATCCTTCACCCATGTCAGCCCAAAGACTTGGAACAGTCTACCTAGGTCCTTAAAGGAGATTGACGACCATCAAATTTTCAAGAGATCCTTAAAAACATTTCTGTTTGAGAAGGCATATCCCAACTATATCTCTCAGCCCACACCTTCTTCCTCTTGACTGTACCTGTTTCAAACAGTTATTACCCTTATTGATATGTAATTTTTGTAAGCCGCATTGTTCCCGCTTTTGTGGGAAAATGTCGGGGTATAAGTGTACTAAAAATAAATAAATAAATAAAATATTTCTAAAAATTATAATCATTATACAACCATGAAGGGCACCTCCAATGACCTCCCCTAGTTCCCATCTGCATTCCCGCAATCTCCACCTAAATCATGGAATGATTCGACTATATCGGAAGTTCTATTTTATTTTGGGTAACCCTCTCATAATGAGTTTGCATAGTAAAAATATAATCTAAATGATATATAGCTGGATGAGAAAAAGAGACATGAGTATAATCTGTATTCAAAGGATGGTAAATTCTCAGAGTATCAATCACATTTAAAAACTGGCAAAAAGTTTGTAACCCCCTAGAAGCCTGATCGATTTGTCCCCTGAAAATACCAATTCTGTCCAACTGTGTGTCCATTACAGCATTAAAATCAACAAGAATCAACAGGAGGGACCCCTCTGAAAATGGGAGACATTGATGAAGTAACATTTGATAAAAGGATTTTTCATATTGATTTGGGGCATACACATTTAAAACGGTCAAGACAAAATCTTGACTATTCAGACTAGTAAGTACATATCTCCCGTTCTCATCGTTAATTTGCTTGACCAATTGAAAGGGCAATAACTTACTAACAAGAATTGCCACATCCTCACTATGCGTTGTCCCTGTTGGAAAATAAACCTTCTTTAACTATTGTCTTTTCAATTTTGGATGGTCCAAGTCGGATAAATGGATCTCCTGGAGACATGAAATTTGAATATCTTTCCTCTTATGAGGTTGAAGAATTTTAGAATGCTTGATAAGGAAATTCCAAGAACGGATTTTAGTTGGGGAAGCAGTCATGTTCTATCAAAATCCAAAATTACTGCACATCATTCATCAGGATTTCAAGAGCCTGGGTGCTCAGCTACCACCCGGAGTTGCTTCTTAAATAGACAACAAAATATTAGTACCCCTTAAGTAAAGCACCTTAATGACTCAGCACCCTGGGAGTATTGCCAACCCTAATCTCTTTACCCCTAAGAATCCCAAAATTCCACCCCTATATATCCAGTCGCTAAACTAAGTAAACCAGCAATTGCTGGGAAGGTCACCTCCAGTTCTCCCCTCCCCAAACAAGATCTAATAATAATAATAGTTTATTAGTGACATTTTATTATTATTATCAAACATTGAAATGTTTAAATCCATGACAAATGAAGTAATAATAAGTAATACTGAAGTGATATCAAAGTTCTTGTATGAAGAGATAGCGTCAAAAAAGAATAAAAATATAAACAATATGTGGCAGAGAAAACCAAACCGAAGCTGAATATTAACTACACCTCAGAGCCACAGAAATCCATAACAGCCATCAATGCAAAAAATCAAATGCCCTGCTACTACTACTATTTATCATTTCTATAGCGCTACAAGGCATACGCAGTGCTGTACACCATACACAAAAAAGACAGTCCCTGCTCAAAGAGCTCACAATCTAGTAAAAACAGTTCAGCTTCCCTTGGAGTTTGTCTTTCATAAGAAAATCACAAAGTGGCAGGATATGCTAACATGAAACTTATATTCTTGTTGATGAGCTGAGTACAAACAGGGTGAAAGGCCTTATGTGCCTCCACCACACCTGTAGAATAATCAGCAAAAATGTGCACTCATTGACCCTTATATTGTAGAATGGACTTCTTCTTTTTATAGGCAATCATAATTGCCATTTTATGGGCCGAATTTAGCAATTTAGCTATCGCCACACATGGCCACCGCCCAGTATCATCTTTGCAGCCCAATCTATGTGCATGTTCCACTCTCAGCGTGCCAAAGTGCGATGGCAGTGAAAATGTTTGAACCAGCAAAACTTCCAAAAACGCCACAAGTTCAGCATCAAACAAAGATTCGGGGAAACCGACAAATCTCAAACTACCTCTTCGAGATCAATTCACCAAGCCCTCCAATTTGGATTCACATTGCGCCAACTTTTTGGAGACATCAGTAAGCTGAGTCTAGGCCTTATCCAGAGCTTCTCCCATGTCCATATCTTTTACTTTAACTCCAAGCTTCACTAAAACTTTATCAACGGATCCCAACTAGGAAGCAAGTTGCTCGAATCAAGCATCCAGAGCCTTCACCACTGCATTTGTCAGCAAGAAATTTGTGTCATCACTGTGATTGGGGCTGACTCATCCTCCACCATCTTGGAGTCAGTTGTTTTCATTTTCTCTTTATCCTTTTTTTTTTAGTCTTAGTTCAGTTGCCATATCAATACTACTTTTCACCACAAATTTGTCCATAAAGCATCCACAACTGCAAAATAGTAAAGAAAATGTCTTTATCAGAAAAATGAACAGCACAAGAATAAAAAAATGACTAGCTGGAAGAGCTGAATGTCCTATCCTGTTAAGCTGATCATGTGACTTCCAAGGGGCGTGCAATTTTTCAAGTGGCTCACAAACTTATTTATAGAAGACACAGGCATATACTACAGGGCTCACTGATGTAGTCTCCAAGTCCATGTTCAAGTTCAGTTTAGTTGATATACCGCTAATGTATCAAAAATCTAAGCAGTGCACAAAGTCAAATATTAATATAAGGGAAGGGATCTTAATGCAAACAACGATACATGCAAGATCAATACAAAATCACGGGGAAATTTACACAAGAGGAGAAAAGGGAAAGGAACAATTACATTTTAGAATGCAGGAAAGTAGGGGAGGGAAAGATGTAATGTTCCTTGGGGCAAACTCCGGAGGCAAACTCTTATCGACCTGTCATCTCGTGCTTTTATGTGTATTCTGGCTGTTCTTTTGGCTCTGCTTTTGCTGCTTTCCTGGTATTCCACAGCCGCCCCTTCACTTTCTTCAGGTAGGTCACTCTTCACTCACTTCTAAATGGACAGCAGCCACTTGAAGGAGAATTTAGCAGAGGACAAACAGGAAAGCAGAAAAGAGAAGCTGGAACCAACATGATAGAAAAATAAAATGGCCCAACAACAAAAGCAGCAAAAGCATTTTATTTTGAATTTATTAACTAAAGTATATTAGCTTTGGGAAATGTACATAATTGGAAGCTGCTGGGGGAGGACTGGAGAGTGGGGGGAGGGAGAAGGCAAAGAGAAAATTTTGCGCCCATCCGCTTTGAGCTCAGGTCCACCCAAACTTGGCTGCCTGGCTATGACATTGTGATAAACACGAAGGAATCCTGAATGGAAAGAGAATGGAACCAAACAAACTTTGCAGTGCCTAGATGGCAACTCCAGTAACTGAGAAGCAAAACCAGTGCTGGGCAGACTTCTATGGTCTGTGCTCTGATCATGGCCGGACAGATTTGGATGGGCTAGATTGGAGCTTCGATGACAGCTTCAGTAGTTGGGGAACA
Organism: Microcaecilia unicolor; assembly: GCF_901765095.1. NCBI lineage: Eukaryota > Metazoa > Chordata > Amphibia > Gymnophiona > Siphonopidae > Microcaecilia > Microcaecilia unicolor. Next base: position 365,784,316 of record NC_044032.1, read on the forward strand.
AGGCGAGTGCCAGGCAGACTTCTATAGCCTGTGCCCTGAAAATGGCAAAGATAAATCAAGAAATTAACTAGGAAAAGGGGGCAATTATTGTGTACTATTCCTCCAAAGCTATATAGAATAAAATCAAAATAGGAATAGATATATAATTTATCTGATGTTGCTTTTATTTACTATAACATTTCTGACTAGTGCATATGAGATCTTACCCCCACAGGTTTGTCTGGTTCACATATTAATTATTCTCCTTAGCACAATGATATGGGTCATCAACTCAATTTTATTGGACAGACCTGACATGGTCCGTGTTTTCAAACATTACTCTGCTGGTTCCTGGTTGGACATTGAAGGGGTTGTTTTTTATGTTTATAATCCAGCTGTATCTGTAACTACTTTTTGCTGTCTGTTAGCATCTTCAGACTGAGTAGGGTTTCACTGCAATTTTATGCATTTTGAGACATTGTGCACTGTTTCAAGACCCCTGACACAGGCTGTTTTGCCGAAACATGGACTGTGTCGGGTCTGTTCAATAAAATTAGTTAACACCCCCTATCTTGAAGGCTCCTTGTGCTTTTTTTCTTCACTTATGTGTATAATGCTGCAAACATGTAGTAGCTATATAGTAATGATAAGTAGAAAAGAGGTAAAACTAATAATAATCAGAAACCTGAAAGGGAGTCAGACTGTAAGATCATCAGGCATGGTAAAAGTCTCTAGTTGAAAAACGAAATTACTAGTTGAAAAACTAAATTAATTATTTGTTTAAGTTTTCTAAGATGGAGGTTGTTGGGGAGATGCCAGAATCATTTTTTTTTATAGATGATGATCAGAGGAATTAAAACAAATCAGTGTTTATTTGAAACAAGTGATAGAGCAAATTGAAAAACTAAATATTTGCATATCACCTGGATCTGATGGTATTCATCCTAGATACAAAATTGCAGAACTACTACTATAAATCTGTAATCATTTTAGTCCATTTCTGTACCTGAAGGCTAGAGGGTAGCCAGTGTAACACTGATTTTCAAAAAGGGCTCCAGGAGTGATCCAAGTAACAACAGATTGGTGAGTTTGATGTTGGTGCCACATAAAATAGTAAAAACTGTTGTTAAGAGCAAAATTCCTGGTCATAAAAATCACCATGGCTTAATGGGGAAGAACCAGCATGGATTTAGAAAAGTCCCTCATGAAAGACTCCTTAGACAATGAAAACGTCATGTGATAGGAAGTAATGCCTTACTGTGGATTGACAACTGATTAAAGGTAGGAAGCAAAGAGTAAAACTAAAAGCTCAATTTTCCCAAGGGAAAGAGACAGGGATCTATGCTGGGACAGGTTCTGTTTAACATATTCATCAATGATTTGGAAAACAGCAACAAGTGAATTCATAGGATTTGTAGGTGACTCAAAAATATTCAAAGTAGTTAAATTATAAGCAGATCATAAGGAACTTCAGAATGACCCTGCCAGATTGGAAAAGTGAGTGTCAAAATGGCGGATGGAGAGGGATGATTATTTGGTTATTTATGCCTTCAAACTGAACTAGGAATTAGGGGACACTGCATGAAGCCAACAAGTAGCAGAATTAAAATACATTGGAAGAAGCATCTTTTTCAAAACTAAGCTGTGGAGTAGAGAGTTGCACAGGGACAGAAATCCAACCCATCCCCACCAATCCCCGCTGGAATCTAACCCGTTCCCATCTGTCCCCTTAGGGAAACTAACCCATCCCCACCCGTCCCCACAGGGAATCTAACCTGTCCCCGCAAGAATTTAATGGTACATTAAAAAAAATTCCTGTCTGCTCTCTGGGTTCAAGCCGCAGCACTGCAGACAAGGAAAGAATGGAAGTTGGAACACTCTGGTGCACACATGTAAGACTTCTCTGATTCACTGGCACTGTGTGTTAAGAGATTGCCAAATGCACACGTCAGTAGGTCAGGTGACATCTGATGCTCGTGCCTATGTCATAACTGAGGTCTGCGCATCAGCCCAGGAGCAGAGAGGATTAATAGTAACATAGAAAATGGTCCAGCCAGTCTGCCCAACAGACATAATCATTACCAATTCATGATTAAGTAAACAATGAAGGTGATATTATATACTTGATTATGGTCTTTCTGTGGTGTTTCTTGGACATAGACCATAGAAGTCCGCCTGGCCCTATCATTATGTTCCAACTGCTGGAGTTACCCTCAAAGCCCACTCCAGCCTATTCATCTTCTCATTTGCTGGACACAGACCATAAAAGTCTGTCCAACACTGTGCTTATGTTCCAGCCACTAAAGTTGCTGTCTAAGCCCTTTCCAGCAGATTGCCATATATGAGACACAGACCATACAGGTCTCCCGGTATCGGCCCTAGTTCATCACAGCCAGAGTCACCATCTAAGTGTCACTCGACAGATCCACACACATGCAACCATTTAAGTTTAGGTTTTTTTATAGCTTCCATTTTCTAATTAGAGATCCTCTGTGTTTATCCCATGCCTTTTTGAATTTCATCACCATTTGTATCTCTACCACCTCCTTAATGGAGACTTTCCACATCTGTGTTGTTAAAGCAAGGAGGAAGAGGAGGAGGAGACAGCACGCAAAGAACTTGGTACTCAGTAGATGAGAGTCTGGCACAAGTGCAGCATACACTTCCACAGGAACCCCGCAGGAACTGCTTCCGTCCCCACGGGATCCCCGCAGAATTGCTTCCGTCCCCACGGGATCCCCGCAGAATTGCTTCCGTCCCCACAGGAATCCTGCGGAACCTGTGGGATTCCCACAAACCCCCTTCACGGGCAAGCCTCTACTGTGGAGTTTGTGGCAGAAGATGTGGTTGAGTCATCTAATACAGCTGAGTTTAAGAGGGTTTTGGACAAATCCTTAGAGGAAACGTCCATAACAATTAGCCAAGCAGACCTTTGAAGGATAATACTCCTTCCTGGGAGGAGGTTCAAAGAATGGATCTATTTTTGTGAGATCTGTAGGGTACTTCCTAGCAATCTGGATTAATCACTGTTGGAGACAGGATGCTGGGCTTGATGGACTTTTGGTCTAATGCGACGTGATATACCTTAAGCTCATATGTTCCTATATTAAACCAATATAAATGGATGCTCTATTTCCTTTTTCCAAAATAACTCACAGTGCCTCTTTCTTACCTTTGGGTAAATCATGTAGTTCTGTTGTCTTATATATGTTACGTATAAAAAGCAACACATGTAAGTGATGTTCTATAAGGGAGCATGTAAATGCTAGGGGTCGTATACATGAATGGGACATGGGCATGTCTCCTACTTATACATACACCTTATAGAAAGGAGTGGAGGAGTAGCCTGGTGGTTAGTGCAGCAGCCTGAGAACCAGGGGAAATGGGTTTGATTCCCACTGCAGCTCCTTGTGACTCTGGGCAAGTCACTTAACCCTCATTGCCCCAGGTACCAAATAAGTACCTGTACATTTATTTATTTATTTTACATTTGTATCCCGCGCTTTCCCACTCAAAGCAGGTTCAATGGGGCTTACATATTAATAGTGAATACAGCATATTCTTAGAGAAAGTATAAGTTAAGTATAGCAGAATAACAAAAGGGATAAGTAGGTAGAGATAGGCAATGGAGAAGGGAGAAAGATGGGAGATGTAAGTCTGGATCAATGTCGTCGTCATCTGGATATGTGTTGGGTAGATGGTAACTTGCCCAGAGTCACAAGGAACTGCAGTGGGAAATGAACCCAGAATGCTGGGATCAAAGCCTGCTGCACTAACCATTAGGCCACTCCTCCATGTCACCATTTATTACAGCTTGTAAAGATGTGGGCTGTTTGGGAAATTTGCTTTAATACTGAGGTAGGAGAGAGGGACTTGAAGAAAGCCACTTTCCCCTAGCTACAAGGCCCATGTCACTTTCATTATGTGATAATGCTGTGGGGAGGGAGGAGGTTGCAAAGAATTCTCAATCAACAAGCAGGGGAGATGCAGGCATACTCTATGTATGTAAACTGCTTAATTTGCATGGCACATTTAGACATGCCAATTTATGACCCACCACAAACATGGTATTAATGGGCCCACCTCAGTGGAGGCAAATTAGTGCTGACTTATGCTAGTATTCTATAATAGAATTTTGGTGCCAAGATGCTGCTTTACAATTGGTGCTCAGCATCGAGGTGCCCAACTTGAGGTTCCAAATAGAATTGTCCCCATGTTGCCACACATCTCCCCTTTTTCTTACCCTGCCCTTTTTGAATAGAGTGTAGCATGGTACAATTATATCCCAGTTGTGATTTCTATGACCATCTGCATCTACCAACCACCCACTTCCACGACTGCCTCAAAGTCTGGGACTTCATTTACTTTGCTGTGAGCTTTGACTTAGCATTTACCTGAGGGTTACTTTCCCCATTCCCTAGGAAAGATAGGCTTATAAGTTCATATATTTAGTGAGGTAAAAACCAGATCTCGATCCGCTGTTCCTTCAAAAACTAGAGCCAGTTGGCAAACCCACAAACCACATGTATAATGACAAAGGTCCAATTAAAATCCATTAAGGAAAACAGAATGTATTGAATGCTGCTGTATTGTTTAATTGTTTGGAGCAGTATAAACTGGTTTAGCCTAAGCTCCATCAATTAAAAACGTAGGGGAACCTAAAGAAAAGACATCATTTAGTAAATTGAAGGATTTAGTTTAATTAGGGGAACAGTGGGTAATGGAAAAAAAAAGCTTAGTTCCTTGTTAAATCTGCTGTATTTGAATGCAAACATATCACATCTAGAGATTAATTAATTTGCTTTTTTTAATAAACCGATTATGACCTAGGGATTTTGCTACAGACTTAATCACAGGTTAGACATTTGACTAAGAGGCAAGCAAGGAAAAAGGGCCATAGCCAAATTGTCACATGTGAAATTTAGTTCTTGAAATAACATTCAAAGGAAAGTCAGAGTTGAGTCTACATTGTCTTTTTGCTGTTCACATATCCAGTTCCATCAAATGTTCTAAATAAGCATTTTTCATTGTAAGACATCTCCCAGCAGTCACTGGCGAGTCCAAGTGATCTTAAGGGCAAATCTCTGACTCTTTTCCCCCCAATACACCCTCTCTTCATATCAGATGCTTGCTGCTGCTGCTTTTTCAGTAACAGCTGTTCTGCTGTTTTCTTCTGGTATCATGTGGCTCTCACTGAGGTTGAGTTACACAGTGCCTGAATTCCATGCTATTGTCATGAGACTGTAAGAACAGCATGGGAATTTGTGTACAGCCCAGTTCAAATTTACTGAGATTTGTGTGGTGCCAGAACTCAGCAGAACAATGGATCTAAAGGCAGCAGCGGTGGGTGTGTGTGAGTGAATATGGGGAAAAGGGAATGAGGGTGGTGTCAAGCTGGTGGGAGATGTGGCTGGAGGTTGAGACTAGCTGAGACAGGATTTAGGAGAATGTGTATTTGCGGAAGACAGTATGTGGGAGAGAAAGGATGCTGTGAGGGGGGAGTGTTGGAAGAGAAGGGCTGGGAGAAAGGTTTGTGAAGGTAGATAGGCTGGGAACGGGGAGATAGAGAATAGGAGTTGTTGATCTGAGGGAAAAAGTGTGTGTGTGTGGGAGAAAGACAATCTGAGGGATTGCGTGTGGGTGAGAAAAGTTCATTTTATTCATACACATTGCTTGAGTGCACCTGAACAGTTGAGCTGGCTACATCGTTCTCTGGCAATGGTCTTACTTCTCATATTGAAGACTTTTATGCCAAAGTGGCTCTTACTTGAAACATAGATCACTGTTCTGAATAACACTAGAATATCAATGGTATCCAGCAAACAGCCCATGCCATTGAACTTCCTTATGTAGCTCCCATAGAATTACAGTATATTGGCTTATATTCACTTTCATAGGATGAAGGTGAAAGGGGATAGACTCAGAAGTAACTTGAGGAAATACTTCTTCATGGAAAGGGTAGTGAATTCATGGAACGGCCTCCCGCTGGAAGTGGTGGAGATGAAATCAGTATCTGAATTCAAGAGAGCTTGCAAAAAGTACATATGATCTTTAAGGGACTGAAAGGAAGAATAGATGGTATGGATGGACAGGCTGGATATGCCATATGGTCTTTATCTGCCTACATGTTTCTATGTTTCTCTGTTTCTTTAAAAAATATATATTTTTATTAACAAGAGGAGAGCACATTTCACAACATGGTAAATAAGAACGCAAATATGGAAATTGCCCATAAATATAACAATACCATAAAAATGCTACCACAGCGTGCCACTGCCAGTCATATCCAACCCAGTAAAAGTTATCAGCATATAGAACCATTAAAGGCCACGGCCACTTAAGTACTCGTAACATTTGCTCTCTCTTGATCCTTATTTTTTTACTCAGAAGCCCCCTATCCAACCAACCCTGCCCAAAAGAACCCTACCAAAAACAACCCCCAGAAGCCACAATTCCCCCCCCCCCCACAGAGACCCCCTCTCCCATCCCCTCTTCCCTCTGAGGCTAGACTTACAACTAAGATTATCGCAACCAAACATTACTTATGAGATATTTGCGCCAAATGCTCCTGGCACTTCTGCTAAAGTTGACTGCTAGCATGAGAAGACCCTCTGGAAGGATTGAAGACACCACCCCTCTCCCACTCCGCCATCTGCGTCAGACTGGCATACCATTTAGCAAGGGGCGGGGAAGACTTGTCTACCCAGTGCTGCTGTATAACCTTTTTAGCCAAAACTATGGCTAGGAGAATAAACTTACATTGATAGGGTGACATTCCCTGTACTGCCAAGTCCGAGTTGGACCCTAGAAGCAAGATCCCATATGACCACTCAAGGGGAGCCCCCACAACCCCCTCCAGCACAGCAAGCACTCCCTTCCAGAACACCTGTAGTGCGGTGCACTCCAAAAAATGATGTACAATGGTTCCCTTGCTTCCTACACACCTAGTATATTCCTCAGAGTCCCACAGTCTCATTACTTTACCCCTACATCTAGTGAGGTATGCATTATGCAGTGTTTTAAGTTGTATTTCGTGCAATCCCACGTTAGGAGTAACCTTAAAAGCTAGCACAAAACAAGTGGAGGTACACCCCTAGATATTTCAAGGGACCTGTCACCCAAGTCAAAGGAAAGTCTGGTCTCTGCTTGACTTTGCAGTTGGACGACAGTGCCATGGCCTCAGACTTCTCGAAATTGATCTTGAGACCTGAAAAAGTCCCAAAAGTTTGAATGAGGTCAATTAAGGCTGGGACCCCCTTGGACGCCTGTCCCAAATAAAGTAGCAAAAAGGTTAATTTTATATTCACACTTGCGAACTACAATTCCCTCTATCTCCCCAGATTGTCTGATCTTGCTAGCCAGGGGCTCCTTGGCCAGAACAAACAGCATAGGGGACAAAGGGCAACCCTGGCGCATGCCCCTCTCCAGTGCAAACGATGATGTTAGTTCCCCATTTACTAGACTTTGTGCTGAGGGCTTACTGTATAATGCCCAAATTCCCTGCAAAAACTCTCCAAATATACCAAATTGCGGGAGGACCCAGAAAAGACGGTCCCATAATATTTTGTCAAACGCTTTTTCTGCATCCAAACTAGCCAAGATGGCATCCCCTGGATTCCCTCCCTTGGCATGTATGACACTGAGGGCCCAAATAATGTTAGCAGAAGCGTATCTATCTGGCACGAAACCAGATTGATCTGCGTGCACCAGAGAGGGGAGCACCCGTCCCAGTCTGCAGGCCATGACACTGGCAAAAATCTTGATGGCTTGATTTAGGAGAGAAATTGGCCAATAGGATCCTAGCTTCTCCTTGTCTCGGCCAGGTTTAGGTAAAACTATAATAGAGGCATGCGTCATTCTTCCCACATTCTGACCCAGGGTACAAGGCGCTTGGCACATGTCCCGGAACGGTCCCACAACATGAGCTCCCAATAGCTTGTAATATTTAGGCCCCAGCCCATCAGGCCCTGGCGCTTTAGCTAGTTTGAGTTTCTTGATGGCGGCCTGAATTTCCCTGCCCATGGTAGGTTAATTTAGGGTGTCTACTGTGCTTGTGAGAGCTGAGGGAGCTGTAGTCCCGAGAAAAATACCTCCCGCCTCCCCTGGTCACACTTACCTGAATCATATAGAGACTTATAGAAATCTACGAATTCTGCCTGAATCTCCTCCTCCTTGGTCAGTAGTTCCCCTGACGATGCCCTAATACACGTAATTACCTACTTCGCTGGCCTATTTCATACCAGAGTAGCCAACAGCCTCCCCTCTTTATTCCCCCATCTATGGAGTTGATGTTTGTATAGTTGTATGTCCCATATGGCCCGTTGATTCAAAATCTTGTTGATTTGGTCTTTAAGCTCCAGAAAATATTCCCCTGGCTCCTTCTTCTCCTCTATTAACCAAGGCCATAATCGAGTGCAAGCGGCCAAGAAGAGCAAGACGTTCCCCATCCCTTCTTTTACGTGTGCAAGATGTCTATTCATTGATGTTTACTGTAAGCTAAGATCTTTTTGCGTTTAATTGGTGAGTGAATGCCATCTACATTCAGAGAGGCTATTCAAAGACTACCCATCCCAGAAACCACCCATGCTTCTCAGACGATAGCAAATTAGAAACACAATTCCCAGGAGCGGCGTCCCAGCTAAACTGCTCCCAGTATGATTGAAACTCATTTGCCATTGTGTACGCATTGGCCGCTGAATAATAGCAAAACAAAAAACGTCCAGCCTCTTCATCCCTCCCCCTCCCAATCTGTTATCCCTGTACCCCCTCCTACCACAGGTAACCCCCCCCCCGCTTCTACTCCATCCCCTCCCATCCCCCACTCCATACTCCCTCCCTGCCCCCCTTCTCCTTCCCCTCTCTTTGCATGCCAACACCCATACTTCACTCCATCCATCTCCACCATTCATACCTTCCTCTCTTAACTACCCCCTACTGTCCCAAACCTTAACCCCTCACAGGTATATCCAATATCCAAACACTCATCCCTTCCCCTCCCCCACCATCCCCCCCCCCCCCCCCCAGCCCATTGCAAACAAAACATTAAACCATCATATCAACACACGGAACTTCCCTGGAACATAAGTGAGTAAAGTAAACATCCAATTCAGTCCAGCAGCCCATGTCACCGCATGGGGTAGTTGGCCATCTCTGTTGGCAGTACGTAGGATTCCCTCTCCATGCCACTTCAGACATGTGTGCACTTCCACCAACAGATCTCGAGCTCCACTTCACTTACTTTGCCCCAATGTCAAGTGGGAGTAACACTGACCGAGAGGTTAACAATGTCCAAGGGCTTCTTCTCATCAAATCGCAAATCATGTCTACTCACACCAAACCCAAGGCGCCAATTCCAGTGCTATTCAGAAGGTACTTTCGCCAAAAAGGTTTTTAGCTCATCCACTTTAGTGAAGCTGAAGGTACGGTTGTCATGGGTGATCCTCACTCTAGCAGGGTACTGAAATGCAAACCTGATACCTCTCGCATATAACTGAGAGCAGTAGGGAGCCAGACATTTCCTCTTCTCCGTGAGTCTCTAGGAGAAGTCCTGAAACAACATCACTCTAGTGCCTTTATACATACTCCAACACCCGCTGTTTCTTGTATAATTCCAGTAGCTTTGCCTTAACAGCGTAGTTCAGAAAACGAGCAATGACCGGACTAAATTTTCCAGAGTCTTCCCTGCGCACCCCCACTCTGTGAATACGCTCGACAATTACTTGACCCACCTCTGAAGGTAGGCCCAGAGAGCAAGGTAACCACTGTTCAGCCAGCTCCTTCAACTCAGCTTCAGGCACTGATTCAGGTATGCCAATGATACGTAAATTATCCCTGCGCCCTCAATGCTCCTGATCTTCTACTTTATCTGCGAGAGTTCGCATTCGATCCTCCAGTTCACTGAGTCTACTCTCTACCGCGGCCACAAGATGTTCCTAGGCGGAAATGCGTTCTTCCACATGTTGTAGCCGCACTGCACGGGCAGATATACTGTCTTTAATTTCATCCATACTCGCATGGAGCTTAGCAAGCTTATCATGCAACAGCTGTGACAGGTGCCTCATAGACACCTGCACTGTATCGTCCTGAAGCACCGAGGCTAGAGCCGCTGCTGGCTGCGATGCGGGCGGCGACGCCATTTTTTTTTGGAACAGCACTAAGTTTCTCCTGCCCAGCCTGCGGCGTCTTCACTGGCATCCGCACACAGCCCCTAAAAAGCGTAGATGCTTTGTCAAAAATCTGCCCAAGGGTTCGGTAAGTTCGAATCAGTGGCGTAGCTACGTCAGGCCATGGGGGCCTAGGCCCCCATAGATTTGGGCCCAGACCCCCCTGCCGACGACCCTCTCAACCCCGCTCCCGCCGCCAACCCTCCCTCGCCGCCACCGTCGTCGTCGGCTACCTTTGCTGGCGGGGGACTCCAACCCCCACCAGCTGAGGTCCACTTCTTCCGGCGCAAGGCTTTGTTCTGTTTCTGTGAGTCTGACGTCCTGCATGTACAACGTGCAGGACATCAGACTCAAAGAAACAGAATGAAGCCTTGCAGATCAGCCAGAAGACCTTGGCTGGCGGGGGCTGGGGTCCCCCGTCAGCAAAGGTAGCTGACGGCGGTGGCAGAGGGTTGGCGGCAGGAGGGGGGTTGAGAGGGTCAGCGGCGGGGGGGGGGTTCAAAGTTGTTGTTGTTGGTGGTGGCAGTGGCGGGGGGGGGGGGGTTGGTGGCACCGGGGGGGGGGGGGCTAAAATGTGCCCCCTCACCTCGGGCTCTGGACCCCCCTCCCGCCGAAGTCTGGCTACGCCCCTGGTTCGAATCAAGCAAATAAGATAGTAATTCAAATAAAATTTGTCATTTAATCGGGGTTTAGGGGGTGTGGGGAGAGGAGCCGAGCCAACAGGCATCCACTCAGGCTGAAACCATCACGTGACCCCCTTCTCTGTTTCTTAATAAGTGTTATGGCACTGCACATGTTTCTTTGACTGGGGAAAGCTTTTATGCTTAAGAACATAAGAACAGCCATACATAGTCAGACCGATGGTCCATCTAGTCCTGTATCCTGCTTCTAACCCTGGCCAATCCATGTCACAAGTGCCTTGCAAAATCCCAGATAGTAACAAGATTCCATGCTACCAGTCCCAGGAATAAGTAGTGGCTTTCCCCATGTCTATCTTAACAGCAGATTATGGATTTTTCCTCCAGAAACTTGCCCAAACATTTTTTTAAGCCCAGCTATGTTAACTGCTGTTACCAAATTCTCTGGTAATGTGTTATAGAACTTAACTATTTGTTCAATGAAAAATTCATTTTTAAAGTAATACCATGTAACTTTATTGATTGTCCTCTAGTCTTTGCACTTTTTGAAAGAGTAAACAATCGATTCATGTTTACGTGTTTCACTCCACTCAGGATTTTGTAGACCTCTAATATATCCCCCTCAGCAAATATCTTTACCAAGCTGAAGAGCCCTAAATTCTTAAGCGTTTCCTCATATGAGAGGAGTTTCATCCTCATAATCATTTTGGTCCCATTTTTTAACCTTTTCTAATTCTGCTGTATCTTTTTTAATATACGGTGAACAGAATTGCACATAATACTCAAGGTGAGGTCACATCATGGAGCGATACAAAGGCATTATAATATTCTTTGTCTTATTTTCTATCCCTATCCAAATAATTCCTAGCATTCTGTTTCCTTATTTGGCTGCCACCGCACACTGGGCAGAAGAGTTCAGCGTATTGTCCCAGATAACACCTAGCAGCAAGTAACTATGATTTGGATTATTCTTTCCAATGTGCATCACTCTGCATTTGTCCACATTAACCCCCTACTTCTGTTTCAAGTCTTTTAACGTTCTTAGTGAGTTATGGCCTCCAAAACTGAATGCAGTACTCCAAGTGGGGCCTCACCAATGACTTGTACAGGGGCATCAACATCTCCTTTCTTCTGCAGGTTATACTCCTCTCTATGCACCCTAACATTCTTCTTGGCACGGCTACTGCCTTGCCACCTTGAGATTCTCAGGCACCATCACTCCAAGGTCCCTTTGCTGAGCTATGCTTAATGATCTCTCACCTCCTATCTCAGAACCATAAGTGGCACCGATAGAACCACCTGAGTTTTTGACCTGCAGGATGGTTTGGTTGAGTATCCTCCCAATTGGCCCTTTTTTGTTGTGTTCCCCATGGGACTCACTGAACTCACAGCCAACAAGACCCAAGTTACTTCCTTGGAATGCTGAGGCAACCTGATGGAGTGGCAAGGGCTGGGATGATGCACTGCAGCAGGAGTATTAGTACTCACCCATAATGGACTGCTCCATTCCTCACCAAACAAGTCACCCGCTAACAAGGATATATCAGCCCAGAAAACAGATAGGCAATCGGTCTGCTAGTCCTAAAAGGATAGTAGACGTTGAAGCAGACACGATGAAGATCTTAAAAATCTTTATCATAGAATCATAAATAAAAGAGTGCCCTTTGTTGAATTCTTCTTAGTTTTCCCTATGCACACCAGATTACATGGTCAAATGCCTGCGCACACTACTCATTTGCTTTTACATTTAATAAAATGTCATGGCTCGTGCTTCTTTCCAGAGTTGGGATTCACAAATTCCTTGATCTGGAGATTCACACTGCCCACTGAGCAGGTGCCGCATCTAAAACGTCCTTGAGAGAATTGCTGGACATGGATGAGAGGGGAGGGCAGGGGGCAGAGGAGATATACTGGACATGAAGGGGAGGGGAGGTCAGTGAAGAGAGATTCGCTGGACATGAAGGGCAGGGGAGAGAGGAGAATTGTTGGACATGGATGAGAGGGGAGGGCAGGGGAGAGAGATTCTCTGGACATAGATGGATGGAGGAGTTGGTGGGGAGAGAGGAGAAATGCTGGTCTTGGATGGAGGAGAGGGGAGAGAGAATTATTGCTTTATATGGATACAGGGGAGGGAAGAGAGAGGAGAAATGCTGAACATGGATGGAGGGGATGAGAGAGGAGAAGTGCTGGACATGGATGGAGGTGAGGAAAGAAAAAAGAAGAAGATGCACATGGATGGAGATGAGGGAGAGGGAAAGGGAAGAGAGGAGAAAAACTGCACATGGATGGAGAAAATAGGCAAAAGCAAGATCCACGTTATACCTCCTCCAGTCAATTCCACGGAGGAGGACCCAGCTTTTACTTATGGATGTAGGGCAAGAAATGAAGAAGAAAGGAGGAAAGTAAAGAAATAAATGGAAAGGAAGCCCTTGAAACGGAGTTAAGAGAACAGATAGAGAGCAGCAGAATCAGAGACTGGGACCAATATGGATAGAAAAACAAAGTCACCAGACAACAAAGGTAGAAAAAAAATCATTTTATTTTCATTTTAGTGTTTGGAATATGTCCAATTTGAGAATTTACATCTGCTGCCTTATTTTGCACTGGGTATACTGGAGCTGTAACAGCTTACAGAATTTATAATGAAAAAAAATCACGTTATTTTTTTCTCCTATACTAGTATAATATTTTCAAGGATGTCTGTTTATATGCACCATGGCTGGTATAAGGGGTGTGGCTAATGCGGGTGTGGCTATAAAATGGGTGGATCCATATGTGGTGACCCCGCCCATAATGAGTACCGGCACCTTTTTTTTCTACAAAAAAAGCACTATGCCTCTGATAATGGAGTCTCCTGGCAGTAAAAAGTTTCTGCTTTGAGCTGATCTGTCGTTGTTTTGGGGATGTACTTTGGCTCCATCTCAGTACTTCTTTTCTGAGCATCATAATGCTCCAGTGCAGCAGAGGAATTATATAGGGGCAATGGTTGAGAGGGAGAATGTTTCTGTGACAGAGGTGGTAACCTACCTGAGCCCACTGTGACCCATCTGTTCCTTTGTGGCTTTATTCTCTGTGTTGGTGCTGAGGTAAATTGGTTGGGAATTGGGTAGTCCTGGATGCTTCTTTAATTGCAGCCAATTCCTTTTCGATGGGCAGATTCTCAGAACTCCTACATTAAAGCCAACAGCGCAGATCCCATACTGCCGAAACAGTGCAGAACACTAGTTCACCAATGCCCAAAGGAAATGGTATTCAAATTATATGCATGCTGTAAAAGCAAAAGCAAGGGAGGAACATGCTTGGCGCATGGGGAGAAGAGTTCCATGGTAAGATCAGCACTTGTATGCATGCACCAGGCAAACATGAAAATGAAACACACATTGACACCTGTTTTCTGTGCCTTTAAATATAAACTTTTCTAAAAAAAATTTCTACTTGAAAGGCTTATATTTAAGTGAAGGGAACAGGCACCAATGTGTGCTTTCACTTTCGGGTTTGCTCTGACTCGCAAACGAACCTTTTCCGGAGATGCGAAGGTGGTAGAATGAGAGAACATGAAATGAGATTGAAGGGGGGCAGACTCAAGAAAAATGTCAGGAAGTATTTTTTCATGGAGAGAGTAGTGGATGCTTGGAATGCCCTCCCGCGGGAGGTGGTGGAAATGAAAACGGTAACGGAATTCAAACATGCATGGGATAAACATAAAGAAATCCTGTTCAGAAGGAAGGGATCCTAAGGAGCTTAGCCGAGATTGGGTGGCAGAGCCAGTGGCGGGAGGCGGGGATGGTGCAGTGCAGACTTATACGGTCTGTGCCACAGCCGGTGGTGGGAGGCGGGACTGGTGGTTGGGAGGCGGGGATAGTGCTGGGCAGACTTATAGGGTCTGTGCCCTGAAAAGGACAGGTAGAAATCAAGGTAAGGTATACACAAAAAGTAGCACATATGAGTTTATCTTGTTGGGCAGACTGGATGGACCATGCAGATCTTTTTCTGCCGTCATCTACTATGTTACTATGTTACCAGTGCTTAGGGACTTGAACGGGCTTTCTTCTGTTTCCAAAATTAAATAAAACCGACCAATTTTACAGAAAGAATCATGAGAAATCCTCTCTTCAAACACCCTAATGCCTGCTCCGAGCAGGCGTTAGGTTTTCAGCGGTAAGGGCAGATTTATTTTGAGCATTCATCTCTAAACATTGGAAGGGAATAGAAAATGATCTCATTAACATCCGTTTTGACTACATTTGCATGCTATTTATGCTAATCTGTGGTGTGCACACTGTCTCCCATGCTAGATTCCTTTGAGTATTGTGTGCTCACTAATACCAGCGGTAGTCCTGCACTAATCGCCTCTACTGCAGTGTTACGTTTTGAGCATCGGACCAGCAGTTTGTTGATTTCTTCTTTCACAGCTGAGAGTTGGACACAGATGGTGCAAGCAGAAGCGTAGTCAGGTTGAGGGAACGGGGGAATAGAGAACAGACTGCCAATGGGGCCAGAACGTATTTTAAACACAACAGAACGCATGAAAAATAGGCGCCGGCACTGTCAGAAGTCCATTTAGAGGCGCGGACCACTCACCTGGTGACCCACCTAGCTATGCCTCTGAATGCAAGCCCTAACGTTTCAGATGGTTTGTCACAGGACTATGTCATGTTGATTTGATTAACAAGTGTGAAAAGGTCCAATATCTTCAGAGATATCTTCAGAGATATCAATGAGAAGGATTATCCATTAGAGGGTTTATTGAGGATAATTACTGTTGCTTGGTTCTATATAGGGAAAACAAGTCTAGGAGTGGGTGGGAGAAGGGTAGGGAGGCAGGGACTATAAGTGCAAATAAATAAAATATGATCACAGACTATCTGTACTGATCTAATCCTTAAACTCCTGCAGGGCCGCCGAGGGGGGAGCTGGGGGGCCAAATTTCCCAGGCCCAGGCCTCCAAGGGGGGGCCTGGCTCCGGGGTCTCTCTCCTGCTCCAGATGGGACCCAAGTGATCGCGTCCCGACAGGAGCAGGAGAGAGAAAACTCTGGTCCAACGGCCGGGTCCCCCTTGACGGCTGGGGAGGACTCAGAGGAGCACCTCCAGCGCTGCTCTTCTGCCCAGCTGAGCAGCTGCTTTTCCTCTCAGGTGCACATGCTCGGTTGGTATTGAGCATTTGCTGTGAACAGGCTCGCCTTAACCCTAGTCCCTGAAGAAAGAAGAGTGAAACCCGCGGCGTCGGGCGTCTTCAGGGGAAGGCGGAGGATTGAATTGGATTAAGTTCATGCAGTCGGGGCATTATTCCAATACACGATTAAGATAAGTGATTGGTCCTACTTTATAATATTATCCATTTTGAAGTTTTATGATTGATTGGGCACACATACATGAACAAAAAAAACTATTTAAAAGTAATTAAAAATACAGGAATGTGTTGCACCAATCTAACGGCACTTGAATTGGGAAAATATATAAAACAAAATTAGGAACAACCCGATGAATGAGGTGCTGTACCACAAAAAACCACAGTGATTATCTGTGAGTTACTATGGTGGGAATATCTGAGGGTGCTCCTTAATATGTCAATATGTGGGTATTGAAAATTAAAATATCCACTAAATTGAGTTCTTGGTGGTGAATTCGTATCCTGGTTTGCAAAAGAGATAACGGTTTTGAAACTGAGCATGCCCCGAGAGGAAAAGCAGCCACAGGGGCAGGCAATCAGCAGAAGAGCAGCGCTGGAGGAAGCCTTCTTCTGCTGGCGGGGCCTGGGGATCCTCGCCAGCCCACAAGGTATTTCAATTGGGCAGCGATCTGGGGGGGGGGGGGAGGGCAGCAGTGATACGGGGGGGGGGGGGGGGGGCAGAGGTCCTGCCCTGGGCCCGGTTCAGTCTCTTGGCGGCCCTGAACGCCTGCATCACAGGCAAATCCAGTTTCAAACAGAGAAAGACAACCTAGTCTGGAGAAACAGAGAGCCAGAAATCTTTACATTTTATTTTCTCAGAAATCCTGCTATTCTTACCCTGACAAGCAGCAGTATAAGTGTCCACAATTCTAACCAGAAGAAGTCAGAGGTATAAATGTCTTAATGAAAACAGCAGCTACTTGCTCCCTGTAAACCAACCAGTATAAATGCCGCCCCTTCTAATTAGGACAAAAACCAAGTTATAAATGCCCAGGGCCTGAGTACATTAGGCATGTAGATAGCTGGGTGGCTGGTGGGTATGAAGATCACTTGGTCACTTGCCTGCCTGGTGTGAAAGTGGTGGACCTCACGCTTCACCTAGATAGGATTTTAGATAGTGCTGGGAAGGAGCCAGCTGTCTTGGTATGTGTGGGTATCAATAACATAGGAAAATGTGAGAGGGAAGTTCTAGAAGTCAAATTTAGGCTTAGGTAGAAAGCTGAAATCCAGGTCCTCCAGGGTAGCATTTTCAGAAATTTTCTCTGTTCCACATGTAGGATGCTAGAGACAGGCAGAACTCCGAAGTCTCAATGCGTGGTTAAGACAATGGTGCAGGGATGAGGGATTTAGATTTGTTAGCAACTGGGAAACATTCCGAGAAAGGGGGAGCCTGTTCTGAAAGAATGGGCTCCAGTTTAACGGGGATGGAACCAAGCTGCTGGTGCTAACATATAAAAAAGAGATGGAGCAGCTTTTGAACTAAAATTGTGGGGAAGCCAACCGTTGCCTAGGAGTACACGGTTCAGTGTGGAGTATACTTGAAGTATACTATTGAAACAGGATCTTTAGGGAATCCCGATGGAGAGGTTTAAACAATGGTGAAAGAAAGCCAGGAGTGTTTAGTGGGAGAACAGAGTAAAGGATGCAAATTATACTCATCAAATCCAAAGCAGCTTGTAGATGTAAGGAGAAAACACAATTTGAAGTGCTAGAAGCCTAAATAATAAGATGGGAGAGTTAGAGTATACAGCACTAAATGAAGAAGTAGATATAATAGGCATCTCAGAGACCTGGTGGAAGGAGGACAATCAATGGAATACTGTGATATCAGGGTACAAATTAAGTCGCAATGATAGAGTGGATCAAATTGGAAGGGGGTTGTGCTATGTTAAAGAGGGAATTGAGTCAAGCAAAATAAACATTCTACATGAAACAGAAAGCAATGTAGAATCCTTATAGATAGAAATTCCATGTGTGAAGGGAAGGAGTATACTGGTAGGGCTGTACTACCATCTGCCAGGACAGAATGAACAGACGGATGAAGAAATGTTTACAGAAATTAGGAAAGCTGGCAAATTAGGCAACTGTTAATAGTGGGTGATTTTAATTACCCCAGTATTGACTAGATAAATGTTAAATCAGGGAGTGCTAGGAGGTAAAATTCCTAGATAAAATGAATGACTGCTTCTTGGAGCAACTGGTCCAAGAACCAACAAGAGGGGGAGCTATTTTAGATCTAGTCCTTAGTGGAATGCAGGGCATAGTATGAGAGGTAACAGTGTTCAGTCCACTGGCAAACAGTGATCATAACATTATCAAATTTGAGTTGATATCTGGAGTGAAGTCACTAAGGAAATCTACTGTAGCAGCATTTAAATTTCAAAAGGGCAAATACAATAAAATGAAGAAAATAGTTAAGAAGAAGCTGAAAGGATTAACTGCAAAGGTTAAGACTTTAAATCAGGCATGGACGTTGTTAATACTATCTTGGAAGCCCAGACCAGATATATTCCACGTATTAACAAAGGTGGAACGAAGAGCAAAAGACAGCCAGCATGGTTAAAAGGTGAGTGAAAGAGGCTATTAGAGTGAAAAGAACATCTTTCAAAGAATGGAAAAATGATCTGAATTAAGAAAATAAGAAGCAACATAAGCACTGTCAATCTAGATGTAAAGCACTGATTAAGAAGGCTAAAAGGCAATATGAAGAAAAATTGCTGCAGAGATAAAAATTCATAGTAACACCTTTACAGGTGCATCAGAAGCAGAAAGCCTGTGAGGGAATCCGTGGGACTGTTAGATCATGAAAGAGCAAAGGGGGCACTCAGGGAGGACAAGGTCATAGCAGACAGATTGAATGGATTCTTTACTTCGGTCTTTATGGAAGAAGATGTAAGAGATCTACTTGTACTGGAAATGGTTATCAAGCATGATGATGTAGAGGAACTGACAGAAATCTCAGTGAACCTGGAAGGCATACTGAGCCAAATTGACAAGTTAAAGAATGATAAATCACCTGGATCAGAGGGTATACACCCCAGAGTATTGAAAGAACTCAGACATGCTGTTGGTGATCTGTAACCTGTCATTAAAATTGTCCATAATACCTGAAGATTGGAGGGTGGTCAATGTAACACCAATTTTTAAAACGGGTTCCAGGGGTGCTCTGGGAAATTACAGACCGGTAAGCCTGACATCAGTGCTGGGTAAAATAGTGGAAACTACCATAAAGAATAAAATTACAGAACAGATAGACAAACATGGTTTAATGGGACAGAGTCATCATAGGTTCAGCCAAGGGAAGTCTTGCGTCACCAGTTTGCTTCATTTCTTTGAAGGCATAAATAAACATGTGCATACAGGTGAGCCAGTTGATGTAGTGTATCTTGATTTTCAGAAAGCTTTTGACAAAGTTCCTCATGCGAGACTCCTGAGAAAATTAAAAAGTCATGGGATAGGAGGCAATGTCCTTCAGTAGATTAGGAATTGGTAATTGGACAGAAAACAGATGGTAGGGTTAAATGGCCATTTTTCTCAAAGGAGGAAGGTGAATAGTAGAGTGCCTCAGGGATCTGTACTAGGTCCAGTGCTATTTAGCATATTTAAAAACTAGTAAAAAAGGCCTGTTTCTGACACAAATGAAACGGGCGCTAGCAAGGTTTTCCTCAGAGTGTGTATGTTTGAGAGAGTGTGTGTGAGAGTGACTGTGAGAGAGAGAGTGAATGTGCGAGTGTGTGTGTGTGACAGAGAGAGAGTGAGTGTGGGTGCGAGTGTGTCTGTGAGAGAGTGTTTGTGTGAGAATGAGAGTGTATGCGAGTGCGTATGTGAGTCACAGTGAGTGTGAGACAGTGTGTTTCACACAGATACAGTGTGTGTGAGAGAGAGTGTGTGTGTGAGACAGATAGAGTGTGAGAGAGTATGTGTGCGATACATAGACTCTCTGTGAGACCGAGAGTGTATGAGATCAAGAAAGTGTTTGAGAGTGACTGTGATACAGTGTGAGACATAGTGTGTGGTAGACAGTGTATGAGAGTGAGAGAAAGACACTGACTGTGAGAGAGAGAGAGAGAGAGAGAGTGTGAGAGAGTGTGTGTGTGTGACAGAGATACCTCCCCCCTCCCTCTCTGGTTTCAGGACCCCCTCCCCCCTCCTCTCAGGTCTCTGGACCCCCTCCCCTCTGGTCTCAGGACCTCCCTCCCTCTCTGGTCTCAGGACCCCCTCCCCCCTCCTACCCGGTCTCAGGACCCGCTCCCCTCTGGTCTCAGGCCCCCCCTCTGGCCTCAGGCCCCCCTCTCCTCTGGTCTCAGGACCCCCTCCTTGGTCTCAGGCCCCGCCCCTGCCGCCCTCACCGCCATGCCCTCCCCTGAGGTCGCAGCTGCTGCTCACCCGTCCCCCCCAGGGTGCCACGGCTCCCCCCTCCACCCCCCCCCTCGGAGAAGTGCAGCGAGCCAGAAACGTGATAGGCAAGAGGAGCGGCTGCAGAGCTGACAGCCAATGCCTGATGGCTGCCTGCAGTGCCGCGCTTCCTTTTTAAAAACATTTTTGGGAGTTTAATTTTCTCTTTTTGTTTTTGTACTGGCCGCTGCTGCTCAACAGGAGAAGCAGCAGTGGCCGGAAATGGCAGCTGACGTCGGACGGAGGGGGGGAGTGGCGGCGACCTCAGGGGGGGGGGTGGAGGGGGGAGCAGTGGCTGCGGCGACCTCGGGGAGGGTGGAGGGGGGAGTGGTGGCACCCTGGGGGGGTGGAGGGGTGAGCGGCGGCGACCTCGGGGGGGGGGGCATAGGGCTGAAGCTGCTCCTCTAACGTTCCAATGTTACGAATGCAGCCAGAGACATTGGAACGTTGGGAGTGCAAATTATTACATTAGATTAGATGATCTGCAAATTGGAATTTATTTATTTATTATTTATTGCATTTGTATCCCACATTTTCCCACCTCTTTGCAGGCTCAATGTGGCTTACAATACACCGTGATAAGTGGAAATACAGTTAGAAAATATACAATTACTGGTACAGAAGGATCTTGGGTAACATTATAATAAGAGACATGATAGTATAACAAGCAGATATAGTAAGACAGTTCTGAATATATATGGAGGAGTTATATATGTTCATATTTATTACTCTTTGTGGTACGCCTTGTTAAAGAGATGGGTCTTCAGTAGTTTGTGGAAGTTAATTAGTTCGTAGATCGTTTTTAGGTTGCACGGTAATGCGTTCCATAGCTGTGTGCTCAGGTAGGTAAAGTTTGACGCATGCATTAGTTTGTATTTTAGGCCTTTGCAGCTGGGGAAGTGCAGATTAAGGGATGTGCAGGATGATCTTTTAGCATTCCTGGGTGGTAGGTCTATCAAGTCTGACATGTAGGCTGGTGCATCTCCGTGAATGATTTTGTGAAACTAGAGTGCACATTTTGAACGTGATGCGTTCTTTCAGTGGGAGCCAGTGTAGCAAGTAAAGTGATTAAATTTGCAGATGACACAAAACTATTCAAAGCTGTCAAAACACAAGTGGACTGTGAAAAATTGCAGGAAGACTTTAGGAAACGGGAAGACTGGGCATCCAAATGGCAGATTAAATTTAATGTGGACAAATGCAAAGTGATGCACATTGGAAAGAATAATCCAAATCACAGTTATCTGATGCTAGGGTCCACCTTAGGAGTAAGCACTCAAGAAAAAGATCTAGGTGTCATTATATACAATACGCTGAAATCTTCTGCCCAGTGTGTGACAGTGGCCAAAAAAGCAAACAGAATGCTAGGAATTATTAAGAAAGGGATGGTAAATAAGACCAAGAATACTATAATGCCTTTGTATTGCTCCTTGGTATGACCTCACCTTGAGTATTGTGTTCAGTTCTGGTCACTGTATCTAAAAAAAAAAAGATATAGCGGAATTAGAAAAGGTTCAAAGACAAGCAACAAAATGATAATGGGGATAGAACATCTGTCATATGAGCAGCCTTCCTGAAGGCTGAAGAGGATAGGAAAAGAGACAGCTGAGGAAGGAATATGATTGAGGTCTACGTAATCCTGAATGGTGTAGAATCGGTAAAAGTGAATCAATTTTTCACTCTTTAAAAAAGTACAAAGACTAGGGGACACTCAATGAAATTTAATGGAAATACTTTTTAAACAAATAGGAAATATTTTTTCACTCAGAGAATAGTTACGCTCTTGAACTCATTGCTGGAGGATGTGGTAACAGCGGTTAGCGCATCTGGGTTTAAAAAAGGTTTTGGACATATTCCTGGAGGAAAAGTCCATAGTCTGTTATTGAGATGGACTTGAGAGAAGCCATTGCTTGCCCCGAGATTGGTAGCATGGAATGTTGCTACTGTTTGGGTTTCTGCCAGGTTCTTGTGACCTGCATCGGCCACAGTTGGAAACAGGATACTGGGCTGGATGGACTGTTGGTCTGACCCAGTGTGACTATTCTTATGTAGCAGTGATGTAGCTACAGGGGGCCTGGCCCACTCAAATTGGCTCTGGGGCCCCTGGTTTGGCTGGCGGGGGTCTCCAACCCTGCCAGCTGAAGCGTTTGTTCCACGCTGGTCTCGCCACATTGCCTACCCTGCTCTTCTCAGTCGTACCATGCACACTCGTTTTAGTGAAACTGAGCATGTGTGACACTTTGCACATGCTCAGTTTCATTAAAATGAGCGTGCATGGTGCAACTGAGCAGGACAGGCAATGGAAGACAAATGTGGGACAAATGCTTCAGCTGGTGGAGGTTGGGGACCCCTGCTAGCCAAGGTACCATCATGCGGCGGTGGCAGTGGTGGCGTGGGGGGGGGGGGCTGCAGCGGGGAGGTGGGCCAAAATGTGCCCCCCCTCCACTTTGGGCTCTGGCCCCTTTCCCCGTCGAGGTCTGGCTACGCCCCTGTTATGTAGATAAGAGCAAGGCAAAATTATCTCAAAACTAGCAAGAAAAGGCAAAACAGCAAGGTAGAAGAAGGGTTTTAAGGTGGGGGGTTCTCCCTCCCCCTTTGTAGAAGTGGACAGTAAATACACAACACATAATACACAATATAGGTAACAGATTAATTGAACACAAAATCAATCAGACAGTGATACAAATCAGAATTCTTTGCTGTGAGAAATGGAGTTCCTGGTATCAGCACCTGAATGAGAAATATAGATACAGATTAAGTTAGAAACCATGGGCAGCATTTAAATTAACCTGGTCGCAATGTCAAAATTGACTTCAATACATTTAAAATCAATCAGCACCAGCCCACAACTTTTTTTTATGTAAAAGATTTCTGGCCTACACCATCTACAGTTCTGGGTAAGGTACAAAGTACATACATAATAAATCAACAGGAAAGGGCATAATACACTAACCGGATGAACAGAATACATAATTATTATCTAATTCTCTGAGCCAATTATGCAACTTCCACCCCGTATGGATTTCTGTTTCATAATCACACATCCTTGCCCTGAGCCTGTGTGTGTCAGACTTGTAATTAAAAATGCTTATAGCCCACCCTTTGAGGCCTAGCTGTGTAATTAGACAAATCCTCTTTTCCTACTTAGCCAAGAATGTGCTTGGAAATAAGAGTGGCACTGTTCTGGTCTGGTGCTGTCTCTGTGTGACTGGGAGGGATTGGGGGGATCAGTGTGTCCTTTGTTCTGATCCACAGAATGTGTTGATTGTTTGCTTAGCTTGTGTCACCATGCCACTGCTGCTGCAAGCCATTCGTTTCTCCAATTTGTACAAGTGGATTCAGTTTTACTGAACAATTCTACTAAACCATCTCCCTCCCTCCCCCACCCCCCCAAAAAATACTGTGACTTCATTTTAAATTGCTGAATGTGAGAACACCTGAGCTAGGTGCTATGTGGACTTAGATAGTAAGTCTGGTGTCATACGTAACATCTCTTTTACCTCCCAGCACAACAACAAAGAAAACAAAACCTATTTCATATAGGAACATGTCATCCGCTTTTAAATAATCCCTTCTCCCAGGCTCACGTCTCTCACATATATCTGCAGTGCAGAGGTCACTGTGATTCTTGCATAAATTGACTTGCTGATACTTTGTGGACAAAATTGCCTCAGTGAACTGTATCATCTGGAATTATAGGGTGATTAGTGGGCTCAGAAAAGATGCTGTGCCAGGAGAAATGTAGCCGTTGTGGCAGGGGCGTAGCCAGACAACAGATTTTGGGTGGGCCTAGGCAAGAATTGGGTGGGCACCAGAGTTCTCCCCCCCCCCCCCCCCCCCCACCTCCAAAAACAATTTCTCAGCTGGTGGGAAAACACTTCTTTCCACCTTGGCAGCAGGCATGCACTGAAATCTGAGCATGCGCAGGTGCCGGTGTTGTGGAGAGTAGCATTTTCGTTACAATCAGGGGGAAATCTTCAGCTGGCGGAGCTTGGGATTCCCACCAGTTACCACTAAACATGTGCTACTGTTGGGTGGGCCTGAGCCATAAATGGGTGGGCCCTGGCCCACCCAAGCCCACCTGTGGCTACGCCACTGCGTTGTGGCCATTTTCCTTGAACAATGTAAGGTAGTGTGTTATGTAGCTGTCATGATTCTGAGACATCACCAAGGGCTCTCTGTCCTTTCTGTACCCAGTAATTATATTTAACTACTGCTAACCTTATATACTTGAAACCCCTCTGTGGGTGGAGTTTAAAGAGAATGAGAAGAAATCTGGGCAAAGGGCTTTTAAAACACAAACAGGTTTATGCAGTGCTTTATCTGTAGGAAAAAAGGTACTGGTACTCATTATGGGCAGGGCCACCACTTATGGCTCTGCCCCTATGATAGCCACACCCATGTTAGCTACACCCCTTATACCAAACATGGCGCATATAAACAGGCATCATTGAAAATATTATACCAGTATAGGAGAAAAAAATAACTTGAATTTTTTCACTATAAATAATTTCTGTAAGATGTTACAGCTCCAGTATACCCAGTGCAAAATAAGATATCAGATGTAAATTGTAAAATTGGACATATTCCAAACACTAAAATGAAAATAAAATGATTTTATCTACTATTATTATCTGGTGACTTTGTTTTTCTGATCATGTCGGTCCCAGTCTCTGATTCTGCTGCTCTCT
The DNA here is from genome assembly GCF_901765095.1 of Microcaecilia unicolor. Lineage (NCBI taxonomy): Eukaryota > Metazoa > Chordata > Amphibia > Gymnophiona > Siphonopidae > Microcaecilia > Microcaecilia unicolor. The sequence goes on from NC_044032.1 coordinate 365,809,353, forward strand.
ATCTGTTCCCTTAACTCCGTTTTCAGGGATTCCTTTCCATTTATTTCTTTACTTTCCTCCTTTCTTCTTCATTTCTTGCTTTACATCCATAGGTAAAAGTTGGGTCCTCTGCAGACTTGACTGGAGGAGGCATAGAGTGGATCCAGTTTTTGCCTATTATCTCCATCCATGTGCAGTTTTTCTCCTCTTTTCCCTTTCCCTCATCTCCATCAGTATGCATCTCCTTCCTATTCTTCCCTCCCCTTCATCCATATGCATCTCCTGTCCTTCCTCTCTCTTCCCTCATCCATCCATGTCCATCATTTCTCCTCTCTCCTCTCCTCCATCCATGTTCATCTCACTTCCTCTCTCTTCCCTTCCCTCCATCCATGTCCAGCATTTGAACTCTCTCCCCTCCATCCATGTTCAGGATTTCTCGTCTCCCCTAAATCCATGTGCATCTCCTCCTCTGTCTACCCTCCCCTCCATCCATGTACAGCATTTCTCCTCTCCCCCTCCCCTCCATCCATGTTCATCTCACTTCCTCTCTCTTTCCTCCTCTCCATCCATGTCCAGCATTTCAACTCTCTCCCCTCCCCACCATCCATGTGCATCTTCTTCCTCTGTCTTCCCTCTCCTCCATCCAAGTCCAGCATCTCTCCTCTCCCCCTCCATCCATGTGCATCTCCTTCCTCTGTCTTTCCTTCCTGCCAACATTTCTTTTCCCTGCCCTCCACTCCATCCATGTCCAGCATTTCTCCTTTCTCCCTTCCTCTCCATCCATGTGCATCTCCTTCCTGACTTCTCTCCCCTCCATCCATGTCCAGCAACTCTCCTCTCTCCCCTGCCCTCCCCTCCCATCCATGTCCAGCGATTCTCCTTTGCTCCTATTCTTCCCTCCCATCCATGTCCAGCGATTCTTCTCTCTCCCATGCCCTCCCATCCCATCCATGTCCAGCATTTCTCCTCTCTTCCCTCTATCCATGTGCATCTCGTTCCTGTCTTCCCTCTCCTCCATCCATGTCCAACATTTCTCCTGCCCTCCCCTCCATCCATTCATGTCCAGCAACTCTTCTCTCTCCCCTGCCCTCCCATCCCATTCATGTACAGGATTCTCCTCTGCCCTCCCATCCATGTCCAGTGATTCTCCTTTGCCCCTATCCTTCCCTCACATCCATGTCCAGCGATTCTCCTTTGTCCTATCCTTCCCTCTCATCCATGTTCACCAATTCTCTGCCCTCCCCTCCATGTCCAGCAATTCTCCCTTCCCCCTATTCTCCCTCTCCCTTCCATATCCTGTGACTCGCCCCAGCCTCCACCTGCCCCCCAAGATCATACCAACCCCATCCTCACCTGCTGGCCCTCAGCTCACCAACTTTCCATTCAGCCCCCTGCAAATCTAATATTTACCGAAGTCGCAGTGTGAACTGGTGGTAGTGAAGACAACAAGCAGGCAGGCTCGCCTCCTTGTCGCTTCCCTGCCCTCTCAGCACAGCTCAGGCTCAGCGTTCCGCCTTCATCGCTTCCCTCCCCTCTCAGCACAGCTCAGGCTCAGCGTCCCGCCTTTGTCACTTCCCTGCCCTCTCAGTGTCCCGCCCTTGCGGAAAGGAAATTACATCAGAGGACAGCGGGACGCTGAGAGGGCAGGGAAGCGACGAAGGCGGGATGCTGAGCCTGAGCTGTGCTGAGAGGGCAGGGAAGCAATGAGGACTCAGACGAGCCTGCCTGCTTGCTGTCTGCACTACCGCGGCAGTTTGCGCTGTGACTTCAGTAAATATTAGATTTGCTTGCAGGGGGCAGAACGGAAAGTTGGTGAGCTGGCCCTCAGAAAAAAAGGTGCCAGTACACCATACTGGCGTGTTTATCGGCACAAAAAAAGCACAGTGTTTATGATTTCTAAGGTGAACTGCCAGTTTGCTTGCTTTAGAAGAGCTGCCCAGGAATGTACTGAACTTTGTTATATTTTGCAGGAGGGGGGAATGGGTCCCGCAGCTCTGCCTGCATGCAAATGGGAACAGACAGGTGAATGGGAACATTTCCACACACTTTGAGGGGATTACTTCACTGAAGGGAATAAAAGCTTGTGGGTCACTGTATGGAGAGAGCTAAATCAGAATAAAGGAAACAAAAACCTACTCCCTATGAGCTTAGAGGAGAGGAAGAGCTCTGGTGCTTGCTTCTGCCTTGTTTCCACCTCAAGATACTCTGGTGCTGGCATGTTGGGAATTCACTGAGAGAGATTAGCCTTTAGAGCAGGCGTGTCCAACCTTGGTCCTCGAGGGCTGTAATCCAGTTGGGTTTTCAGGATTTCCCCAATAAATATGCATGAGATCTATTTGCATGCACTGCCTCCATTGTATGCAAATATATCTAATGAATATTCATTGTGGAAATCCTGAAAACCAGACCTGGCAAGGGCAGAAATTGGACACCCCTGCTTTAAAGGGTATTCATCTCATGATGAACTATTTCTGATGGCTCTGCTGGAATGGGAGATAGCCTTCTAATGGTGAAATCCTGCTATTGGTGGTTACAGAGTCTTAGAGTTGGAAGCTCTGAACCCAAGCAGGGAGAATACCCTTAGAGACTCTCTTGAAAACAAGAAGCGCAGCAGTCCTTGGGAGCAGTGCTCAAGGTGAAGAAGCCTTTGGGAGAAGCTCAGGACATAAGAAAATGGCCTGTGGGGGCAATATCGGTGTCTAGGGCTGAGAAGAGCAGAGGTACCCTCCAGTGGGGAACTGTGTTACTGGCTGTTGCAGAGCCCTGTTAAGGGCTGGTAATCCTAAACCTCAGCAGGGAGAAACCCCAGAGGTTCCTATTGAAGAGAGGATCAGTGAGGATGAAGGCCCCCTGGGCGTAATCAGCACTAGGGGTCCAGCAAGGGAGAAAGTTCCCTAGGTGTGGCCAGCCCTAGGAACCCAACAGAGGTGGACAACTCTTGGGAGGGCAGAACCCAGGGAGAGATTCTAGGAAGCCGTAGCAGGGACAGGCTTAGCCAGCCTATGATCCAGAACAGCAACCACCAGCCCAAGAAGTCTCCTGCAGAAGGACAGAGATCTGAGGGGACTGGTAGAGCGTGAAATTGCAAGGCAAGTAGAGGAGGGACCTAGGCCATTTAGCCAATCCTACACACGATTTAACCAAGCAGCAGGGAAGAGCTTACAGCTACTACCTTGGCAAGGAAGTCTGGCAGGGTCTGAGCAGTGTGTGAAGGACTAAATCATTGAGTCAGAATACCTGAGTCCAAGACTAACTGTTAATGCCAGACAGGTTGATTTTCAAAGCTTCCTGCCACCTAACCAGGGATATTCAGCAGCATTTAACCGGACAGTGCTGCTGAATATCCCCTGAGACTGCCCAAACCAAAAGTGGGCAGGTCAGAGGTGGCGCTGGGGGTGGCATTGGGGAGGAAACCTATGTTATACAAGTGGTGGTAGTATTCAGTGCCAGCACCTGCATAGCTAGGCGGCTTCATTTAGGACAGCTCAAGTGCAGGAGGAAGGAGGCTGTGCATCTGTCCCAATGACCCTGCTGGACCACCAGGGTCTGAGGGCTTACCTTCATGGTTGGGAGAAGGCAGGGGGGTGTTAATGTGGGCTAGGGGGAGGGAAGGAGGGAAAGAGGGGATATTGTCGGGGGGCATGAGGGGGCTCAGGGGCTTTTTTTTAAAGACAAAAAAAGTTATGCAGATGACAGCCTGATGTTTAGAGCCAGCACTCGCATAGTTAAGCAGTGTTATTTAGGACTGGAGGTAGGTGGGACAATACAGGGCTCGGGAGATTTGTTTTTTAAAACAATAATAAAGTTATGCAGCTCCTACCCGATATTCAGCTGAGGCTGCATATCTCTTTTGCGGCCCTGGCTGAATACTGTCCAGGTCCACATAACCTCTGGCAGCCTTCCTGCCCCAAATTATCCCCCGATATTCAGTGCCGGTGCCTGGACATGGCCCGACATTGAATATTGGGGGATAATTTAGCCAGCAATGATCAGCGTTTAAAAAAACGGTGACGCCCGCCGGCTGAATATTGGGGGGGAGAGTGCATAAATTATGTAGCATTTGGTTTAAGATGTTAATTGCCAGTTCTATTGGTTTGTTTATATTTGCTGAAAGAAGTTACGTGCCAAGACTTTTGGTGGTTATGTGTAATAACGAAGGTAATCCCACCTGCTAACACTTTACTTTTCATCCCCAGGTCGTGCCAAGTAAGGGACTGACAGAGAATGCCCTCAGGAGGATTCAGTTAGGTTGGGTATCTAATCCAGGAGCGCCCAGTAAGGGGGTGTTATATACTGTATTGTTCCTTCTTTCTCCTTTTATTCAAACCACACTATGTTTTACTCTGGCAACACAAATACAAAGTGTCGTGCCCAATAAAGTTTCCTCAGTCTAAATCTGTCAAGACTAAGATCCCTCTGAGGTGCAAGAAGGCAGCCCCTTACTAGTCCTTTCTTAGAATTCAATGGCTTAAACAAACTAATAGATTTGCTTTCACCCTCTTTTGTTTATTTAGAAAAAATATACCACAAGTATAGGTGCCAGCTCTGTGGGTGCTGTAGATGCCTGAGCACCCTCAATATTCTCTCCTGTAGTACCAGAGCCGCCAAGGGGTCCCAATTTTTGAGAGGAAGATTTTAGTACACGCCCCCAGCTCTGCCTGCTGCCTTGGCTCCGCCCCTCTACCTCATGGCCCTGCCCCCTGGCATACCTCAATCCCATGAAGCTGGTCCGTTAGAAGTGGTTGATCCTTCAGCTGAGATGCAGACCATTTGACCCTGAAGCAGGTGACGAAACGCTGGCCACCGTTGGTCTTGGTCGCATTCAGTTCTCAGCGTAAAACCCACAAAGGAAGGACTGGACTGTGCGAAGCTAAGTAGTCCTCAAGCTTAACTACATAATACCCATTGTGTGAACAAAAGTAAAAAAAGAAAAATATATATAAAAAAAGAGTATTTGAGCACATGTATGGGGACATTTAGTTCTTAAATTCAGGGGTGTTGCCAATGTTGACGCAGCCCAGCCCTCGTGAGCTTCTAGAGGCAACATCTCTTTAATCTTAAGATTCATTCTCTGGTCAGTAAATATGCCGATTGTGTCATTTTGATATCTCCTCCATATTTAAGTGTGTTATACCTCAATCCCATGGCCATTCCAGAAAATATTTTATTCACACCAGTGACAGCAGGGATGGGTAAGAGGGAGTGTTTCTGTTCACTCTATTAAACCCCCTATCCAGCATATATTCCCCCCAGGGACATAACCTTGAGGGGATCTTGGCCCCCCACTTTGAGCTTAAGCCCATTCCAAAATTGTGACACTGGTTTAATCACTGGCAGAGATGCCCAAGCCCCACTAGTTGAAAAGGTTCACTATATGAGCCTTCTACCATGCAGCGTGCTTCAACTGCCAATGACGGCCCTCCCGCATATGCTCAGTGTAGGCACTTGAAAATGGAAAATAAGATACCTTTTTATTGTACTAGACTAATACCTTTTTCGATTAGCTTTCAGAGACTAAAACCTCCTGCCTTGGGTCAGGTCAGGACAGTATACTGTTGTTATCTTATCCTTGTCTGACCTGAGGAAGGAAGTGTTGGTTTGTGAAGGCTAATCAACAATGTATTAGAACCAGTCCAATCAGGGCCGGCGCAACCCGGTAAGCGCGGTAAGCATGGCGGGGGGGGGGGGGGCGCTGACCTCTGGAGGGTGAACAAGCCATGCTTACTGCTGCCAGGAGATTCAGGCAGCTCTCGATCCTCACCTGCCCACCCTCAGCTTCCGACAGCAGCCCCCCTTTCCTTCCTGCCCTCCTGCCTTTAAAACTTTTATTTTACTTCAAGTTGCAGCAGCGGCGGTGGGGAGGCAGTGAAAGCAGCCAGGCTCGGCTCGCCTCCAGCCTTCCCGTCCCTTCCCTCTCAGTGTCCCGCCCTCCTCTGATGTAATTTCCTGTTTCCACGAGGGCGGGACACTGAGTGTAAAGGGAAGGGAAGGCAGGTGAGGGCTGGAGTTGGTACTGGAACTCGGGGGCTTAAAAGGGCGGTGGGTGGGAACTGAGGTGAGTCACTGGACATAGATGGGAGGGGAGGGCAGAGGAGGATCGCTGGTCTGGGAGGAGAGGCCAGGGGAGAGAGAGGAGAAATCGCTGGACAGATGGGAGGGGAGGGCAGAGGAGAATTGCTGGACATGGATGGGAGGGTCGGGGAGAGAGGAGAATTGTTGGATATAGATGGAGGAGAAGGCAGGGAAGAAAGGAGAGTTGCTGGACATATGTGGATGGATGGAGGGGAGGGTAGGGGAGAGCGGAGAGTTGCTGAACATGGATGGATGGAGGGGAGGGCAGGAGAAATGCTGGACATGGATGGATGAGAGGGAAGACAGGAAGGAGATTCACATGGATGGAGGGGAGGGGAGAGAGGAGAAATGCTGGACATGGATAGAGTGGACGGCAGGGGAGAGATGTTGGACAGGGATGGAGGGAAGGAAAGAGAAAGGAGATGCATATGGATGGAAGGAAAGGGAGAGAGGAGAAATGCTGGACATGGATGGAGGGCAGGGAAGACAGAGTAAGTAGATGCACATGGATGGAGGAGAGAGGAGAAATGCTGGACATGGATGGAGTGAAGGGCAGGGGAGAGATGTTGGACAGGGATGGATGAGGGAAGGAAAGAGAAAGGAGATGCATATGGATGGAGGGGAAGGGAGAGAGGAGAAATACTAGACATGGATGGAGGGGAGGGAAGACAGAGGAAGTAGATGCGCATGGATGGAGGAAGAGGAGACATGCTGGAAATGGATGGAGTGCAGGGCAATGGAGAGAGGAGAATTGCTAAATATGGATGGAGGAAAAGGCAGGGAAGAGAGGAGAGTTGCTGGACATACATGGATGGATGGAGGGGAGGGCAGGAGAGAGAGGAGAGTTACTGAACATGGATGGATGGAGGGAAGGGCAGGAGAAATGCTGGACATGGATGGAGGAGCGGGAAGACAGGAAGGAAATGCACAAGGACAGACGGGAGAGGAGAGGAGAAATGCTGGACATGGACGGAGTGGAGGGCAGGGAAGAGAGGAGAAATGTTGGACAGGGATAGAGGGAAGGAAAGACAGAGAAAGGAGATGCACATGGATGGAGGGGAAGGGATAGAGGAGAAATGTTGGACATGGATGGAGGGGAGGGAAGACAGAGGAAGTAGATGCACATGGATGGAGGAGAGAAGAGAAATGCTGGACATGGATGGAGTGGAGAGAAGACAGAGGAGGAGATGCACATGGATGGAGGGGAGAGGAGAAATTCTGGACATGGAGGGGAGGGAAGGCAGAGGAAGGAGATGCACATGGATGGAGAGAAAGGGAGAGAGGAGAAAAACTGGACATGGAGGGGTGGAAAGACAGAGGAAGTAGATGCACATGGATGGAGGGGAGGGGAGAGAGGAGAAATGCTGGACATGGATGGAGGAGACGGAAGAAAGAGGAAGGAGATGCATACTGAAAAGACGAGACAAACTACACATGGATGGAGAAAATAGGCAAAAGCTGGATCCACTCTATACCTTCTCCAGTCAAATTCATGGAGGACCCAGCTTTTACCTATGGATGTATGGCAAGAAATGAAGAAGAAAGGAGGAAAGTAAAGAAATAAATGGAAAGGAAGCCCTGGAAATGGAATTAAGAGGACAGAGAGCAGCAGAATCAGAGACTTGGACTGACATGATCAGAAAAACAAAGTCACCAGACAACAAAGGTAAAACAAAATCATTTTATTTTCATTTTAGTGTTTGGAATATGTCCAATTTGAGAATTTACATCTGCTGTCTTATTTTGCAATGAATAACAATGTGTTTCGTTCTGTTTTTCTGGTATTGTGCTGCATGTAGAGTCTAGCTTCTTAGGATTTCAGGTTAAATTTAAAGAGGGACTATCTCTGTTCTGCATATGTGACTGCAAGGCCACGTATCTGAATAGGGATCTGTTTGTTAGATTCTGAGATTTTGATAACATATTGTTTCAGGTTTAGCAAGACTGTTCTCCTAATTCCTGGTTTGTATGCTAATTTGGTTTGTGTCATTTTGGGTATACTGGAGCTGTAACAGCTTACAGGAATTATTTATAATGAAAAAAAAAATACAAGTTATTTTTCTTTTCCTATACTGGTGTAATATTTTCAATGATGCCTGTTTGTATGTGCCATGGCAGGTAAAACTGGTGTGGCTACTGTAGGGGTGGAGCCATAGTGACCCCGTATCTGGATGGGTAGGGGGCACTGACTAAGCACCGGCCCTGTCCAATATAAAGATATCACCTTAATTTCTATTTTATGTTTTATTTGCATTTATTAACCTTTATTAACACAACTACCACATTACTTTATCCTAAATTCAAAATAAAATTATTTTCTGTACCTTTGTTGTCTGTTCATTTACTTTTTCTAATTGTGTTGGTCCCAGTCTCTTGATTCTGTTTTCCTTCATCTTCTCTTAACTCTCGTGCCAGCATTTCTTGTCCATTTGTCATTTTTCTCTCTCCTTTTTCTTTGTTTCTTCAACTTATTTTTCTGCCTCTCTCTGTCTGGGTTTAATTCATTCTTACTATCCAGTCTTTAATTTCCCTCTTTTTACTTCATCTATGTATGGATTTGTATGTTTTCCTCACCCATTGACCTCTCCATGCTCCTTCCTCTTATTCTCCAGTCTTTCACTAACTCTATCATCTCCCCCTTTAGATCTAGCAGCTTCCCTCTTTCCCCTCCCTACCCTTCCATGCATCTCCCCGCTTTCTCTCCCCATCCTTCCAGTGTCTCCCCTTTCTCTCTGCATCCTTCTATCTAGTATCTCCCCTTGCTTCCTACCCTTCTTTTCTCTCCCTATCCTTCCATCCAACATCGTCCCTCTCTCTCCCTATTCTTCCAGTGTATCTCCTCTTTCTCCCCCTACCCTTCCATCCAGCATCTTCCCTCTTTCTCTCCCATCTTTCTTTCTCTATCCATCTAGCCAGCATCTCCCCCTTTCTCCCCAGCAGCTTCTCTCTCTCCTGCCCTTTTTCATGTCCCCTCTTTCTCTCCCCATCTTTATACTCATCTCTCTCTGTACCTCTCTTCAATCCAGCTCCCCACTCTTCTACCATTTTCTCCCCTCTGCTCTGTTTTAGTACCTCCTGCCTCCCTCTCCACATCCTTTCCACCTTCTCCTTCCCCCTTCCTCCCAGTATCCCAATGAGCAGCAGTGGGCTTACCATTCGCTAAAAAGGAACTACTACAGTGCTGCTGCAGCAGCCTGGCGGTAGTTCCCACCATCATAGCTGGCCAGAGTGTACCCAGCAGTAATTGGGTGGCGGTAAGGGCTCCCCCTCCCAAAATGACCATGTGTCACTTGCCGCAAGTCCATTTCCTTAGGAAAAGAAAGACCTACCTTTTACCCACCATGGTGAAAAGGGGCCTCGTTGTGCATCAAAAACAAGCACTGATGCCAGTGCAGGCCCCCCTTTTGCCACAGCTTGGTAAAAGGGACCCTTAGAGTTTAATTGTGACCCCTGAGGCAGACGGGCTGTTCTGCTGAAACACAGACTGTGTCGGGTCCCTCTACTGGTGCTTGGAATAAAGTGTGTTTAAGTAACATTTCCTGTGGTGGATCGTCCTTTGACCAGACTCTACATTTAGTCACAGACATTTACATCAGCCATTGACATGGTATAAGTGGCCATATCTAAATGTTGGTATGTAAAAGTCAGTTTATGCCGGAAATCTATAATGGTAATAATGCAGGTAATCGCAATAAAGAATTTGTGCTTAGCATACAACATCCTGGCATCTAACTTTTGGTGGCCTGTAGAGGATTACCCCCATTCTCCTAATTATGTAAAAGTAGCCAAATATCGCACGCACAAATTTGAGCGTGTGTGCAATTTATTTATTAGGATATATTTACTGCCTTTGTGAAGGAATTCACTCAAAGCAGTGTACAGCAAGAATAAGTCAAACATAAGCAATAATAGCAGTAAAATATTCAAATAACAATACAAGGTATGGCAGTATACCACTTACAATGTCAACACAATATGTAATAAAACATTTTAATAGACAGCATAGGATGATTAAAAAAAAGAGCAACAGAAGTTAGAAAATAAGGGACTAATTTAAAGAAAGTTGCACATGAGGTCAGAAAGGTGCTTGAACATTATCTTAGTTAGGGTGTATCACTCCTTGTGTGTGTGTGTGTGTGTGTGTGTGTGTGTGTGTGCGAGTATGTGCGCAAGACTAAGAAGTTAGTTACTTCCTCCACTAAAGGCCTGGTTGAAGAGTTAAGCTTTCATGTGCTTCCTGAAGTAGAGATAGTCTTGGGTTAAGCGGAGTCTTTCAGGGAGTGCATTCCACAGTGTGGGGGGCTGCTCTGGAGAAGGCTCGCTTGCTGGTATCATATCGTGTGGAGAGGGTGTAGTTAGGGATACTCCTTGACCCTAGAGATCTTAGTGACCTTGGAGGTATGTAGAGGGAGATCTAATTAGCACCAATAATTGGCTTTTTAACAAGCAATTATTGGCTCTAATTAAATTTAATTGAACTTTACTTTTACTAAGCGGCAGTAGGTATTGGCATGTGCCTGCTGCATGCCAAAAAGTACTGCCGTGGGGCATGCTGAGGTGTCCTGCAGTAAGTTCACTGATTGCCGTGTGCCAATCCCATGCTAAAAAATAGGTTTCATTTTTTAGTGCAGGTATGTATTTATGGATGGAGAATAGTTGTTCCTTTAGCACTGAGGTATTGCCATGTGCCTACCGATTAGCACCAGATCAGTGCAGCAGAACCTAGAGCCTACAAAATAGATGGCAGTAAAGGCTCCCATGCTAATGACTACGTGCTAGTTGAGAAATTAGTGTGTGGTCTTTAAGGGAAAAAAGAAAAATGTGGCAATTTTACTGCCACATTTAAAGTGACCACGGTGCATGGAAAAGCCACGTGCTAAAACTACTGCAGGCCACTTTTTAGAGCAGTTTAGTAAAAGGGCCCCTTAATTTGGCCTGATTTCACAATCCATAATTAGGTTGCAAGAGATCAATCACATACTGAGGAGCTACCCCAGGTAAAAATTTAAAAACCATCATACATATTTTGAACTTGATTCTAGCCTCAACTAGGAGCCAATGCAAGTGGGCAAGCCCTGGTGTCACGTGATCATATTTCTGAACTGAGAAGATAAGCCTAGCTGTGGTATTCTGAATAATTTGTAGTTTTTTAAAGATAGTTGCTATAATATAGTTTCAAGTTTTATTTAGATTTACTAATCTGCTAGTCGGGAGTACCATCTAGGCGGCTTACAATATAATCAGTGTTAGGAGTAGAGTATAGCAAAGCATGCATATAGACTGACAATTGACAGTGAGGAAAGGGGGAGGAACTCCATCTTGTAGAGAGAAATTGGGGGAGGGAAAGAACAACAGGGAAGCAGTGGCGTAGCTAGGTAGGGTGCAAGGAGAGCGGTCGTTCCCCCAAAATGGATTTTAGAAGAAACGGCACCTATGTGCACCGTTCTTTCTAAGCTACATGGCCATGAACCCGCCTCTTTTCTCTTCCACCACTGCGGCTTCAGTGCAGTGGTAACAGCAGCAAAACAAAGTAGAGCTATTGTTGCAGAGCCACACTATGTAGACTCACGGCTGCTAGTCAGTGTTGCCAGGTGGAAAATTTTTTCCCCACCCAATCCAGCGTAAAAACAGCCCAAAACCCGCCCAAACTCAAACCTCGCCCCTGACACCCCCACCCCCGCGTCATCACCCCCGCCCCCGCCGTCATCAACCCCGCCCCCGCCGTCACCGGCCCCGCCTCCCCCGTCACCGGCCCCGCCTCCCCCGTCATCGGCCCCGCCTCCTACATCATCGGCCCCGCCTCCCCGTCATCGGCCCCGCCTCCCCCATCATTGGCCCCGCCCAAAAGGTCACTAACCCCGCCCCCGCGGCCGAAAAAACCGCCCGAAAAACCGCGGAAAAGAAAAAAAGAAGCCCAAAAAACCGCGACCCGCCGCGGGCAAAAATTTCCCATGGCGGGTCGCGGAAAACCGCCCAATTGGGCGGTAAAACCGCCCACCTGGCAACACTGCTGCTAGTTCCACTCCCTGCCCCGGAACAGGAAATGATGTCAGAGGGGCAGGGACTAGCAGCCAGTGTTGCCAGGTGGGCGGTTTTATCGCCCAATTGGGCGGTTTTCCGCGACCCGCCGCGGGAAATTTTTGCCCGCGGCGGGTTGCGGTTTTTTGGGCTGTTTTTGGGCTTCAGGGCGGTTTTTTTGGCCGCGGGGGGCGGGGTTAGTGACGTTTTTGGGCGGGGTTAGTGACGTTTTGGGCGGGGTTAGTGACGTGGGAGGCGGGGCCGATGACGTAGGAGGCGGGGCCGATGACGTGGGAGGCGGGGCCGATGACAGGGAGGCGGGGCCGGTGACGGCGGGGGCGGGGTTGATGACGCGGGGGTGGGGGTGTCAGGGGCGGGGTTTGTGTTTGGGCGGGTTTTGGGCTGTTTTTTGGGCTGGAAAAAAATTTTCCACCTGGCAACCCTGCTAGCAGCCACAAATCTGCACAGTGAGGCCCCGCAATAGCTCTACTTTGTTTCTTTGTTTTGCCACTGCTGGTCTGGGCTGGAGTAGTCAAAGACGGAGTATTAGTAGCAGTGGGGGTGTCAGAGGGAGGGGAAGAGAAAGAGGTCAGATGCTGGAAGGAAGGGGTAAGACGGCAGAGGGGACAGGCGCCGGATGGGAGGGTCAGAGTGAGAGAGGAAAGGGACATGTGCTGGATGGAAGGAGGGAGAGAGGGGATGGCTCCTGAAAGAAAGGGTCAGAAAGAAGGTGGAGGAGGGAGATCTGGAAGAGACAGTTACTGAATAGAAGACTGGAGAGTGGGAAGGGACAGGTGCTGGATGGAAGGAGGGAAAGAGGGGACAAATACTAGAAGGAATGGTCAGAGAGAAGGGGCGGGCTCTGGAAGGAATAGTCAGTGAGATGGGTTAGAAAGGGGACAGATGGTGAAAGGAAGGTGGGAGACAAGGGACAGCCTCTGGAAAATCAGGAGAGAGAAGGGGCAGATGCTGATGGAACGGTGGAGAGAAAAGATCAGACACTGGATGGAAAAAGTAGAGGAGGCACACACTGGATAGAAGGGGGAGAGGGGCAGATGCTGGATGAAATGGTGGAGAGAGATGGGGCAGACACTGGATAGAAGGGGGAGAGAGGGGCATCCTATTATTTCATAGTTGTTGGGGTTTTTTTTGTTGCTAACTCTCCCCTCTTTTCCAGCACCTTCTCTTTTCTCCATACTGTACAGCACCCTCTTTCTATTTTCACTCCTCTGCCCATTTTATTCTCTCTTGTTTTCTCTCACCCTCCTCCAGCATCTCTCCCTAACACTCCATCCAGCTGGATGGAAGTGGATAGGTGTCTAAAGGGGTTGAGTGAGGGCAATTTCTGGCTTGGAAGAGGGGGGGGGGTATTGGAGGATGCTAGATATTGGGTGAGTAGGAAGCCGGGGAGATGCTGGGCAAGGGGGAATAAAAAAATCAAAGGGGAGTACTGGACATTGCACAGGGATGAGGACAGAGAAGGGGTATGCTGCACATGGGAGGAGTAGGGATATAGGGGAGATGCTGACATGAAAAGGAGAGAAGGACACGGAGGAATGCTGCATATGAGGGGGGAGTAGGGTGTCAGGGAGAGATGCTGGATGGAGGTGAGGGAAAGAGGACATCCTGGATGGAGGGGGGGTAAGAGAAAATGAAAGAGAATATACTGGTCAGAGGAGTGAAAATAGAAAGAGGGTGCTGTACACAAGGGAGGAAAGAGACTGCGATGGAAGAGAGGGGATAGCAACCCCCCCCCCCTCCCAAAAAAAAACAACTATGAAATAATAGGATGAAGAATGGGAGGACTGGAGTAAGGGAGATGAAAACTGTAGGCAGATGTGGTTAAAAATAAAAAGGAAGATTGAAGACTGAATAGTAAGAATGAATGAAGTCTAAGAGGTAGAAAATTAAATGAAGGAAAGCTGAAAGGAAAAGATCAATTCAGAGGTGGATATAGTAGAGGAAGTGAAGAAGTGATTTACTGTATCATATGTCCCTGCAAGAAAATCTACATTGGGCAGACATCACGGATGCTATACACTAGATTAATAGAACATAAAAGTGCAATTAAAACCTTGAAGAGTACTTCACCTTTAGCCCTCCATTGCAATGACTTTAAACATGAATTTGAAACCCTTCAGTGCCTAGTGCTACAACAAATTACAGCCACTGGACACAGAGATCAGGATAGATGCCGTATCCTTTTACAAAATGAACAGAGATGGATCTTTAGAATGAACGCCTCAATCCCTTTAGGTCTCAATTCCAAGATAGAATGGATTCATTTTCTGTGAGGACTCTAAGTACATTTAGTAGTTACCCTCCTCACGAGGTTATACGGTCTTTCAGTCAACACAAATTGAAGTAAAGATTAGTGATTGGTTAATACAATGACAGCATGTGACGCAGGGCCGCCGAGAGACTGAGCCGGGCCTGGGCCAAGGTCGCCCCTAGGGCCCTGCTGCCGCCCCCCCCCCCCCAATTGCTACTCAGGCCTCCGGTGCTGCAGTCCCTAGTCTCCACCCACCTACCCCCAGCCCCGTCGACAGCCCTCCTCCATCCGCCACCAGGCCCCCTGCATTCAAATCAGCAGCACCTCATCTCTGTGTGAGAGCGCAGCGACAGATCGCCTCCCTTCGGGCCTTCCCTCCCTGTGTCCTGCCCTCATGGAAACAGCTATAGAAATGTTTAATAGTAGTAGTAGTAGGAAGTTACATCAGACGAAGGCGGGACACAGGGAGGGAAGGCCCGAAGGGAGGTGATCTGCAGCTGTGCTTTCACACGGAGGTGAAGCGCTGCCGATTTGAATGCAGGGGGCCCGGTGGCGGACGGAAAGGGGCTATCGACTGAGCTGAGGGCGGGCGGGTGAAACCGGGGACTGCGGTGCCGGGCCCCCCTTGGAGGCCCGGGCCCGGGGAATTTTGTCCCCCCTGCCCCCCCCCTCTCGGTGGCCCTGGTGTGACGGCACAATATTTTTAAATAAGCCGCCATTTTCCCGGATGAGCTGTCTGTCTAGCCTCCATCGGCATTGTTGAACGGATGTAAGCACACCAACGAATGCAAGAAGACAGAGGATAAGCCTGGTAGTGAGAATTAATATGTTGTGTCCCTCCTGCAGATCCCTCTGGCTTGTGATCCTGAAGCAGTAATTCGAAACGCTGGCCACCGTTGATCACGGTCGGGGCTCTGGGTAGAGAGGAAGAGACCAGGTGTCCTAAGCTAAACTAAATTAATTATTTTGATAGCATAAATTCGCTTTATAAGGAGGATTTTGCCTATGATGAAGAAGTCCTGCTCCTGTAAGACACATTAGAAGTCTAGGAGCTTCTTGAGGCTTTTCCTTCAGCAACAGTCTGTGTGTGTGTATAGTGAATAAGAGAACCTCTCTCTCTAAAATTAGTGCATGGCCATTAATAGAAAAATAGAAAATTTGGCCATTTTTCCCCAGAGGTAAAAATGGGTTTAGCACAAAAGATGTAAGGGCCCTTGTTAAATAACAGTCATCTTTGCTTTCAATCTCCCTGAATTTATTGCTGTTTTCAGCAAAGTTATAATATGGACAAGCAGTTTGGCTGAAAATTCGAGGCACCTTCCCCTTTGGAGGAAGGGTGGGCTTATCCATGCTGGGAGTTCAGCTCATCTTCAGCTACAGTCAGAGATGGAGTTACAGCAGCAGCCAGAGAAAAAGGCTTGACAAATCATAGGGGCAGCCCACTCCGTTATCAGCTGCTGACATTTCAGGCCTTGGAGAGAGCAGCAGCACGGTATAGACCAGCCAAGCCTGTGAAGGTTGCCAAATTTCCAAGGACAGAGGAATATTTTTGCTGCACAAAACTCTGAGAGCAGTCTGACCCCTGAGTTTGGCCAGTGACCCATTACATACAGCCCTAGGTACAAGAGAGGAGCAACTATCAAGAGTTTGCTGGTACTCACTGAGTCCAGCCAGTCATCTGCGATAGCTAGAGACAACGCGAAGGGAACAGGAGCTAGTTATCAGTGCAATCATCTACAGCCTTGGACATTTTTTTTTTGCTCAGGAGACACCAAAAGGGCAATTCTATAATCCAGGTGCTCATGTGTATATGTGAGTTTCAGAAAGCACTTGACAAAGTAGCTCATGAATGACTCCTGAGGAAGTTAGAAAGTCATGGGATAGGAGGCAGAGTCCTGTTGTGGATTATAAACTGGTTAAAAGATAGAAAACAGAGAGTAGGGTTAAATGGTCAGTATTCTCAATGGAGAAGGGTAGATAGGGGAGTTCCACAGAGGTCTGTGTTGGGCCCATTGCTTTTTAACATATTTATAAACGATCTAGAAATGGGAATAAGGAATGAGGTGATTACATTTGCTGATGACAAATTTGCTGATGACCTTGCAGGTTAGAATAATCTCTTGATACTGTGATATCCAAGTTGCTTTTTTCTGGTCTTCTTTTCTAGATGGATCACACTCCTCAGCAGACACTCCTTTCAGTCTTTTCCTTTTGCCTTCAGTCTTGTGGAAATTATTGTAGCACAATTCCAACAAATCAAGGTCCTAAATTAGACCCTTGCTGACTCACCCAAGTCATAGGCCCTTCTGGACCCTTCTCTTGAGCCCCAAACTACCCCAGGAAGGAGGAAGAAGAAAGAGAAAGAAACTAAACCCAATACCTGTGTTGAATTACACATACTGCTCCTCTAACACCTATGCTTGGAGAGTGTTGAGCCTTTTCTCCTCCCACACTGATGGAAACTCTGAAGTCTCTAATAAGGGGTAATTTTCTATTTCCAAATATTTTATTAATTTCCAAGAATACAAATAACAGGAAAACAATGATGGAAAAACATAGGAAGCAAGAAACACAACAGGTGGGAAAGGAAAAAAGAGAAAGGAAAGAAGAGAAAAAAGGAGGGGAAAGCATCCAGGTGTTTAACAAATAAATCCTTTGTACTGGTTTAAGGTGTGGCCTGAATAATTTGGAGGTAGTTGTCCAAAATAGACCAATTTTTTTTCTTAGATACTATCATCCAACTTAATTTTCTACATATTGAACACAGTCACTGAAAATCTGCAATTTCACTACTGGATAAATCTGGATGCCCACAGCAATGCCATGTTTTGCTGGTAGCTTCAAGCAAACTAGCTCGGAATAAAATGTCAAAGCCTGTTCATCGTTCCTCCTGTTGATCTAATCTGGAAAAAAAAAATCAAGTTATGATCTCTACCCCACCCCTTCCCATCCTGCAGAAGTGCTTCAAACCCTCCAGAAAACTTCCCCAGACAATCTAGGAAGAAGATTGAGACTTACTTCCTCCCAGCTTGGTGTCCAGCATTGTGTAAGGCACATTGTTAGAACTGTTCCAAATAAAGGTTCATTCTACAAGTTCTAATTGAGCATTGTGATTGAGAAGATCTATTGCACTGCATGTATTCTGTGTCCACATTGTGTCTGATGGTAGGAACTGTCTGCAAGTCCCTCACAGAATGCATGGGTTAGGAACTAGGAGAGATGTTCCAGAAGCAACCTCTTCTCCCTGAAGACTGGATGCCAACCTTTCTACTTGTGGTCTATGGACCTCTGAGAGCCATTTCAGAACGACTCAGATGAAGTGGACACCATTTAAGGTGTGAGATGATAACTTTGGGGTATGGGACATGCAGTGCTGTTGTCAGTCACTTGAACTTGCTGTGCTGGCCCATGATGGTGGTCATTGCTATCACTACAGAGAATGGTACAGCTGGGATCTATGTACTAAGCCTTTTACCCCACAAACACAAAAAGGGGAAAACATCCATTTGTATATCTGACCTCTAGTGAGTGCTGGCCTGCGGGTTCTGAAAGTGCTTGTAATGATGGTTAGCACAGATAGCTACTACAGGGAAAGACAATAGGGAGGGTCTCCACCCTTCAGCACCCCATCCCATTGGGATCACAGAATTCAGGATCTGAGACTGGGGTTGGAAGCTGAGAGAGGTGCGATAAGAGGTTGACTGTGGAGTGGGATGGGATGCAGGATTGATGACCATGGATAGGGAAGGGAGGGAAGTGAAGACTGGGAGACTGACAGGCAAGGGGAAGGAAAAAGGTTGAAGGTGATAGGAAAGTGAACTAGTCACCAGGGTACACCAAGCACCTAGGGAGGAGGGAAAAGGGACCATGAATTTGGAAGGAGGGGAGGCAGGGAATGTATCTATCTTGTGCTATTTGTAAAGGGTGCATTTTCCCAAATTATGTGGGTTAAAACTTACCTATCAAATACTCTACTGCTCTATTCTTTTTGAGATCAGCCTCACCTTTCCACTCCCTAGTGGAGCCAGCCTTGCTGTCCCTCTTGCTGTGATCTACAATAGACCTTTCCCATGAGCCTCTCTAATATTGCCTAGATCTGGCTCCAGGAATGATCACTGTGGCATCCTGCTGGTCACCCTTTTCACCTCAAAGTGAATGCCATACCAGTATTCCACTCTTATAATCAACTATTTCAGACATGTTAAAATGTGTTTTCAATAACGGGTGTGCCTCTATTATTATGATAGTGCTTCTTGAGTTACAAAATATATCTTCCTTTTCAGGCTCACTCTGCAGCTGTTAAAGCTGTGTTTACAGAACAATGATGATAATGCATTCTTCCAGTTCAGCTAGATCCATGGCTTTGAACATAGCTAAGGACAAACTCTTAAAGTGATTAAATATTTGTTTCACATTAGAAGAAAACAGAGGCCAGAGAAAGAAATGGTGTGCATTAGTTTTGAAAGCAAGAAAAAGGGAGAGACACCCCCCATGCACAAGCACAAGACTTATGCATTCGTTTTGACCATTCTTTGAACTTGTTAGGGTTCGACCTGGTGTGCAGTCATTGTTTCCACAAAGAAAATAAAAGAGTTGAATTGAATTTACCTCATAGTTCTCAGGACATAAGAGAAGAAGTAAAAAGATCATATGCAGATGAGCCCTTGTCAATAAAATTGAAGAAAAAACTAAAGAAGCACAGAAGAGAGGGCTATGTGTGGAGTTTTAGAAGAGGAAGAGACCAAACTCCACCCCATCCTCCATTTCTGGTTGCATCCCTGGGATTACAAGAGGAAATAAGAACGAAGGGAAAAGATGGAGTACAGGTGGATTGTGGAAGGAACTCCAAGAGCAAGAAATGTAAAACAAAGAAGGGATAATCTAGGCTCTGGAGATCGACATGAGGAAGAAAGAGGATGCGTAGTGAAGGACTGGCCTAATGGTTAGTGTAGTGGGCTTTGATCCCGGCAACCTGGGTTTGATTCCCACTGCAGCTCCTTGTGATCTTGGGCAAATCACTTAACCCTCCATTGCTCCAGGTACAAAAACTTAGATTGTGAGGCCCCTAGGTATAGTGAAAGTACCTGCATATAATGTGTACAGTGCTGTGTATGTCTAGTAGTGCTACAGAAATGATTACTGTAGTAGACGACTGCTTGCCTAGAGAGGTGACTGATATGCTACCTTTCACATATATTGGCTGTAGTGAGATTTTGTGATACCTTGGAGAACCAGCATAGGTTTGACTGTCTAGGAAATACCATTGAAAGTGTGAGAATTGAGAGAAAATGCAAATTTTCTAGCCAGAAATCTACTTTGTCTTCTTGGGGAATCTCTTAGTTCTATTTGTCTTCCTGATCATAATAGAGGCCCCTGTTACTATAGTAGGGGCTCTTATCTAGTGGGATTACTGAATTGGACCACTATGGGGTAGATCTTCACTCAATGTGTAATTAAACTCCGGAATTCGTTGCCAGAGAATGTAATAAAAGCAGTTAGCTTAGTGGGGTTTAAAAAAGGTTTGAATGGCTTCCTAAAGGAAAAGTCAATAGACCATTATTAAAATGGACTTGGGGAAAATCCACTGCTTATTTCTGGGATAAGCAGCATAAAATGTATTGTACTGGAATCTTGCCAGGTACTTGTGACCTGGATTGGTCATTGTTGGAAACAGGATGCTGGGCTTGATAGACTTTCGGACTACCCCAGTATGGCAATACATTTGTACTTATGGTGGTGGATTACATCACCTTACCCATGAGCATTTCCCTCTCCATCAGTGTTGGTGAAGCTTATAGAAACAGAACTGCTGAAAATCTTTCCATAGAAGGGTTGAGTGAATGACATTTATGTCATAGATTTTACAGCAATTAGGCCAGCTTGGAAGCATTCAGTTCATACACATCAACATATATCTCCCCCAAACCAATGGTATATTATCTTATGTTCTTAAAGGAAGGAATTCGTTGTGGAGGTGGACTAGGGTAGTGCAGGACAGCAGAAAATAAAGCCTCATTCACAATGAAAATAGATTCCCAAGCCTCAGATGTGGCCACCACCCCCACTTCCAAGAGTCTGCCCCATCGTCAGAGTGATCTCCAGTGACTCCTTCTCTATGGGTGTCATCTTGGAAAATGACATTGGCCGACCCTTAGCTGTATGTTAGAATTTTCAATGGCTATTCCCAATTTGTGAAATAGCATTCCCTTAGATGTTTGATCTGAGCTCAATTAACTCTTTCCTATAGTTTGGGAAAAGTCTTAGAAGTATATGCTGTTTTAAACTATGGAAAAGGGCTTGTTTGAAACTAGGAGATTTAAAGGATTAGGAAACTGGACAAATATTAAATAGTGTTGCTTTTTCTACTGTTAAGTTCTGTGCATTGTGTCAGTTTTTGGGATGCTAGAGTTATTGTCTTCTACTAGTTAAGGCAGAGGAACTGATTGAGATAAAAGGGTTCTGTAAGTTAGCTAACCATCTCTCTGACCTCATGTGCAACTTTCTTTAAATTAGTCACCTTACTTTCTACCTCTTCTTATTCTCTTACCTATCTATATGTTCCATCTTTGCTTATACTCTTCACTATCAATGTGTTGACATTGTAAGTAGTATACTATGCCATACTTTGCATTGTTATTTGAATAGTTTAATGCTGTAATTGCCTATTGCTCATGTTTGAACTATTCTTACTGAACACCGCCTTGAGTGAATTCCTTCAAAAAGGTGGTAAATAAATCCTAATAAATAAATAAAATCAAATAGGAGATTAGTAGTTCTGTGGGGTTAGTTTAAGAGTGTTTTGATTTGCATTCTATGTTGTGGTAAGTTTTGGTCAGTTAGCAAATGTTTTCTAGGTTTAGTTTGGTTTAGTTTTTTCACGTGCCTTATATATCCATCTTTTGCAGCTGTACAGCGAAATGACTCAGTAGTGTTTCTCACTGCAAATCAGTTTGCAGGAAGAAGAATCAAGGACTGGTTTGCAGTGAGAAACATTACTGAGTCATTTTGTTTAGAGTGTCTTGGGAGGACAAGGTTACAATTTCAAAGATAAGTGAACCCTCATAATTATATATTAAGCACAAACTTAAGGAGAAAAAAAAGGAAAAAAGTACACTTAAGAGAAATAAGAATTTTGGTGAAGATTTAAAGCTGCACATCCCAGGATTTACAAAATGATGGGGAGGTTTATGAGCCAATGATTGAAGAAAAAGGGAGCAAATCTGCTGTCATACAGCTATCTGAATGTTATAGCTACCCAAATTCTCTGAGGCTTTTCCTACCCCTTAAGGAAATATTCAGATACTAGCAACATCTGTAGAGGGGGTACTGTTGCTGTGGTATTGTTTTGGGATATTTAAAAAGACTATTGATGTTATTACAGTGGGACTACATTAGCATGTGGCCATTAATGCCGAGAATAGAAAACTGGCCATTTTACTGCAGTGCTAAAAATAGCCTTAGCATGTGGGAAAGACCCAGGTAAGTGTGAGCTAAGGGCAATTTTTACCACTGCTTTATAAAAGAGACCCTTAATTTGTCAAATATCAACTACGAACAGTTCCATATGTAACAACAAATTATTGCCAATTAGCACCAATCACTGCTAATTATTTGTTATTAATGCCAATTAGCAGCTAATTTTGGGGGGTCTTTTACTTAGGTACACTGGTATTTTTAGCACGCATTAAAAATAGGCGCATGCTAAACTCTAAAAACGTCCATAGGAATACATTGGCATCTTTAGTGTTTAGCGCTTGCCTATTTTTAGCGCACACTAAAAATGCCAGCACACCTTAGTAAAAGACCCCCTTAACAATTAAGTTACAGACATTACTGAGAGTATTCTATAAACTGGACATGCAACTTTTCACACTATGGGGCTCATTTTTAACAGAGAAAAATATCTGAAAATGGCATAAAGTGGCATTTGGACATTTTAAAAAGAAAAACATCCAAATTGCAATTTTCAAAACCTGGATCTGAGATGATTTTCTCTGCAGTGCATCCAAATCACAAGGGGGGGGGGGGGTGTTGGGGGCAGGATTTGGGTGTTTCCAAAATTTGGACGTTTATCTGTTATAAAGGAACCAAGCAAAAATGTCCAGGGCTAAAAGTTAGACGATTTGGTCTAGACCTGTTTCAGTCATGCATAAGTCACCAAAAAGTGCCCTAAATGATAAGATGACCACTGGAGGGATTAAGGCATGAACCCCCATACATCCACAGTGGTCACTGACCATGTCTACCCCCCCCAAAATGTGAAAGAAACAATACATACCAGGCTGTATGACAACTTCAAACATTATGGTCACTCCTATTAGAGCAGCAAGCAGGTCCCTGGAGTAGCCTAGTGGTCAGTGCAGTGAACTGTCGAGAAGGGGACCTAGGCCTATAATTTACTCTAACTGGAACATGTGAGCCCTCCAAAATATACCAAATAACTAATGTACTTACATATAGGTGACACCTGCAGGCATAAGAGCTATTGTAGTGGTGTACTTGAGGTACAGTAGGTTTTTGGTAGGTTTTGGAGGACTCACCATACAATATAAGGGGGTAACAGTGATTTGTGTACCTGGGACCTTTTATGTGAAGTCCATTGTAGTACCCCTTAGGGTGCCCCATTGCTCTGATGGGATGTCTATATGGCCAGTCTACTAAGAATGCTGACCCCCCCCCCCCCCCCCCCCCATATATCCCAATGGTTTGTTTTTGTGCTTTTTTCCCTTGGATATTTTTTTTTCTGAAAATGGTCCAAAAAGATAGACGCACTGAGCACAAAAACATCTAGTAAATGGCTATTTTCAGAACAAAAAGTTGGATGTTTTTCTGGGTTGAAAATGGTCATGCTCGCTACTGAATTTTTGGATGTTTTTTTGCAAAATGTCTAAATTCAGATTTAGATGTCATATTGCATATGCCCCTCCACACGTCAAACTGTGCACCCAAGTTTATAGAATTAGGGGGATATTGACTCCAGTTCTCTTTTTGTCTGTTTCTTTGCTGAGCCTCAGAGTTACCATAAGAGAGGAGATGGACAAAAATTGACCATAGACTCTACCGTTTGGTTAATTAGGATTTATTTACTGCCTTTCTGAAGAACTGGCTCAAGGTGGTGTACAGCAAGAATAAGTCAAACTTAGGCAATAGACAATTACAGCAGTAAAAATATTCAAACAACAATACATGGTATGGCATAGTATACTACATTAGAGTATCAACACAATATACAGTAAAACATTTTAATAGACAGCCTAGGATGTAAGCAAAGATATAACTTATAGATATATAAGACAGAGTAACAGGAGTTAGTCTAACTTTAAGTTGTACATGAAGTCAGAAATATGCTTGAATATTATCTCAATTATGGTAGGCGTGGATAAGCATATCCTGTATGTGCAGCCATTTTACTCCTTGTGTGTGTGACTAGCAAGTTAGTTACTTCTTCTGTTAAAGGCCTGGTTGAAGAACTGAGCTTTCATCTGCTTCCTGAAGTAGAGATAGTCTTGTGTTAAGTGAAGCCTTTCAAGGAATGCATTCCAGAGTGTGGGAGCTACTCCAGAGAAGGCCCGCTGGTGGATGTCACATCACGTGATGTCCTTTGGTGTAGTTAGAGATACTCCATAGGAGGACCTTAGTGACCCTGGAGGTGTGTAGAGAGAGTCCATTTTTTAAGGGCCAGACTTCATTATGAACCAGCTTTCAAAGGAGGTCCTGGCTGGGATCACCCTACTGCCATAGCTCCTTCTAAGGAATGGGTCACCACAAGCAAAACATTACCATTTCCTTGTGGGTGCTACTTGCTATTATTAATATATAATACTGGTATTTCATTAAGGAATGCATTGGAACATGTATTTATAGCAATGGTATATTTAATTTAACTATTTAGGCCACACAAGAGTATAAATAGAAATATTTCCATTTTCAGATGTCATGTACAACATTAGTAAACATGCAGCCAAAGTTTTGGGCCATATTCACTGCTATGTCTTCTGGTCGACTCTCAGTGGGTGTTCATACAGGGGTTAATCCATCAGTGGTACAAGGAACTGGATTATTGTTTGGAGAGATAGAGAAAGACTGTCTCTTTGAAAACCTGTAAGACATATCAGGTACTTGGGCAGGTACTTGGGCTACAGAAATCCAAAGGGAGTAGTACCACTTAAGGTGGGAAGTACTTTTGTACTTGAAAGAAGAGTGAGACGTGGGGGGGGGGGGGGGGTGATCATTTCTGATGATCTTAAGGTGGCCAATCAGGTAGAAAGGGTGATGGCCAAAACAAGAAGGAGGCTTGGGTGCATAGGAAAAGGAATGGCCAGCAGGAAAAAGAAGGTGATAGTGTCTCTGTATAAGTTTCTGTGTTACTGTGTACAATTCTGGAGACCACACCTTTAAAAAGATATAAAGAGGATGGAGTTGGTCCAGAGGGCAGCTACTAAAATGGTCAGTAGTTTTAATCATAAAGTGTATAGAGACAGACTCATAGACCTGAATATGTATACCTTGGAAGAAAGACAAGTGAGAGGAGATATGATTGAGACATTTAAATATCTCCACAGCATAATTGCACAGGAGGCAGGTCTCTTTCAACTGAGAGGAAGCTCTGGAACAAGAAGGAATCAGATGAAGTTGAAGAAGATATACTGAAAAATAATCTAAGGTATACTCAAAAATAATCTAAGGAAATAATCTAATCTTTATGGAAAGAGTGGAATGACCTCCAGGTGGAGTGGTGGAGACGAGGACTGTATCTGAATTCAAGAAAGCATGGGACAGGCATGTAGGATCTCTTAGGGGGAGAAATAGATAGCAGATGATACGGATAGGCAGACTGGATGGGCCATATGGTCTTTATCTGCTGTCATTTTCTCTGTTTCTCAGTTTCTTTATCAGTGAGTTGATTAACAGTACAAATATATGCCTTGTAGCGCTATAGAAATGATAAGTAGTAGTAGTAGTAGATGAAATATATATAGAAAAAACTGGGTACTTACAAATTACTGTGTAGAAACTGTTTCTTTTCTTCCTTTCTCTGTTTTCCACAAATTATAGACCCTGTCCAGAGTAACATTGTTTCCAGACCATAGATATATTTCAGTCCTCAGTAAAGGGGGAAGTTATCAACGTGGGCTACCATTAAGGCATGTTATTTTACTATTAATTGGGTTTTTAGTAACAAGGTCTCAATGCATAAAATAGACCTGTGCTAAAATAGCATGAGTTGGTGGTTAAATAAGACATCTTAATGGTAGCCCATAATAATAACTTCCCCCCTTAATTTTAATGGCATTTATCAAACTGAATCCCACTCTCCACCCTGACTTGTTGGGGCACCCCCAAGGGCTGTTTTACGAGCCACTCTCTGATCTGGTCTTGGTCAGGGCGTGATTCATCTGCCGCCAGTCGGGGCCCGCCTAGCCTTTGGGTTGGGTAGGCAGCATATACCCAACTGTGACCCAAGAGCTCACTCACCCGGAGCCGTGACAATTTATTAACCAGGGTTTGATGAGCTTTGAACTACAGCCCTCTAGCTTTCCTTCTGATTGGGTCAAGATTACCTGTATTGTCTCTCTCCTTTCTGGGCAGGTGTTGGCTTGGGCATCTCCCTTCTGGGTGCTGAATGACCCACTTATGTCCAACCTGGTGGCTTTCCTCACATGCTTCCGGCAGGTATTTGACGAGCCAAGGAGTTTTTCTTGCGCCTATGACAAGGGACACTAACTGTGGGCCACTATGCCATTCAATTCCAGACCCTGGTTTCAGAACTGCAATGGAATAAGAAGGCCCAGGTGGTCATCTTTTGACAGGGCCTGGTGGGGCACAATAAGGATGAACTGGCAGGATGGAATCTCCCCACCAGTTTGGATGACCTGGTTTCCCTATGCATCAAGGTAGACATCTGCTACCAAGAGAGGGCTAAGGAACATAGAGGCAGATGCCGCCCTACAGGTTTGATACCCCAGTTTCAGGATCCCACAGACCCACAGATGCCAGCTCCTCCTGCCATGCAGATAGGACATTCTCAACTTCCTTCGGCGGAGAAAAGGCATCAGAGAACGCAAGACCTCTGCCTATACTGTGTGGACCTGGGACATTATGCTAAGTGATGTCTCAGGAAAATGGGAAACCTTCAAGACCTAGGAGTGGTAGGGGAGACTTCCCTAGGCCCTTTCCAAGTTGTTCCAACCTCCCTCATTACTCTACCTGTCATCCTTCAATGGGAAGATACACAAATCGTTCTCCAGGCCCTCCTAGATTCTGGTGCTGCTGGGAACTTTGTGAACGAATGGCTGATATGCCAATATGACATTTCTGTGAATCCCCTCAGTGAACCTCTCTGTATCTCCTCAGTCTAAGGGGGCCCATTGGCAGGGCATCTGTGGATAATTATTCAACCTATTTCTCTTCAGGTGGGCCCCCAGCATCAAGAAACAACAGTTTTCCATGTACTCCCCAGATCTGTCTATCAGGTCATTTTGGGGCTTCCTTGATTGACACTCTGGAGTTATTCTGGCTTGGGCTCCAATCTGTTCTCAACCTTGCTTAACGCCTGTTCTACCTCACTAACCCTACCTAAGATGGATTCACCTCTGCTTCTTGATCCACTGGCCGCCTCCGTCTCCAATGCAGACATTTGCAGCAAGAAACAAGCCATGAAACTTCCACCTTACTGGGAGTATGAAGGTCCTAGCGACCTTCAACTGGGTGAGATGCCACCCCAGGGAAAGGCTTCCTCACCTTCCACCTCAGAATCCCGATCCATCTTGGGCCCTGCTGTCTCCCAGTTCACTGTACCTCTGGGGAAGACTCTGGTCCCTAAGTGGTCAAGAAAGTGGGCTTTGCACTGGACATGCAACCTCAAATCTACAGAGTACCTGGGGAAAAATATGACCCACCAGTTAAGGGTACATCAAATCTGATGACTCCAAATGTCTTATGCTATGCAAGATATTCTAGACATCAGAAGGATAAGAGGGAGTCTATGCTATCCTCTTGCTTGGAAGGGCTTTGTGCCTGAGAATAGTATGTGGGAACCTGTTGTCAGTGTTCATGTCCCTGCACTTGTAAGATGTTGTCATTATCTTTATCCCCTCAAACCTGAACCGATGGGTCTGGGGAGGGGGATGCGGGGAGGGTGTACTGTCATGCCCCTCACCTGTTTTCCATGGTCTCCAGCAGCTTTCCATGCCAGAAGAGTTTGATTTACTTCCTGGAAGCTCTGCATTTCCTTTATAAACCCTACAAGACTGTGCCGACTGATGTAATCACTTCCTGTCTTAAGGTATATAAGGAAGTTTCTGACTTTCTACCAGTGCCTTTGCAATGGGTCGTCTAGCCTGGTCTAATGTGTGTTGCAGCCTTGTTCCAGCTTTATTCCAGTCTGTGTCTTCAGCCCTGTTGCAGCAGCCTATGTTCCAGCCTTTTTCCAACCTGTGTTCCAGTCTGTGCCATCAGCCTTGTTCGAGCTACTCCCTGGTCTCGACTCTGCCGGGCCAGCTCCCAAAGCCTCTTAAGAGCCACTCTCTGATCTGGTCTTAGTCGGGGCTTGACTTGTCTGCCACCAGCCGGGGCCTGCCTAGCCTTCAGGTTGGGTGGGCAGCATATACCCAAGAGCGGCCCAAGGGCTCATATCATGTGTCGGGTTGCTCAGTGGGATTTAACCAGGCAGGATCCTCTCCTGCTCTGTTAAACCCTTTTGAATATAAGGCAGTAGCTATTTTAAGTTAAGGAGAAAATTGAAGACACATCTCTTTTAGTGATTTATTTTTATTATTGTTTTCTATTTTTATCATAGAGTCAGAATTTAGAATGTTTTAGTTATTTTTTAGTTGATGGAAAAATTGAAGATACATCTCCATTAGAGATTTTCAATTTTGTGTGTGTGTGTGTGTTTAGAATTTTCTGTTATATCTAGTGTATTGCACTGGTTTTCTTCCACGTTGAACCAAATTTGATTGGGTAACTGCTGTCTATAAGAATTAGTACTGTATTGCATTATATTGTAGTTGGGCACTGTGAATGCTATTATGCCAAGATCTGCCAGCTCTTCTCACATGCTCCTTATACTTCTTCACATAGAGTGTAGGTTGCTTGTGATATTTGTTTAAACTGTAAACATTCCACAACGAGCAAGCAAGTGGGGAGAATGTCTTGTGACTCTAAAATGTTTCCACTAATAATATTTTCAAGAGATTCCGTTTCCTAGTGTATGTTTTCATTATTGTATTGGCAACTGCTGTTGCTCACCTAATGACAGGGAAATGAGAAATGAATCCTAGAAGCTGGCAAGTCTTAGGGAGGGTAAATTGGCTGTCTGAAGATTGCTCTTCTTGGAAAAGGACATGTGTTGTGGAAAACCATGCATATTTGTACCGGCATTTAGTGGTGAGGCTAGGCCGGGGAATGTGAGAACAAGTAGAACTTTGCATTTTCAAAATATGTGGTAGTAGGCATAAGCGTACTTTGCTTGCTATGTTGGGGGACGGGACACAAACACCCACTATCACCCCTCTTCTCAGTACTGCTTCCACCAACCTCTACCTTCCCCACATTTTTCAGCTGTAGCTGCAGCAGAGTGATGTGGAGGGGCATAATCGAATGAAAACGTCTATCTCCATGGGCGTTTATCTCCGAGAACGGGTCCGTGAAGGGGCGGACCGAACCGTATTTTTGAAAAAATAGACGTCCATGTTTTATTCGACAATTTGTGAGCTGGGCGTTTTTGTTTTTCAGCGATAATGGAAAATGAAAGCGCCCAGCTCAAAAACGAATAAATCCAAGGCATTTGTTCGTGGGAGGGGCCAGGATTTGTAGTGCACTGGTCCCTCTCACATGCCAGGACACCAACCGGGCACCAAAGGGGGCACTTTTACAAAAACAAAAAAAGGTAAAAGAGCTCCCAGGTGCATAGCACCCTTCCCTTGTGTGTTGAGCCCCCCCAAATCCCCCTCAAAACCCACTGCCCACAAGTCCACACCATTACTATAGCCCTAAGGGGTGAAGGGGGGCACCTACATGTGGGTACAGTGGGTTTGGGGGGGTTGGACGACTAAGCATTAAGCAGCACAATTGTAACAGGTAGGGGGGGATGGGCCTGGGTCCACCTGCCTGAAGTCCACTACACCCCCTAACAACTGCTCCAGGGACCTGCATACTGCTGCCAGGGAGGTGGGTATGACATTTGAGGGTGAAAATAAAAAGTTGTGAAACATCATTTTTTGTGGTGGGAGGGGGTTAGTGACCGCTGGGGGAGTCAGGGGAGGTCATCCCCGATTCCCTCTGGTGGTAATCTGGTCATTTAGGGCACTTTTTGGGGCCTTATTCGTGAAAAAAACAGGGTCCAGGAAAAGTGCCCTAAATTCTAGCTACAAACGCATACTTTTTTTCCATTATCGGCGAAAGGCGCCCATCTCTGTTCGGGTGATAACCATGCCCCAGTCCCACCTTCACCACGCCTCCGACACGCCCCCGTGAACTTTGTACGCTTCCGCGATGGAGTGCAGTTGAAAACGTCCAAGTTCAGCTTTCGATTATACCGCGTTATTCGTTTTTGTGAGATAAATGTCCATCTCCCAATTTAGGTCAGAACTTCTCGTTCGATTATAAGCAGGACAATAACATATTTTCAAACTTCTAAAAAAGTTTCTTATTTTCTTCCTTTATGTTTCTTTTTATTTTATTTAGATTTATTTTTTTCCTCTAACCTTCTCTCAATCAATTCATTTTCTCTTTTTCTATATTTCCTCTCCCATCTGATTTCTAAGGGGTCAGTATTCAAATGAGTTACTTAGGTAGGAGGGGCTGTTCCTGGTTAACTTGTGGTCAATGATCCATCTGGGGATATTCAGCACTACTTATCTGGGTAGTGCACTATATATCCTGTCCAGTGGACCCCCCAGTCCCTGCATCCTCCAATGGATAAGGCCCCCCCCCCATGCCTCCAGCCCCCCCCCCCCGACACCAACACAGGGGGCTGTAGGTCCAGGATGCATTGGGCAGGGCACCACCATTTTGAAGGTGACGCCTCAGGAGGGAGTGCTACTCCCTCCTCTGGGCTTTTTATTTTGATAGCTCAAACCTGTCAAACGTCTGCGGGAGGATTGGTGCCCTGAGAACCTGGGGGACTGGATTTGATTCCCACTGCAGCTGTCTGTGACTTTGGGCAAGTCACTTAACCCTCCATTGGCCCAAGTTAAAAAAAAAAAAGCAGTACCTACATATAATATGTAAACCATTTTGATTGTAACCAAAGAAAGGCAGTATACCAAGAATAAGTAGATAAGGGATAAAATAGAAGTATATTGAATGCATGTTTCAAAAGAGGAAGCCTTTTAAGTAAAAGTGATGCCAAGAAAGAGAAATCCGCATGCATCTCAGTGACAATACTGCAATGTCACCAGGATATGTTGGATAATCCAGATCGCTGGATAAGTGAAGGTGGGCAAGTAAGACTCTACTATATATGACTCCTGAGTACAATTGTGAATCTCTCATTCAGAAGCGGAAGAGTCACAGTGAGCATGTTCACCTTCTCATGCCAGGGCACAAGGGCATCAGACCTAGAACACATCCCTCCTATTGCAAATACTGAATACATTATTTTGCACCTTTCTAAATGAGAAGTGAAGCTTCAAATGGTCCAATGTAAACTGAAAATTTTAAAAAGTAAAATACAAAACTGGCAGTCAACATTCATATATTTATGCATTTTGCATTGCAGAGCTCAATCTAGGTTCATGCAGCTTGACTAATGGCTTTCAGCGATGAATTAAAAAGCTTTAGAAAATGTTATCATATCAGAACACTTTGTATTGCCAGGTTTTACTGCTGAGAATTTTATTAACAGGGCACCTATAAAATGCGGCAACAAATCTAGGCACCTGAATGCCTTTATGAAATAACGGCAAAGAAGCAGCCCCTGTAGCTCATAAATTCAAGTGCACAAATTTACATGTGCTCCGAGGCAGGTATAAATGTGTGTGTGTGTGTGTGTGTGTGTGCATTATCTTATAAAGTATATATGTGTATTGCAACTCCACCCCAACTCTTCCTGGGAATAGCTAGCTGTTGCATGCATGTAAGTATACAAGTCCTAAAGGAAAGGGGATGAGATTTGATATACTGCCTTTCAGTGGTTGCTATCAAAGTGCTTTGCATATTATGTACAGGTACTTATTTTGTATCTAGGGCAATGAAAGGTTAAGTGACTTGCCCAAAGTCACAAGGAGCTGCAGTGGAACTGAAACCAGTTCCCCAGGTTGTCAGGCTACTGCACTAAGCATTAGGCCACTCCAGCATGTATATGACTGCAAGCCCCCTTTCTGCATATGAAAGAAGCTTTGTGGGTTGAATAAACTTTCTAAGAAGACCTCCCTAATGTAGCTGGTATATGTGGGGGTGATGGGGAGTAGGGTGGGTGGGTGCAGGAGGGTTAAAAATTCACTTAGGGGTCCTGAGGGGTGGTGAGAGGTGAGCTTACCCTCTAGGCCCTATGTCTACAGATAACGTCTCACTTCTGCTGTATTGTCCAAGCTCACTCTGCAGAGTCTGCCTCCAAAAAGACCAATCACCCCAGTGATAAGGTTAAAAATATACAGGTCAGTATTTAAAAGGATGATGCCGGTCTTACTTGGTTGGAATGAGGGGTGCTCTGGAGGTCCTGAAAGAATTTGTGAGCTGGTGCCTATTGCTTTAGAAAGGGAAAATTCAAGAGAAATGCAGCAGAGACATTCCCCAAGCTAAAACAAAGAGTCTTGTTGGATAGGGCGAGCCACTGATTCAAGGCTTAAACTAGAGGAAGACACAATTTACAAGAGACAAAAGTGCAACAGAGGGCAAGAGAAGTACAAAATATATGAAACATGTTTATTCTGGTGACCCAAAACCTAAAACATAACCCTTATTTTAAGCACTGCACTAGTTGATTGGTTTAAATGTCTGTTTGGCTTCTCTGTCTACACAGTAGCTTTCTTCTCTATTCCAAGGTCCTCATGAAAGCAGTCCAAGTAGGGCACTTGCTTCCAATGCTTTCATGTATGATAGCTCTGGACAAAAGTTGAAGCAACAGGCAGGCTTTTAGACCGCAATCGC
Source organism: Microcaecilia unicolor (assembly GCF_901765095.1). Classification (NCBI taxonomy): domain Eukaryota; kingdom Metazoa; phylum Chordata; class Amphibia; order Gymnophiona; family Siphonopidae; genus Microcaecilia; species Microcaecilia unicolor. Next base: position 365,841,787 of record NC_044032.1, read on the forward strand.
TTTTCTTCCAAAAAGGCAAGTGCAAAAATACAGTTCAAATATGTTTGATTACTCTCAGACTGGGATGTGAATGGATGCACATGGGAGACAGGTCCCTCTCTGTTCTGCCCCCGGCAGTCTTACACTAGTTTTTATAGTGTAGCCCTAAAATGTGTTTAATGCATTTAATGTTAATCTCACTTCCTGCAATGACATATGAGCAATGCATTGTGTGTAACGTAGTCTCACATGTACTGCAGCCATCTCTGCTTGTTTGTATAAAGTTTGTTACTATTGGTCTACTCTCCTGCAAAAGCCTCCTCCCTTTCTCGGCCCAGCTTCCTTTGTCTACCTGCTGTCATTTCCTGATTATTTTTACTATCTTTGTCCTGATGGGTCAGCAAGGATATGACCTGTTTCTCAAATCGAGGACTGCCCTCTATGACCACCTCTGTTACCTAATCTTAAGTTCTATCCCTATTGGTCCTTCTATCTCCCCCCCACTCCCCGGGCTTGTGGATGTTCTTGACCTCTCTGTCCTGAGCTCAGACATTCTTCATCTTGTCTCAGATGTACATGTTTCTCTGCTCCCCTGCACTGAACTTATCTTTTTACCTCCTTCTCTCTCCCAGACTATTGCACAACCCAGCACCCCATCTCTGAAGTTCTGAACTGCTTTCATTCGCCTGACAACTCAGTCACGTTTGCCATAAAGCTTCCTTCTCTTCAAATTTCCATCTCCACCCACGATACAGTTTTCAGAACTATGAAATCTTTACCTTTGGGAAGTAACTTCCGAGTAGGGTTACCATATGTCTAGTTTTACCCGGACATGTCCTCTTTTTGAGGACATGGCCAGGCAACTGGGCGGGTTTTAACCATGTCTGTTTCCAAAATAGTCTGTTTAGTTAAGACACCTTCAAATTTCCTCTTGCAAACCAACAGTTCGAATCCCTTCCACCGTTGCCTCCCCCGATGCCATTCCTGGAAGTCGCTGATCTCCCTCCACTAGCAATTGAGGAATATCCTCAGAAAAGGTCTCAACTGCCGCTTCCACCGACGAGATCCGCCGCCCCTTCGAGTCGGTGTCTACCCCAATACTCTGTACCTTGATCCCATCTAGTTGCGGTAGTGGAGGGGTAGCTGGTCCAAATGGGCTGAGCGACAAATCGCTCTCCTGAACGGGGCTCTTCCTTGCCCCGTTAGCGGAAATGTCCGTGCTCGGGGTTGAAACCAAAAATGTTGAGATTGAAGTTTGTCCCGATAAGGGGGTTGTTAGCTTCAGGAGGGGGGTCCCTTGGGCTTAACCTTCCTTTTCGGCATGCTCATTCTGAAGAAAAAGATATATTTTTAAATTTTGAAGAGAGCGTTCCGCTCACACACCCTGCTTCGTCGCCATCTTGGATTTTCGATATACCACCTTTCTGTGTTACAACCAAAGCAGTTTATATATTATATGCAGACACATTCTCTGTTCCTAGTGGGCTCACAATCTAAGTTTTTGTATGAGGGGCAGTGGAAGTTTAAATGACTTGCCCAGAGCTACAAGAGGAGCTGCAGTGTGAATTGAACCCAGTTTCTCTGGTTGTCAGGCCACTGCACTAACCATTAGGCTACTCCTCCCACTGCATTGTTCTGTCCAGAGCTTACTTCGAAATGAGGGTGCCAAAATGTAGCTTCTTTAAACAATAGGAAGGACACAACTGAGGCCTTTGCCACAAGAAATTATGAATTCAGCTGTGGCTGGTAACTCTCATGGCTGCCAATATTCAGTGCACTATGATGACAAATTGTATAACAGATTTTATAAAGGAAAGTAGGAGTCTACAGGTTGATACACATATATCCGGTTAGGCTTGTGCACTTATGCCAGCCATTAGCTTGGTGTAAACATGTGAGCCTATGTTCTGGATATTTGCGCATACTATTTTCTCTGTTATGTATGTAAGTGGTAGTCCTGCCCAGGCTCCAGCCATGTGTACGTCCACCTGCCAAATATGTAAGATATATATGCATTCTGGGGCAAACTGACCATGTGGGCAACCGGGCAGTGCCTGAGGGCCCAGGGCTGTGAGGGGACCCAGTGCTTCCCTCCCACGTGCCCGATGTGTGACGTCCTTCTCTCTCCTCCGGGACCGGGATACCCCCCCCCCCCCCCGGTCTCTTCCCCCTCCTATGTTCCTGTCCCCAAACTCCCTTCACAGGCGGGGGCACCAGCAGGTAAATCAGCCATTTGCTGCTGACGCCGGAACTTCCCTCTGCCGCGGTCCACTCCCTTCTGATGTCACTTCCTTCTTCCACTAGCACGGACCGTGGCATAGGAAAGCTCCAGTGTCAGCAGCAGACAGCTGATTTAGCTGCAGGACCAAAGAAAAAGGTCAATGGCAGGGGCAAAACGGAGGCAGCAGGATGTGGGGGGGGGGGGGGGGGGCAATGGTCCTTGTTGGCCTGGGGTCCAGACCACTCTCAGTCTGCCCCTGAATGTATTTGCAGAATAGCACTTAGGTGGAATTTGACATATATGTGCAAATATGTACATATAGGCATATATATGCTAATAAACTAATCAGTTATACATGCAATCTGTTTAATAGAATTACTCTCCGGATTCTATAAATGGCAATTAAAGTGGCACATGCAACTTGATTGTTTAACAAGCCATTCAGCCCCAATAATTGACTGTTAATACCCAATTATTGGTGTTAATTGGCCTTAATTAGGATTTAGGTACAAATTGTATTCTATAACAATCTGCACTTAAATTTTGGGGTGTATGGCTAGGGCATTCCATAATTTTATGCACGTAAATACAGAATTTGGCCAAACCGCGCCTAATTTAGGTACCGGCATTTATACCTGCTTTTAGCAGGCATGATTGCTGGTGCCTAAAGTTATGCGCGGTTTAAGCCCTAAGCGCTATTCTATAAAGGATGCACACCCTTTATAGAATAATGCTCAGTGCATAAAAATTTCTGTGCTGATTTTTAGACGCCACTTATAGAATTTACCCCTATACGAAATACCGCTGGCAGAAAATGCTCTAACCGCTCCACCACTATCTGTAGAGTGCCTGGGTGGAGTTAGAGAGGAACTTGGGAGGGAGCACAAAGCTATCCGTATAGCAGTGATATTCAGCCGCTATATGGATAGTGTAATTGCACGTGGTAAGTCCAAAAGTGCCTCGATCAGTGTACAGTCTGAAGTGCCAAGGCTGATTAGCATGGGGGTCTTGCCCACCCCTGACTTCCCTCCGCTCCTGTACTGCTTCTAATTCTCAAATTATCCATCCCCTGGATATAAAAGAGCGAGCCTTCTTGGTAGCATGTTCTTGGTGGCATCACTCTTTTCTCCCTCTTTCTGTCATGTTTCTTTGTTTATGAGATTCTTGATATGCCACTTTTCTGTAACACATGTGCAGCTTGGTTGCAGTTATCTCTCTTGCAGCTCTGTGGAACACCTACCCCCCCCCCCCCCCCCCCCCAATATTCAGTGCTATTTAACCGGTTAGAACGGCTGCTGACCGGTTAAATAGCGCTTAACTGTCTATCCGCTGATATTCAGCAGAGTACAACCGGCTATCTCCTGCTGAATATCCCTAGTTAGCGGCTATTGGATAGCTGGTTATATTGGCCAATATAACCGGCTATCCACTGATTTTTAAACTGGGTTTTGCAGCATATTTGGCCGCTTGAAGATCTGGTATGTCTTTGACCGATTTAAAGATAACTTGCTAAGTCTGAATAGTGATGTAGCTGGTTATCTTTAAACTGGCCAAAACTAAACCGGATATTCAATGCCGGTCAGCGGAAACAGCGCGGCATTAAATATATGGGCTTAGCAATGACCGCGGGAGTTAGCCGGTCTGAATATCGGCATCTAGTCTCCATGTCTTCACCTTTATTTTGGCTCTCTCCTGGTCTATGTAGAAAAATCATATTCCTGGCCCACTTAATTTGGATATTGAATTCTCCATCTAGGGAATTAACTCTGCCGTTGGTGCAGGATGTATGAGCTGCTGCAAATGATTTGCTTGTGCTTTAAAACAGATGTTAGATGCCTTGTCTGTTTTTTCAGCATTGCTGTTCCCTGTGACCCATGTTTTTTGAAACCTGGAATTTAGTTGCAGTACACAATATTTTACCCTGTTAGTATTTGTATTACCAAGGACACTGTTTAGTTTTTTTTCACCTACCTTGTAAAGTGTCTGCATGGGTTTGTATATCCACACACATCTGGATTGATTTTTTGACTCCTGAGGCAGGCGCCCTTGTGCTGAAATTCAGATCTGCATCAAGTCAGACTAATAAAATTGATTTTTACCCTTGAGTTAGAATGGTATTGGTCCTTCCCTTCTTTCATTTTTGCTCTGCGCCTTGATTCATAAGAGTTCTGTCTTTGTGATGGGGTTTATAGAACACTGCCCCTCACCCTTAAGAAAAGTTCCTAACTAGCTTGGGCCACCTTAGGAGTACTGGGCTCGGTCCGGGAGGAACTGAGCAGGGAGGGATGGAGTCAGTAGCTGGGAGTTTTAAAGACAGGGCCAGGATGAGGTTAAGTAGGACCAAGAAAGTAAGAACTGAAGCCCAGGCCTATGCCCTTACTGAATACGTCTAGCTGATGTGACCTGGCTGAGATAAGCCAACTTTGCTTTTTGTTAAAACTTGCAAGCCTTGCTGAGGTCTGGCTGACGCCAGACCTGAGTCTCAGAAGGCCTGATAACTTTTGGCTATGTTTGGGGGGGGGGGGGGTAGCCCCACCAGCCACAGACTGCTTGACCTCCTATCTAGAGGCCTACTCAAGACTGTTACCAAACCAGAGAGAGACTGTTGCATCCGAGGTTCCTGGCCTGTGAGGTAACAGGTCCCAGGGCTCAGGCGAATAAAGCATTTATTTTTACACTTATATACCTTGTCTGGCTGAGGTATGCCCAGGGCCACCCCATAACTCTTGCTCAGGGTCTCACATGTGGTGTCAGAAGAGAGATTCTGAGCTTATCCTGTCCTAGGAGGCCGGATCCGTGACCTTCAGGGTGCTGGGCCTATTGGCTACACGGTGCTGGGACATTGGGAAAAAGGGGTGAGCCCTGCCCTAGTTAGGGGGGGGGGGCACATAGCTAACGCTGGACAGGCAGACTTCATGGTCGGGGGCGCTTACAGCAATAACATGGAAAGGCTACTTCAGGTCTTGGTGGAGGGCCAGCAACAACAACAAGAGATCCTGCAAAAACAGCAGCAGCAGCAACAACAACAACAACAGTTTTTGCAGGCTCATCAATTTGCTGAAGAAGTGGGTCCCCATGACAGCAGCCGTAGTTCAAAGAGACCCTTGCAAGTCCTATTTAGCAACCAACTTTCTGACTCACAGAAGACCAACCTGGAGCAATTGGTATGCCAGAATGAAGATGTGCTTTCCGAAGTGCCTGACTGGACCCACCTTGCAATTCATGATATTATCACCGAACTCGGAGTAGTAGTCCGGCAGCATCCCTATCGAATCCCGGAAGCCAGCAAGCGGTGGTGAAAGAGGTTGCAGAAATGCTAGAATTGGGAGTTATTGAAGAGTTCACCAGCAATTGGGCATCTTCCATTGTGCTGGTACCAAAGCCAGATGGGAGTATCCAGTTTTGCACTGATTTTTGGAAGGTGAATGCTGTCTCTAAACTAGAGGTCTATCCAGTGCTACGGGTGGATGAACTCATTGAGTGGCTTGGAGGGGCCTGATTCATTTCTACCCTGGACCTAAGCAAGGAATATTGGCGGGTACCTCTCACCCCAGCTGCCAAGGAGAAGACAGCCTTTTCAATACCCCAGGGTTTGTTTCAATTCACGGTGCTCCTGTTTGGCCTTCATGGAGCTGCAGCTACCTCCTAACACCTTGTGAATCTCCTGCTTAAGCCTCATGGCAGTTACGTGGCTGTCTACTTAGATGACATTGTCATATACAGTCAATCTTTACTGTATATGACAAGTAGAAGCAGTACTGGATAGTCTGTGGACCACTGGGCTAACAGCGAATCCCAAAAAGTGTTTCTTGAGAGAACAAGAAGTCCAGTATCTGGGGTACTTGGTCAGGAAAGGACAAGTGAGGCCCCTGATGGGTGCCAGTACCCCAGATAAAGAAGCAAGTGCAAGCCTTCCGTGGGATCATGGGTTATTACCGCCAGTTTATTCTCGGGTTTGCTGAGATAGCAGAACCACTAACCCCATCTCCTGCAGAAGAAGACCCCAGAGAAGATACATGGACTGAAGAGTTGGATGTGGCCTTCCAAACTCTAAAGAGAGCTATTTGCTCATAGCCAGTGCTGTTCTGACTGGATTTTAACTGGTCCTTTATTTTACACTGATGCATCAGAGGTTGGGCTTGGGACCGTTCTGGCTGAGGAAGTAGATAGACAAGACCACTTAGTGGCATACATTAGCTGGAAGCTGTTCCAGAAAGAGAAGAACTATGCAGTGATTGAGAAGGAGGCTCTCACGGTCAAGTGGGCCTGGAGACGTTCCAATACTATCTATTGGGCCGAACCTTCCTGCTGATTACGGACTGTCAGCCATCCTGCAGTGGATGGCTCAACATAAGGATTCGAATGCACAAGTAATGTGGTGATTCCTTAGCCTTCAACCTTTTAACTATCAGCTGAAACACTGGGCAGTCCGAGAGCATACTAATGCAGATATTTTGTCCCGGAAAGTGGACCCTGAAATGGCAGGTGCTCAACCAGGCACAGTTGAGCTGAGGGGGAGGGTATGTGAGGGGATTTATAGAACACTGCCCCCCACCCTTAAGAAAAGTCCCACTCTAACAAGCCTGGGTCCTCAAATGGCAAAAGAACATGTTCTGAGTCTGTTTTGCTCTTAATTAGGGTAGGCCCCAAAATAGATCTTTATTCTCCATTTCAGAAGGGGGATGAATGTCTGTGTCCAAAAAGATGGATGTAGACCTGCTACCTGGGTCATCCAGGTTTTAGAAAAGTGTTTCTAATGAGCAGTGCTTAACTTGAGGGATTAGGGGAAGTTACCTCGTTCATTTCCCAATGGTTGGTGTCCCGTCCCCCCCCCCCCCCCCGAAAGTGAAACTGGCAAGGGATATTGGGTTCTGTCACAGCTTTGGGAGAAATAGACATCTATGTTTCTAAAATGGATGACATAGCCATTATTTTCTATGGCATCTCCACCTTACCTATTATCAGTATTGTTTACTACTTATATTTACTTGTTTAAATTTTGATTATTCTATTCTTTATGTAACACTAACTGTTATCTCCTAATCTACTATCTACCAATAACGACACATTGTAAGCCACATTGAGCCTGCAAAGAGGTGGGAAAATGTGGGATACAAATGCAATAAATAAATAAAATAAATAAATTTATGTTCCAGCACATAAACATCTATGTTATTGTCACAAAATGCCTAGCCACCCACCTGTGGTTACCCTGCGACACTCAGAGGGTCTATCCCCAGCATAACTCAGGTCTGCTTGCGTCTGCCGCTCATGCTCTACACTATCACCCTTCTCCCACCGACTGGGTCATAACCGCCTTTGGGCGAGTCTCCCACTCTGAAATTATCCCCAGTGATTTCTAGGTTACTGGGGTCACACTCCCAGTGGTCCCACAGTTCCCAGAAAGCACTCACAGACCCAACACACAAACCACCAGGATTCTTTATCAGTCCAGACAGGCAAAACTTGAATTGTGTTTATTCTCATAAAAATATTGAACAGTGGACAAAAAATGTGCAAATAGCAAACAGTAACAAGTAACTGAAATATAGATTGATTAGAAAACTAAATATTTGAATGCTGTCTAAACAGTACCTGAGAAGGTCAGGACATATAATTTACCGAGCCTCAGCAAAGAGATCTGTCTTTCTTTCCTTCCGGGCTAAGACTGAATCAACAGCTGGATAATTTCAAAACTCCAGGCTGATCAGTCAAGTTGCAAATAAAAACTGGTTACATCACTACAGGCACTTCCTATTATCTGTGTGCCAAATAGAAGAAAGAGAAGTCAGCCTCGGTAACAGCTTTAAGCATAAATATGCACCATCTGCTGGCCAAACAGGAGAAATACAATTCAGACATAATTAAACAGGAAAATATCCAATACATTTTACAGGCTTAAAACATGCTGTTTCTTCACAGTTGTCATTTAAAACACTACTCAAAACTCATTTCTTTATTGACTGCTTTGGAACATCTCCAACCTCACTGCTCCGCTGTCCCTAAGTAGCATTCTGATGTTTCTCTTTCCCTGGTAATCACCAGAAGGAAGTTGACATTTTAATAAAGAAAAACCTGGCATTCATCCTGCACAGATTATACCAGGATCCAGATGGACAGAATGTGGTGACAGCGGGGGGAGTTTTGATGGGGATAAAAGTAGCTGTTTATAAAGTACAGTATATGCTCCCAACCTTTAAACTCACAAATTTTTCTCACTTTTGGCAGCCCGGCTAGCCACCTTTGATGAATACCCCTTGATTTTTGGAGGTGACTATTTTTAAGGTGACCCTATGATAGACTGCCAGCCACCTAAGAAACCAGAGAGGGATCATGAGGGAAGGGAGTTAATTTGCTTATGTGGGAATTGGATATTGTGGATGTCTGGAGATTGTTTCATATATAGGAATGGGATTATACTCTTTTTCACATCCATATGGGGTCCATGCAATCTTAGATTATATTCTACTAATCCCATCATTGCTCTGAATTGTGGAAGCTATCAGCATAGGGGAGATGGATTTATCAGCCATTCGCCAGTGGAGGTAGTTTTGAGATGGGGGAGCTCCTCCAGGTCTCCTCATGGTGCATGAACTGCGCACTATACCAGAGTATATCTCCGGTATATCTCCACCAGGCCTGGCTGGATTACATGGCTGCAAATGATATGGAAGAGGAGGGACCTAGAACATTTTGGGATGCAACTAAGGTAGTCCTCAGAGGCAAAATCATCACCTTTATGTCGTCACTTAATAAGCAGAGGGAGCACAATATCTTAGAGGTTGCATCTAAGCTGAGGGAGGTTCGACAGTGGTTTATCTTTGACCCATCAGACAATAATTGTAAAAGCCTATTTTGATCTTGAGAAACATATGCAGCAATTATTAGATCAAAGGGTCTCATACAGTATTAAGTTATACAAATACTGTCTGCATAGGTGGGGTAATAAAACGGGAAATCATTGGTGAGGCACAGGTCCTCCAAAAGTTATATTGGCAAAATTAGAGATGGTGCAGGAACCATTCATACCAAGGAAGTAGACATACAACGGAAATTTGTTCATTTTTATCAGTTTTTGTACGATAAGGGTTCTTTCTCTTCTGACTCTTGTGCTGAGTTTTTCAAATCCTTAGATTTGCCATTGCTTTGTGGGGAGCAATTAGATCAGCTTAATACCCCTCTTAAGGGCAGTGAAGTTCAGGGTGTTATTAAAAAGTTGAAGTTGGCAAAGGTGCCTGGGCCGGATGGTCTAGGCACCGAGTTTTATAAAATCCTACAGGATCTTATCGTACAGCCATTTATTCACATGTGTGATTTGATCCGGGAAACTCAATCTATGGGGTCTTCTCTAAACCACATTTACATCACGGTTCTTTGTTGAAACAGGATCTTAAGACAATGGCAGAAGTTTTGGCATCTAGGCTGGGCTGGCTCCTTCCTCATCCTATACATCCAGATCAGATCAGGTGGGCTTTGTCCCCGGCAGATTTGCCTCTGCTAATATTCTTAAAGTCTGCCAGATACTGCAGGAAGATAGGTCGACTTCTGGGGATGCGATACTGGCCAGCCTGGATGTTGAGAACGCATTTGACAAAGTGGTGTGGGACTACCAGTTTTGGGTATTATAGCGGTTTGGCATACATGGAGCATTCCTTGATTGGATAAGAGTGCTGTATGGTAATACAATGACCCAGCTTCTTATTAATGATGCACTCACCAGCCCCATTCATCTTGGCAGAGGGACGAGACAGGGATGCTCGCTTTCGCTCCTCCTTTTTGTGTTGACCTTGGAGCCCCTAGCAGCAAAACTTCATGAGGATCCCAGATTAGACGGTATCAAAGGGGGCCATAGGGAATACTGTATAAATAATACATATTGTATTAGCGGACAACATTTTAATAAAGAAAAACCTGGCATTCATCCTGCTTCTCATCAATAATACATCTGTAATTCTTCCCTTGATTATGGACAGTATTCAGGACTTTGGATCTTTTGCAGGCCTTCAGATTACTTTTGAGAAATCTGAGGCTTTGCCCAAAACACAACTTTCCTCTGACCTGGGCAAAAACGGGGATTAAGTATCTAGGAGTTTACTTAAGTGCAGACTATGACTGGCTCTATAGAAAGAATGTAGTAGAGAAGCTTGATACTATGAGGCAGTTATGCGTGCAATGGGGTGATCTCCCTGTTAACCTTTTAGGGAAATTAGCTTTGATTAAAATGATCATTTTGCCTAAATTATTTTACCCGCTACAGATGCTCCCACTTTGGGTAACAAAGAGGGAAGAGGGGTTGCGTAGAAGCCTTGTTAGTTCATTCATATGGCAGTAAAAGAGACCTAGAATTGCTTTTACTAAACAAACACGTAACAGGGCTCAGGGAGGAGTCTGCATACTGGATCCTCGCTTATATAATATAGCTGCTTTACTGCGATGGATCGATGAGCTCCATACCAATTCTAACACATTTGTCTGATGATTTCTGGCAAAGATGGAGTGTTCCCTATAATGTTTTTTTCCACTTTGTAGACTTGGTTCTATCGAAAAATGGGGGAGCTGGGAAGGAATACATTTTTTATCTCACTGGGGAAGGCATGGGCTTGGTGGAGGAATAACATTGAGGAGGCCAGTGGAGTAAATTTGTTCTTGCCCTTGGTGGGTAACCCCAATTTTCCAGCTTTTATGCATACAGCTCAGTTTAAGGACTGGGAGAGGAGGAGGCACCTGAGGGCATTGGGCGGGGCTGGCTTCCCTTCCTTTGACCAAATCAAGTGTGCATGGAATATCCCTAATAGGTACCTATTCTCTTATTTACAGCCAAGGGAATTCCTTCTCATTCTGGAGCAGAGGTTGGGGGCTACATTAGAGCTGACCAAGCTAGATCAGTTTTTTTCTAATGATCCCACCTGCTCTGACTAAGTTGTCCCAATGGTATGAGGTACCACGGGATGGTAGGAGGGCGCATTATTTAAAGCAACTGGTTCAGGTATGGTGTTCTGAGATGGTGGAAGAAGTATCCTGTAGGAAGCTGCAGAAGGCAGTTGAGAGTATTCCCTTGGTGACGTCCAGTGCCACTCTGCAAGATATTCAGTACAGGATTTTACACAGGGTCCACATTATCAAACAGCAGGGTACACCTGTGTGAAGTGCAAAGCTGCATCAGGCTCTTTCCTGGAGTGCCCATCTATGTCCACCTTTTGGTCCCAGGCAGAGACTATCCTACAATGTTCTTTCAAGTGGTCCTATTCAGTGTTGCTTATGGGCAGTGTGGAGGAGAGGCCTAGTGGTTAGGGTGGTGGACTTTGGTCCTGGGGAACTGAGGAACTGAGTTTGATTCCCACTTCAGGCACAGGCAGCTCCTTGTGACTCTGGGCAAGTCACTTAACCCTCCATTGCCCCAGGTACAAATAAGTACCTGTATACAATATGTAAGCCGCATTGAGCCTGCCATGAGTGGGAAAGCGCGGGGTACAAATGTAACAAAAAAAAAAAACACCTGTCCATGGGGTTGTGTGTATGTGTGTGTGTGGGGTCCTCTCTGAAACTCAGTACTGTTTTGTGTTGCTTGCAGCCCTATTGCTTAAGAAATGTATACTACAGTCTTGGGCAGATCCTGTGGCCGTGCCCCTAACCACTTGGCATCAGTATATGACAGAAATTGCAGATGAGTTGCTCACTTGGATCCAATTGTCCTCTTCTTTGGGAAAGCATCATTTCTGTGCTCTTTGGCAAAGATACTTTGAGTATTACTCGAGGATGGGCACTGAGCAGCATAGTATGTCTTGACGGCACATAGTTTGGGGAGGGTATTAAGGGAAGTTTGGGGGAAATGTTCGGAAGGAGTGCCCTATGGTTAAGATCTGGTTATTTGAATCTTATCACCCCTTTGGTGCTAGTTGTTCTTCTGGGTACCAGCTGCAGGTCTGGTAGCTCTATGTCCACAGATCATATTCTAAGATACCAACGGAACTTCAGATGTCCCCATTTGGACATATAAACGTTGATTTGAATGTCCTTTCTAAAATGCTGCTCTAAGACTCTTAAAAGTGACATTTAGCAGTTTTTAAATTTGATCTTTTTTAGCAGAATACTGCCTGTTTCCTGGTGAACTGATGAGTGTGAATGATTTATTCTAACCTTTTGTAAGTCTCTTGATTTCTTGCAGGGCCACCGAGAGACAGAGCTGGGCCCGGAGCAGGGCTGCCCCCACAGCCACCGCCGTCCCCATCACTTCCTGCATCTGCTCCTCCCACAGTCTGTCACTCACCTGGGTCCCAACACACAGGAGCAGGAGAGAAACAGACTGAGGGAGCAGAACCTTCTGGCACAGGGCCCCCCTTGGAGGCCAAAGCCCAGAGAATCTGCCCCCCCACCCTGCTCCCCACTTGGCGGCCTTGCTTTCTTGAAAGTCATATTTTGTTGTTGGAAAACAAAGTCATTATAGATTCACTGAATATTTTACATGTTAACTATGGTTGGAAGGGAAGTCTATATTAATTTAAGAAACCCTCAAAATAGAAACATACAAAATGTAAAAATCAAAAATATATTGCTCATATTAATGAGCCAAGATCAGAGAATGATAAATAATGAGTGAAATCAATCAATGTATGACAGTTAAATACAAAGAAGTGATTCAAGTAAATCACAGCCATTGTTTTTTCACAAGAACAGCTGGTGCAAACAAGAAGCCACATAACTGAAAACAGATAAATGTGGAATCATCATGGGCAAACGACAGAATTCAACCATTGCAGTTCAGTGAATGAATCAGAGAAAAACACTTTTTCCAAAAGGATATTGTTGACCAGTAGGTCAACCACTACAAACCCCATTCCAGGGACTGCTCTATGGGAGTTGGTGGGTATTAGTGTATTATATGGAAGGGGAGGAGGGGTCTATCCATAACCCAAGGATCTCAATTGCTTGCCACATGATATTTTGTACATGTTTATGTTTAATTAAAATCTTGCTGAAAATACAGGCCAAGGCGGTGTACAATACAAGAAAAAACATAATTAAAAGAGTGAAATCAGAACTCCATCAATACGATAGGAAAGATTGCATTTGCCCACCAAAAACTTAAAAGCTTGCAAGACAAACGTGCAGGAGATGCTTCTTCCTGGATAAATCCTGCTCAGCTGACCAGCTGCTGATATTCAGTGGCACTTAACTAGATAATGCCACTGAATATTGACTGCAACCAAGGAGCAATCCACGGCAGTGATGTAACCACAGGTGAGACTGGCTGGGCACAGGTCCACCCACCCAGCATCAGCACAGCAGTGATGTGGCTGGTGGGGATCCCCAAGCCCAGTCAGCTGAACACTTCTGGCATCTCTTCCTCCAGGAGATTGGGGGGTGGGTCACTACTCCCCCGACCCCCACCCCACCCCAATATCTTTAAATCCTTTAGATCGTCAGCAGTGAGCAGCAATACATACCCCCTACTCACACTGGCCTGAGCCTTCCCTCTGATTCAACTTCCTGTTTGTGGGACCAGGCAGTTGCATCAGAGGGAAGGCTTGGAGCTGGCACAAGGAAGGGGAATGAGTTGCTGCTCACTGCCGGCAAAGACCTAAAGGATTTAAATTGCTGATCTGCTGTTAGTAACATGTAACCTGTTGTTAAAATTGACCATAGTACCTGAAGACTGGAGGGTGGCCAATGTGACGCTGATTTTTAAAAAGGGTTCTAGGGGTCATTTGGGAAATTATAGACTGGTAAGCCTAACATCGGTGTCAGGCAAAATAGTGGAAACTATTATAAAGAATAAAATGATAGAACGTGTAGACAAACATGATTTAATGGGACAGAGTCAGTATGGGTTCTGCCGAGGGAAGTCTTGCCTCACCAATTTGCTTCATTTCTTTGAAGGCATGAATAAACATGTGGATAAAGGTGAGCCGGTTGATGTAGTTTATCTAGATTTTCAGAAAGCTTTTGATAAAGTTCCTCATGAGAGATTCCTGAGAAAATTAAAGAGTCATGGGACAGGAGGCAAAGTTCGGGTGTGGATTAGGAATTGGTTATTGGACAGAAAACAGATGGGTAGGTCTAAATGGTCATTTCTCTCAATGGAGTAGGGTGAACAGTGGCGTGCCGCAGGGATCTGTACTGGGACCGGTACTATTTAACATATTCATAAATGATATGGAAATCGGAACGACAAGTGAGGTGATTAAATTTGTAGATGATACAAAATTATTCAACATTGTTACAACACATGCGGACCGTGACATATTGCAGGAAGACCTTAGGAAATTGGAAGACTGGGCATCCAAAAGGCAGATGAAATTTATTGTGGACAAATGCAAGGTGTTGCACATTGGAAAGAATAATCTGAATCATAGTTACCTGATGATAGGGTCCACCTTGGGGGTCAGCACTCAAGAAAAAGATCTGGGTGTCGTTGTAGATAATATGCTGAAATCTTCTGCTCAGTGTGTGGCGCTGGTCAAAAAATCAAACAGGATGCTAGGAATTATTAGGAAAGGGATGGTGAATAAGACTGAAAATATTATAATGCCTTTGTATGGCTTCATGGTGCATCCACACCTTGAATATTGCGTTCAGTTCTGGTCGCTGTATCTCAAAATCTAACCAGCTTTCGCAAAGCTTTGAAAACGCATCTCTTCAACAGAGCCTACAAAAGTCACCCTCAATGAAACAAATCATTCCTTAAACCACCCAAGTACACCAAAACACCTCTTTCACAACCTTACCTAACACCTTCTACCTAAATTCCTCTTTCACCTCAGCTTATGATCGATCAACTGTTTTCTTATATCATGTAATGACGTTCTCATTTCCATACTCTGTAAGCCACATTGAGCCTGCAAAAAGGTGGGATAAAGTGGGGTACAAATACAATAAATAAAATAGATATAGCAGAATTAGAAAAGGTTCAAAGAAGAGTGACCAAAATGATAAAGGGGATGGAACTCCTCTCATATGAGGAAAGGCTAAAGAGGTTAGGGCTCTTCAGCTTGGAAAACAGACAGATGAGGAGAGAAATGATTGAGGTCTACAAAATCCTGATGGTGTAGAACGAGTAGAAGTAAATCGATTTTTTACTTGTTTCAAAAGTACAAAGACTAGGGGACACTTGAGGAAGTTACATGGAAATACTTTTAAAACAAATAGGAGGAAATATCTTTTCACTCAATGTATAGTTAAGCTCTGGAACTCTTTGCCAGAGGATGTGGTAACAGCAATTAGCATATCTGGGTTTAAAAAAGGTTTGGACAAATTCCTGGAGGAAAAGTCCATAGTCTGCTATTGAGACAGACATGGGAAGCAACTGGTTGCCCTGGGATTTGTAGTATGGAGTGTTGCCACAATTTGGGTTTCTGCCAGGTACTTGTGACCTGGCTTGGCCACTGTTTGGAAAACTGCATACTGGGCTAAATGGACCAGTCTGACCCAGTATGGCTACTTTTATGTTCTTATGTTTAAAATAAATTGGGGTTGCCATTCATTCACCTAGATTAATAAGCCTAATTTATGAATATAGTGCTGAAAGTAAATGCTTAGTTCATAAATTTTTCCCCTGCTCTAAATGTTCCCCTGTTACTCTAAAAAGCTGGTGCTAAATATTAAGATGCCCATTATATTTCTATGGGTGTCTCAGTGTTTAGCGCCAGCTGATTTTTAGTGCAAGCTAAAAACATTAGCACACCTTAGTAAAAGACCTCCTTAGTACATTAAAGTGCTTTCAGTGAAACATGAAATAATTTATTTATAGTTTTTTTTTTAAATTTTAAATTCTTAGCTGAAATAGTTCTGTCTTATGAGTCCATGCAAACAGGGTCCTGACATGGGCAAAGTTTCACAATCTGCTTCATCAGGAGACCCGAAGAAACTATTAATCCAAAGTGCGATATCTTCAAAGTTTGACTTTAACCCTGTTCGCATGATGTCATAAAACTTTTATGATAAATACTATTACAACTAAGAATTTAAAATTAAAAAAAAAACTATAAAAAAAATCTTTCATTTGAAAGCACTTTAAAACACCAAGTTTAGTGTGATGATTATATCTTATGAAGAAGAAGGCCATTCATGTTTCTGAGATTATGGCAGTCTCCAAGTTAACCTATGAGCACCAAACACTTATTCTAAAGTGATTTTATTTGTGTACATTGGAGAAACTGAATGAATATTGCTTTGAGCTGCAAGGGTTTTTTTTTTTTTTTTTGCTACAGGTAACAACTGACCATGAATGACTTCTTCCCACAGCCTGCACTCTTTCAGCCTTGATGGCTTCAGGATTAGCTTCATACTATGGAATGCAGGAAATGGTAGTACTGAAATTTCCCTGCCGTTGTATAACTTACGCCTATGTTTACTAAGGTGCGCTATGGGCGCATTAGCATTTTTAACATGTGTAAATGGTTTAAACGCGTTAAACGCTAATGCGCCCATAGAAATGTATAGGTGTGTTAGCGTTTAATGCACCTTAAATTTAAAGGTGCGTTAGAAAGAAATGCTAATGCACCTTAGTAAACATACCCCTTAGTGCAAAATATATCTTTAGCACGGAGTTGGATGAGGCACAAACCTGAGCTGCTACTCTTACATCTAGTCTTATAAGTGGGTGGGCCACTTTGCTAATAGTGGGCTCCTTTTACCAAGCTGTGGCAAAAGGGGGCCGACTTTGGCATCAGCATGTGTTTTACACACTCGCCGAGGCCCCCTTACCGCAGCTGGTAAAAGGGAAGGTCTCGCTTTCCTGCAGGAAAGGGCCGGGTGGCAAGTAGAGCACTTGCCGCGCAGCCATTTCAGGAGGAGCCCTTACCACCGCACCTTGAGGTGGCGGTAAGAGCTCCCATGCTAAACTGGCGGTAACCGGCTAGTGTTTACCGTCGTGTACACTCCAGTGCTATAAAAACAAATACATTTTTGTAGCGCCAGAAATGACGGCGCGATAGGGGTGGGAAGTACTACCGGGCTGCTGCGGTACTTCCATTATAGCGAGTGGTAAGCCCACGTTGGACTTACTGCTGCTTAGTAAAAGGATCCCAGTGTTTTCTCTGTGAAAGCTAGTTCTGTGTGGCCGCACTCCTAGAGCTGAGTTTGAGCTTTTGAAGGTGAAGGGAAAGTCTTGTCCTAGCACACCTGCAATCTAGCTTTCCACTATAGTCTGTAGAATTGTCATCATTTTTGCAAGAAGGGGATGTTTGAAGGTTATTTGAAATTACTGCCTTTTGTAATATGGTAGTACTGTGCGAAAGCTATTATTTTGCTGTAACCAGTAACTATGGATCTGCCTTTTCCATAGGATCCACGACTGTGGAGTGCTGCCTGCAAGACAAAAGAATCCAAATGCAGATTACTTCAGCCCTGTTCTGTACTTGCCCTGCTGCTTCTTGGGTACTTGTACCTTATTTTTCAAAACGCCAGCCTTTCCATATACACTTGACTACTGCTGCTTTCCCACAAATGGATCCTCTCCCGGCCTCCCAGGGCATCCTTACCTGGGTAGGCCAGTAATGTGCCTTTCTCAGCATTGACCTCTCGATGGGCTTTCCAGGACACTGCCCTTTCACTCAGCCTGCCTGTCTCGTCTGGTCAGGAACTCCTTTAAATTGTCTCCTAATGTCTAACTGCCTGTTTTACATATATTCTATCATTTATCATGATGTAATTTTTTTATGATTTTAGTGATGTATTGTTTATGCCTTCATATTTATTTATATTATTTATTTTTCATGTGTTTGATTGCTGCTTTCTATTTTATTGATGCTTAGACTTTTTATTTATGTGTGTTATTTTAGAAGCTTTGATGGCCTCTGACGCAGGCATCGTTGTTACCGAAATATAGCTGTGTCGGGTCTTGTACTCAAGTTCTGTTATGCTGGTTGGAATAAAGCCTACTTGATCCTTGGAAGCTGACTGCATCTCCTCACTTTATTTGCTCTTGCCTTCTTTGTGAAGTGTCTTGTCCTTCTCTTTTATCCCTTAGATATATTTGAGCCCAGAAAAAAATTCCTCTCATAAGCAGGGGTTGAAACTTGTGGGCAGATACAGACCAGAACTTCTCCAATATATCTCAGCATTGAAAAACTTCCTTTCATAGCAGGAAGTTGTGCTTGTGGACAAGCATAGCCCAGAAACTCTGAAATTCTTTCACATTTTGGGGTCATAGCTGGAGGGTAGTCAAAGTCTCCTACCACTGAATGAAGGCAAGGCATTTGAAAAGACATTGCCTCCTATGGAAACCTGAGTATCGGCCGAGATTTACAGAGACAAAAGAAACTTAAATGTATGTTCAGCCAAAGAAAACCTAGATTGGTTTGGAGCTGTTGCAATTTTAAAATCACTTAAAAAGCTGATGAATTGATTCAAGGACAGCAAGTCACAGAGCAAACAATAGCTACTTTTCACAGATGTTGATTAGAGAATAAAAATTGAAGATTTCCTTATAGATGGAAGAGCAACAACTGTAATGGAAATAGGAAAATGGTGGCTTAAGTGGGAACAGGCACAGGGTTCACATGAAAGATGCACTGTATATGCCAGACCTGAAAGGAAGGCTACTATCAATAAACCATCTAAAGATCTTTAAAAAAAATAACTCAAGGCATTTGAGCTCTGATTGGGAAAGCTTAGCCATCAGTTGGTCATTTAGCACCAGAGCTTGGTTTAGGGGGGAAGTTATGAAGGTGTGGTAAAAAGCAAGCTTTTACCGTGCTTGATTTACCACAGGAGTCATCAACCTGCAGTATCTGAGAGCTACATAAGTAATGCCACCCTGGGAAAAGACCAAGGGTCCATCGAGCCCAGCATCCTGTCCACAACAGCAGCCAATCCAGGCCAAGGGCACCTGGTGAGCTGCCCAAATGTACAAACATTCTATACATGTTATTCCTGGAATTGTGGATTTTTCCCAAGTCCATTTAGTAGCGGTTTATGGACTTGTTCTTTAGGAAACTAACCCCTTTTTAAACTCTGCTAAGCTAACCACCTTCACCACGTTCTCCGGCAACGAATTCCAGAGTTTAATTATGCGTTGGGTGAAGAAACATTTTCTCTGATTTGTTTTAAATTTACTACACTTTAGTTTCATCACATGCCCCCTAGTCCTAGTATTTTTGGAAAGCGTGAACAGATGCTTCACATCCACCTGTTCCACTCCACTCATTATTTTATATTCCTCTATCATGTCTCCCCTCAGCCGTCTCTTCTCCAAGCTGAAAAGCCCTAGCCTCCTTAGTCTTTCTTCATAGGGAAGTTGTCCCATCCCTGCTATCATTTTAGTCGCCCTTCGCTGCACCTTTTCCAATTCTACTGTCTGAGAGCCTCCTAGCATGCAGCATTAGTCCTTCAGCCAGGAGCATCAGATCTCAAAACGTGGCCTGATGCTCCTGGGCTGCATCTTAAAGGGGCTGTGGTACTGTCTCTCCAACCCCCAAGCAGCACCCACACCCTTACTTGATCACAAGCCTCCCTGATCGAAATCTCCCACTGATAACAAGCCTAACACAATCCAGATCTCCTCGATTACAAGCTCCCTGATGAGACCCCATACCCCTGATCAAAATCCCCCTCCTCCCAATGAAATCTCCACACCCCAAAGGACCCCCCCAACTCCATGAGCTTATTGGCCAATACCTGGTGGTCTAGGTTTTCCTAGGGCTTCAGCTATATTCAGTCACTCCTGCCCTTGTTGGCATTGTCTCTCAAAATGATGCCCCTAGTGATGGTCTTGTGGTACTACTACTAGTGGTCATGTTTCTATATGCATCTCACAGTGACTTAGTTATCACGGCATTATAGTAATTTAAGTCACGTTAGTGCCCATCAACACACATTAAGGAACACATTAAGGGAAGGTAACTTCAGCAAAAATGTCTCTGAAGTGTTCAAAGTTCATGATGGTACATAAGGGCTATGGCATCAAATCAATCCAGTTCACAAACATTTAGAAACTAACATGAAAAGATATCAAATTTTGCCAACACTGGCAATCAGTCAGAATTGGAGTGACATGATCATACTGTTTGGTCCCTCGAATCATCTTAGCTGCCATATTTTCTAGCAGCAGTAGTCGTTTAATAGCAGATCCTGGAAGACCATGGTAGACAGTATTAAAATAATCCATCTTGCTTTTTAGTAGCACAAGCAAGACAAGATCATCCAGTTCCAAATAAGGTTGAAGCAAACAAAATATACTATAAACTCTAAAACTGGAACACAGCAGTGCAGATATCTTCATATGTAATATTGGTTTAACATTTAAATTTGCTTTCAGACTATTCACCATATCAACTGGTTTTAATTTCTATAGTGGCAATGGCAGGTTTTATCACCAATGACTTTCCCTTAGAACTATATCAAATAGCTTCAGTTTTTCCTGGGATCAATTTCAGATGTTTCATATTTAGCCAATTAACTATTGCTTGCAAGCATTTGTTTAACTTCACAGTCATCTCACTCTAATCCTACATGAGACTTAAAAAAAAGAAGTGTAACTGACATCTCTATATGCTGCCATTATTGAATTCTGTTAATCACTTCTGAAGACATTCAGTAAATCCTTGATTTAGAACAATATCTGGGCTGGTCTGTTTGTTTGAGGAGGTGTAAAGAGAATGTAAATTTTGGTTCAAATGGCCTCCCAGTTTTACTGGTCCTAATCTGGAATCTTCATTTCCCAGAGAGTTAAACCTGCAAAAGAACATAAGGAGGGGGGGGGGGGGGGGGATTCTATAAATGGCACCGAAAAAAGCATGTACAATATTCTATAATCAATAACAACAAAGATAAAAAAAATTGAAGACAAAATCTTTGCAAAACGCAAACCAAAACAGCACAACAGC
Source organism: Microcaecilia unicolor (assembly GCF_901765095.1). Taxonomy (NCBI): domain Eukaryota; kingdom Metazoa; phylum Chordata; class Amphibia; order Gymnophiona; family Siphonopidae; genus Microcaecilia; species Microcaecilia unicolor. The sequence continues at coordinate 365,862,811 of NC_044032.1, forward strand.
AAGAGGAGTCCCAAGATTGGTCATGGTGATGAATAATACTTTACTGTGTTGAAAGAAAGACTCAACATGAATTCACGTTTCAGCCAAAGGCCTTCATCAGGAGTCTGATCTCACAGCTTCATCACATAATAAAGCGATGCTATTGAAACGTATGCATACACCTTCATGAAGATACGGCCAAAGTAAAAGAAAATCCTGTGGCGGAAGCACTCAAGCTTCTCACAAAAAATGCAATCCTTCAATCGCTGGTATTGGTAAAATTAGGCATGGTTCATACCAGTGTTTCCCAAGTCCGGTCCTGGAGTACCCCTTTGCCAGTCAGGTTTTCAGGATATCCACAATGAATATGCATGAAAGAGATTTGCAGACACTGCCTCCATTATTTGCAAATCTCTGTCATGCATATTCAGTGTGGCTATCAGGAAAACCTGACTGGCAAGGACCGGGCTTGGGAAACACTGGTTTATGCAATAGCGTTTAAGCCCAGGGATTGCGCCTACATTTACGCATGGCCATTTGCAACAACAAAAATGTGGTGCAAATGCACATTCCTACATTTAGACACAGAGCCCCCTTATTCTATAATTATCCACATAACTAAAAGTTATGCCCCTGATCCACCATGATCCACCCATGCCCCCTTTTCCAGCTCACATGAAAAATTTAGGCATGGATCCCACATCTAAATTTATGGGCATACGTTAAGTAAGTCTAATTAGTGCCAGTAGTTGCTTGTTAAAAAGCCAATTATTGGCACTAATTAAAATGCATGTGCATTTTTAGCGCTTTTTATTCAATTAGGGGGAAGATCATAAGATTTGCCCTACTGCGGCAGAGTCCCCAAAAAGTGGCAAGATTCAATGCTACTTAACCTGAGGGATAAGCAGTGGCTTTCCCCAGTTCTGCCTTAATAAGAGTTTATGGACTTTTTCACCAGGAATTTGTCAAAACGTTTTTTAAACCCAGCTACATTAACTGCTTTCACCACTTGCTCCAGCAAAGATTTCCACATGGCAAAGCAAAGGAACCTCATCTGCATATGTTCATTGTATTCAGGTATAAGATTTTCCCCCCTCCCAACAGAGCCATATAAATATTAAAGAACAGAGGACAGAATACCAACCCTTGCAGAATTTCACAAGGCAAAACATAGGACCAGGAGTTTGCATTCTACAAGCAGTCTGTATGACCCATTCTCTAAAAATGATATTAAACCAGCTCAATGCAGTGCCATGCAAACGCTGACTCATTAGCATGGCATCGATGGCTGCAGATAATCATGAAGGCTTAACAAAAGTTCCTCCCTGAGTCAGCTTGTTGCCACACACTGTACTAATCAATGTATTCCGTGCCGTTTTCTAAGACCTAAAATATGATTACCTTCTACATATGCATTCATCTGACTGTAGTTTACCTGTCAATCATTCAGTATTGCCCTATAATTTTCTGTCTTGCTTTTACCTAAATTCTTACCCTTCAATACTGGCTTAACTATTGCTTGCATAATGAAATCTGGCATACATCCTTGCTGCAGAGACAGATCACGTGTCTACTCCAATGGTTCATTGATGCTTGGCCTAACAGCTACAGGTTCCAACCTGCACAGAGCAGCACGCAACTGCATTCCTTTTTTTCTATTTCAACCTTTGGTATGATTCTAAAAAGAACCCAACCCATCTCTACCATCCCCTAATACTGCAGATATTAGATGGCTGTGATTGTGTAGAAAATTTGAATCCCCTTCAGCCCTAGGATGTCAACAGACTACAAGCAAATGATATGCAAATTTGTAATTAAATGTGGACAAATGCAAAGTAATGCACATTGGGAAGAATAATTCAAATCATAGTTATCTGATGCTAGGGTCCATCTTAGGAGTCAGCACCCAAGAAAAAGATCTAGGTGTCATTATAGACAATACCCTGAAATCTTTTGCCCAGTGTGTGGTGTCGACCAAAAAATTCAAACAAGATACTAAGAATTATTAGGAAAGGGATAGTGCTGCTTTAAGTGGTATTAAGCGGGGTATAAATGTTCTGAATAAATAAATAAGACCAAGAATACTGTAATGCCTCTGTATCACTCCATGGTGCAACCTCACCTTGAGTATTGCGTTCAGTTCTGGTTGTCGTATCTCAAAACAGACATAGCAGAATTAGAAAAGGTTCAAAGAAGAGTGACCAAAATGATAAAGGGGATGGAACCCCTCCCATATGAAGAAAGGCTTAAGAGGTTAGGGGTCTCTAGCATGGTAAGAGACGGCTGAGGTGGATATGATAGAGGTCTACAAAATCCTGAATGGTGTAGAATGGGTAAAAGTGAATCGATTTTTTACTCTTTCAAAAAGTACAAAGTCAAGGGGACTCAATGTAGTTATATGGAAATACTTTTCAAAATAAATAGGAGGAAATATTTTTTCATTCAAAGAATAGTTAAGCTCTAGAACTTGTTGCTGGAGGAAGTCTTAACAACGGTTAACATATCTGGATTTAAAAAAGGTTTGGACAAGTTCCCGGAGGAAAAGCCCATAATCTGCTATTGAGATAGACATGAGGGAAGCCACTACTTGCCCCAGGTTTGCTTGAATGGCCCAGGATTGGCCACTATTGGAAGCAGGATACTGGGCTACATGGACCAGTGGCTATTCTTATGTTCTTTAGGAAACAACGAAAATCAAAGGAACCATTCTATCAGAGACCTGATATTCAGCCAGTGGCAATGTACATTTTGCTGACCACCACAAGCTTTAAACCTGGAAATTCAATGCCAGGCCATGTCCAGGCACTGATTTCTAGGTTTCTGGATCCATCTAATGCATGAATGGGCATTGTCGATATGACATCTAAGTCCGAATTGAGATGTCTTGCTGAAAATGTCATAATCCAACATCTAGCGCACAGCCATAATCAAACCAGAAAAATGTCTACATTTCTGGTTCAATTATGGCTTTGAGCTAGACGTTAATTAACAGCACTTAATAATAATAGGTACTAATTGGCAATAATTAGAATTTACACATACAGCTCGCTAAGCGGATTCTGTAATGAACTGTGCCTAAATTCTAGTGTGCGCAGTTCAAAAGAGGTGTGGCTATGGGCAGGGAAATGGGCGGTTCATGGGCATTCTAAAATTTTCACATGTATTTATAGAATATGGCCCAGTGCATGTAAATCTACACACAGGGATTTATACCATATTTTGTTGGTGTAAATGGCGGCGTGTAGTTTTTAGGTGCTGGGTTACCATCTAAGTGTATTCTATATACTGTGCCTAAATCTAATAAAATCTGTTCCACTGTACCAGTCACCCCTCCCTCCAGGAGGGGACTAATGTAATTCTTAAGGGACACCCAAAAATGGTGAATCTTTGGACAGCTGCAAAAGGAGTGATAATAAGAGTTATCATAATGTGCACACCTAGGGCATGTTGAGGATTGTATCCAGCCCATATGATACAGTTGCCGTTGGGCAAAGTAAGCTCCGTGAAGCACCTGAAAATAACATTTTCTCAGTCTCGCACAGGGTGTAAGGGCCGAGATATTCTGCAGAGATTTCAAAATATCCCAACCCAATAGTGACACCCCCCAAGTCTCCCTCCCATTTATGACTCAAAACAGTGAAATCTTTTGTAGGTTCCCGTTGAGTAAGAGCCCGGTGCAAACCGGAAACAGATAACCCCTCTTCAGAAACGTCATTAAAAAAGCCTCTCACCTGGTCGCCTGTCCTTGAAGTTAAAAACTCAGTCACCAAAGAGGTGATATAACGTTTAATTTGACAACAGGCAAATCTGTTCCTCCAAGTAGCTCCAATCCGAACCTATAGCTCCTCAAATGGAATCAAAGCCCCTTCTCTGCCCAGCATGTGCTCCAATAATACAATTCCTTTTTGTTCCCAAAGGGTAAATATAGGATTTTCCATCCCCGGTTCGAAGGCCACATTCCTCTTTATAGAAATCTGATCCATAACTGTAGGTTCCCCACCTAAAGACTTTACCAAAACATCTCACACAACAAGCAAAGGATCAAACAGTAAGCTCTGTTTAAATATATGTGGGAGTTGAGAATGCGGAAGGTGGAGCAATGAATAGAAATTATAGGGTGCATAAAATGCACTCTCAAACTCCGGAGGGGTATAGTCAGAAGTGTGATGGAACCAGTCCCCAAGGTGGATTAATAAGCAAGCATAGTTGTATAGTGTCACATTAGGCAAGCCGAACCCCCCCCCCCCCCCCCCCGTCGCCACCCCCTACTAAGAAGGAAAATCTCAGCTTTGGATTCTTATGGGCCCAACTAAACTGTTATAGAAGCTCCCCCCGTTTTCTATTTCTGTTGATGGCTCTCTCATTCTCCCTGTCTCCTCAGCTCGAAACCTTGGGGTCATCTTTGACTCTTCTCTCTCCTTCTCTGCTCATATCCAGCAGATTGCCAAGACCTGTCGTTTCTTTCTTTACAACATCCGTAAAATCCGCCCCTTTCTTTCCGAGCACTCTACCAAAACCCTCATCCACACCCTTGTCACGTCTCGTTTAGACTACTGCAATCTGCTTCTTGCTGGCCTCCCACTTAGTCACCTCTCCCCTCTCCAGTCGGTTCAAAACTCTGCTGCCCGTCTCATCTTCCGCCAGGGTCGCTTTACTCATACTACCCCTCTCCTCAAGACCCTTCACTGGCTCCCTATCCGTTTTCGCATCCTGTTCAAACTTCTTCTACTAACCTATAAATGTACTCACTCTGCTGCTCCCCAGTATCTCTCCACACTCGTCCTTCCCTACACCCCTTCCCGTGCACTCCGCTCCATGGATAAATCCTTCTTATCTGTTCCCTTCTCCACTACTGCCAACTCCAGACTTCGCGCCTTCTGTCTCGCTGCACCCTACGCCTGGAATAAACTTCCTGAGCCCCTACGTCTTGCCCCATCCTTGGCCACCTTTAAATCTAGACTGAAAGCCCACCTCTTTAACATTGCTTTTGACTCGTAACCACTTGTAACCTCTCGCCTCCACCTACCCTCCTCTCTTCCTTCCCGTTCACATTAATTGATTTGATTTGCTTACTTTATTTATTTTTTGTCTATTAGATTGTAAGCTCTTTGAGCAGGGACTGTCTTTCTTCTATGTTTGTGCAGCGCTGCGTATGCCTTGTAGCGCTATAGAAATGCTAAATAGTAGCAGTAGTAGTAGTAGTAATATAGCTACTTCGGGAAGATCACCATTTTAACCAAATTCTACCCATTAATGTTAATGGAAGATCCCTCCACTCCTTCAATTGCCTGGGAGTACTAGCCAACAAAGCAGGAACGTTCAGTTTGTATAATAAGGAGACATCCATAGCTAACTGAATGCCCAAATACTTAAACAAATGATCCGACCAATGTAAGGGGAAACTAGGGCCCCAAGCATGTTGCAGATGCTCCGAGGAGGCCAAGGCCTCTGATTTGTTAAGGTTCAAGTGAAATCCTGCATAGTCCCCATATTCCTGAAATGTTTCCAAGAGAACCGAGAGAGAGTCACCAGGCTGTGTGATATGGACTAGTAAATCATCAGTGAATGCTGCTACCTTGAAGCAAAGAGGACCTACCTTCACCCCGTGAATCGCTGTGTTATAACACTATATTCTGATGCAGTAGATCCAATGTCAGAACAAACAGGAGCCAGGAAAGTGGACAACCCTGTCTCGTCCCTCGAAAAATACTGAAATCAGGCGAGTCCACTCCATTAACCAACATCCGGGCTTTAGGAACTGAGTATAAGGCCTTTATGACTGAGGGAAACTGACCAGAGAAACCATTGTGATCGAGAACTGCGTACAAGTCCCAATGAAGCCGGTGAAGGCTTTTACGGCATCAAAGCTAATGAGGAGGGATTTTAAATCTTCTCTCCTCCTATGTTGCAACATGACCAGAATTTTACAGAGATTCTTAGCCACTGAGCACCCATGAGCAAAGCCCATTTAAGACTCATGAACAAGGGAGGGGAGAATTTTAGTGAGATAGTTTGCCATGATCTTAGCAAGCAACTTCACCTCAAAATTCAATAGGGAGATGGGCCGGTAAGATTCAGGCAGTATGGGATCCCTCCCCGGCTTGGGAAGAACAATGTGCTACATTAAGCGACAGACATAGGGAGCCAGAAGTTATAACCTCATTAAACACATTCGTAATAGGGGACACTATCTCTTCTCCTTAAAGTTTATAGAACTCGGCCCTAAACTCATCAAGGCCGAGTGCCTTCAGAAGAGCACTGTGGTGGATAGCCAAATACACCTCATCTGGTTGAATGACCATGTTTAAAGCCACCCGCCAGAGCAATGGTGGGCAAGGATAAAGTCTCTAAATAGAATCCACCTGATAACCCCTCATCCTACTGCACAGCATAGAGGTGGCTATAGTACTCAAAAAATATTACCAATGTCCTCATCTCTCATGACCTGACCTCCCCTCCCATTCCTCATAGTTAAAAATCTTCTGACGCCTTCCTTTCCTGGCTACTAAGTTTGCCAGCAGCTGGCCTGCCATGTTCCCATGATGATACAACTGCTATTTATAATAGAACTGCGACTTAACAGCCTGTTGGTGAAGCAGCTCATTCACCGCCGTCTGGAGGTGGAACACCTTCTGCCTGTGCTCCTCTCTGTGTGTGGCCCCAAACCGCTGATGCACTAATTTCAATTGGTCACCCAAATGCAGAATCACCCTGTCCCGAGCCTTCCAAACATGATAAGAATAGCTAATAATCTCCCCACGCAAAACCACCTTTGCTTTGCGGCTTCCCAGTAGATTGCAGGGGCAGATTCATGAGCAGTATTGTGGGTCTTGTAATCCTTCCAACAGTGAAGCAATCTATCCTTAAAGACCGGATCCCTATATAATTCCAGAGGGAAAATCCACCTCTGACTACCCCTGCCAGTCCCCCCCCCCCCCGGTGACCACACCCAAGCATGGTCAGAGATAACATAAAGGCCTATTTCCGCCTGTAGTATTGAGCTAAACAGCCATCCAGACATCAGCAAGTAATCAATTCGTGATTGCATGAAATGCACCCTGGACAGGTGGGTATAGTCTCTGTCCAGTGGGTGTAGCACCCGCCAAGTATCCACCAGGTCCAAAGATCTTGCACATGCTGGGCAGACCTCTACCATCAGCAGAAAAGGGTAACAGTGTGGGGTGGGACCTCTCCAGATCTGGATCCCAAACCATATTACAGTCTCCCCCCACTATCACTGATTGGCCCCGATAGGGCAGGAGCAGATTGGTAAATGTTTTATAAAACTTTCGATCAAATTGGTTGGGAGCTTAAAGATAACAAATAGTTAATTCATGATGGTCCACTACTGCTTTACAGAAGACACAATGGCTGGCTGAGTCAGCAGCCAGTGTGTGAACCTGTGTTGCTACCCCTTTTTTGCAACAAAATGGCCACTCCCCCTTTTTCCCCTGTGCTGTGTTCTTCCTGTAGAAGAGCTATGTCCATGTTGTGATACTGCAGGTGTTGTAAAATTTTAGTGCGTTTAATGAGAGAATTGATCTCCCCTACATTCCATGTGGCAATTTTCATATTAGAGAGCTATCACAATAAAGGTGTCTAGAACAGAGCCAAAATCTATTTCCCTTCAATCTTTCAGGTTCCCATCCTAGGGACCATCATGTTAACACTCACCCCTATGTCCACCCCTATATAGCCCAGAACCAACAGCAACTTGGCAATGAACCCCCCCCCCCCCCCCAAAGCAACAAACAGAGAACCAAACTGCAGCTGGAAGTCCACAGAGTCTCAAGAACTGTCTCCATCGGGCAAGAGCGCACCCTGCCACACATACACACACACACACACAAAAACACGAGTGTGCCACCTGCTGACCCACAGGCAGTAAACAGTGTTATGGATGTGGTCCAGTATTCTGACAAAACCAGGAAAACACTATGCAGCACAGTGGTCCCCGATAGCTCTACAACTGGCTTGCCACCAGCACGTAAATCACCAGTCCATAGATAGGCCCATAATCCCTAGCATAATCCAGCTGGTCTCTATCACTGCAATGTCTCCAGCAACAAAGAATATCCATCAAAGCAAATAAAAACTATAAATAAACGTAATTAATAAAAAATATGGGGTCCACCCCAAACTAAGAGCTTCAGCAGGACTCCTGTGGGGTACAGATCCTGCCCCAAATGGCAGCATGCCATCTACAGCAGCAGAGAACCAGCCCCGAAATATCCAAGGGAGACTGATCAGCAACTTCTCCCAGAGATAATCCAAGGCATGTACAGCATTAGTAACCCAAACAAGCAGACCACAGCTGCTTCATCATGAGTGGGATGCACCCTCTCCCAACTCAATCCAAGTTAGCAGCTCCTGAGCTTCTGCCACTGTCGTACAAGTGAAAGTGGTCCCGTTGTGGTTGACCCGCAACGTGGATGGATATATGAGTGCAAAACGAGTCTTAAGGGAGAACAGCTTAGAGCAAATGGGGGGAGAAGGCTTTACGTTGTGCCACAACCTTAGCAGAATAATCTTGGAAGCATAAAAAGTACTTATTCTCATAATTCAATGGTTTCCCCGACTGCATTGCCTGCATGATAGCAGCTTCGTGAGCAAAGTTTAGTACCTTCAGAATCACCACTCATGGCCTAGGGGAAACATTCTGCTTAGGGCCCACCCTATGCGCTCTCTCCACTCGCAATGGCCTATAGCACTCTGGGAGGTGAAGTTCAAGGGATCCAATAAGTTCTTTGTCAACCACCGACTCAAGTAAGCTGACCAGCCGAAGGTTGTTTCATCTAGATCTAATCTCTACGTCTTCAAATTTGTCCTCCAGCGTTGCCACCTTACAGAGGAGCTGATAGTGGGAGTTTTCCATTGTGGAGACCCAGTCCTCCAACGCTCCGGTCTTGACCTTTAAACTACTACTACTACTACTACTTAACATTTCTAGAGCGCTACTAGGGTTACGCAGCACTGTACAAAATAAACAAAGAAGGACGGTCCCTGCTCAAAGGAGCTTACAATCTAAGTAAACCAGTATCATCTTTCATCAGCTCCTCCAACGGAGTTTGAACCTGATTTAGTTGGGCGGCAATAGGTCTGAGTCTCCGCTCGAGCATTTCCTCCCCTGCTATGGTCATCTCTGCAGTGACCTCCACCACCCAAGCCAATGATATAGATTGGCCTGGTGGACTTGCAGGCACTGCTGTCTTGTCTTCAACCACCTTGTGTCAGAGATGCTCTTTAGACTGCAGTTTTGCCGCCATAACACACTCTGGAGTCGAGGCAAATCATCGAAGGCTATCCACTGTCCTCCATAATGAGTTAGGCAGCTGTTGGGGGGGTTCAATGCTGCTATAAAATTGGGATATTCAAAAAGGGTAGACAGAAGCGATCCGTGGTCATGGCATCACATGATCCTCACAGGAATCTTGAAGTTGTTTAAGTGAATTTAAAGACCAAATGGCATAAAATGAAAGGGTATTTTTCTTCATTAATTTTTTTATTGAATTTTGAATCATTTATACATTTAATTTTATGAATTGTGAGTCCATATTGAAAAACAGTTATTTGGTCTGTAAGAGCTAATCATGCCAATACCATATTCTGTGCATAAGGCCTGCATCAGCCTAACTTAGGCCTATGAGCCATACTATGAATCAACCTGTCATAGATCCCCTGTACACTGCATGATGGACTTTTGGGCTGTACAATGGACATGGCGTTTGACAAAGGACACTGAATAGTATGGATTTAGGGGGAGCCAGGGGGCATTCCCCCCCTCCCAGATTGGCTACTGCATCATCCTTCCTTTTACTAGAGGCCATGCCTTATACACTTTCTCAAGAACACTTATACCTATTAATCCCAATGGTATTCATGTGACCATCTCATCCAATCAGAGAACTGTTTTCACGATGTTGTCCATATAATCCTGATGCTTCAGAATCCAGGGACTTCTGTATTCAGATCAGGACCTTTTTCCATCCTGAGGGGCTCTTTCCCTGAAAAGGAGATGCAGGACAGAGAGGGACAAGAGACATTCCTTGTATTGTAACTTCTGGTACTGTGAACTCTTACACTAAAATAAATCTTGTACTTTGCAAGATGTAGTACATCTAAGTACCTCTGAGTACATAAGTATGTACCGCCAATATTCAAAGTGAGTTAACCAGTCAGGAACGACCGCCAACCTGTTAACTCGCTTGCATGTGGCTATTCGGCCATTTTCAGTAGCACTTAACCGGTCAGTGGCACTGGAAATGTCCAGCTAGCACTGAAGTAGAAGCCATCTACATTGGGGTTTTCCTGGGGCATTTCAGGGGTGGAGTCCGGTTAGTTCCCAATATTCAGAACTAAGAGGCCAGGTTTAGCGTATAAATAGGACCGTATAAATAGCTGTCCTATCTTTATCTATTTATTTATTTATTTTCCAAACTTTTATACCACTTATACCTAAGCGGTTTACAAAACACAAACACAGCTATAAACAAAATATAAAAATTAAAAACATACAAAATAAAAAAAAATTAAAACTGCGAATCGTATAATCTGCTATTACACTCAAGCTACAACTGTCATCTTGTATGGCTAAAATTACATAAATGCTTTAACAAACAGGGATGTCTTAAGATAGCATTTAAATTGTAAAATATGTGTACATAAACGTAGCTGCCCCTTTAAAGAATTCCACATGGGAATCGCAGCAATAGAGAAGGCTGAAAGCCTTGTATCATTGTATCTCACACCGACAAATGGATCAAGTGAAATGCGCTAGCCCATGGCCTGTTAAGTCTGAATATTGTGTTAACTGGGCACGTGCTAGTCGGCTTTTAAAAAAATGGAAATTCAATGCCAAAGCCCGCACAGGGCCTGGCATTGAATTTCCAGTTTTAGTGCCAGTGACAGACAAAAAAACGCTGTCTGCTGAATATCGGATGGGTAGTGTGTAGAGATGTATCCAACCGGAAATATAAGTACAGTGGAACACCGTTAATAGCAGTGTTCGGGAGGCATGGGTATATAACCACGTACTAATGGTGGGCTTATTACTGGAACAATAATGAAGTACTATAGTGTCAAAGATGTTGTTTTGTTTAATTTCCAAGCCAAGGAAGTCTGTTGTAACTACTGCCAGAGTACCATGCATTAAGTTTATGGTTTGGGAGGCAGATTATTACCGCATATAAAGCGATCAGGTCCTTTAATGGTGCGCGTACTAATGGTGCTCCACTGTAATGTACTGAACTGAGTAAGATCCAGTACAGAGTAGCATCTCGGCAACAACTAAGGCTAGTAAGCGAGGCAGGCTGCTTACATCCAGCACTAAACTTCATCACTGAGTCAGCCTTCTCACGAGATGCCAGAGACACTGAGACATGCTCTGGAGCAGAGGTATCCCATCTATATAACCTTGTGGAATCAGCCAAGGCTGATCCAGGAGCCAGCCATGAGACAGCAGCTTGGAGTCCAGGAGGGGTAAGAAAACCTGCCATCCTGAGTGTTGCCAGGGATCCAGTCCACGTGCATACCACAATTGAGGTGAGGACAGTGGTTTCCTTCCCTATGGTCCAGGGTTAGACAGAGAGATTGCTAAGTTGCCAAATGTGAACCAGGATGATTGGTGCAAAGTTATGTTATGTGACTTTGTTTTGTTAGGAAATACTAAGATTGTGTGAGGAACCATTATTAGATGTGCTGATAATTGCTACTTGTCACAGATTGTGATTATATTATTGTGATAATCTTTGCTAAGAATTGCCAATTATTTTGTCATACCAATATACCAATATCTTTATATTACCAATAAATTAAATATATAGTTACAGAATTTGGCCTATTTCTTACCCATATTACCTGTGTTACTAAGAGAATATGATTTAAGGCTTAGGGTCAAGCAAGATAACCTATGCTATAAACAGAGTGATTATCTGACCTTTTTGCACCTACAGGTCAGTATCTGATGTCTGAGTACAAAGTGGTTTTGCCTGAATTTCTTGGGCCCCTGTGCAGATAATGTTTGGCCATATAAGTCAATTCAGGGGAAGTGGAACACTTTTTTGGTTGTAGGTGCCAAACAAACCAAGCCCCAGCCCCACTCCCAGACTCTCCAGTTTCTGATGCTGTGTTGGGCAAAATATTTGTTGGGCCATGGCCCCAGTGGAACACCCCTTTCTGCTGCCTATAAATCAATATAGCGTCACAATTTATCCATATAACTGGAGGATAGGTTGGGGCATTCTGGGAACAAGTCCTAAATTATACATATAGCAGCAGTATTTAGCTTGCAACACTATCAATATAACTTATCTGATGAAATCAGACTAATGAAATAGCTATCCTAGCTTTATATGATTAATTATCCATATAGGGGTGAATTCTATAAAGCAAACCTACAAAATTGGCGCTGAAAAAAACCTACAGTTTATAGAATAGTGTTTAAGTCCTGGGAGCTGTGCGTAAATATAGGTGCATCCATTTGCAAATGCCCCCACCTAAATTTACATGCGGAACCCTCATATTCTATAATTATGCGTAGAACCCAAAACCATGCCCACGATCCACCCTGAGCTGCCTGTGACCCTCCCATTTCTGCAAATTTAGGCATGGATCATGTGCCTAAATTTACACGAGTACATCTTAATTGATTCCAATTAGTGCCAATTATTGCTTGTTAAAAAGCCAAATATTAGCATTAACTGGCTTGTGCACCCAAATTTGTGTGCACCATTTTTGGCGATTTTTATAGAGTTAGGGGGATAATGTTGGGCCAGTACAGCCAATAGTCTAACTTACAGGGATATGTCTGCAGCATACAGATAGCTTATCCTTTCATGCCATTTTCAGATCACAGAATACTGGCCTCTCTATTTTAATATCTTATAAGCTGCTTTGGGAAATCCATTAGAAATGATACAGAGGAGTATAGATTTAGTAGAATCAGTGCATTTTTTCTAGCAAAAAAGTGCCAGTACTCAAATGCCTGGCCACCCTTTAGGAGTGGGGTGATCACTGAGGAACTCACCCCACAATAGTCAGGCCCCCTGCAACCAGTCACAGAATCTATGACAAGGCAGAATTTGCGTGTACAGCCTGAGCTCTTTCATTAAAACTTGGGAACCATGGGTCAATTTTAGCAGACAATGGAAAAGGTGCCAGTACGCAGTACCCCCAAGTACCCCCTCAAAAAAAGCGCTGAGTAGAATATATTTCTAATAATTAGTACAGCCCCCCCCCCTTCCTTCAGTATAAATAAGATTTGTGATATTGACCTGAGGAAGTGACATCACCTACCTTGATGGATGTCTGAGCTGTTAGCTCCGTCCACCCCTGTGTTGATTGTGTAGCCAACCGCTTCCTTCAAGTGCCTTACTGAGTCCTTCTCACTGCCCCAAGCTGCTTGGCAATTTTTGTTTATAGTTGACTGGATATGTTTTTCCTTGATAAACAATTGATCTCCTGATATTGGAGATAGAGATTCTAGGAGGGTCTTGTATATGTCTAAGGAAAAGGGGGATTAGGTGTTCCCTGGCTTCCAAATTATTATGAAGCAGTTGCATACAATTGTAGAGTGGAGGGGGGGGGGGGGAGTGAGTGGAAAGTCCTGGGTGAATTTGGAAGAGGCAGAGATCACACCTATAATCTGTAGATAATAACAGCAATAATAATAATAAACTGGTCTTATATACCGCTAATATCTCATAGTTCAACGCGGGTTACACAATCACAAGAGACCAGAATTAGCTATCTGGGAAGAAAATAACACTGTTAGATATTTTTTTTATTACATTTGTACCCTGTGCTTTCCCACTCATGGCAGGCTCAATGTAGCTTACATGGAGCAATAGAGGATTAAGTGACTTGCCCAGAGTCACAAGGAGCTGCCTGTGCCTGAAGTGGGAATTGAACTCAGGTCCCCAGGACCAAAGTCCACCACCCTAACCACTAGGCCACTCCTCCACTCCATATAATCAAGAAAAAAGTTTTCATCTTTTTCCTAAAGAGATAATATGATTGAGAAGAGTGAAAAATATCAGCAGTATCATTCCAAATCGTAGCTTCCTGAAAGGCCAGGCTTAATTCAAATAAACATAATCTTCCCCTTAGCCAAGGGGAATGAATAGCCAACATCACCTTTTTGTCTTGTTTGCTGAGCAACAAAAAACAATAAATGTTCATAGAAATAAACAGGTGCTAAACCATGCAAAACCTTAAAGAGAAAATGAGCTAACTTAAAATATACTCTGGCTTCAATAGGCAGCCAGTGTAATCTTAGATAACTGGAAGAAATACTATCATATTTGGATAAAACCAAAAATCAAATGAACTGCAGTGTTCTGAATAGTTTGCAATCCCCTAAGAAGACCTTTATTATATCCTAAGTATAGGAGGTTGCAATAATCTTCACTCTAATTGAGAAATCAAAGGTGCCTGAACCAGTAATTTAAATTGATCTTGTTCAAGATAACTACGAAAGTAACAATGTACTAGGAGGAAAAAAAAAAGACATTCAAAACTCTACACACAATCAACCAAAAAAAAAAAAGAGTGGAAAAACAACTCACGTTAAATGAAACGAAAAACGGAGCAATGGAGGAAAAAGACCTCAGTTGACTGTGGTAAATCAATCAAATAAACCCTATGTCAGGGTATCACAATATTCGGGCCACAGTTCATAGTTTCTATCAGCAGTCTAAAAAAAAACCTCCAGCAAAACACAATTCTCATTGTTTTTGTTAATTTTGTGAAATTTTATCCATAAGATAAATAATTTGGTTCAAAACATGTGCCCAAACAAGCAGCTTTATTATTATTATTTATTGCATTTGTACCCCACATTATCCCACCTTTTGCAGGCTTAGAACTTAGAACATGAAAAATATACAAGGAATGTTGCTAGACAGCTGAACTTAGCTTAAGGCAGTCAGATGATCCCAACAGGGACATGTTTCACCACTCAGCTTCCTCAGAGAATTTGATTTACTGCCAGTGTAGCAACTCCATACTGTCAAGATAGATTGAATCCTTGACAGTATGGAGTTGCTACGCTGGCAGTAAATCAAAAGTAAAAGACCCCTTAAGTTACAAAGAATATGGGGCCGATATTTAGACAATGGGAGGCAGCCCGACAGCGCCAGCCAGTTAAGTTTATAGTGGCCAAAGATAGGGGTGCTATTTGGATGGCCTAATTTAGCTGCCAAACTTAGCCAGCGATGTGTTGAGTATTAACGGCTAGCCACTATGCACTATGCATAGCTGCTATGCACTGACCATGAATATTCAGCAAGAGATATTCAGCTATTCCCCTGCTGAATATTTGTGGATAGCCGGTTAGCCGGTTAAGTGCTATTTAACCGGCCAGGAGATGTTCATACAACAGTTTCTTGCTAATCTACAGCAAATGTGAGTTGGAGGAGTGAGGGTGTGGGGTAGAAAAAAGGTTGAGTGCATACCCTCTTTCTCTAGGGTTACCATATTTGCAGAGAGAAAAAATAAAAATGGTTGTTACCTTTGCTAGAGAAATATTTAATCACAGCCTTTAGTCAACCAACACACATCAAACAGTGATGTACAATTACAGTACAGCAGTGGACAATCTGCTTTTCAATAACTTACGGATTTGAGTTTGACGGAGTCTGAGCCCAAGCGTACTTATCAGAAAGAGCGCATATCTCTGCACAATTTTGGCTGGCTTCTGAGATACCTGTGAAAGTCTTTACATGACATATGCTTAAAGTTGTGCTGCACGAACAAAATTCCTTTGACAGATTCAACCAGCAGGGGAACAAAGAAGGGATCAGTAATGCCTTTCCCTCTCTTTAGCACCCCCATTGACCAATACGCCAGAGATTCTTTCATTATGTGGGTAGGTATTGTTGGTCATAGGCATATAAAAGAAAAAGAGGACATTTCCCTAAAAATTAAAAATCCTGGAGGACATATCTGAAGAAGTCCAAAAAGAGGGCATGTCCTCATAAAAGAGGACATATGGAGGGGCATAATCGAACAGAAACGCCTATCTCCATGGGCGTTTATCTCCGAGAACGGGTCCGTGAAGGGGCGGGGCGGATCGTATTTTTTAAAAGAAAAAGACGCCCATGTTTTATTCGTCAAGGTGTGAGCTGGGCGTTTTTGCTTTTCAGCGATAATGGAAAATGAAATCGCCCAGCTCAAAAATGAATAAATCCAAGACATTTATTCGTGGGAGGGGCCAGGATTCATAGTGCACTGGTCCCCCTCACATGCCAGGACACCAACCGGGCACCCTAGGGGGCACTTTTACAAAACCAAAAAAACAGGTAAAAGAGCTCCCAGGTGCATAGCACCCTTCCCTTGGGTGTTGAGCCCCCCAAATCCCCCTCAAAACCCACTGCCCACAAGTCTACACCATTACTATAGCCCTAAGAGGTGAAGGGGGGCACCTACATGTGGGTACAGTGGGTTTGGGGGGGTTGGACGACTAGTAGCATTAAGCAGCACAATTGTAACAGGTAGGGGGGGGATGGGCCTGGGTCCACCTGCCTGACGTCCACTGCACCCCCTAACAACTGCTCCAGGGACCTGCATACTGCTGCTTGGGAGGAGGGTATGACATTTGAGGGTGAAAGTAAAAAGTTGTGAAACATCATTTGTTGTGGTGGGAGGGGGTTAGTGACCACTGGGGGAGTCAGGGGAGGTCATCCCCGACTCCCTCTGGGGGTCATCTGGTCATTTAGGGCACTTTTGGGGGCCTTATTCGTGAAAAAACAGGGTCCAGGAAAAGTGTCCTAAATTCTAGCTCAAAACTGTTCCATTATCGGCGAAGGGCGCCCATCTCTGTTCGCCCGATAACCACGCCCCAGTTCCGCCTTCACCACGCCTCCGACACGCCCCCGTCAACTTTGTCCGCACCCGCGACGGAGTGCAGTTGAAAGCGTCCAAAGTTCGGCTTTCGATTATACCGCTTTATTTGTTTTTGTGAGAAGAACGCCCATCTCCCGATTTAGGTCGGAACTTGGGCGTTATTCTCGTTCGATTATAAGCTGGATGGTAACCCTACCTTTCTCTGATCAATGTCAGTCCGAGGTAGGGCTGTGGAGGAAGAAGGGAGTTTTCTTAAACCACTTCTATTTGCCAATTGAAACCAATCTAAGAGGAGGGAAAAGTCTGTGCGTACCTCCAGCTGGCCATTGCCAGTCTGAGTCGTAGGGGAAGGGTGAAAATATCTTCTTTCTGTTAACTCACATCAATCTCAGAGTAAACTGAATACAAAATTGGCTATTTTTTTTCTAAAAGAAGTCTCTGAAAGAGTTCATAGCCTTGTGTTGTCATAGTGTGATTAACAGTCTTTTTATGCTGATCAGGATGAATGTTCTGTTCATTTGCTATTTCTTCTTTTGAAGTCTGGAATGACTCTGCAGTGCTTTTGTATATAGCATCTTTTTCAGGAGCATGAGCTTGCAATTGCTGTCTGAGTGATCTCATTTTTTTGCAAGTTCTTGATTAGTTCTAATGATAGCTTTTTCATCAGTGAGGTCTATCTTTTCTCAGTGTCCTTAGCGGTGACTCATAATGACTAATAGCCTCCGTTTCTTCATTGTGGCCCAAAAAACGTACACCAGTTAGGGATTTATGAATGTTATCATCGTGCTCATGTTTTTCTTACGTTATCACTAAGCCTTAATGATTTATGAGGAGGTCATAGAAAGGCCATGATCTTCCTTGTTTATATTGAAAGGAATCACACTATTCCATCCCATAAGTCTATGTTCTTGTGTGCATGTTGTTGCACTTAGCACATCGAATTGCACACATAAGGATAGAATAGTGGCACTTAAGCGTGTAAGTTAACTGATTAATGACGCATGAATAGGAACTAACAACCAATTATCAGTGATAATCAGAGTTAGTTGGTGCTAATTGGCACTAATTTGAAGATATAGTGGAATTTGAAAAGGTACAGAGAAGGGTGACGAAAATAATAAAGAAGATGGGACGACTTTTCTATCAGGAAAGGTTGAAGCAGCTAGGACTCTTCAGCTTGGAGAAAAGACAGTTGAGGGGAGATATGATAGAGGTCTATAAAATAATGACTAGAGTGGAACGGGTAGATGTGAATCGCTTGTTTACTCTTTCCAAAAATACTAGGACTAGGGGGCACACAATGAAGCTACAAAGTAGTAAATGTAAAACAAATTGGAGAAAATATTTCTTCACTCAATGTGTAATTAGAGTCTGGAATTCGTTGCCAGAGAATGTGGTAAAAGCAATTAGCTTAGCAGGGGTTTAAAAAAGGTTTGGCTAGCTTCGTAAAAGAAAAGTCCATAAGCCATTTTTAAGATGGATTTTGGAAAATCCACAGCTTATTTCTAGGATAAGCAGCATAAAATGCATTGTACTGTTTTGGTGTCTTGCCAGGTACTTGTGACCTGGATTGGCCACTGTTGGAAACAGGATACTGGGCTTGATGGACCTTCGGTATGTCCCAGTAAGGCAATACTTATGTACTTATTAGACTGTATGGTTTTTAAAACTTTGGTGGGACAAAATTCAGTCTGTTTATCTAAATATTTGACCTTATTGTCTGCAGGACGAACTTCTTGTTCTATACATTTTAATACTTTGTTGTTTCCAAATTTCTGTGGAGTTAGGTTTAAAAGCTATTTGAGCAATTCTTTTCAATATTTAGCGTTAAAAATTTGGAATGATATTCAGGCTAGATCCATTTGGTCTTATATTTTGTTTAGGAAACAGTTTTATGGTTTTCAGATATAGGTTCAGTTTAAGTTAAATTGTATTGTAATTCCATCTGATTGAGATTTTTCTTTTCTTGTAATCCACAATGAATTCCATGCAGATACAGGAGAATATAAGTTATGAATGAAATGGAAATACTAGAGAAACTAGTAGGGTAGCTCTTTCAGAGGCTTCTGATATTAACTCCTCTAAAATTGCTGATTTTATACTTACCTAGGAACCAAATGGTGGAACTCCTTACCACCCAAAAATAAGAAATATACAGGAATATACTGAGTGGAGGAGTGGCCTAGTGGTTAGGGTGGTGGACTGTGGTCCTGAGGAACTGAGTTTGATTCCCACTTCAGGCACAGGCAGCTCCTTGTGACTCTGGGCAAGTCACTTAACCCTCCATTGCCCCATGTAAGCCGCATTGAGCCTGCCATGAGTGAGAAAGCGCAGGGTACAAATGTAAATAAAATATACTAGATTCCACAAAATTCTCCAATTGTTCCTATTCAAATCTTTGCTTCATATACAATTTCTCATTCATAATAGATTTTCTAAATGTTAAACATCCATAGCTATCTCAGTATGTTTATGATACTGTATTGTAAAATTGGATTCTTACAACAAATTACTTTCTTATGCATTATTCTTTGTTATGTATCCTATACTGTTTATTGTAAGCTACATTGAACTCAAATTTGTTTGGGATAATGTGGGATATAAATGTCACAAATAAATAAATACATTATTTTAATCCAACTGAGCTCTCAGCCCATGATCACCCTCCATTTCTCCCTGGGTAATTTTAGAGGAAAGTGGTAAATAATATGTTTTGTTTATAGGCAGAACAGCTTCTGGGGAATATTTTAAGACATCAATCAAAAATTTCTTACACAAATCTAAAGGAAATACCCCTTATGCCAGTAATTATTATTATTATTAATATTTGTTACATTTGTATCCCACATTTTCCCACCTATTTGCAGGCTCAATGTGGCTTACATAGTACCATATCGGCGTTTGCCAATTCCAGTATGAACAAATACAAGGTGATATTGTGGTGGAATAAGGTTCATGTGTGATAGACACATTGGGGGATCTTAGAGAGGAAGAGTTAAGTATGTCCATTACGAGCTTTGATTTCGTTGTGTTGCAGGTATTCAGGCTTTTATGTTGGGTCTGTGGGATATGCCTTTTTGAACAGGTTTGTTTTTAGTGATTTCTGGAAATTTAGGTGGTCATACTTTGTTTTTACGACTTTTGGTAGTGCGTTCCATAGTTGTGCGGTTAAATAGGAAAAGCTGGATGCATACATTGATTTGTATTTGAGTCCTTTGCAGCTTGGGTAGTGGAGATTTAGGTACGTTCGTGCTGATCCTATTGTGTTTCTGATTGGCAGGTCTATGATGTCTGTCATGTATCCCGGGGCTTCACCGTAAATAATTTTATGAACCAGGGTGCAGATTTTGAAAGCAATACGTTCTTTGATTGGGAGCCAGTGCAGTTTTTCTCGGAGGGGTTTGGTGCTTTCAAAATGCGTTTTTCCAAATATAAGCCTGGCTGCTGTGTTTTGAGCATTTAATGGCATCTTATCACACAGACGCTATTGTAGAATTGATGCTCAGCATGTACCGTTGGGGCATCTAAGAAGGGGCTCCCTATTACAGAATTCACCCCCATAGTTTGAATCTACATGGGCTACTGAAAATTGCCCCCAAACGTCATTTTTGCCCTATTTTTTCCTATTTGTCCTGCAGCCCAACCTCTGCTCCAGCTTTGACTAGAAATATTTATTTTTATTTACAGGTCTGCCCCAAAGTCTCCTTTCCAGCCTTGATATGGGTGAACTGACCCCCTCACAGTGAAAATATTATATATATTATTTGCGCCTCCTTAGCACTGGACTGCACCCAGTGCCAAAACAAATAGCAATCTCAGCACAACAGTAAATGATTCATCTCCACCGTTTGGTTCAATTATCCTGTGTTGTGGCAAGCAGTAGTTAGTCTAATCAGTATGTGTTCTAGCAACCTGTCATTGTGGTTCTGAGATATGCAAAGCTGTTCACACACTGTTTTCTCCCTGGGAAAGCTGATATATTATTTTTTTCCTTATGGGAATGTGCTGAAAGTTGTTTCTCCACAAATCATGTAATACTGAATAAGTATAAACAAGATGAGGTTCTCAGTGACAGAACGCGTAATTAGCTGAAACGTCCTTGTTAACCCTATAAAAGACAGATCTGTGTGTTGGTTGTGAACTGCACTGGGCAGCAGTTTTGCTGGGTGTATGATAGGTTAGAAATATGTGAACTGAAATCTGAGTTTGTTTCATAATTTCAAATGTTTAAATCGCTTAAAATGGCGTACCATGGGGCATGCTGAGGTGTCCCGTGGTACTTGCACCACATAGAGGCTGAACGCAAGAATCCCATGGGGAATACAACACAAAACAAAAACCAAGTGGGAAACAGAAGAAGGCTCAGCAGACAATGGGGTCCTTTTACTACGGTGCACTGAAAAATGGCCCGTGGTAGCGTAGACACGTGTTTTGGGTGCTCGCAGAATCATTTTTCAGCGCACCTGCAAAAAAATGCCTTTAAAAAATTTTTGTCGAAAATGGACGTGTGGCAAAATCAAAATTGCCGCATGTCCATTTTGGGTCTGAGACCTTACCGCCAGCCATTGACCTAGCGGTAAAGTCTCATGCGGTAGCTGGGCGGTAATGACATACACACGTCAAATGCTACTTGGCATGCGCCCAATACACGCGTCTGAAAATAAAAAATTTTTTGGATGCACATATCGGACGTGCGCCAAAAATGAAATTACTGCAAGAGCCACGTGGTAGCCGGGCAGTAACTCCATTTTGTTGCGCATTGGGCATGCATAGACGCTTACGCGGCTTAGTAAAAGGGCCCCTATGAAACTTAAAAAACATACAAGAGTACTTTAATTTGTATATCATATAAAACAGTTCCTTTGTTTCTACTGTATAAAACACTCTTATTTGATTGCTGTTGCATAGAAAGACTCAACACAGCACCGTGTTTCAGCTTAGACTGTCTGCCTCAGGAGCCTTGTAATGGTTTGTCCAGTGAATGGAACAAAACAGCTACATATGTGAAGCGGTTTGCACTACAGAGGTGCATTTCCCCTTTTTTCTGTGACATTCTACCGAAAGATTTGCTGGAAAGTAAATCATTTTGTGATCACAGTCTTTTTAAAGACCATCTGACAATATATGCAGCTGTTTTGTTCCATTCATTGGCCGCATGCTTAGCACATGAGCCCTTACCGTCTACAAAATAGGTGGCGGTAAGGGCCTACGCAGTAATGACCACTCGCTAATGGCAACATTAGTGCCATTCATTTAGAGGAATCACCATTTTCTAGGAAAGTGTCTCCAGAGTTCCATCGGTTGGTGAACGGAGTTGAAGTAAGCAAAGACGAGGCGAAGGAAATATTATGAAATTTAGAAGTGCATATTCACTATTATTTTCTTTCTTGCAGACTTTTTGACCGATTGACCCTGATGCAGCTTCACAAAACGCTGGTCATTGTTGGTCACGGTTGGGTTTGTTATTATTTGACTAAATTATTGTTTAACATTTTTTGTTATTGAATTTATTAAGGAGGTATTTTACCGATGGTGAAGAAGTCCTGCTCTTCCAGCTTGCTGCTGGGAGCTTCTTGAGGCTTTTTCCTCCTTATTATTTAATTTTTCTATTGCTTACATGAGAATCTTTCTTCTTTTGAACATTATTGCATGGCCATTAATGCAGAAAATAGAATATCGGCCATTTTCTGGCCACGACAAAAAGTGGGAAAGACCCGTGTAAGGGAGCGCTATGGCCACTTTTTACTGCGGCTTTGTAAAGGGACCCCTATATGTTTTACTTAGGGATCTTTTTACTAAGCTGCGGTAGAAGGTTGCCTATGCTAACGTCAGCGCGTGTTTCTGATGTGCACTGAGGTACCCTTTTACCACAGCGGGTAAAAGGCTGTTTTTCTTTTTCTGGACAAGAAATGGTTGTGCGGTAAGTAAACCACTTACCATGTGGCCATTTTTTTTGGGGGGGGGAGCACTTACCGCCACCCATTGGTCAATCATAGCAAAACGTTTTAATCGTAATAACTCCATCTCGCTCCCCATAGTCATTTTTAAGTCTCACTCTATACCTAATTTATTATTGGACATACGTAAAAAACTTTTTGATATACTAATTACTATTTCTCAAAAACTAATATTCACCAATTGGAAATCTTCCTGTAATCTAAACACGCAAATGTGCTATTTTATCATAAACTTGAGCTAGCCTCAGCGGAACTGTGGGGTACGACTGTAAATAAACATGTAGTCTGGTCACCACTAGAAGAATATCTGCAGTTTAGTGGCGTAGCTACAGGAGGCCACGGGGGCCTGGGCCCCTCCCATAATTGGCTCCGGGGCCCCTGGTTTGGCTCACGCATGCTCAGTTTCATTAAAACAAGTGTGCATGACGCTGAAAAGAGGACAGGGATCCAGGCAATGTGAGACCAGCATGGGACAAACACTTTAGCTGGCAGACGATACCTTCCAGCGGTGGCAGGCGGGGGGCAGCAGCAGCAGCAACAGTGGGGCAGAAGTGGTGGCGGGAGGGCGGCAGCCGGGATGTGGGCCAAAATGTGCCCCCCATCTTGGGCTCTGCCCCCCCCCCCCCCCCATTGAGGTCTGGCTACACCTCTGCTGCAATCACAACAACATTTGTGAAATCCATATTTGTAACTTGTTTGTTTGCACAGAATATTACCTTCTTTTTTTTCTTTCTGTAACCTCATTGCAATGATTTCATTCATTTTTACTTACATAGTGGTCTCTGAAGTGACTTTTTTCATTCATTACTCATACCATTATTACTCCAGTTTACACTGTATGTAAGTTTCCTTATTGTTCATAACTTCCATAAGTGTTTTCTCTTGTAATTCCTTCTGTATTTCTAAATTCATAATAAATTATCATGGAATAAAAAGGGCCCCTTGAGTTATTAATACTACTTGTGACAATGTACCCGTCAGTGATATTACTAGTAAATAGAAGAACATGCTGTATGTGAGCTTGTTAATACCTACACCCAAGTGTTATGTAAACCTTGAATGCAGATAGTACTTTTCATAATACTCAGAGGCAGCAGCAGTCCTCTGATGAAAAGGAGCCCCTACTCATTGTCAATTTATTTAAGGACCCTTTTACAAAGGCGCACTGAAAAATGGCCTGCGGTAGTGTAGTCGCATGTTTTGGGTGCGCGTAGAATCATTTTTCAGCGCACCTGTAAAAAATGCCTTTTTAAAATTTTTGCCAAAAATGGACATGTGGCAAAATGAAAATTGGTGCGAGTCCATTTTGGGTCTGAGACCTTACTGCCAGCCATTGACCTAGCGGTAAAGTCTGAAGCGGTAACCAGGCGGTAATGACCTATGTGCGTCAAATGACACTTAGCGCTCGTCCGACATGCACATCTGAAAATAATGGTAAGTCCATTTTGGCGCGCATTGGGTGCTCTTAGACGTTTATGCGGCTTAGTAAAAGGGCCCCTTAGAACTGTTTGAGACTGTTCTGTAAAAAAAAAAAAGGAAGTTATTAGTATGTATTCTGTACTGTCCCCCGATATTCAGCCGGCACAGGACTGCGCGATGACTGCCCGACTCCAGCATTCAGACTGGATATTTAATACTGGTCTGTATCCCGCAATCAGCATTGAATATCTGGTTTCATGTTTGACTGTGGCAACTTAACTGGACTAGGCCGATATACAACGCTAACTAGTTAAATGCTTAGGGGAAGATTCTATATCTGAAGCCTAAAAAATCAGCATAGAAATCAAAGCCAACTAAGCGTATTCTATAAGCAGTGCCTAGATTTAGGCGTGGTATATAGAATACGCTTAGTTGAAATCCCAGCGCCTAAAACTGCATGTCGCCATTTAAAATCCCAGCATGTAGATTTAGGTGCACTGGGCCATATTCTATAACTGCACGTGTAAATTTCAGAACGTTCAGGAATGCCCATTTCCCCATCCCATAGCCACGCCCCTTTGCCTTTGTACATTAGAACTTAGGCGCACTGCATTACAGAATGTGCTCAGCGAGTTGTGCACATAAATTCAAATTACTGCCAATTAGTGCTCGTTATTGCTTGTTAAAAGCTGTTATCAACGCTGATTAGCTTGTTAAGCCAATTAAGCTACGCGTATTGTTATAGAATATGCCTTGATTTTGATGCGGATCTCTAGGCTCACTATATAGAATCTGGGGGTTAGAGGCTAAATATAGGCCTGCTATTTATGTGGCCTATTTTAACTGCTAAACAGCTGATTTGGCATTGAATATCTGCGCCTAACTGGCTAGCCACTGAATGTGAATATTCAATGCAGATAACCGGTTATCTCCCACTAAATATCTGCTGTTGGGTGCTAAAATGCTAGATTGTAAGCTCTTTGAGCAGGGACTGTCTTTTTGTGTATGGTGTACAGCGCTGCGTATGCCTTGTAGCGCTATAGAAATGATAAATAGTAGTAGTAGTAGTAGTAGTAGTAGTAGTAGTATTTAACCAGTCAGAAGCCATTCCTGGCTGTTAAATATTTTTGAATTTCAGCCAGTGTGATATTTTTACTCATTTAGATGTGGTACAAGACCAGTCATTGCATGGTAAGAAAACACATTTGCATGCTATGATGAAAAATATGTGTGAAAAATAGTATGAACTCAATTTGTGCCATGATTTGCATCACAGCCACAGCCCCCAGTTTCTTGGGGCAAATCATAGATAGATTCCATGAAGACTACTACCACTAGAAAATTCTATGGCAAATTTACATATATTTAAATTATTTTACAGAATCAAAATAGCTTTCCAGTCTTATTTTCTCTCTGGGTGTTTTATATTGTTCTTTTCAGAGTTTAATGGATTGGAAATTTAAGGTATTGATGGGAGAAGGAGAGTAAGAGAAGATCTTAGGGTTGGGAGAGGGCAGGAGAACTGGTGATGAACAGTGGAGAGGAAAGGAGGGTCAGAAATGGGTCTTTTATATACCCTATGCATTCTGTTTACACAACTCCTAAGCCTCCCCTCCCCCCCACACCATACACACAATGTTGGTTTTGAAGAGGGTCAACCAGGGCAATTGTTCTTTGCTCCGGGCCTGCTAAAATATGAAGAAAACACACCCTACTGGTAATATTTTGGAGCTCCTCCTGAGTTCCACAATGTCTTAACACTGGCCCTGTCCCTAATATCTTCTTTCAATACAAGGCACCCAGCCTTTCTCATGTAATTAACCCACCACACCCCCTATTTATTAGACTCTCTTTTACATAACCCTTGCCTCCATTTTGTTTCAGAACCTCCTTTCCCCTGTGTGTTTTTATAGTAGTAGAAGGGGCTGCACGGTCCAAAATAAGAGATGGCCTCAACTAGCAGAGGAGAAAATATGGTCCATCATATTGCCATTGGTCTCCTCCTCCTCCTGTCAGAGCAGGTGGCGGAGACTGAGAGAGAGGAAGTAGTCAAATCATGCCACCCGGGACAACACTGTAGAAACATAACCTGGCTTAGTAGTGTTGTCATGAGCATTGGTAAATTCAGCGGCAAGGGACAGTTTTTGCAGATCTTCTTGAGGCCACAGAATCACAGGACACCAGGGCTCTGATCATAAGAAGTTGCTTATGATAAAAGAAAATCCCATCAATAAAGGTCAGCAAAATTTGTAGCATGTAGTAAAAAGACCATGCAAGAGGAAAGGAAAACACATCCCCTTTCCTGTACATTTTATTGAAAACCCGTCTCTAGGTTTGTTGGGGGACAAGGAAGGGTGAATGGCAGTAGCCTTCACTAATTTTTAAGTGGGATCACTGTGGATCCAAAGAGCCTGGAGGAAAGCTGATAAAACTCTTACTGTACGGGGCCATGAACCAACCACACTGCTGACTGACACATCCCGATGACCCCTTTTCCACAGAAGTCTCTCCCTCTCTCTCTGTCTCTCAGTGATCCTAACCTGTCACCAGCAGTCTTTCTCTCTCCCTCTCTCTCTTATTCCTCCTCTTAGCTCCCCCAACTTATTTCTCAGCAGTTTCTCTTGCTTGCTTAACCTACTGCGACTTTTTTTTTTTTTTCTTTTTGTTTTTGGTTTGTTGCTTTTATTTTAGTCTTTGAAAATAGGGGGGGAGAAGGGGAGGGCTCTGTGTGCGTGAACAGCAGGGGGGTCAGACTTCATGTGAGAGCGGAGCAGGCTAGAGCTACCAGCATACAGGAGGAGGCCTTGATGACAGCAGATTACAGCTGCATACCAGAGCAGGTCTCCCGGCCCTGCTGCCTGACGCTTGATTTCCCGAGCGCAGCAGCAAGAATTTTAAAAGGCAGCTCACTGGCGGCTTGCAAATGGCTGCATGCTGCTGTGCAGCCTAACCGGCGCCAGGATCCAAATTACTGAAGCTTTTCATGTCCAAGGGTTACAGCAAATGCACTTTATTACCAAGAGAATTACGTTAAAGAAGTGAAAAACTTATTCATAAGACATAAGCTTCATGATGTATTCCACGTGCAGCAAGAAATCACCCCTTCCTTTCCCCTGTAAGCCACATTTCATAGTTTTGAGCCTATAGTAGCCCTTACACCCCCATCTCTAATATTCTACCCCTGAAATCCCTCATCCTTATTTTGGCCCGTTTCTGAGAAATCGGAGATGAGGGGAAAGAGAAAAAAAGTTTTATTCTAGTCTGCAGGCAGTTCAAATTCACCATTAATTTCATATACTGCAAAATGACATATCTAGATGGCACAAAAATAATAAAAACAAAGGGGGAGTAAGAAGAGGAGAGACACAAGGGGTGACCTAAATTCAACTAATATGAACACATTTTAGAAATAAATAAAACAGGAGATAGAAATACATTTAAAAAAAACTAGAGAAGATAATTGTTTTAAAATTAAAAATAAAGCCATAATACAATAGGAGGGCAGGAAGTGTGAGAAAGACATAAAGATGGTATATGTGGAATAAACTAACATCATATGAAGCTGTGACTGCAAGAGAAGAGTAACTGTCGGGCAAAAGGAGACAAAAAAAAAAAGCAGAGCCAAGTACTTCAGGGGAAGAAGTGTCCTTACCTGAGTATTAAAAGCTCTGGAGGAGACCTGCGAGAAGCTCAGCAGGATTTAGAGAGAAACAAAACCCTAACAGAAAGCAAATAATGAGCCTGAGAGGACGAGGAAGCTGAGAGTCAGCTGCTGGCAGGGCTGCCGAGAGCCAGAGCTGGGCCCGGGACAAGGCTGCCCCCGGGCCTCCCCCACCCGAGGTCGCCGCCCACCCAAGATTGCCGGGCCCCCCTGCTGCCCACCCACCCGAGGTCGCCGGGCTCCCCTCCACCCGCTATTGGGTCAGGCCCTCGGAACTAACCTTAAGCCTCCTTTCACTTTGCAGCAAGCAGCGGCAGGGCAGACCTCTCCTTCTTCCTTCTGTGCCCCGCCCTCGCGGATGTTACGTCAGGCGAGGGCGGGACATGGAATGAAGGATTGGCCTGACCTGCTGCTGCTTGCTGCAAAGTGAAAGGAGGCTTAAGGTTAGCTCTGGGAGTGACGGAGGGCGGGCCAGGTGGCGGCAGCGCCGGGCCCCCCTGGACTTTTGTCCCCCCTGTCCCCCCCTCTCGGCGGCCCTGGCTGCTGGCGCCTAAAAAGACAGGCGTCAGAGAGACTGGGTGGGCCTGAGCTGAGATTGAGTGGGCTTGGGCCCACACAGGCCCACCTGTTCCTACGCCCCTGCTAGGATGGATACAACAGCTTCCAGCTGTTTAGCACAGCTTTTGCCAATTTTCTGGTTTCCAGCTCTCTTCCTATGCTACTAGCCTTGAGGTACGTTAAACTAAGTGCATGAGCTGGGAGACAGAACCTGCCCCCTTGAGAGTAATATATAACATTAGCGAAAGACAATGCCTTATAAGTATAAAGTAGAGAGTCTGGAATATGCGTGCTGTTACAACAGTTTCACTTTATTAATTTTCCTTACAAAAGGCTTATTTCGCCACAGGAGATGTTGAGTCAATATTTGCTTGTGATATTAAATTGTTCTTCTGATTCATTGCCTGGAGGCGAGAGTGTATTTGATATTTTTACCTCTATGTTGAAACTCATTACATGTGGTAAGAGCTAGTAAAACCATTTCTTGCAGCTTCTGTTGCTATGGTCTCAGACAGAGATCAAATGATGAAATAATGTTTGAGAAAACTACAGAATTCTTTTACTCGTGGGTTTCTCTGATTTAGCCTCTATCGGTCAGTCTGGGGAAGATTTTTGTCTATACGCTCATTAGCTGTTTCCTTGGGTATGTTTTTTTTTTTTTTTTAATTGTCATGAAAATTTCTAATAAAATGTCAGGGGAAGCTTATATTTATTTTATTTTTATTATTCATTTCTGCGGAAGCTCTTCTTACTAGATGTGTCAGTTGAAGGAGATATCTTATTTGGAAGTTCCCTCCTCCAATAATGTGTAACTGCATGAGTTGTTTTGGCAGTCATTTGTGTTTTATGGCAGTGGCGTAGCCAAGGGTGGGCCCGAGTGGGTCCAGGCCCACCCACTTTGCGCTCAGGCTACCCAGTAGCAGCACATCTATGATGTGGCTGGCAGGGATCCCCAAGCCCCCCCAGCCGAAAACTCCCAACAACTGTCCCTCCTGCATACCTTGTAAATAGCAGATCTTCACCTGCAGCGAGCAGCGACTGATACATACTGCTTGCACCGGCCCCACAACCTTCCCTCTGACCAGGGCCGGTCTTAGGCAGAGGCGACCAAGGCGGCCACATAGGGCCCCGCGCTTAAGGGGGCCCCGCGCGGCGCGCCTCAACTCTGCCTCTCCGAGCCCTGCTTGCTCGGACTGCATCATCATGATCCCGCGCTCGCTCCGGACTGCATCATCATGATCGCTCCGATCCCGCCTCCCGCCACCGGTGCCCCCTCCCCTGGCTGAGCCCGCCGTCAGCTCCCGCCTTCCAGTCTCAGGACAACAACTGTTGCAGCGACGGCCCGGCCCCAACAGACAGTTGCAGGCATGACGGCTCACCCCAGCTTTTCCCTTCTGCCTTCCCGCTCAATGTCCCGCCTCCTTCTGATGAGGTATTTCCTGTTTCCGTGAGGGCAGGCTGGAGTCATTGAGCGGGAAGGGAAAAGGAGCTGCAGCGTGGTCGTAAGTGAGCCATCACCTGGTGCTAGTGCGAGTGTGACTTAAAAAATAAAGAAACTTATGATTTATGCTTGTGACGGCAACTTCATCACTCAGGTAGAACGAATGATTAACCTTTCTGTAACAGAACTATGCTGCCGTGCTTTTCCCAGTAAGCCATTTTAATTTTCAGGTTAATATAATCAGTTGTAAGGAATCTATTACAGAAGATCAAAGCTTGTGCATGATGGTTTTTTAGCTTAATGTGACAAGTGCTCCATTTCTTGGAGTCTAGAAAGGGTTATATGCAATTTTATCTGTGTTTTGATGCTTCACAGTCTTCTGTTTGATGGCATACAGTTTGCTTTTATATGTTACTGTAAATTACTTCTTGAAGCACTTAGTAGAGGTAGAGCATTAGAGAGCAAATAGAAGTTGCAAAGAAATTGGCTATTACACAGCAGGTGGTCTCACAAACAACCTAGTTACCCAATATAAATAATTTACTAGGGATTCCCCTGTCACTTCATCAGTCACACTTAAAATTTTCTAAAAATGGAATAATCTTTTCAATGGGGTGCAGCTAAGGTGGGGTGGGTGGGGCTAGGTGGGGGCAGGGCTAGGATGGGGCCCCACCAAATTGATCTGCACAGGGCCCCGCACTTGCTAAGACCGGCCCTGCCTCTGACGTATTCCTTCCTATGCGGAAACAGAAAGTTGCATCAGAGGGAAGGCTGTGGGGCCAACATGAGCAGTGTGTATTAGTTGCTGCTCGCTGCTGGTGAAAATCTATTTAAAAGGTATGCAGGGGAGGGGGGATATTTGAGAGACCATATGGCATGCAGGTGAGAGAGGGAAAGACCAAATCGCTTGTAGGACAAGGCAGAGTTCTTCTGCCCACCAATCTTGGGCCCAGGCCCACCCAAAATTGGGTGTCTGGCTACGCCCCTGTTTTATGGAGGTTAAAGTCCGTGATTAAGCTTCAGTGAATTCTACGGTTTTTTTCCAGTTTATAATATGTGATATGCTCCTGCTCTCTCTGTTTAGGGGACTGTAACCTATATTGCTAAAATCTTGTGGATTTTGACTGATCTAAACATTTCTTCTTTCCTTTGCATTTTTTCCCCAGAAACACAGATGTTTCTTTATATATAATCATTTCTGTAATTGTGAAAAATGAAATTTTTCAAAAAAATGCTCTTTGGCATCTCATAATATAGAGCAGTTTATTTTTCTGTGGTGATGCCTTGTGGGCATTAATACTCCAGCTAGTTAAAAGTGCTATTTGATATCTTGTAAAGGAAATTTTGGGCAATGTAACACATGAGGACTCTACACAGGCCATATTTTGGTACTACTACTACTACTTAACACTTCTATAGCGCTACAAGGCATACGCAGCGCTGTACACCATACACAAAAAGACAGTCCCTGCTCAAAGAGCTTACAATCTAAGTAGGACAGACAAACAGACAGAACAATTAAGAGGTAAGGGAATTAAAGAGGTGGGGATAAAAGGTACAGGCAAGTGAGCAGTGATTAGGAGTCAAAAGCAGTGTTAAAGAGGTGGGCTTTTAGCCTGGATTTGAAAACGGCCAAAGACGGGACTAGACGTACATGTTCGGGAAGTCTATTCCAGGCGTGAGGTGCAGCGAGGTAAAAGGAACAGAGTCTGGAATTAGTGGCCTAGTGGTTAGGGTGGTGGACTTTGGTCCTGAGGAACTGAGTTCGATTCCCACTTCAGGTACAGGCTGCTCCTTGTGACTCTGGGCAAGTCACTTAACCCTCCATTGCCCCAGGTACAAATAAGTACCTGTATACAATATGTAAGCCGCATTGAGCCTGCCATGAGTGGGAAAGCGCGGGGATCAAATGTAACAATAAATAAATTAGCAGTAGTGGAGAAGGGGACAGACAAGAGAGATTTATCTACAGAACGGAGTGCCCAAGGGGGGGGGGGGCGTAGGGAGAGACAAGAGTGGAGAGGTACTGCTACTTACATCAGGAGTCCATGAATTCTGAGATGGTACAATGAATTGAATTAATGAGATTCTTTAATGTTGTATCTTTAATATGAGTGCTCTAGAGTCAGAACTGCTATGGTAAAGACCAACACACTGCTGATATTGGAACTTTCTACTGTTGGTCTGTACCATAGCAGTTCTGACTCTAGAGCACTCTAGGTGGATGTGAAGCTTCTGTTCACGCTTCCCAAAAATACTAGGACTAGGGGACATGCGATGAAACTACAGTGTAGTAAATTTAAAACAAATCGGAAAAATTTTTTCTTCACCCAACGCGTAATTAAACTCTGGAATTCGTTGCCGGAGAACGTGGTGAAGGCGGTTAGCTTGGCAGAGTTTAAAAAGGAGTTAGACAGTTTCCTAAAGGACAAGTCCATAAACCACTACTAAATGGACTTGGGAAAGATCCACAATTCCAGGAATAACATATATAGAATGTACATTTGGGAAGCTTGCCAGGTGCCCTTGGCCTGGATTGGCCGCTGTCGTGGTCAGGATGCTGGGCTTGATGGACCCTTGGTCTTTTCCCATGTGGCATTAATTATGAACTTATGTACTTAAAGAAGCAACATTAATCTGTTCATTTGGAAGACTATAGAATCTCACTAATTCAATCCATTTTACCATCTCAAAATTTACAGACACCTGACGCAGGCAGCAGAGCCAAAACACGACCTGTGTTGAGTCCTCAAGTGTTAGATGGTCTGAGATTTATAAGTGTTTATCTCAATAAAGGACAATCAGGTTTCTTGTCTAAAAACTAGAATTTAGATGCTGCTCATTGCCTGACTGATTCCATGAGCATAGTGCCAAGCTGTCCTCTTTCCTGCATCTCATTCTCTGTGATATATCCCGGAGCATCCTCACCACTCTGGGATGGTAAAATAAGTTTTTTTTAATGTGAAATACTTGTGTGTAAAGATTTGGATCCTCATACACTGTTGATGTGTTAAATGTGATGGGAAGTTGAGAATAAGAAGTAATAACTTGCACTTTACTCTGACCTTAAGCTGTTAGCTGTAATGTGTTTCTTGTGTTTCATCTGGAGTAGTGAGTTTATACCTGGGATCTCCTCAGCAGGGGTGGGTCAAGGCATTCTGCTGCCTGAGCCAAGAGATGTGATACCTCCCACTTTCTCTCCTCCTCCCCCCCCCCAGAAGAAAAGCACCCAAGAGACATACACTCACTTGTGGACAACCTTTTCACTTGGTTAATATCTTCTTTATTGGACTAATAATGCTTTTCTTGACCCACTAGTTCTTTCCTGCTCATTATTCCTTCCAGTTCAGTTGGAACTGTACTGGGATCTGGCACCATGAGTCTTCATTTGTACTACCTGGGGATATATATACACTTGTACATGGAGAAAGGCTCCCTATAGGCCCTGACTACCATAAAATCTAAATTAGACATCTAGGTGTCATTCCATGCATTGACCAGCATACTCCCACCCCTTGGGGCTATAAATGCTGCCATTGCAGCCTTTCTAGCTGACCTGGGAACGGAGGTCCAAATTCATGGCTTCAGCCGAGAACTGTCTGCATGGATGTACAGAGCACTCAGTGCCGGCCTAGCCACTTGACAGACTAGGCAGCTGACATGAGCATTGGTCTCCAGGTTCCTTCCTTCCCTCCATCCCAAGGTGTTCAGGCCTTACCTCCCTTCTTCCAGGGTGGTGCAGTGGTTGACGGTTATAGAAAATGCATGGTGGCCAGCATGGGGCCTTGAGCATCATTGCAGGTATCCTGAAAACCTGACTGGCTGGGGTTCTCCCAAGACAGGTTTGGGAACTGCTGATTTAGGATCTTGCACTTATGTGAGCCTATAAGTTAGCCAGAATGTGTGTAAATTTTCAAACATTATAATTACATGTGCGACCCCCTGAAAAGTGTCTCTGCTGTGGACAGAAGGTGGGGGAATTTTCAGGGGGGGTCACTAAGACAACAGGGGTTGGGACTGCCAGTCTGGTGGGATTAGGGAAGGGCCAGCCCTAGTGGGCAGGGTCAGGAATCAATAAAAGAGGTTGCTTTAAGAAAATTCTGGTTTTTAGTTGCCCACCCCCACTGAGACCCTAGCACTGAAGAGGAGGTCCTGGGATCCAAGGCAGGAGGAGTTTACAGTGAGTGATGACCAAAGCCCTTGCCACAGGGCAGAGGGTGCCAGCGGAGTATTCCTCACTTGGGAGTGAATAGGATACTTGGGGAAAAAGACACCTCTGATAGGAGAAACGGGAGTGGGAGTGCCTTACTTCTGGAAGGACTTTCATTGCATGTGTGAATAACCCCTGTTCCAGGATGGAAGAGAGACAGCCAAGATAATCATGTGAACTGTAAGAAAGTCATAAGGAGATTACCAAGTATCGTGTTCTGGTTTGCAAACAGAGGCAGAGAAGAGAAAAATGAAGGAAAAAAAGGTGAAAAGGAAATATCAATGTAACATGTAATGAGGAATGGAAGACAACAGTGGGAGACAGAATACATGGAAAGGCGACTCTGAAAAAGAGCCTAGAAGACTGACAACAGAGACTGGGACAAATCCAGTGAGAGGAATAAGATGATGACTAGACCACAAAAGGTAGAAATGAAAAATATTATTTTTCATTTTTAGGGGACTGAACCCTTGACCTGGATTGGCCGCTGTCGGGGGACAGGATACTAGGCTCGATGGACCTTTGGTCTTTTCCCAGTATGGCATTACTTATGTACTTATAGCTTTTGTATGTTGCAAAGCACAGGAGGAGATGCATTTCAACTTTTCTTTTTCCAGTACTGCACTTCTCAGTCTAGCTTTTTGGGGAGTTTCTATTTCAATTTTTGTCTGTTTGTGACCCCTTATTCTGTAATAGATGAGGGTATTCAGTAGCATAGCCAAAATTTTTTACAGGGGGTGTATCTCCCCTCCCCTGTGCCACCCCCATGCCACTCCCCTCATGCTGCCTCCCCCACCTCCCATACTGCCCCCCTCCTGGGTACCTTAAAATCCTCTCTGCTGCAGTCTTCGCCCGTGTGGCAGCGGCACTCAAAGGCTGCCTGCAACCTGCACCGGAACTTCCTCCCTGAACCATCCCGCCCTTCACAAAACAGGAAATTGCGTCAGAAGGGGTGGGATGGTTCAGGGAGGATGGAAGTCCAACTGCAGGCCACAGGCAGCCTATGAGTGCCGCTGCCACTGCCCTGGTGAAGACTGAAGCAAAGCGACTTTTAAGGTATGTGCAGGAAGGGGGGGGGGGGAGTCGGGTCTGACAAGGGGTGCATATGCAACCCATGCACCTAGTGCACGACTTTCCTATGAAGAAAGACTAAGGAGGCTAGGGCTTTTCAGCTTGGAGAAGAGACGGCTGAGGGGAGACATGATAGAGGTATGTAAAATAATGAGTGGAGTGGAACAGGTGGATGTGAAGCGTCTGTTCACGCTTTCCAAAAATACTAGGACTAGGGGGCATGCGATGAAACTACAGTATAGTAAATTTAAAACAAATAGGAGAAAATATTTCTCCACCCAACGTGTAATTAAACTCTGGAATTCATTGCCGGAGAACCTGGTGAAGGTGGTTAGCTTAGCAGAGTTTAAAAAGGGGCTAGACGGTTTCCTAAAGGACAAGTCCATAAACCGCTACTAAATGGACTTGGGAAAAATCCACAATTCCGGGAATAACATGTATAGAATGTTTGTACGTTTGGGAAGTTTGCCAGGTGCCCTTGGCCTGGATTGGCCGCTGTCGTGGACAGGATGCTGGGCTCGATGGACCCTTGGTCTTTTCCCAGTGTGGCATTACTTATGTACTTATGTAAATATGCCACTGTGGGTATTTTCATATTCTGCATGTGTGACTGAGGTGAAACATTCAGCTAGTGTGTAGTTCCTGGGATATTTAGCTGTTTGGTTTTAATGTTTCCCCAGTAGGAGGTGTGTTGATGCTCAAGGGCCTGGTGCAATATTTGCAGTGTTGCCTTTTCACAGATTGGTTTGTTTTAGTTTAAATCATGGGAGTTAGTGCTGTTTTGGCATAGTGTTTGCTATATAGATTCTGAATGTCTTTTTTTGTAGGGTTTTGTGTTATTTCACAAAGTGTTTCCAGTGGAACATAAATTTGTCCCCAAGAAGACACTACAGTTTTAATATTTATATATTTTTATATGCTGAATAATCAAGGTAAATGTCCCAGCTCCATTGTTGGGAAATGTGGAGTGCGATACAGAACTGGGAGTGATGAGTTTATACTGAGATTCCATCCCATTCTCTATAGTCTCTGGCCTTCACTTCCATATGGAAGAATTCATTGAATGGTGCTATCAAATAGTACTTGTTTTACTGGATGACTGAAACTAGCTAAAGGGTTTTCTAAGGCCTGTGGGACTTATAATATATTTTGCAGCTAATTTGAAGGTGGGAGAGGCAAGGGCAGGGCTGCGATATGCAGAAATGCTACTTTGGCTTGCCTCCTCCAGTACATAGGCTGCCTGCTTCCTCTGTGCCCCTCCCCCAGTGTTGCCAGGTGGGCGGTTTTACCGCCCAATTGGGCGGTTTTCCGCGACCCGCCGTGGGAAATTTTTGCCCGTGGCGGGTTGCGGTTTTTTGGGCGGCTTTTTGGGTTTCTGTGCGGTTTTTTGGGCGGCTTTTTGCCTTTTTCGGCTGCGGGGGGGCGGGGTTAGTGACGTTTTTGGGCGGGGTTAGTGACGTTTTGGGCGGGCCGATGACGTGGGAGGCGGGGCCGATGATGTGGGAGGCGGGGCCGATGATGGGGAGGCGGGGCCGATGACGTGGGAGGCGGGGCCGATGACGGGGAGGCGGGGCCGATGACGTGGGAGGCGGGGCCGGTGACGTGGGAGGCGGGGCCGGTGACGTGGGAGGCGGGGCCGGTGACGGCGGGGGCGGGGCCGATGACGGCGGGGGCGGGGGTGATGACGCGGGGGTGGGGGTGTCAGGGGCGGGGTTTGTGTTTGGGTGGGTTTTGGGCTGGTTTTTGGGCTGGATTGGGCTAGAAAAAATTTTTCCACCTGGCAACCCTGCCCTCCCCCCTTATACTTTTGTCTAGTGATGCCATTGTGAGCATCCCCAGACCAGGTGGCTGCCTTTTCATGTGGCAAAAGCCACTTTTGGTGGCATTCATCTCATTTTATTCCATCCTGTATCCAGTTAGGGATCTCTGACAGGATTTTTGACCAATGCCACAGAGTCTTTATGTAATAAAAGCCACCTTTAGCATCCTTTATTTGATTCCAGGCTAAACAGAGTCAATTCAGGGAACAAACTTTTCAGTAGGAAAAACTGTCAGCGCAAGATCTCGACTTGAATTGGAGCAGTTCATAGCAGGAGTCTTAGCCACCAGACCCGCTAATAGCCTGAACAGTACAGAAAAATACTGTGTCAGATAGCCTTCAAGAACATACCCTTATGGAATAGGGGCTGGATGAGGCTCAGTTAGGAACCCGGAAAGTGGGAAGCAGGAAGCTGATTGCAGCAATTTGAAGGTTAACCATCCTGATTGCTATCATGTTTTCTGCATGCAAAGCCCTTGTTGCCAAGTTTCTCTGCTCCAGGCTGATCTGCTACCTGCTTGCTGACTCCAGTTCCAGACCTACAATTCCAGTTCACGTTTAATCCCAGTTCCAGTCACGTGGCCCACTTACTGGCTCCAGTTCCAGGCCTGATCCAGCCATGGGACCTGCTGTACTCCAGCCTCCAACCTGAATTCCTGCTCCTGCTTTTGCAACTTTCAGGTTCCAGCTCCAAGCCTCTGTCTACCTAAATTAGCCTCTGTCTACCTGATTTGTGGATGCTTCCAGCCTATTCGAAGAGCAGCTAGGAGGCAGTACTATAAAGGTGTGCCTAGATGTAGGTATCCCAATGCAGCATGGGAAGAGTTTATTCTAAAACAGCATCTGGGCATCCAGATTCCATTATAAAATACTAGCATAAAGCCAGGTCCAGGGCTGCTGAGTGGGGGGGGGGGGGGGGGGGGGAACAGGAGGGGCAAAATTCCAAGGGCCTCCAAGAGGGGCCCGGTGCCGGGGTCTCTCTCTCTCTCTCTCTCCTGCCGGGACCCGAGTGATTGCATCCCGACAAGAGCAGGAGAGAGAAAACTCTGGCGCTGTGACCGGGCCCCCCTTGGAGGCTGGGGAGGACCTGAAGGAGCAACTCCAGCGCTGCTCTTCTGCCCAGCTGAGTGGCTGTTTTTCCTCTCAGGGCGCATGCTCAGTTTTGAAACCGAGCATGTCCTGAGAGAAAAGGCAGCCGCAGGGCAGAAGAGCAGCGCTGGAAGATGTCTTCTGCCGGTGGGGCCTCGGGATCCCCACCAGCCAATAAGGTATTTTGCGGCAGCTATCTTGGGAGGGGGGCGGTTCAGTCTCTCGGTGGCCCTGGCCAGGGTGATGGCAGGTGTAAATAGGCATGCCTAAGTATGGCAAGCAACACATCCAACTTTAAATATTCTATAAATTGAGTGTGTATATAGGAGACATGCCTATGTCCCAACCGTCATAGGCGGTCGGTGGCCCAACTGTTTGGGGAGGCTAAAGGGGGCGGGGTTGGGGGTGGGGCCAGGGGTGGAGCTTAAATCCATAATTGTCTGATAACACACAGAAAAAATAAATAAATAAAAATAAAAGTCACAATTAATACCTTTTATTAAATTTAGATATTAGATATGTATCATATGTCAAAGAATAAAGTGGTTGCTCAACTGCAAAACACTATGCACAACTTTGTCCAAAAACACACTCAGAACCTTACTGTACCATAAATATTACACTGGGCAGACCTAATACACCAATATACCACCCATACGGAAAATGCAGACTGTCAACAATATGAAACAAGGGATATCATCACAATTCTCATGTGAGCCACAAAACACCCTAATTCATGTTTAATGTGGGATAAAATGCCATAAATAAGTAAATAAATATAAACTTTTAATGTTGAGCACCTGATTCTCAAAGTGGACATATTCCAAACACTATAATGAAAATAAAATGATCTTTTCTACCTTTGTTGTCTGGCGAAATTTTCTGATCATGCTGGTCCAGTATCCGTTCTGCTGCTATCTGTCCTCAGTGCAGGCCAGGAAGTCGTCCTCGTTAAATATCTCCCTGGCAACCCAGGACACCTCCAGCCAACCCCCCCTGCTTTCCCAGCAGTAAGGTAAACAAACCATAAACCAATTTCTACAACTGCTAGAGGGCTTTCACTGCAGCTCCTGCTGTGAGGATGGAGGTAAATCAACAATTTAATCCCCTCAGAGCAGCTGGAATCCACAGCTGATCCATTCTGCTGCAGCAGGGGGGAGGCTTAGCCTCTCCAAGCCTCTTATACCGGGCGCCTATGCCAACCGTGCTACAAAGCTGGCCCCCTTTCACTTACATGCATCCTTATAGAAAAGCACCTAGGGTGCTTATGTGCATAAGTGCCAATTAACCCTGTATTTGCACACGCTAAGGGGGAGATTCTGTATATGGCGCCTGGAAAATCCACACGGAAATCATTTTCATCTAAGCGTATTCTATAAGATTTAGGCACGGTATATAGAATACACTTAGTTGATATCCCAGCGCCTAAAACTACATGCATCCATTTACACCAATGAAAATGTGGCATAAATCCCTGTGTGTAGATTTACACGGCCTGGCCCACGAAATGCCCATTTTCCCACCCATAGCCACACCCCTTTTGAACTGCAGACTTTAGAATTTAGGCGTAGTTCATTACAGCATACGCTTAGCGAGTTATGCGTGTACATTCTAATTATTGCCAACAAGGAAAAAAGCCCATTTCATGAAAAAATGAAACAGGCGCTAGCAAGGGTATCGTCTAAGCGTGTTCTCGTCTCTCTCCCCTGCCCTCCCCTCCCTGTCCAGCAATTGTCCCCTGCCCTCCCCTCCATGTCCGGCGATTCTCCCCTCCCATCCTCTGCCCTCCCATTCCATCTCATCCATGTCCAGCGATTCTCCCCTCCCCTCCATTCCTGAGGTTGCAGCGGCAGCAGGCTCGGCTCGTGTTGTCTCCAGCCTTCCCTTGCCTTCCCTCTCAGTGTCCCGCCCTCCTCTGACATAATTTCGTCTTTCCGCGAGGGCAGGACACCGAGAGGGAAGGGAACGCTGGAGGCGAGCTGACGTAAGCTCATTTGCATACAGTTACGAACCTAAACAGCCAGCCATCCAGGGACGCAGATGGACAAATTATTATATGTAGATTAGTGCTTATTATTGCTTGTTAAGTGCTGTTAATAATGCTGATTGGCTTGTTAAGCCAATTAAGTTACACACATTTTTATGGAATTCACTTAGATTTAGGCATGGAACACTAGACGCGATATATAGAATCTGGCAGTAAGTACCCGTAAGTGCAGGAGCGCAGTTCCAGAATTGCCTTTCTAGTGCCTGACCTAGCATGAGTACCAATACCCATGGCTCAGGCCCCTGTATGACCCCTGTAAACACTCGAAGGATGGTGACCTGACACATGCTGTACCCTATATAAATGTGATGCACAAGAAATAGAATAGCAGAAGAACCTCAGCTGCTGCCTAAAATGTGGGAGTCTCTTCAGGTAACAGACATAATGGGATAGAGTGCACGCTTTAGGCTATTCATATAATTATTCTACGAACGCTGTGTTTCTCATTGTTTACTCTAAATGCTTATTACTGTAGCCACACCATCCTGAAATTGCCTGTGGCCCTTTGAAAATTCTGAAAGATGGCCAGATAATCCTAGGCTGGTGAAGGCTGGCCCTCCCTCATAAAGCACAATTATGAATTTTGTCAAATACCTAGCAATTTAGAGGAAACAATTAAAAGATCTAGACCCACTAATGCCAGTCAGTGCTGTGCATTTGTTTGCTTTTACAGAATAACAGTGCTATGCCTCATATTTATTTTGATAAGTAAATGTAGCTTGATTTCATCTCACAAACCACAGAGATTTTCCAGTGCACTGTGAAAGAGTCTCCCATGTGTTCTCTGAAAAAAAGAGTCTAGATTTCAAAATGTATAAGATGCTATTGGAACTAGCTATATTTATTAAAGAGGTCTCCTTCACATACAATTCTTATTCCCTAGTGGACAGACAAGAAGTTTTAGGAGCTACACTATGGAGGTATTTTATTTATACAAGTCTATTTGGAAAGGCTAAAATGACTAGGGCTCTTCAGCTTGGAGAAGAGACAGCTGAGGGGAGGGCTATACAATACTGAGTGGAGTAGAACAGGTAGAGGTAAATCGCTTATTTACTCTTTCCAAAAATACTAGGACTTGAGGGCATGCAATGAAGCTACTAAGTAGTAAATTTAAAACAAACTAGAGAATATGTTTTCACTCAGTGTGTAATTAAACTCTGGAATTCGTTGCCAGAGAATATGGTAAAAGCAGTTAGCTTAGCGGGGTTTAAAAAAAGGTTTGGATAATTATTAAGATGCACTGCTTATTTCTAGGATATTCGTCAAAAAATATATATATGGCTTATATCTACTCCTTCACAGTTCTAACAACAAAAAGATATATAGGAGGATATTATATACACCACTTACTGTATATCTTATAGGTGAGGTGGAGTCTCATATTATTGCACACGGCTGCTGCTCACTTCACTCCCGTGGTGAATCCTTGCTCGTGTGTCTCATTCCAATCATCGACTCCTACCCCCTCCTTCCTATGCTAATCTTCATTACAATACGTTTATCATATGTATTGCACTCATAAAATTCATCATGTAAATATACTGGTAAGAAACTTAGCTTCACATGGCTTGGTGAACTAATGCGCTCCTTTATAACTGGTGTGCCTGTATACCCCTGACAGGTGCCTGTTTCGCAACGCTTCATCAAAGGGGACTCTCACACCATCCAGCTGTTTTACGTCTCATCCTAGCTCTTCAGTATTTCTAGGATAAGCAGCCTAAAATCTGTTTTACTGTTCTGGGATCTTGCTAGGTACTTGTGACCTGGATTGGCCACTTTTGGAAACGGGATACTGGGTTTGATGGACCTTCGGTCTGTCCCAGTATGGCAACGCTTATGTTCTTATGTTCCTATTTGTGTAGATATTGCCCTGTTTACCTGAGCAAATGACTTTTAATATTGACCTCAAAAACTTTAAAATGCTATTTTTAAAAAGAGTCAAGGAAAGAAAGAGGAGGGATGGCAGGAGAAAGCTGTGAAAGCCAGTCTCATCCAGTTATATGATCACATTAAAGGACTGGACAGAAAAGAGCTTGCATGGGCACAGTTTTGAAATGATCTTTTGCCTAAGCTCATAAGCACCAATCTCTTCAGTCTTCCCTCTGTCCTCTGCAGGCTGCTATGGATCTGGGAAATTGAAAAGGTGATGCATGTATGATATTGGCAAGTGTTCAAGTAACCCCACAGCAGCTACAAAGCTGGCACCTATGCTCAAGGTTTTGCTTTCCTGCAACTTCTGGTGGGGAAACGTTTCTACAGAAAAGAATTAAAGAGCCATCACATCTGAGAACAGCACTGTGGCTCTTTTCTTAAATGTACTGCTGTTGGGCAGAAGCTCCACGTTAATTGCCACACGCATGTTTGAATTTATTTTGTGGCGTATCTTTCTTTCCAGGATTTTCACAAAAGTACTCTTTGAGAAAAAGCAGTATTTCAGATTTGTTCAAGGGAACTAATGTGTAGGCTTGCTGCACTTTTCTGTCCTACGTTTCTACAGAAAAGTGCTGTGGTGATCAAAGGACTCTGCATGATTTTTTCTGTTTTTAAGTATGTTCATTTACCACAGTGAGAGGTAAATAATGAGATGCAAATGCATGCAAAGCACATCATTGTTTTGCAAATCAAATACAGTAAAGTCTTGATTGTCGGCAGGGGCGTAGCCAGACACCCAATTTTGGGTGGGCCTGGGCTCAAGATGGGTGGGCAGAACTCCACTCTGTCCCACAAGTGATTTGGTTTCTCCCTCTCTCATCTGCATGCCATATGGTCTCTCAAACATCTCCCCTCCCCCACATTCCTTTTAAGCCTTCCCTCTGATGCAACTTCCTGTTTCCACATAGGCAGGAATACATCAAAGAGAAGGCTGTGGAGCCAGTGTGAGCAGTATGTATCAGTTGCTGCTCGCTGCAGGTGAAGATCTGCTATTTACAAGGTATGCAGGAGGGGCAGTTGTTGGAAGTTTTCGGTTGGTGGGGCTTGGGAATCCCTGCCAGCCACATCATAGGTGTGTTGCTACTGGGTGGGCCTGAGCCCAAAGTGGGCCCACCCTTGGCTACGCCACTGATTGTCGGA
Source organism: Microcaecilia unicolor (assembly GCF_901765095.1). Taxonomy (NCBI): domain Eukaryota; kingdom Metazoa; phylum Chordata; class Amphibia; order Gymnophiona; family Siphonopidae; genus Microcaecilia; species Microcaecilia unicolor. Next base: position 365,905,976 of record NC_044032.1, read on the forward strand.
CATACACAGGACCCGCCCCGTTGTCAGATAAGTGAGAAGTCGGATAATACAGAAAACAATGGTAACCTCTCAAACAATGCATAAACAAAGGCTATAAGAGCAGGGTCTCAAGTTACAAGGGTGCTATTTTGCTATAAAAACAGGGTCCTGGGTGACTGGGTCTGAAACTGTTGCAGGAATTACCACTATTGTTAGCAGAATCTGTGGTACTTCAAGAGTCAAACACCACACACCAGAATGAGAGAGAAGTCTTCTTTATTTGCCAGCAAACAAAGTAGGACATCAGCACTAGGTCTCTTCTTCTCTTTCTCAGCTCTCTGGATCCTGCGTCTCCTGTCTGTCCTTCTCTCCTTCTGTTGTCTCTCTTCTAACGTAAGCTGCTTCTGCTCCCAGTTATATAGGGTCTTACACCTCTCTAGCCCCCCTTTCTCACCAGATGGTAAAGAATAGATTGATTACCCTGCCTTGAACTAATTATTACTTACACATTACTTAAAAATATCAGTTACATAGGTTTGATATTTCCTAAACTGACCTATGACCTGGGGCCTCTCACACTAGACATTGTGGCACCTATCTCTTGGCATTTTATTATGATTAAATTCCCAGCTAACTTCATAACTTAGGTTCATTGAGGGGCTAAGGGGCCAGTCCTACATTTATTATTACTTTCAGAAAACCAGTCCTTCATTTAGCTATAATTAATCAAGACTTTCCCTGACCTCTTTCACCTATTAGCTTCTACACAGAACTCGCTAGGACTGTGGATAATTCAAACCAGATGATGACCTCTTAAACTACAGACAATCTCACTTGAAAAATCAGTCAAGGATGTAACACTGAATTGAAAAGATATTCTACATAGAAATAGAACTTATTAATTACACAGAATAAAACATATTCTAAAATAAGCAGAAATCAGAATTCCTTATAAGACAAAATCTAACTCATCAAGAATATCTAAACTATCTTCTTCTAAACAACGTTCAATCTAATCCTTTTAAAACTGCAATATGCCTGGCTCATAATGGTATCCAGATGTGGTAAATAATACCTATGAACAGTCCATCACTCAAAAAGAGACAAAGAAAGTTTCATTTCTCACTGACCTTTCTAACCTCTTAGTCTAGCAAAAGTTAGACATTTGAGTAATTAAAACCAGATGGCATTCTTCCATCACTTGCAGGACTGAAGAGTTAAACACCAAATATGACTTCTTTGCCCAAGCTGCCTCAAAACAAATTGTCTCAGGTGCGAAACTTCTCTCTGTGCTGTGCCGGAAAATGGAACGAGACTCTTAGCAGAGGTGCTCTTCCCATCACAATCTTGTCTGCCCCTAATTGTCATTATCAAGCTGTAGCTTCGCTATAGCTCTTTCTACGTTGACATTTCTGTGTGCCTTTATGTTTGAGCTTCTCAAATCTAAATATATTTTACTCTTAATGTAATCTGCTTTGATTCTCTCCCTAGGAAATGAACAAAAAGAAAGAAAGAAAGGTGCATCCTGACCACCCTTTCTGGCCCCTGAAAATGGCAGATACAAATCAAGGTCAGGTAATACACAAAAAGTAGCACATATGATTTTATCTTGTTGGGCAGACTGGATGGACCGTGCAGGTCTTTTCCTGTCGTCATCTACTATGTTACTACCCTGGGGCGGGACTGGGGCGTGATTAGGAGATGGGCGTCCTCGGCCGATAATTGAAAAAAGAAGGGCAGCCCTGACGAGCACTTGGCCGACTTGGTCCATTTTTTTTTCATGACCAAGCCGTGAAAAGATGCCCGAACTGAGCAGATGACCACCGGAGGGAATCGAGGATGAACACCGGAGGGAATCAGGGATGACCTCCCCTTACTCCCCCAGTGGTCACTAACCCCCCCCCCCCCCCCCCCACCATAAAAAAAACAGGTTAAAAATACTTTTTTGCCGGCCTCTATGCCAGCCTCAAATGCCATACTCAGGTCCATCGCAGCACTATACAGGTCCCTGGAGCAGTTGTAGTGGGTGCAGTGTACTTCAGGCAGGCGGACCTGAGGGAGGGTTTGGGGGGCTCAGCATCCAAGGTAAGGGAGCTATGCACCTGGGAGGGAATTTCTGAAGTCCACTGCAGTGCCCCCTAGGGTGCCTGGTTGGTGTCCTGGCATGTGAGGGGGACCAGTGCACTACAAATGCTGGCTCCTCCCACGACCAAATGGCTTGGATTTGGCCGTTTTTGAGATGGGCATCCTTAGTTTCCGTTATCGGCGAAAACCAAGGTCGGCCATCTCTAAGGGCGGCCATCTCTAAGGTCAACCCAAATGTTGAGATTTGGGCATCCCCGACCGTATTATCGAAACGAAAGATGGCCACCCATTTTGTTTCGATAATATGGTCGGGGACGCCCCTTTACGGGGCTGCCCTTAGAGATGGGCACCCTTATAGATGAGCGCCCCCGTTCGATTATGCCCCTCCACGTTACTTTCCATCTGACCACAATAGATATGTGACATCCATTGGGATCCTATTTTACAATATAAAGTAAAATGAATACAATTCCATTTGGAGACATCTTGAGTGGTAAGGTTTATTCCTAGAGAGCTGGTGATGGAGTACTGATTCTGTAGCCTCTATGCAGACTGGAAATCTGGTAGTGCATGTGGAAACTCAGAATGCAGTTAACGAATGTGTTGATGTGACCATTTGCAGTTTGTTTATAATGATAAGTATTTGCAAGGTCATTACTGTTCCTTGTTAAAACCAGATAGGAGGTTCCACTCTTTATATACAATCTGTCAGATTTATTTTGGCTACATTTAGCCTTCAATGGGCTATGTTTGGCAATGTTAAATTTAAGAATCCCTTCAATCATAATAGGGCTTTTACAGTGGACAATTAAGAACAAAATAAGCTCTTTGAATGAAAAAAGAATGTTTCATTCTTACAGAATTGCCAAGAGATAGATATCAAAGGTTTTCTAACAATTTGGGAGCACTTGTTTTAGTCTGTGGTATATACTATCAAGGGTATGTTTTGGAGGCATTGGAAGCTGAAATAAACCAGGGGTATAGCTAGGTGGGGCCACGGGGGCATAGGCCCCCATAGATTTACACCTGGCCTCTGGTTTTGCTGGTGGGGGTCCCCAACTCCCCCACCAGCCGAAGCCTTCTTCAGCGCCGGTCTCTGGCGCGTTCGCTGATCTGTGCTGCACTGCTACTGTCTTCCTGAGTCCTGACATCCTGCACATTCCAGGATGTCAGGACTCAGGAAGACAGCAGCAGTGCAGCAGATATCAGCGAACGTGCCAGAGAACGGCGCTGAAGAAGACTTCAGCTGGTGGGGTTTGGGGACCTCCGCCAGCAAAGGTACCTTGCGACGGTGGTGGCGACAGTGGCGGGGCGGTAGGAAGTGCTGGGGAAGGGCGGTGGCAAGGGTCAGAATTGGTGGGGAGGGGAGGCAGCTGGGGGAGGCGGGTTAAAATGTGCCCCCCCCCCACCTTGGGCTCTGAACCCCCCTCCCGCTGAGGTCTGGCTACGCCCCTGAAATAAACACAAGAGAGTCTGAGGTGAACAGTTATTTTCAATGCTGATGAATAAAAATATTTGCTATTGAAATCTGAAGCAGAGTCTGTGTGTTACAGTTGGAGGAGACCATTACAACACAGGACTCATTACAGCACATAAACGGTGCTGATCGCACTACTAGCGAAATTCAAAAAGAAAATCTCAATTGGGAAAAATATCCTCCTACCACAGTTCAACATGTCCAGTGCATTTCACATGGTCGATCACCAAATCTTACTTGATAAAATCAACATTGGAGGTAAGGTGCTCGAATAGTTTAATGGATTTCTGACTACCAGGTCCCCCAAGGTTCTTCACTCTCACCAATACTATTCAATCTACATAAGTATTGCCATACTGGGAAAGACCAAAAGGTCTATCAAGCCCAGCATCTTGTTTCCAACAGTGGTCAATCCAGGTCACAAATACCTGGCAAGATCCAAAAAAAGTTCAGAAATAGTGGATTCTCCCCAATTCCATTTAATAATGGCCTATGGACTTTTTCTTTAAGAAGCTAGCCAAACCTTTTTAAAACTCCGCTAAGCTAACCACCTTTACCACACTCTCTGGCAACGAATTCCAGAGTGAAGAAATATTTTCTACGATTCATTTTAAATTTACTACATTGAGCTTCATCGCATGCCCCCTAGTCCTAGTATTTTTGGAAAGCGTAAACAGATGCTTCATATCTACCCATTCCACTCCACTCATTATTTTATAGACCTCTATCATATCTCGCCTCAGCCGCCTTTTCTCCAAGCTGAAGAGCCCTAGCCGCTTTAGCCTTTCCTCATAGGGAAGTCGTCCCATCCCCTTTTTCATTTTCATTGCCCTTCTCTGCACCTTTTCTAATTCCACTATATCTTTTTTGAGATACGGCGACCAGAATTGAACACAACATTCGAGGTGCGGTCACATCATGGTGCGATACAAAGGCATTATAACATCCTCATTTTTGTTTTCCATTCCTTTCCTAATAATACCTAACATTCTATTTGCTTTCTTAGCCACAGCAGCACACTGAGCAGAAGGTTTCAATGTATCATCAACGACGACACCTAGATCCCTTTTTTGGTCCGTGACTCCTAACGTGGAACCTTGCATAACGTAGCTATAATTCGGGTTCCTCTTTCCCACATGCATCCAGTGCATTTTTCTAGCAAAAAAGGTGCCGGTACTCAAATGCTAGGTCACCCTTCATGGCTGGGGTGATCACTGAGGGACCCACCCCACAATAGCCAGGCCTCCTGCAATCAATCACAGAATCTATGGCAAGGCAGAATTGGTGTGTAGAGCCTGAGCTCTTTCATTAAACTTGGAGTCCATGGATCAATTTTAGCAGACAGTGGAAAAGGTGCTGGTACTCAGTACTCCCAAGTACCCCCTCAAAAAAAGCCCTACATGCATCACTTTGCACTTGCTCACATTAAACGTCATCTGCCATACCCCTTGCCCAATCACTGTCCGATGATGTGACAATATTCATCCCTTTCAAGAAGAATCTATCCAAAACTACTATCAAGATCTTGAATAGCATAAATACCATGGAAACCTGGGTTTCAGCTTTCAAAGTAAAAGTGAATAGGGAAAAAAACAAATTGCCTAATTCTAACATCACCACACAATACTGAAAGCTTCACAAACATCAACACGATAGGAACACCCCTCCCAATAGTAGACAAACTAAAAATCCTAGCAGTTACCTTCGACCGCAATCTATCCTTCGATGACCAGGCTGAAAACACCACAGGAAAATGTTCCACGCTATGTGGAAACTCAAGCTATCTTCCCAGAAACATATTCTGCACACTAGTCTAAACCATGGTTCTCGCCTGTGCAGACTACTGCAACGGAATCTACACGGGATGTAAGGAACAAAATTTAAAGAGACTCCAAACAGCACAAAACACAGCAGCTAGACTTATATTTGGGGAAAAAAACAATTCAAAAGACGAGTCCACTACTCCAAAATGTACACTGGCTACCTATCAAAGCACGCATATCCTTCAAGATATGCACCCTGGCCCACAAAATAATCTTCAGCCTCGCCCCAGAATACATGGTTGGACTGATAGATTTACCAATACGCAACGTAAATAAGAATGCAAGATCCTATCTAACTCTTCAATATACTAAATGTCAAGGCTTAAGATACAAATCTAGACTTGCAAGAACTTAGTACAAAAACAGTGCTGGGCAGACTTCTGTAGTCTGTGCCCTGAGAATGGCAAGGACAAATCAAACTCGGGTATAAGGTATCACATACCATGTAAAATGAGTTTATCTTGTTGGGCAGACTTGATGGACTGTACAGGTCTTTTTCTGCCATCATTTACTATGTTACTGTCCAGCTCATTTTCGAAAGAGAAGGGTGCCCATCTTTCGACACAAATCGGGAGATGGACGCCCTTCTCACAAGGCCGCCCAAATCGGCATAATTGAAAGCCGATTTATTTGACACCCTCAACGGCTTTCCGTCGCGGGGACGACCAAAGTTCACGGGGGGGGGGGGGTGTCGGCAGGGTAGCGAAGGTGGGACTGGGGTGTGATTAGGAGATGGACGTCCTTGGCCGATAATGGAAAAAAGAAGGGCGGCCCTGATGAGCACTTGGCTGACTTTACTTGGCCCATTTTTTTTTCATGACCAAACCATGAAAAGATGCCCGAACTGAGCAGATGACCACCGGAGGGAATCGGGGATGATCTTCCCTTACTCCCCCAGTGGTCACTAACCCCCTCCCACTATAAAAAAAAACAGGTTAAAAATACTTTTTTGCCAGCCTCAAATGCCATACTCAGGTCCATTGCAGCACTATACAGGTCTCTGGAGCAGTTGTAGTGGGTACAGTGTACTTCAGGCAGGCGGACCTGAGGGGGGATTTGGGGGGCTCAGCATCCAAGGTAAGGAAGCTATGCACCTGGGAGGGAATTTCTGAAGTCCACTGCAGTGCCCCCTAGGGTGCCCGGTTGGTGTCCTGGCACGTGAGGGGGACCAGAGCACTACAAATGTTGGCTCCTCCCATAACCAAATGGCTTGAATTTGGCTGTTTTTTAGATGGGTGTCTTTAGTTTCCATTATCAGTGAAAACCAATGTCGGCCATCTCTAAGGTCGACCCAAATGCTGAGATTTGGGTGTCCCCGACCACATTATCGAAATGAAAGATGGCCGCCCATCTTGTTTCGATAATATGGTCGGGGACGCCCCTTTATGGGGCCGTCCTTAGAGATGGGCGCCCTTATAGATGGGCACCCCCGTTCGATTATGCCCCTCGACCACAGACATAACAGAACTGAACTGAACTGAGTGGAGGAGTGGCCTAGTGGTTAGGGTGGTGGACTTTGGTCCTGAGGAACTGAGTTTGATTCCCACTTCAGGCACAGGCAGCTCCTTGTGACTCCGGGCAAATCACTTAACCCTCCATTGCCCCATGTAAGCTGCATTGAGCCTGCCATGAGTGGGACAGCACAGGGTACAAATGTAACAAAAAAAAAAAAACAGGCTTACGTTGGCTCTCACAACTTGATATTGTCTACCCAAGTTAATTGTAAGCCATATTGAACTTACCACTAGGTTGGAAAATGTGGGGTACAAATGCATAAATAAATAAATTGTCTTAATGTTGTTGCATTTTTCTGCAACATTGCATTTGCTGAATCATGAGATTTTATTCATGGGGTTGGCAGAAATAGGTAATGCAGAAACTCTGCTCAGATGGTTTACTTCTTTTCTCAGTAAGCAATCGCAGCAAGTGATAGACCCTACTATCTGAAAAAGAAAAAACCCCAATAACAAAAAGTCCACATTATTTAAACTCAAAATATCTCACCCCAAATTACTTACAAAATGATGTATCCATTATCTGTGGCATCACTCTGCTGCTATCTAAGGTGGAACGGCACTTTAGAAAGGATATCCATCTCAGAATATGGACGTCCAAGTTTGTATGTCACATATGGATGGCCATATCTCATGTAACCCAGTAACACAGAAATGAAAGCAGATAAAGACCCGCATAGTCCATCCAGTCTGCCCAACAAAGGCAAAGCTGAATCTGCCACTCTGTGCAGGTTGTAGGTATTCATGCTTATACACTGGTTGGCAATTTGCCATCATGCCAACCACATAAAGGTAGTTACATATGATGCAGCATTGGGCCAACATTTTATAACCAAACGTGTTGCTAACAGTATTTAATTTGCTAAGTTCAATATTAAGACGTTTTCCCCTCCCTCTTGAGATGCACTGCACCCTCACTCATAGCATATGATAATAAAGTGATATACAATGTGCACTTGCCACGCCCCACCCCTTTTGCATCCTCACTTCAACTCTCAGCAGCCATTTTGAATCCCGAGACCATCACAGCAACTGAATGCAGGGCAAGGCAGCACTCCGGGCAGGAAAGAGGGGGCTGTTTCCTGCCCCAAAGAGGTCACTAGACCACCAGGGCAGTAAATAGTAAGTAAGAGAAGGGGAGGGGAGGCTAGGATAGGCCCGCTGCCTGCCCGCCCGCCCGTTTGTCCAGAAATCCGGACAAATGGGCGGACTGGCAAAACCCGTCCGGACGCCCAGACATGTCCTCAAAAAGAGGACATATCCAGGTAAATCCGGACGTATGGTAACCCTAGTCACCTCTGGATTACAAGACCAGTGCTCTAACCACTAGGCCACTCCTAGGCCACTAGGCAGGACATGGCAGAAAGAAGGACTTATGGCTGGTAGAGAGCAGTCTCTTTTGATTGCTGGTGCAGAGACTGAGGAATCATGCCCTCCCCCCCCCCCCCCCCCCCCCCCCAGCGGCTCTGCACCATAGTAACATAGTAGATGACAGCAGATAAACTCATAGCATATGGTATGATGCAATATAACATATGCACACTTGATCTTGATCTGTCCTTGCCATTTTTGGGGCACAGTTTATCTGACACTGGTCTTATTCCCCAACTACTGACGCTGCCGTCAAAGCCCACCCCAGCACATTCAAATCTGTCTAGCCCTAATCGGGACATAGGCCATAGAAATATGTCCAGCAATGGCGTTGTTCCCCAACTACTAAGGTAGCCGCCGAAGCCCACGCCAGCCCAACCAAATCTGTCTAGCCATAATCAAGGCACAGACCATAGAAGTCTGGCCTTTTTCCCCAATTACTGAAGTTCTGGTCTAAGCACCACTAAGTTTGTCTTGCTTTCATGCTGAATTCTATTACTGTTTTCGTTTCCACCACTTCCCACAGGAGAGCATTGCAGGCATCTACTACCCTCTCCATGAAAAGTGCTTCCTGATGATACTCCCAAGTCAACCCCCCTGCAACCTCAATTCATGTCCTCTAGTTCTACCATTTTCCCTTCTCTGGAAAAGGTTTTTTGTATATTAATATCTTTCAAATATTTAAACGTCTATATCATATACTGACAGTGAAAGCTAGAAGGATGCTTGGGTGCATAAGGAAAGGAATGGCAAATAGGAAAAAGGAGGTGATGATGCCCCTGTATAAGACTCTGTTGAGATCTTATTTAGAATATTGTGTACAATTCTGGAGACCACACCTTTAAAATTATATAAACACTAGTAAGAAATGCCCGTTTCTGTGAGAAATGAAACGGACGCTAGCAAGGTTTTGCTGTCCAGCGACCCTCCTCTCCCCCGGCCCCCCCTGCAGCGACCCATGGCCAGCGACCCTGCTGTCCCCTTACCCCCCTCCAGCCACCCTGCTCTCCCCCTGCCCCCCTGCGGCCACCCATGTCTTGCGACCGTCCTCTCCTCCTGCCCCCTTGCAGCCACCCATGTCCTGCAACCCTCCTATCCCCCTGCCTCCTTGCAGACACCTATGTGTAGCGGTGAGGCTCCTCTCCCCCTGCCCCGTTGCAGCTACCTATGTGCAGCGACGACCCTCATCTCTCCCTGCCCCTCCCTGCAGCCACCCATGCCAGCGACCCTGCTCTTGCCCTGCCCCCCCAGCAGACACCCATGTCTAGCGACCCTGCTGTCTCACCTGCCCCTCCATCCACTGCGGTTGTTTTTTAGGAAATGTTCGTGGCAGGCAGGAAAGATCCACGTTCCTGCCTGGCCGCGGCTGTCACTGGTGCTCCATGATGCCGGTTGCCTGTTGAAAATGGCCGCCGAGGGGCAGGGGGAGATCGCGATTCGTCGAGTGTCATTGCTCCGCCCTCGACATCATCACGTTGTGACACGAGGGCGGGGCAGACACTCATGGGGAAACCAGATATCTAGACCGCTTCAAACTTCTGGCTGAGGCTTCATTAGAACATTGGAGGTGCCTTTTATATAGAAAGATGATGGACTTGGTCCAGAGGGCGGCTAATAAAATGGTCAGTGGTCTTCATCATAAAGCGTATGGGGACAGACTTAAAGATCTCAATTTGTATTCTTTGGAAGAAAGGTGGGAGAGGGGAGATATGACAGAGACATTTAAGTACCTATGTGGCATAAGTGCACAGGAGGCAAGTCTCTTTCAACTGAAAGAAAGCTCTGGAATGAGGGGGCCTAGGTTGAAGGTGAAAGAGGATAGCTTGAGAAGTAACCTGAGGAAACATGAAGATGCAATGGTCAGTAGAGGTAGTGGAGACGAAAACTGTATCTGAATTCAAGAAAGCTTGGGGCAAGTATTTAAGATCTCTAAGGGAGTAAAAGGGAGAGTAGATGGCATGGATGTGTAGACTGGAAAGGCCATATGTTTTTTTTATTTGCCTTCATTTTTTTGTTTCTGTCGCTCCTTTCCTGTAGGGTATACATATTCAGGTAATCAAGTTTCTTCTCATGTGTCTTTTGGCACAAACCACGTACTATTTTTGTTACTTTTCTCTGAACCACTTCGTCTTTTTATGTCCTTAGTGAAATACAACCTCCAAAACTAAATACAATATTCCAAGTGGGTCCTCTGACAACTTTGCCAAACCTACTGTAAACCATGTGAACAGAGTTTCTCATAGCTACACACTTTTTAATTAACATCTGTTCACATCTTGTAACTGTCATTAGGAGTTTTGTCTTAAGTTTTCATATGTATGATGATAATCTTCAGCTCAGTGTCTCCATGGCATTTATGTGAGTGGAACTCTGGGGAACACCAGTGATTGTTAACTATTTGGCACTGATCAAGTCAACAGAGTAGTAGTAGTAGTAGTAGATTAAGGATGAACTCTGATAAATCTGAAATTTTCAAAGCACTTAGGGGCCCTTGTACAAAGGTGTGCCAAAAAACTGGCCTGCACTGGTGTGGGCGCATGTTTTTGGCCTTCGCTGGACCCTTATTGTACCATATCTTGAAAAAATGGATTTTTTTATGGGCCGGAAAATGGACACGGGGCAAAATGAAAACCAGCGTGCGTCCATTTTTGGCCTAAGACCTTACCGCCACCCATTGACTTAGCGGTAAGGTCTCATGCGCTGCCCAGGAGGTAAGCATGCAGTGTATGGCAACTGCTGTTTACTTTTGGGTAGGCGCACAGTGGTAGAAAATAGAAAATATTTTCTACGGCATGTTTTTGGCACATGCCAAATTCAGAATTACTGCCTGAGACATGCGGTAGTCAGGCAGTATTGCTGATTTGGTGCATGCTGGACGCACATAGGCCCTTACGTTCCTTCGTAGAAGGGGCCCCATAGACACAAAGTTACATGGAAGAGCACTTTCGATATGACATCTAAGTCCAGCTCTGGACATCTTGCTCAAAACTTCTAGCATCCAAATAGCAAATATAGTCATTTTTGAAACAGTGAAACATCTATCTTTTTTTTTTTTTTTTTTCAAAAATGGCCGCTCACTAGATGTTTTTGTGCTCTGTACATTTGCATTTTTGGTCCATTGCTCGAAAAAATAAAAGTCCAAGTGAAAAGTGCACAAAATCAAGCCATTGAGATGTAGGAAGAGCCAGCATTCTTAGTAGACTGGCCACACAGAGATCCCAGAAGAGCAATGGGGCACCCTAGGGGGCACTGCAATGGACTTCACATAAAAGCTCCCAGGTATACACCTTACTGTTGCTCCCTTATTTTATAGAGTGAGCCCTCCAAAACCCACCAAAAACCTACTACACCCAACTGTACACCACGACAATAGCCCTTATGGCTGCAGGTGTCACTTATATGTGGGTACAGCAGATTTTTGGTGGGTTTTGGAGGACTGACACATTCCACCACAAGTGTAACAGTTAGAATGGATTATTGGCCTGGGTCCCCTTCTCCACGCACTGCACTGACCACTAGCCTATTCCAGGACCCTGCTTGCTGCACTAATAGGACTGACCATAACATCTGAGGCTGTCATAGAGATTGTTTCTTTCACATTTTGGGGGTGGGGGGGTGGGAGAGGATCAATGTTAACTAACCTGCTTCTGGGGTTTCTAAAATAGTTGCCAATATTGACTGAAACTCTACAGTTCAAGTGGGCATCAGGTGTTCAAGTGTCAAGCCAGCGCTGTTTCTGCAGTTAAGTAATCACTTTTTTTTTCTTATAGATCATGTAGACACTTTTGTCTAGTCCACATTTCATTTTGAGAGGATTTTTGATGTTTAAGAATAAAGGTTCAGTATGGTTCTTTGTTGAATTTGGGACTCTTTGGACTATGGTTGCAAGTGATTGATTACACGCAGTAGGCTTTAGGTGTGGAGATAGCTGTGTACTATAAGAGATCTAATAGCCTTGCCTTTGGTGCATATCTAATGCTTCCATGTCCTTTTTCCCCCCTTTCTTTGAGGCTGTTTTTTTTTTTAGAGATGTCATGTTAAAACATTGCTCCTTTTTTCTACTTATTATTTTTGTGGATTATGTTCATTATTTTTTCCATTATGTGCTATTGCAGTATTATATAATATTTGCATTTCCACACCTAACTACCATTAGTTGGGAATGATCATAAATGCTTGCGCCCCAAAGTTAAGTGTGAAATACATGCTAAGCTAGTATTCTATAAAGGCTGTTTCATGTGAAACAGAAATCATAATTCATGCTTAGCGTGGATAACCTTGGCACCTACCTTTGAGAAACCTATTCAGAATTCCTCCTATACCATCCTGGCTAGGATAGTCAAGTGTCTCTATCTCCTTTACTTGCATGGGCTTAGATGGGTAGCACCTTTGGGATGGGTGGGTTCTCCCCTCACATGCAGGTCATTCAGCCAGGGAGGCAAGGATCTAGAGACAAGGATATGAAATGAGCTCAAGGTTTTGTACCCCAGGGAAATTCCCATTTAAAAAAATACTGGAATACTGGTCACCGTGGAAGATTCAACAACTAGTATTGTCAGAGCTAGGCAGAAATAAGAACATAAGAATAGTCATACTGGGTCAGACCAGCCCAATATCCTGTTTAAAACAGTGGCCAATCCAGGTCACAAGTACCTGGCAGAAAACCAAATAGTAGCAACTTTCCATGTTACCAATCCTGGGGCAAGTAGTAACTTCCCCATGTCTGTCTCAATAGCAGACTATAGACTTTTCCTCCAGGAACTTGTGCAAACCTTTTTTAAACCCAGATATGCTAATTGCTGGTACCACATCCTCTGGCAATGAGTTCCAGAGCTTAACTATTCGCTGAATATGAAAACATATTTCCTTCTATTTGTTTTATAAGTATTTCCATGTGACTTCATTGAGTGTCCCTTAGCCTTTGTAATTTTTTAAACAGTAAAACCTTGATTCATTTCTACTTCTATATCATTGTAATAGAGTATCTAAGTGCCACAGCAGTACCTTAGGCTCTCTACATTATAATATTATTCCATAAATTTTAATCTGATGGTGTTCCATGTTGTGACTGTGCCTTTCCATGTGCACTGCTAAGCTATTAATCCTTCAAATTGATTTTGTAGTTGGTAAAGATTTAAAAATATCCGAAGAAGTCATTCTGTTGGTCTAAATTTGTGTTCTATATAATGAAATTATTTATAGATGAAAGCTTACGGTTGGACTATTATGGTAGATTTATGAATTTTATGTTTCCTTCATCTTGCCAGGAAATAGAACAGTGCAAGTCTCAAAAATTAGCCATAAACATATTACTTTAGTCCAATAAAAGTGTGTCATCTGCACTGCAGCTTGTTTGTTGGCCTTTATTCCAATTGTACTTTCATGGCATCCATATTAGTGCTTAATGAAAGGAAATGATTCTCTATATTTGTGCCATTTTACCCTCTTGATCATTTTGCATTTTTACATTGTCGGCTCTCATTCTCATGCAACGTATATCACTCATTTAATAAAAAATAAAAGTGCATCCAACACACTGTATATACCAGGTTTCATGTACACTTAACATGTACCAGGACCCACTATTCTGGTAGTCTTCATTAATTTTTAAGCAGGGGACACTGTGGATCCAAAAGGGTTGGAGGAGAGCTGACAAAAATCTTCCCATGCAGGAATGAGAGCATGCCACAGTGCTGACTGGCACATTTCAACTCTGCCGCCCAGTCATCAGCAGCCTCTGTCTCTTAAACTCTTATCTCAGCATCAGGGCCGGTCCTAGGGTCTCTGGCGCCCCCCTGCAGACTATCAGTTTGTGCCCCCCCCCCCATCTCCTTTCTCTCTTCTTCCACCCTGCCCAGTGATTTTCCTTCGCCCCCATTCCCTTCCCGTTTATGGCCACCTGCCCGCCCTCTTCTCCCCCCAACATCCCCCTTTTTCTTCTTGCCACCCTGCGTGGTTTAAGTCTTTTTTAATTTACCTCCGTCCCAGCGGCCGCGTCATTTCAAAGCCCTGCCTATCTCTAGCCTTCCCTCCCTTCATGAGTTTGTTTCCGTAGAGTCCTGCCCTCAAGGAAATGACGTCAGCAGGCGGGACTCTACAGGAACGAACTCACGAAGGGAGGGAAGGCTAGAGATGGGCAGGGCTTTGAAATGACACGGCCGCTGGGACGGAGGTAAATAAAAGATTTAAACCCCCAAGGGCGGCGCAGTAGGCGGCACAGCGCTGCAGCAGCGCCCTTGAAGGCAGGCACCCCCCTGCAGTGCTTACCCCGCTTACTGGGTTTGACCGGCCCTGCTCAGCATCCTCATTCATCCCACTCTGTCTTCCTCTCTCTTACATGCCCCCAGAGTAGGATCATTTTGAAGTTCCTTCCTAGAGCAATAGCCTATCAAAGCTCCCCCCCCCCCCCCCCCCCACCGCAGAGTAGAAGCCTTTCCAGCAATGGCAACCTCTTTGAGCTGGAACTGTCTAGGCCAGTGGTTTTCAAACCTGGTACTGGAAGCAACCCAGCCAGTCAGGTTTTTAGGATATTCACAATGAATATTCATGAGAGAGATTCGCACTGGTCATTGTCTACTTCTGTTCCTCATATTTTAAAGTGTAAGTACCCCTTTTTGTCTCTTTAATATAGGACCTTCGAGAGTGTCATTACCTCCCCAAGAGTGATTGCCTACATATGGAAACCATGAACTTGTATTTGAATGGGGTAAAGTCTTATGGTGGTGTAGTCTCACCTCTTGGTTTTGGGGATACCTGTTCTATTCCAATGTGCTCGCATTTGACAGGTAGAACCAGGGTCGGGTACACTTTGCAGTACATGGAACACATGGTGGTAGGATCAGACGACAGAGAGTAAGACACAGCAGTGAAGTAATGTTAAATCCAACAGATAAGAGCTAAGACCATGTGGTACAGAGCATGAAAAAATGGCAACATCACAGCGGTGCTACAGGAAAGCCACAACTGAGACGATACTGCAAAGAGGAATAGAGGGTATGCCATGCGGAGTTAGAGAGACATGTTGGCAATCTCTAGCAGACAGATGAGACTTGTGTGTGCTGAGTTCAGGGTCAAAGAATGAGGTGATGACTGGAATCCCCCTTCCACACCTGTGCTCTCAGCTGCAGTATACTTTGCATTCCTGTTTTTGTAACATGCAGTCCTCGGTCTTTTAATGTTGGGATTATTTATATATCCCAGTGTGTTATATCATCTTACACAATGCAGTTATTGGAAGGGTCTTGGCTTAAGTTGGAATTGGTAGATAGCACAGGGGTTGAGTTATATTAGGAAGATAATATAGTTCAGCTGTGTATGTGTTATTACTGTAAACTACTTCACAATGTGCCGTCAGAAAAGTTCTAAAGAGAAAAGGGCAGTGGCTTGCATCTTTATTGATTATTCATTTTATTTCCATCATAATTTTCAATGTGTATAATTAGGTAAACTTCTAATTGCTGGAATGTGAAGGAATTGCTATTCTGAGAGGGGAGCATTTTTGAAAGGATTTCTCAGTCATAATAGAGACGTCCAAGTCAGAACGTCTCAAATGGGCATCTGTCTCACATGTATTTTCAAACAGGATACAGTCTGCTTGAAAATACGTAAGATGGACATCCATGTGCTGGAAACATCCAGCATGAATATCCATTTTGGGGAAAACAGGGACATGAATGTCTGTATTGCAACATTCCTAGAAAATGGCCACACAGTCATCCATGCAGAGCAGAGGGGCAGCCTAATAGTGCCGTGGACCCAGGTTTGAATCCACTCCTTGTTTTTGTAATTGTGAGCCCTCCAGGAACCAAAAAATACTGACTGAACCTGAGTGTACACCACTTCAATAGCCTTCAGGCTTGCAGATGTCTCATATATTTAGGTACAGCAGGTATTTTTCTGTTTCTGGAGGGCTCACAATTAAAAAAAAAAGAGTTGAAGTGGGATTAAAACCTGGAGGCCTTTGGTTTACAGTTTACTACACTAACCACTAGGCTACTTCTCGGACCTAATCAAAACTCAGGACAAATCAAACTCGGGTATAAATATAAAGTATCACATACCATGTAAAATGAGTTTATCTTGTTGGGCAGACTGGATGGACCGTTCACGTCTTTATCTGCCGTCATTTACTACCGATACCTGCTCTGTTAAGAATGTCGATAATACCTGAAGCAGTTACAGAGCCTGAAATTCCCTTCGGCCATGTGTGTCTGGGGGCTTTTTATCCACTGTGGTAAAAAGGGCCCTGGCACACGGAAAAAATGACCCCAGCCACTAGCACAGGGCCATTTTTCCTGCAGCTTGGTTTAAAAGGACCACTAAGTTACTTCTAGTAATAAATTTGAGTCTTCTCTGGTCAAGTCCCCACCTGGTGGAAATCTGCATTAGTGCATCCCTTTTTGAAGAAGCCTTCTTTAGATCTGCTGTCCCCTGCCCATTATCGTCCAGTCTCCAACCTCTGTTTCCTCTCTAAAGTACTGGAGGAAATAGATTTTACTCAGCTGTCATCTTTCATTGAGAAATCCCTCATCCTCCACCCTTGTCAATCTGGTTTTAAGGCCCACTAAAGTACAGAGACTGTATTGACTGCATGTTAAATGAAATCTATTTCCACCTGGACAAATACAATGTTGTGCTTGCTGTTTCACTAGACCTATCCGCAGCCTTTGGCTTGGTAAATCATCACCTTTTGCTTTTCCATCTCAGGTGTCTAGGCATGTCTGGCTCAGTGAATTCTTGGTTCACCTCTTTTCTTTCCAACTGCTCCTATCAAGTCATCACTACAACGTCCTCTGCTCCCTCACATCCATTGACCTGTGGAGTCCCGCAAGGCTCAGTTCTTTCTCCTCTTTAATATATACCTAAGTCTGCTCACCACACTCATTTATCCCCAGATGTTTTGTTTCATTTCTATGCTGATGACAATCTGTTACTTTTCCCCACTATCCTTTTCAACCCCGATATCGGCCCACTTCAACATTGCTTTGATGCTGTTTCTTCCTGGCTCTCTACACACCAGCTTGTACTTAACACACAGAAAACTGTTGCATGTTGGTTCATGGGGGGAGGAGGGTGGTATCTATTCCCTCCATTCTTCTGTAACTCTCTGAGGCACCTCTATTCAGCCAGTTAAATCTTTTCAGTATCTAGGAGTCATACTTGACTCTCATCTTACTTTCACTCAGCAAATTTCCCACTTAGCCAAAACCAGTTTTCCGGTTCTCCAACAATTGTGGTCAGTCTGGCAGTACTTTGATCAAGAGACTTTACACTTTCTTGTCCTTTCACTGTTGGTGACTAGACTTGACTATTGCAACATATTCTATCTCGATTGCTCGCACACAAGTCTAAAAAGACTTAAATCTATACAAAACACTGCTATAAGACTGATAACTCATGCACATAATTTGATCATGTGTCCCTCTTATTTCAGAAATTTCATTGGCTGCCTATTGAGAAACGGATCATCTTTAAGTCATTCATGTTGGCATTCAAAGCCCACAGATTGGGTCTTCTAGTCTATCTAGCATCACTGACCATTCCATATTCCCCTATTCGGCTTTTTTGATCGATTAATGATCATTGCCTTGTTCTCCCAAGCCCAAAAGCTGCCCAGCTAGAATTTACTAGACATCATGCCTTTTTCTTCACCGCTCCTTTTCATTGGAATTCTCTTTCTCTAACTGTTCGTGCTGAATCGTCCTTTAAAAATTTCAAGACTATTATAAAAACCTGGCTTTTTAACCAAGCCTTTAATGTTCCCTGATCCACTATAGGGGGAATCAAAATTCAGACTCCCGGCTGTTCTTCCTCTCCCCTCCTCCCCTTCCTTCTCCTCCCCCCTCTTCTTTTTCCCTTTTGCCTTCTATGACCCATACTACTTGCTGCTCTTTAGCTTGTACATTCTTCTTATGTGTGAATGATTTTTTCCTTTTCTGTCTCATGTTATTGTTCCTTTCTGCCAATTTATGTACCCTTAGTTTTGTAAACAGCTCAGGTCTGCAAGTTAGGTTGAGCGGTATAGTAAATTTTAATAAACTATAAACTATAAGGTTCTTAGGATGGGACCACCTATTCCTGGGATCCTAGTGAACATTGAGTCTCCATATCAACAAAATGCACAGTCCATCCCAGCTGTCTGCTCTGAACCATACAAATTTTCTGAAAATTCATTAACTAATAGTACAGGATGAGTAGCACAAAATATTACTAGTCCTGATTTAGTTCACCCCAATAAACCTTGGAAATTTGGACTGTTTTGGTGCTATCTTTTATCTCAATTGCTAGCAGTTTAACAACTGCCTGTTTTTTATTTTTTTGGTTTGTTCCCTTCTCCACTACTGCCAACTCCAGACTTCGCTCCTTCTGACTCGCTGCACCCTACGCCTGGAATAGACTTCCTGAGCCCCTACGTCTTGCCCCATCCTTGGCCACCTTTAAATCTAGACTGAAAGCCCACCTCTTTAACATTGCTTTTGACTCGTAACCACTTGTAACCACTCGCCTCCACCTACCCTCCTCTCCTCTTTCCTCTACATATTAATTGATTTGCTTACTTTATTTTTGTCTATTAGATTGTAAGCTCTTTGAGCAGGGACTGTCTTTCTTCTATGTTTTTGCAGCGCTGCATACGCTTTGTAGTGCTATAAAAATGCTAAATAGTTGTAGTAGTAGTAGTAATAGTAGTAGTAGTGCCCATCACAAAATATAACAACTCTCTACCATTAAAGCAAAAATTTGTAACAGCCATGGGCCCCAATCCTTTCTAGACTTCAAAAGCAGGGCTTCTAACCACTCTAAACTCTGCAAGGGTTTAAATATCTTCATCCTCTTTTACTCTTCAATGATCAAGCAATTCCCTTCAGACTGGACACAGATCTCAGATTCAGGCAACTGTCTCCTTAGCTTTGGAACCCTTCTGACTCCTCAACTCTCTTCAGATGATCAGGAAAGCTCTGTTTTTCCTAACGCCTCCTCTGCAATGGTACAGTGACTTGGCCAGCCAAAAGCAAGATTATGTCCTTTGACTGCACTATGTATACAATTTAGACTTCCCTCTTTTTTGGTAGTGACTCCTGCTTCTATACATAGTAGCCAGTTCTGTGGGTGCCAGTGGATGCTGAGCACCCCCAGTATTGAACAAATGTCTTCACTGTGACCAGGAAGGGGTAATTTTGCATTGTGTTGGGCACCCCCAATCATTTTGAAATATTGGTGCCTATGTGCCTACTTGAACTCTCAAAGAACCTCCCAGACCTGAAAAATTTGCTGTTGTATACTTAAGACACAAAAAACACCACATTGGGTTCTCTACAAATACAAAACTTTTCAGTTAATCTTGTGAGAAGCTGTGTTCCTAACATTTCATGTACTTATGTTCAGTGGCATAGCTACGAGGGGCCTTGGGGGCCTGGGCCCCCCAAATCGGATCTGGGGCCCCTGGTTTGGCAGGTGGGGGGTCCCCAACCCCCATCAGCTGAAGCCTTTCTCTAGTACTGTTCTCTGCGCATTGCCTGCTTTGCTTCCCCTCACATCATGTGAATACGACGTGAGAGGCAGCAGGACAGGCAATGCACAGAGAACAACGTTGGAAAAAGGCTTCAGCTGATAGGGGTTGGGGTCTTCCTCCAGCCAAGGTATGTGGGGTTGCGGCAGGGCAGAGGTTGTGTCAGGGAGACAGGCCAAACTGTGCCCCCCTCTTTGGGCTGTGGACCCCCCCCCAAACATTGAGGTCTGGCTACACCTCTGCTTATGTTGTGTGATCCTAACATTTCATGTACTTATGTTGTTTGCTTCTCTGTTTGTTTGACTTGTATTCCCAAACAAGATCAGTATGCAAAGCAATTTGACTAGCCAGAAATGGATCCTGGCCAGTTAAATCACTTGTTCAGGACTAACCAGTCATCTGCAGCTGAACTTAACTGGTTAGCACTGTTGGATATGACCGGATAGCACCCAACATGAAACTGGCAATTTTGGGGTGTTCTAGGGGTGGAGCAGGTACTTAATTGGCCAAGGTGACAACATAAATAGAGCCGCATAAGAGTCAGTCCTATCTTTATACGCACTTAGAGGGTCTTCTACTAGGCCACAGTACAATTTTTAATAAATCAGCTGGCGGTAAACCCCGAGACGCTCATAAGAATACAAAGGACGTCTCAGCATTTAGCGCCAGCTGATTTCTACCATGAGCTAAAAATGTGACCGCAGCTTAGGGCCCTGTAAAATAAGACACAATTCAGATGGTCAAGCAGGGATTTGTTCTGGATTCTAAAAATTAGCATGCACTAACCTTGTAGATGCCCATAATATTCCTATTGGCATCCACACAGTTAGCGGAGGAGTAGCCTAGTGGTTAGTGCAGTGGACTTTGATCCTGGTGAACTGAGTTCAATTCCCACTGCAGCTCCTTGTGACTCTGGGCAAGTCACTTAACCCTCCATTGCCCCTGGTATAAAATAAGTACTTGTATATAATATGTAAACCACTTTGACTGTAACCAAAGAAAGGTGGTAAATCAAGTCCCATTCAAATGCTAGTGTGCCTTTGTAAACAGGGCCCAATTAGTAAAAGATCCCCTTAACTAGCTATGTTTTCACCACCTCCTTATACCCAGAAATTCAATGCCAGAGCTCAGACATGACCAAACATTGAATTTCCAGAGATAATGTGACAGTCAGCAAAACACTGATCATGCCCCCTCTTCCTACTGCACACTTCAAACACTTCACAGTAGAACTCAAAAAGCCCTTTCCAAGATCATGTCCTCCTATTCCCTCTCCTCTACAAGAATATTATATAGTTTATTAAAATCGTTTAATCAACTCATGTTGAAATACCGAGAAAGGCACGAGCTAAACCTTTACCTTTTTGCCTCCTAGGTCTAACCTTCCCAAGTCAGATTGAAAGGTTGGGTTACCATTTTTCTACTGGAACTCTCGGCAGCCATTTTGAAGCGGCGCCATCGATGAGCATGGTCAGCAGCAGCAGCGCCGGGCAGGAAAGAGGGGGCTCTTTTCTGCCCTGAAGAGGCCTCTAGACCACCAGGCACAATAAGGTACTGTATGGGAGGAGAAGGGAGGACACCCTGAGGCCCACCCAACTGCAAGCCAACCGGGAGAAAAGGGGATGGGATGTGGATGGAGTCATGTGGGTGGAGGGATGGAGGGAGGGAGGGAGCTGTAAACAAAAGGTGGATGGAGAGAGACTGGAAAAAGGATTGGGGTTGGGACATTCTTGGGGAGAAGAGGGAGGGAAAAGAGGGAAATACATAGAAGGGGATGGAATGAAAAGAGGGGAATATGCTGCTCATTAATGGGAGGAAAAAGAAAGGGGGACATGCTCATGAAATATACATGTCTCAGCATTTCATGAGCATGTCATGTTTATTTTGTATTTAGCATGGAAGAAAATGCATTTCTGTTACTTTACCAGTATTTTCGCTGCTTACAGAATCTGGCTTTCTTGTGTGTGTGGGGGGGGGGGGGGGGGAGGTCAAGGTGACCCTACGGTGTGTGTGGGCAGGGCTGAGGGCATGATAGGGGTGTGACGGGGTGGGGGCATGGCAGAGGTGTGCTGGATTTTATTTTGTGTCTTCTTTTTTGTCATGGCACCTATGATAACCCTAGATAAGAGACATCAGAAAGAGGAGGAGGAGGAAGACGATGCTGGTTTCAGTATGGAGACAGAAAGAGACAAAGCTTCAAAAAAGAGGACAACACTGGATTTGCCAATCTGTCCTTATCAGCTGTTGTCTACAATGTCACTATGAGGAAATTAGGAGCCCAAGAACTAGTATCGCAGGGCAATCCTAACCTTGGACTGGGCAAGTCACTCAAGGCCTGTAGTACAGGTCTATGTTAAAGAGCAAGGTGTCCCAGTTATGGGAGAGGGAATGGGGGAGGTGGGGGGAGAGCAGAACCCTCTAGGGATAGGGGGCTTTAGTGATTTTTCTGCCATGGGCCCGCTCAGGGGTTGGGAGAGGGAGTTTGGGAGGCTGGCAGCAAGAAGTATTTAAGGAACCAGCCTTCAGGTAGCAGGGTCTTTTTCCTGCTCCTCAGAGGTGGCTTCATCCATCCACCCTCCCTTTTGTAGCTAGGGCTCAGGGGAGTGGGGATGGGAGATTGAGTTGCAGATCAGGGCAGGTGTATTGCAGCTGGGGCTGGGGGGGGGGGGGGGGGGGGGGGGGGGGGGGGAACACCCGAGCTACAGGCTTCAGCTCATCAGGTGATGAGCTTATAGCTTAAAGTTCATTCAGCTGGTGGGTCAGGTGACCCGGAATAGGTAGGGCATGGATGACCATGCCATACACTTGCCCTGGCTGTCATGGCAGGGCACTTAGGTCGAATGTTAAAAAACACATGGTAATGTTTAAGTTTAGCTCAGGTGATTGTTATCTTTTTCTATGTTCGTATGTTTAAAATTGTTATATCTATTAAACAAAGCTGCAGCCTATGTTATTTGCCATACTCACTTGTGAATTGTGTTGTTTGTTGATTAAAGGGCAGGATGGGGTCTTGGAGGGTGAGGGTGGGGGTGGGGGAGGGGAGAAGGGTGGGGGTTGAAAAGAGGGGAAGGGGGGTCATGGGCTATGTGGTGACGAGTCCCAGCTCTGTGTTATTATAGACAGCTGCCTTTGCCTTTGAAAACTAGAATCACCTAGCTTTAATAGGGACTATATCAAGCTGCTCTAATTCTAGGTGGTCCTAGGAGTGTAAGGTTAAAGAAAGGAACAAAGTCAACTAGCACTAATTTTCAGTGTTAGCTGGGTAAGGAAAGTAGCTATCCATGTGTGCAGGGATGGCTAGCACAAATCTGACTGGTTTTCCCTCTGCATATGGACTGATGATGTCCCCTCTTACCCTTAAAACCCCAATCTAAAATTAAAAACCATCTCAGCAATGGCAATCCACCCATTTCCCCTGACACTTGAGCTTGGAAAGAACCCACCCCGCCAGCCTTAGACAACCATGTCCTTTTCCCTTGCTTATGGAGTGGAGGAGTGGCCTAGTGGTTAGGGTGGTGGACTTTGGTACTGAGGAACTGAGTTTAATTCCCACTTCAGGCACAGGCTCCTTGTGACTCTGGGCAAGTCACTTAACCCTCCATTGCCCCAGGTACAAATAAGTACCTGTATATAATATGTAAGCCGCATTGAGCCTGCCATGAGTGGGAAAGCATGGGGTACAAATGTAACAAAAAAAAATTCCTCCCAATTTTGGAGATCACCCCTCAACTTGAATCAGAAGGAGATAGGCCTACCTCCTTCCTGCTCCTGCATTGAGTTCAAATTGAAAGTCAGCAGCAAAGGAGGTAAGTACGCCTCTTACCATAGGGATGGGCCACTGGGGCCATAGTCCAACCAATAGTTTGCCCAACAATTCATCAGCAGCTAGAGATCTTGAAAGCTGGGCTGAAGATTGGTTTGCTTGGTCCCTCCAACCAAAAAGGTTTCTCACTGCTCCTGCCTCCAGAAGGAAAGGGGAGGTGATCTATAAAGCAGGGGATTTCCCATAAGATTAGGTGTTATGGGAAAAGAGGGGACCTTTTTGATAGGGGAGGGAGTTGTTTATTCAAGATTGGGCCTTGGGAGAAATGAAGATAGGGACCTGAAGGTGCTGATAGGGGTTTCAGTTCTATAGCAGATTATTATTGCTGGGAGGGAGGGAGTGCTGGGATTCAGGGAGAAGTGTTTCCATTCTAAATCTGGTGACTAGGTTGGGATTTTTTTTCAAGGGGATTGACCTATGTAATTTAACATGTTATGTGAGTAGATTCTATGTGGTAAATTTTCACCCAGCCACTTAGAACGTAATTTTACAAGAGGGTACCTCCAGAGGCATCTACACAGCTGCTGGTTTATAAAGACAAGTAGAGACATCTATTTGTCTTTAGAAAATACCAGTGTGCATGGCAGGGAATGTGCCTTGAATGTAGGAGCAAACATTTACACATGATGTAAATGAAGGTGCATACTTTTACACAGGTACACATTCATGTTTATTAAAAACTGATATACCGCCTTTCAAAGCAGGAATCAAAGCGGTTTACTAAAGAACAGAAAAGACCTACAACTCACAGAGAGGAAAGAGAAAGGAAGAAAGGAGAATGGGGGGAAGGGAAGAAGAAAGACAGGGGACTACCAGCTGCATGACTGCCAATCAGCTCAGGCAACACTGTTCAATGCAGAGTAAAAAGGTAGGTTTTTAAAGATGCCCTAAGTTTATAGTATGAACTTCCTGCCCTGAACTCAGGAGGGAGAACATTCCAGAGGGTAGGAACGATAAAAAAAGAAAGCAGAATGTCATGTTGATTCTAGTCTAGAACAAGAGAGGCCTAGTGTAGCAGGCCTTGATCCTGGCAACCTGGGTTCAGTTCCTCCTACAGCTCCTTGTGACTCCATTGCCTCAGGTACAAAAACTTAGATTGTGAGTCCTCTAGGGACAAAGAAAGTACCTGTATATAATGTGTACAGTGTTACGTATGTCTAGTTGTGCTATAGAAATGATTAGTAGTAGTAGTAGACACTGAGGGGATAGAGAACTGATTTCTATGTCAGTAGAAAACAATAATAGAAGAGAGATAAGGAAGTATCCATGAATGAAACACTTTAAAAGTAAATTAAGATATTTGTTTGTTTCATAATATACACACACATAAGTGCTAATTCTGACCATACATGTACATAAGAGGTCATTTGCATGTATGGTATGGCCACATATCTGCAGAAATCACATTATAAAACTGCCTCTTTAGTGGCAATAAACCTGACTACAACTTAGCCAATTACGTTAAACCTATGTTAATTTAAAACTCCACAGCTTCACCAGCTAGCTTGTGGTGGAAAATGAACCTAAGCTTCTCTGGCTGCTGAATGGCTGTCAGGTAACCATGTTCCTATGCTTTTGTTATCTTTCCAGTTCACTAGCAACTGTAATTGTCACTAACTCTGAATAGAAAAGAAAAAAAAAATCTTTCCTTGATGCTAAGTAACATATGGCCACTCTTACTATTAATAGCCGTTCTATTCTTTTCCTATCTTAGCAACAAACTCTGGATCTGGATCAGGAGAGGATGAGCCAAATGCCATTTTTGCTGCTAGTTTTCTTTGGCACAATGCATGCCGTTTCTTAAAAGAAAAGCAGGAAAAGGTGACAAAAGAAAATTAATTCCCATTTAAAATTCAGGATGTAGAAAAAGTAAAAATGGAGCTGTGAAGCTGAGTGATGTCAGCACCCAAATTCAGCCAGGCAGTCAGCATTAAAGTTATTCAGATCAGATATTCAGCATACTTAACCGCTTAACTCCCATCACTCTTTAAGCTTATCTGGATAATTTAGGCTTAGTATTTGTTCAACCCGACTTAACTAGTTAAGTTTAACTAGTGTACGTTTTCTTCTGACACATGTGTGAAAAAAGTGAGCATGCTGGGTGCTGGCTTGGGATCAGGAACACTGACAGATGGCGTTACGAGCCGCTGGACACCTTCAAAGGACTGGAGGAGGTCTTCCGCTCATGGGACGGGGTTACCTCATGTATTTATGTTGATTTGGGGGGGGGGGGCACCAGAGGTGGGGAGGGGGTAGAGCATGGAGGGACCAGGGGGTCAAGTGGCAGAGAGAATATTTCATGCCCATCCAAAATTTGATGTCTGGCTATGTTACATACTAGTGTTCCTAGAGAACTTGGGGAACTGCAACATGGGATTTATTAATTCTCCACTTCTCTTAAAGAGATGTGTAAACAGTATCCCCTGGATTCTATGTTTGGTGTGATCCCGAGATGCATGTGCAACCTAATTGATTAATGAGATGTTAACGAGCAATAATTGGCTGCTAACAACCAATCATTGTTATGATTTGTGCAAACATAATGCTGGGGGTTCCAAGTCTCATATCATGCAACTCAAAAGGGGACATGGCCATGCAAGGGCATAGGTGTGTCAGAGGCGTTCCAAAAATGTGCACATGTTGTTACAGAATAACGGGTCAGCATGCCCAACTTTGGTGCCAGCATTTATAACAGGTTTCAGCCAGGGCTGGTGTTAGGGGGGGGGGGGGGGGGGGGGGGGGGCGGGGAAGGGGAAGCAAACAGGGCAGCTGCCCTGGGCCCCACAGGTCCAGGGGTCCCTGTGGTCCATGGGGGTTTAGTACTTTCAAATCGTGTTTTACCAAATATCTGTCTGGCTGCTGTGTTTTGGGCGGTCTGGAGTTATGGCCATGCGCTAAAATAAAAAGCAGCACGTGGCTATTTACTGCCTGAGCTCTTACTGCCACCCATTGACCTAGCGGTAAGGGATCACGCAGTACTCATGTGGTAATCAGGAAGTGCGCACTAATGTGACTGCACTGCCGATTACCGCAGGGAATGTCCCCCTTGGTAGAAATTAGGGGGTCCTTTTACCAAGGTGTGCCGAAATATGGCCTGCGCTGGTGTAGACGCGTGTACTGGACGCATGCAGGTCCATATTTCAGCGTGCCTGCAAAAAAGGCCTTTTTTGGGGGGGGGGCAAAAATGGACGTGCAGCAAAATAAAAATCGGTGCATGTCCATTTTGGGCCTGAGACCTTACTGCCAGCCATTGACCTAGCAGTAAAGTCTCACGCGTTAACTGGGCGGTAATGGTCTATATGCATACAATGCTGATTACTGCCCGGTAAGCGCCGTCCACTGGAAAGTTTCCAGCGCGCCTACTGGACACACATAAAAAATGAAATTACCACCCAGGCCACGCAGCTTAGTAAAAGGGCCCCTTGAAAAATATTTTCTACTGCGGGAAGCAGCACACGCCAACTTCAAAATTACTGCCGGGTACCCACGCTACCTGGGCGGTAATGTTGATTTGGTGCAATCTATCTGTGCATTAGCCCTACCGCAGCTTAGAATAAGGGCCCCATAGATGTTTTTGTAACATAGGGGCCCTTTAAGAAGAGTGCGTTAAGCACTTAGGGCTGAATTCAATAAATGGTGCTTAGTGTTATGCACTGGAAGAATCCACACTAAACTCAAATTCTGCAAATGGCGCTCCGTGCCAAGTACTTTTTATAGCATTGTGCTTGGCGCCAATTCCCACACTCAACTTTGGGTGTGAGGGCATACGCCTGTTGAAATCTGGGGTAAATCTCTATGCCGAACTGATGGCAAATGACCCTATTCTGTAACAATGTGCTTAACATTTTGGACTACCTCTCACATGGTCACACCCCCTTTTGATTGGCATGGTAGACAATTTAGGCATGCAGTGTTATAGAACAGTATGCAGGCAGATAGATCCATGCACAAATCCTAATTAATGCAAATTAAGGTCAATAATTGATTGTTAATGACTCGTTACCTAACTAGTTTGCACATGAATCTAGGATCTGAGCCCAAATTTGGGTGTCATTTACTGAATCTGAGGTTAACATGCACTTAATGTGCTATAACAGACTTCCACACAAACATGTTTAAGCATTTTGCAGTATTTTCCGTGTTACGTACACTAAACTGTGCTTTATGAGGAGGCATGGTATGGGCGGCACTGTTCCCCCTAAGATGAGCAACAGTCCTCCAACTGCACTGCTGCCATTGGGGGGGGGGGGGGGGTCAATATTGTGTTTCCAATGATGCCTTTTGAAAATCCAGATACACAATATCTACCAGCTCACCTTTATCCGCATGTTCAATCACCCCTTCAAAGAAATATAGTAGATTGGTGAGGCAAGATTTCCCTTCACTAAATCCATGTTGGCTTTGTCTCATTAATTCATGCTTATGTATATGCTCTGTAATTTTGATCTTTATAATAGTCTCTACCATAGTCTGCTATTGAGACAGAAATGGGGAAGCCTCTGCTTGCTCTAGGATTGGTTGCTGCTCTCTGGGTTTTTGCCAGGTACTTGTGACCTGTCTTGGCCACTGTTGAAAACAGGATACTGGGCTAGATAGACCATTGGTCTGATCCAGTGTGGCTACTCTTATGTTCTTATGACCCCTAGTAGGTGCATCATTAATGGGGAAGCCTTCTCCCTGCCGGTTTCACTTTAAAAGGATGAATAATGTCAGCAAGTCAGATATTCCAGGTATACATATTTATTTATTTATTTATTTATTTATTGCATTTGTATCCCACATTTTCCCACCTTTTGCGGGCTCAAAGTGGCTTACAATACATTATGAATAATGAAAATTACATTTTGTTCCAATTCGGTTATGGATTACATTGTGAAGAGTTATACAAAACAAATCAAATCAAAGTATCGTTAAGGAATATATCAATGGAAAGAATATAGAAACATTGAAAGGAAAACAACGAAAAACTAGAGATTCTGAGGACAATATATAGCATATAAACAACTGGTAGCCTATGGTGTACATCTTCTTTGGTTAGAGGTATGAGTGTGGTGTGATTTCAGGATTGAGAATTATTAGGTGGATGTGTTGATGTATAACGGAGCAGTGAGTGTGGATTTTATATGTTTTGGTTCTTTCCGTAGATTTTATCAAAAAGATGTGTTTTCAGTGATTTGCGGAAGTTGGTTTGTTCGTGAATCGTTTTCAGGTTGCGCGGAAGTGTGTTCCAGTACTGCGTGCTCATGTAGGAAAAGGTTGACGCATGTAGCGTCTTGTATTTCAGGCCCTTGCAGTTAGGGAAGTGTAGGTTGAGGAAGGTTCGTGATGATCTTTTGGCGTTTCTGGGTGGTAAGTCAATTAACTCAGTCATGTAGGCTGGGGCTTTGTCGTGGATAATTTTGTGGACTAATGTGCATACTTTAAAAGTAATGCGTTCCTTAAGTGGGAGCCAGTGTAACTTCTCTCGTAAGGGTTTTGTACTTTCATATTTTGGTTTTCCAAAGATGAGTCTGGCTGCTGTATTCTGGGCTGTCTGAAGTTTCCTCAGGATTTGCTCTTTGCCGCCTGCGTACAGCGAGTTGCAGTAATCCAGATGACTGAGTACGAGGGATTGCACTAGGCTGCGAAAAACGGATCTTGGGAAGAACCACTAGCCCCGCCTCCTAATCACCGGCACTGCCACCCAATCTCTGCTAAGCATCTGAGGATCCATTTCTCGTATAGCAAAATCAGTTTTTCAAGGCTTATCAGTGGAGAGTCAATTGTAAGAATGTTATATTCTTGCATGGAAACATTTGAACATGCAGTCACTATCTTAGTATTGAACTTACTTTTAGCATGTACTTCATTTTTTAAATGAAATTCTATTATACATCCAGGATTTTCCATATATTTAAGCAGGCATTGTGCTGCAGCTTTGAATGGATAAATAAAGGAAAAGAGAAACTGATGATTTTAAAATCTGCAGTTTAGGCCATGGATAAGTTGCAAATTCACCTGATTTTCTGTCTTGACACATTCTTTTTCTGCTCCATGTAGACAGGTCTTGTGGGGAAGATCTATAAGCTTGGCTGGCAGTGACTGAAGCCTACTGTGGCTCTTCAGTTATTAATGGATCATTCTTTAAAGTGGCTTGTTTTCTCCATTTCCCCCTCCCCCCCCCCCCCCCCCCCCCCCCCCCCCCATTTTTACAGAGGCAGCACCACCTAAAACTTTCTCTAAAAAAGAGCCAGGCAGAACTTGATTAGAACAATAGGGAAAGATATATATATATATATATATGTATATATATATATATATATATGTAAATGCTTGAATTTGAAATGTTACTAAAAGGGCATACAACCAAGCATCACGAGCCTCATCTATTTTTCCAGCTGGAACTCTGAAGTGTTGTCTAACAATAATGGCAAATGTCAATTTCAATCCCTTCCAACAGTGATCATCAGACAGCTGTTCTAACAGGAAGCCTAAATATGATATTTGTTACTTGTTGCAGCTATTTGTTGAAACTGCAGCCAGGAAACTGCAAAGACTTTAATATTCTAGCTGGCAGTTGAGTCATTTTTTAAATGCCTTCCAATCTACATTTCTTTATAAGCAATTTTTTTGGGTATGAGGGATGGGATGGTGGTGGTTATCTTCCCTGATAGTGCCAGGTATCTTTCTTGTCTGTTTTCTGTTATTCCTTATTTCACTATAAGAGACCAGTAAGGGAACCTAAGTGATGGTTTGGATTAAATTCCCCCCACCCCCCAACCTGGAGAGCTTCATTTGAAACCTTTATTGAAACCTTGCAATGCAGATGAAATCAGATGTGAATCTGTACAATCTGGTCTGTGAAAATGTTAATATCGTCAAAATTCAATTTGCTGGGGGGGGGGGGGGGGGGGGGGGGAGTTACCTGCTTGCATGGAGCCTGGACTGACTCTGATTTGGATCTTGACTTTGGGGATAATTTTAGAAGTGATTCAGACATGTACAGCAGCATTGTACACACTCAGGTTGGCACTTACAAAATTGTCAAGGGGTATGAATGCATAAAAGAAAGTGCCCAGAAAACATAGCACCTACATTTATGTGATATATAAGAAAGGGCTCTGAGGAACAGAGGAGCACAAGAGGGATCGGCACATGTGTGCATTTTATAAAATACAACCATAAATGCATAAGTAGCTTCTGTTGTATAAAGGCTGATCTCTGTGGACCTCAGCAGTGTCCCTCACCAGTACCAAACTTTAAACCAGCAAGATTCATGCACCCACTTCTTCACCGGTCACATAGCTGATAACTTCTCCATAACAAATATATATCTTCTCAAAAGATTCTTATTTCATCCACTTAATCATTTATTTAAAAAAAAATTAAGCTTATAAGCAAGTTTAATACTTATCTTAAAGATAGAGAGGTGTGGTAGCCGTATTAGTCCACAAAGGTTATCAATAGAAATCAAACAAATAAAACATGGAAAAGAAAATAAGATGATACCTTTTTTATTGGACATAACTTAATACATTTCTTGCCCTTCGAAAGCTAATCAAGAAATGTATTAAGTTATATCCAATAAAAAAGGTATCATCTTATTTTCTTTTCCATGTTTTATTTTGTTTGATATATCTTAAAGATGAAACTTCCTCTGTCAGCTGGGGGTCTGTAACTCCAACATAGCTGTATAATGAAACGTGGAGGTATATTTTCAAAGCACTTAGACGTACAACATTTCATAGCAGCCTAAGTCTTTGTAAGTCAAAGTGCTTTGAAAATATACCTCCACGTTTCATTATACAGCTATGTTGGAGTTACAGACCCCCAGTTGACAGAGGAAGTTTCATCTTTAAGATGAGTATTAAACTTGCTTATACGCTTAAATTTTTTTAAAAATAAATGACTAAGTGGATGAAATAAGAGTTTTTTTGAGAAGATATATTTATAATATTAGGATTTATTTACCACCTTTTTGAAGAAATTCACTCAAAGCGGTGTTATGGAGAAGTTATCATCTATGTGACTGATGAGGATGAGGGTGCAGGAGTCTCGCTGGTTTAAAGTTTGATACCAGTGAGGGGCACTGCTGAGGTCCACAGATATCAGCTACTTATGTATTTGCAGTTGGTTATTTGGGGAGAAAGCCTTTTAGAAAGGGATATATGGGCATCTCTAGCATTTAGCGCACATTTATTTTTTGTGCACGCTAAAAATGCTAGTGCACTTTTTATAAGGGGCCCTGGATTTCGAAAGAATATTTTGCCTATATTTGCATGTTTTATAAAGTACATGCATATGTACCCATTTCTCCTGACGTATACGTGCACAAGCTTACTACTGCATCAGAGCATGTATAACTTTGCGTGGGATCTTTGGGGGAGGTTTTGTTTTTTTATAAAAATACATTGGAGCATATATTGCTCTTATAAAATCCTGCAGCATTTGGTAACTACATGCTTCCCTACTTCAATAAATTACCCTCCCTATATCTAAGTGCTATCACATTGCTGCCAAAAATTCACAGGCTTGGTAGGGGCAGATTGCCACCTCATAACAGGTTAATGAAATGGATTGAATCAGTTTTGGCTTAAATCCTTCACGTGAATGGAAACGTTGCTCTTGTTTTACCATTGATTTAATGAAGAAACTCTGAACCACAAATCCATGCATGTAATAGGAAAAACCCTAGATGTGAGATGAGAAATTGTCCTTCTGCCTCTCCCTAGAAATCTGAGCTGGTTTAGATTAAAACTAAAACTCAATTGAGTTATGGCTTTCAAATGCAAGTCAAATACAATATTTCAATTTTTGATTCAATATGAGTCAGAACTACAAGGAACGACCACAGGAGGCGGAGGAACCCACAATTCCTATGTCAAAGTAGTACAGCAAAAAGGAGTAGGATGGTCTGGCCTTTGCAATAACCCAGGGAGACGTATAAAAATTAAATCTTTATTAGGAAGCATCAAATGACTCGACATAGCAGCTGTGTTTCGGCGCCTATGCGCCTGCCTCAGGAGTCTAGAAAAACATAAACAAATAGTATACTAAAATATAAAAATAATGAATCAAAACACACACATATATATACATGAGTAAAAAACATGAATATAAAATTTGTCTTAGAATTAAGATGACTATAATATATGACAAAATTAAAAATTAAATACGATAAAATAAAATACTCGTAATCTCTGAAACAATTGTAGAACAGAACTCTTTAAACGTTAAGAATACCCATTTACATGTGGGCATGCACTTATATCATGTGCCATAACTTATAAGGTGTTCTCTAGGCAACTGACCTTAGGATGTTCCAAAGACGTAAAAAATAAATAAACACAAAACTTTCTTATGTAATCAGGTTATTGGATGTCAAATTCCTATAAAGAAATATAAAAAAATGTTAATATAAAAATGATAGAAATAATAAAATCTTGCATATGTAAGCCTCCATTGCCCCATGTAAGCCGCATTGAGCCTGCCATGAGTGGGAAAGCGCGGGGTACAAATGTAACAAAAAAAAAAAGACATCCTATACTGCAAGTGAAATAAATGTTTGTCCTTTTTGAGATCATTTATTTCACTTGCAGTATAGGATGTCTTACATATGCAAGATTTTATATTTTAGTATATTATTTGTGTATGTTTTTCAAGACTCATGAGGCAGGTGCATAGGCGCCGAAACACAGCTGCTGTGTCGAGTCATTTGAAGCTTCCTAATAAAGACTTAATTTTTATACGTCTCCCTGGGTTATTGTAAAGGCCAGACCATCCTACTCCTTTTTGCTGTCAGAACTACAAGGAAAATTTTGAGCCAAGTTAAGATCATCAATCCCAATTCCAAAGTAGGAAACAATGGACTCAGCAGACACACCTACTTCAGGGTTTTATATATTAGTATCAACTATGGGGATGAATTATCAATCTACATACCATTTGACAAGGATGCGACAGAAATCGCTACCACAGTAACCCAAGGGGTGAATATCCTCGAATCCTCAGCAACTACATTTAAACTGAAACTAAACAGAGAGAAAACACAATTCCTAATTCTCACATCTTCCTACTGCAAGGACATCTTCTCCAGCATTAAACTAGGTGGGTTCACCCACCCAATACCCTACAACTTAAAAGTCCTTGGGATCATAATCCTACCAATATGTAACATCAGCATGGAGTCAAGAAACTGTCTCACACTCCAGTTCCCCAACTGTCAGGGACTGCGATACTTATCATTTTACTTATCGTGCTTCACATATCTAAGCACACAGAACCTGGAACACGCTCCCAAAAGCCTTAGGAAGCATAAACAACTACCTGATCTTTCGCAAACAACTCAAATCTTTTTTCATCAAAAGGTTCTTCTATGATGACCCGGGGGGGGGGGGGGGGGGGGGGGGACTCCAGATCAGCCAAGTGAACTAGAAAGTACCTGTTAGCTAATCCTGCACAACTAGTCTGCACTCTATCCCTCTATCCACAGATAGGCAAAGAGTCCACTAGTGAACTACCCTACCTCATTGTAAAACCCTATGAAACACCCAACAATGGTTCTAATGAATATGCAAATAACACACTCAAACCTCTTGTAACTACTCTATGATTTCTGTAAGCCACATTGAAACAATATTTATTGGAAAATGTGGGATATAAATGTCAAAATAAAATAAACAAATAAACTAGGAACAGGCCAGTTACCGTAGTCTGGATTAAATCTAGAACCCCTAAATTACAGCAGCTCCATTTTCTCCATAGGATCTGAAGACTTTCCAGTCTCTTTTGAGTTTCAGAGTGAAATGATTCATTGAAATCTGCACCATCCAACTACGGTTCTGTGACAGCTGAGGCCTGAGGCTCAACTGAACATCAGCCTGCCCTCGGGTCAGAAGGTCAAAGATGGTGTTGTCAACCCAAACAAAAATATTCCCAGCAACCCAGTTTCCATACAACAATTAGAATTTTTAAATGCCGGAGATTATAAGGGCATGAACTAACAGCTGTGAGATCCATCATGTTACTGAAGGCTTTTCAATGATTTCTCAGGCATCGGGATATGTATGCAGTATGGACACAGTGTACTACCTCATCAGTCAACTAGTGTGCAGCACAACTTGAATGAAGTCTTCTCCCATCTGCCTTTCAAAGTATTACAAACCTACAACCATGGGAGCTGTAGGACTGCTAACTTCAGATCCTAGAGGAAGTTCCCCAGTTGCTATGGGAAATACAGGTCCCCCTGGCCTTACACTGAAGAAACGGGAATGTTAACACTTATTTCTTGTTTTCTGTCCAAGTTAATATGAGCTTCTTCTCAAAAGCCAAATCAGCATCAAGTTGCAACGCAAGGTCAGAATCAGAATCGAATGGTTGGCCAGGTTCCGTTTGGCTCAGTGCTCCCTGATAGCAGACTGAAAAATTGATTCTGCAAAGCACAAGTGGATTTGCCAGTGATGGAAGCCACAAAATATACTTTCCAAGAACATCTTCACAGGACCAAAAACTAACTAGAGTGAAGGACAGAGAGAAAGACCAAGAGAGTTCAATAAATCGTAAACAACATTCATCATTTTGGTATTAATAGGTGCCAAGAAGTGTGTTTCTCTTTGTATACTTTGCTACCTCTCCATATTAGAACATCCTCTGCTGTTTTGTTCACTCTTGTCAAAGGGAATAATCAAAATAGAACTGACTTGAATAGGCAAAATAGAACTTAGTCAGCAGCACCATAAACTACATAAACAACCTGTGTCCTATTTATGACACCTCAGCAAGGTCAGAAAAAGGTCAGAACACATGCCTTCCTGGGCTTTAGGCTCCATGTGTTCCTCATATCAGCTTTATCTGGAGTGAAGACAGCACCATTCATCAACCCTTACAGGCCACCTCATCCCCCTTCTCCACTTCCTAGTGGTTCTGACCTCCAGGAAGCGAGCGGCAGCTGAATATCAGGTTCCCCCAAATATCTCCTGACACAAAAGGGGATCTTAGACTTCTGTTTGGACTGTTTTCATACGCTTAAAAGTTGTTCATCAGGGCTCAGACAGAGATATTTGAAGGATTTAGAGCCCTCTCACTCTTTAATTTCAGAGGCATGAAGCTCATAAGGGGCATCTGGGTCTAGACATTTACAGTTAAGTAATGGGAAATACACGTATTTGGTGGCATGCACAGTAAGAACAGCTATTTTTCAAAGAAACATCTAATATAATAAAACGCACCGTGAACATTCTGAGGACAAAGATTCTGAAGTCACAGCACACGATAAAGGGTTCATGGTTTCATGGTGGTGAAGCCATCCGACATAACACGGACCTATCAGAAGGGACCTATCAGAAGGGGCTTGCCCACTAACAAAGCAGAACTGTTACCAGGCAACGGAATGCGACATAGAACTCACCTATCAGAAGAAAAAAAAACAGAAGAAGGGAGGAGCATTCAGCTGTAGAATGCCTCATTGTCTGAGCAGCACAGAGAGCAGACGAACGCCGCTGGAAACAGAGAATATCCCAGCACTGGGTATGTACACAAATATTGTTGTTGGACCCGGGGAAACAGGAGTACAGCGTGCCCCTCGCCATCTGCAACGTGCGCCGCCACCTGCAAAAATTAAACCCGACCTAGCCTGCATCACAGACTGACCCAGGTGGGGGGAGGAGTAGGGAAACTTCCCTACTCCTCCCCCAACCTAGGATTCGGTAGAGATTGGCTGGCAAACTGCTTGAATATACAAAACCGCTAATTCCTTCAATATACAAAACCGGAGGCAACAAAGAAAAAAAAAGAAGCGTGCCCCTCGCCATCTGTGACGTGTGCCGCCACCTACAAAAATTAAACCCGACCTAGCCTGCATCACAGACTGACCCAGGCGGGGAGAGGAGTAGGGAAACACGCAGAGCGTGTTTCCCTACTCCTCCCCAACCTAGGATTCGGTACAGACTGGCTGGCAAACTGCTTGAATATACAAAACCGCTAACTCCTTCAATATACAAAACCGGAGGCAACAAAGAAAAAAAAAACATTATCACGCACGTGCACATAACTGGAACACCTCCCCCCCTTCACCTTCTCACGAACCAAGCAACCCAGGACGTGCAAAACCATCCCCCACCTCAAAAAACCCGTCACCCACCTCAAGGATGCACACACCGCGCTGCTTCCCGCTGCGCATTCGTCCTGCATCGTTCCTATGCTGCTGCCCTATAACGAACCGAAAGAGTGGCGTAATCTCCCTTCCACAAACCACACCACCCAAAACAAGACGCCGCTGCTTGCCACAAGGACCAAAAATACTGTTAAAACCGACGGCCCCAGACAGTGCTGCTCTCCCGCCAACCAACAAAAAACATCCCCGGCATAAGGCAACCCCTAACCCACCTCAAGGATTCCCCAACCTCAATCACCCCGGGAAAAGACAGCGCCGCTTCATACAGTGCTTTTCTCTTCAAAGGAAAAACTACAGGAGAAAAAAAAACTACATGCTAGCGCCCGTTTCATTTGTTTCGGAAACGGGCCTTTTTTACTAGTGTTTAAAAAAAGAGCACGATCACTCTGGATTCTGCACATGTAAATGCCAGCACTTATATATATAAGAGTACATAAGTATTGCCACACTGGGACAGACCAAAGGTCCATCAAGCCCAGCATCCTGTTTCCAACAGTGCCCAATCCAGGTCACAAATACCTGGCAAGATCCAGAAAAAGTTCACTACATTTTATGCTGCTTATCCCAGAAATAGCAGTGGATGTTCCCCAAGTCAATTTAATAATGGTCTATGGACTTTTCCTTTTGGAAGCCGTCCAAACCTTTTTAAAATCCCGCTAAGCTAACCACCATTACCACATTCTCTGGCAACGAATTCCAGAGTTTAATTACAGGTTGAGTGAAGAAACAATTTCTCCGATTCGTATTAAATTTACTACTTTGTAGTTTCATCTCATGCCCCCTAGTCCTAGTATTTTTGGAAACAGTAAACAAACGACTCACGTCTACCCATTCCACTCCACTCATTATTTTATAGACCTCTATCATATCTCCCCTCAGGGGAGATTTTTTTTTTTTTTTTTGAAACTTACCACGCAAGTACCAGCATTTCCACATGCAAGTGGCAGATTTCATAAAATTGGAGGTCCAAGAAGAGCCAAGTATGGAGCCAACTGAAAACCCCCTGTGTAAACAAGCTGTTAGCTGGTACATTTACCCCAGAGCAGGTGTAAATGCCAACATATAGCTTTGTAAAGTGTTCTTACTGTTGTAAATTTGAGAACATTCACCCCTTCCAAATGGTTCTGCAGTGGATCTAAATGTATTAACGGAGGCTTCTAAAATTGTTATTTACACATGTAGATCAACAATCAAGAGTGGAGGAGATGTATACTGAAAATGTCACCAGCTCCAATTGTGACCAATATATATGATTAATTGGAGTGTTGTTGCCTCAAGAAGCCCTCGGCTCTATTTGAACTTGAGCTCACGAGGGCTGGGTAGCTTCATCATTGGCAGCAACACACAGAGTGTAGCGATTTTATCTAGCCATTTTAAATTGCATACTTATTTTTTGACAAAAAAGAAGTATGCAATTTAAAATGGCTAGATAAAATCGCTACACTCTGTGTGTTGCTGCCAATGATGAAGCTACCCAGCCCTCGTGAGCTCAAGTTCAAATAGAGCCGAGGGCTTCTTGAGGCAACAACACTCCAATTAATCATATATATTGGTCACAATTGGAGCTGGTGACATTTTCAGTATACATCTCCTCCACTCTTGATTGTTGATGATTCAAGAAATTTAGAAGGAGATTTTCCTTAAGTTTGTTTATAATTTACACATGTAGAGCCATCTTTCACTAATTTCAAGTCACTACTCAGAACTCACCTCTTTCTAGATGTCTTTTGTTAGCGTTCTTTCCTCTCCCTCCCTTCCTTCTGTCTCTCCTCCCCCTCTTCACTCTTCTCCTCCCTTTACCCCTTATCTCTTTCTCACTAAACATCTCTCCTCTCCTTTTTCTTTGCTCTCTATTTGATTCTTTTTTTATAAAGTGTTGGTAAATAAAATAAAATAAATACATACATGAAAATGCCTCTCTTCAAATGTGTAAATGCCATTCAAGCCTTCTAAAACGGTCTCTTTATAGTCCACATTTGCAAAGTAAACTGAATACTGCAGATCACAAAATAAAACCTAAAGCTTTTACTAAAGCTTAGCACATGCTAATTCCATTAGTGTGCGCTAACCCCCTAATTCTGTAAAAGTCACCCAAAATGACATGCATGAAGTTGGGTGCGCATGCAATTTGCGTGCACAATTTAATTGAATAACATGCTAATTGTTTGCAATAATTGGAACTTAATCACAATCTAAATACCTCCCACTGCTGTCTGTAAGAAGGGATTTAATCTCCTAATGTGTATTTTTATTTTTTATGTATGAATTAAGTGGGGGAAAATGCCTCAAAGTGCCTGGATAAACCAGTGCACAAACAATAGACGATCCTGTTGACCGGTCTCTCTGTCTTAAGAGGATCTGGTCTTTATCATCGACAAAAAAAACCCCAAACAAACTGATGCCACAGCATAGGTTAATACTCAATACGAAATAATCCTTAATGTATTGCTACAGTCAACTGATGAATACAAAAGCACTTAGCTCTCCTTATTCCCTCATTGACATCTTTGCCATAGCTTCCTCTCGACCAAAGATGGCCAGCGTTTCGCCATGCTTACAGCAAACTCTAGTTGCTTCAGGGTCCATATAGGGAAACAGTTGGCAGTTCTGTAATGAGTACAGAATATCTTAGTAATAAACAGATTAACCTCCACTGTGTAAACCATCATCATTCATCTTACATAGATCATGGCGTGTCGTCTGGTTAGCCAGCAGCATTGGACATATACGAAAAATGGCGCTTTTAAACACTTAATTGTAGAGGTCTCAAATACAAATCACTACACGCATCTACCTTCACATACCTCTGCACAAAATCATGGAATAAACTACTGAATGCTATAAAAACAACGCATGACTTGACAACTTTCTGGAAGTTATTGAAGACGCACCTGTTCGAAGAGACTTACAATAAAAATCCTCCTTAATGACTTGATTCCATTCTACATCTAAACCAACTAATACTGATCCCTTCTAATTTATTATTTATTTATTGCATTTGTATCCCACATTATCCCACCTATTTGCAGGCTCAATGTGGCTTACATAGTTTTGTTAACATAGTCATTGCGGGTTCAATGTGGCTTACATATTTTGTTAGCAAAGTCATTGCAGGGTGACAGATACATTTAATATTGTGTTGAGGTTAGGTAAGGGTAGGAAGAAGAAGAAAGGGGTGATTAGGTAGTTATAGTGATTAGGTAGTTATAGTAGGTGAGTTATCTTGGCTGAGTGGTAATTATAGTAGGTGAGTTATCTTGGCTGAGTGGGTTGTCAGGCGGAATTGTGTGGCCGTTAGTTCTCATTGTATGCCTTGTTGAAGAGATATGTCTTTAGAGATCTGCGAAAAATAGTTGTTTCGTTGATTGTTCTCAATCATAACCATAATCATAATTTGATTATGTTAATCACATTATCACTATTGGTCATTATATCTTACCTGTTTTATTTTGTGTTATGTAAATAATTCTACTGACCTATCTACCTAATTTCTTACACAGTAATATGTTAAATTAGACCATACCTCTTACTCTGTTTATGATTATACCTTTTGCAACATAGTGTAAGCCACATTGAGCCTGCAAATAGGTGGGAAAATGTGGGGTACAAATGCAGCAAATAAATAAATAAATTATCTGTGACGTCAGACGCCCTTAAGGGTCTCAATCAATCATATAAAATTTCAGAAAATGGCTCCATTCAATACGCGAGTTTAACCCTTTAGGTTCTAACGTATCCAAGCAAAAAATCCATCTTTGTTCCTTAGGTGTCTCCTAAAATCGCCTCTCCTTTGTTGTGGAAAAACACGTTGTATGGCCCAGCAATGTAGATCTTCAAAACTGTGTCGATAATTGATGCAATGGACTGCTAGAGGTCCATTGCATAAAAATACACATTAGGAGATTAAA
Source organism: Microcaecilia unicolor (assembly GCF_901765095.1). Taxonomy (NCBI): domain Eukaryota; kingdom Metazoa; phylum Chordata; class Amphibia; order Gymnophiona; family Siphonopidae; genus Microcaecilia; species Microcaecilia unicolor. Next base: position 365,946,612 of record NC_044032.1, read on the forward strand.
TCCCTTCTTACAGACAGCAGTGGGAGGTATTTACATTGTGATTTAGTATTCTGCTACTTCCACCACCACTTCATATTATAATTGGAACTTACACATGTGGGTTCAGTGCCTAAATAATACATGCAAGTAAAAAAAGGTGGCGTGGAAATGGGAAGGTCGTGGGTGGAACGGGGGTGTTCCTAGCATGTACGTGGATTGTTACAGAATAAGGGGAGGATATGTGCCAAATTTAGGTGCATACATTTACACTATCCAGCTTATTTTCGAAGGAGATCGCCGGCCATCTCCCGATTTGTGTTGGAAGATGGCCGGCGATCTCCTAAAGCCGGCCAAATCAGTATAATCGAAAGCCGATTTTGGCTGGCGCCAACTACTTTCCGTCGCAAAGCCGGCCAAACTTCAAGGGGGCGTTTTGGTAGGGTAGCAAAGGCGGGACGGGGGCGGGACAGGGGCGTGCTTTGAGATGGCTGGCTTTGCCTGATAATGGAAAAAAGAAGGGCATCCCTGGCGAGAATTTGGTCCACTTTATTTGGTCCCTTTTTTTTCAGGTCCAAGTCCCAAAAGAGTGCCCGAACTGACCAGATGACCACCGGAGGGAATCGGGGATCACCTCCCCTGACTCCCCCCAGTGGTCATTAACCCCTCCCACCCTAAAAAAAACAACTTTAAAAACTTTTTTTGCCAGCCTCTATGCCAGCCTCAAATGTAATACTCAGGACCATCGCAGCAGTATGCAGATTCCTGGAGCAGTTTTAGTGGGTGCAGTGGACTTCGGGCAAGCGGGCCCAGGCCCATCCCCCCTACCTATTACACTTGTGGTGGAAAATGGGAGCCCTTCAAAACCCACTCGAAACCCACTGTACCCACATGTAGGCGCCCCCCTTCACCCCTTGGGGTTATGGTAGTGGTGTATAGTTGTGGGGAGTGGGATTGGGGGGGCTCAGCACCCAAGGTAAGGGAGCTATGCACCTGGGACCAATTTGCGAAGTCCACGATAGTGACCCCTAGGGTGCCTGGTTGGTGACCTGGCATGTGAGGGGGACCAGTGCACTACGAATCCTAGCCCCTCCCATGACCAAATGCCTTGGATTTGTTCGTTTTTGAGATGGGCGCCATTGGTTTCCATTATCGGCGAAAACCGAGGGCGCCCATCTCTAAATCCAGCGATCTCAGCATTTAGGTCGACCATCTTTAATGTTGACCTAAACGTTAAGATTTGGCCGCCAACCGTATTCTCGAAATGAAAGATGGACGCCCATCTCGTTTGAAAATACGGTCAGCCCCACCCCTTCGCGGCACCGTCGTCAGAGATGGGCGCCCTTAGAGATGGGCGTCCCCAGTCGAAAATGCCCCTCCATGTTTCAATTGGTGCAAATGGCTGTGCCTAAAGTTAGGCGTGATTCCCGGGCGTAAGCACTATTGTATAAACCATGCCTAACTTTAAGCATGGCTTTAAATAATAGCACTTTTTTCAGTGCCATATACAGAATTCACCCCCAAACACTAAGAAGCCCATAGGTATACACTGGGTTTAAAAAAGGTTTGGATGATTTCCTAAAGGAAAAGTCCATAGACCATTATTAAAATGGACTTGGGGAAAATCCACTGCTTATTTCTAGGATAAGCAGCATAAAATGTATTGTATTGTTTTGGGATCTTGCCAGGTACTTGTGACCTGGATTGGCTACTGTTGGAAACAGGATGCTGGGCTTGATGGACCTTCAGTGTGTCCCAGTAAGGCAATACTTATATACTTATAAATATGATTGCATAAAAGTCAGTCCTATCTTTAGGGTCCTTTTACTAATGTGCTGCAAGCCCATCGTGGGCTTGCAGTGCAGCAACCTGGAACTTCTGCTGGCCCAACATGCCTGCCAGCGGTAGTTCTGCCCCCAGCATGTGGCATTTCCATCGCTGCTGGAATTTTTGTAAAATGAATACCACCTAGTTAATGTGGGAGCCCCTACCGTCACCTCAGTGGGTGGTGGTAAGTGCTTCCCCCGAAACGGCCGAACAGGCAAGCATTAACTTACCGCATGGCCATTTCTCTTTTTATCTTTGCCTTTTTACCCTCTGCCGTAAAAGGGACCCTAGTGTGTGGCAAAACTGGCCGCCGCTGCTAATGCAGGGCCCCTTTTACCGCAGCTTAGTAAAAGGGTCCGTTTATGCGGTGCTCCATAGCCGGTTAAGTGCTGAATTTTGCACTTAACCAGCTATGCGATAGCCAGCTCCTCAAACCTGGGCATTCAATGCCGGAGCCCAGACATGGCCTGGTACTGAATTTCCAGGATAACACTAGTGGCAGTCGGCAAAACACTGAGCATTGCTGGCTGAATATCGAGGCCTAGAAAAATACCATTTCTCTTAGTGCTCTTTCACCCCTCTTCTGGCTTTTCATGTATCCTCCACTCAGCTGTTGTGACTTTTCTTCACTGATGACACCTAAGTAATAGAAATATACACATGTGATCCCACTGGAAAGATACTCAGCAAGTGTAATGCAAAAACATCAATAAACATAGATTTTTTTTTTCTACCGCCAAAGAACACTTACATAACTGAAATAAACACCTAAATTTATACAACTTAATATTCAGCCTGCAGCAGACTGCTGGCCACTGTGAGCTTTTTATACCTCGATATGTAGTGCCCAGAGGTGTAGCTATGAAGGCGCCACGGGGGCCTTGGCCCCTGCAAATTTTGTCCAGGCCCCTGGTTTGGCTGGCAGGGGTCCCTAACCCCCGCCAGCTGAAGCCTTCTTCTGCGCCGGTCTCTGGCACAGCTGCGTTCGCTGCCTGCTCTTCTTTCTTCTTGCGTGCACAGGAGGAGCAAGAAGAAAGAAGAAGAGGGGGCAGGCAGCGAACGTGGCTGCACCGGAGACTGGCGCTGAAGAAGGCTTCAGCTGGTGGGGGATGGGGACCCCCGCCAGCAAAGGTATTTGTTTGTGAGGAGAAGCGGCAAGGAGGTGAGGCGAAGCGGTGGGGGGTGGGGGGCGATGAGGCGAAGTGAGGCGGTGGGCAGCAGGGCAGCACTCAAAATGTACCCCCAACCTCGGGCTCTGGCCCCCTCCCACCATGAGGTCTGGCCTGTCTAGACACTGGCATGGATTATCTGAGTGTAATAGTTTATAGTTTATTAAATTTGTTATACTGCATTACATAATAAAATATCAGTGCAGTTTACAATTCAAAATGAATTCAACAAAAACCGCAGAAATAGAACTATAATAATAACAGGGAAGTTTAAAGAAAGATACTCACATACAAAAATCTCCAGATCATTTTGTCTACAGACCCCCCGCAATTACCCCAGAAAAAGCCAGCAATTATCCAGGAACCAGTGAAATTCAGACTGGCACCCACATAACTACCCAGATAAAATTAAGGCCCCCTTTTTGTCCTTACTCTATCCAGATTGAATATTGCCACTAACCAGGTAACTCCCAGCTCCATTCAGACTCTGCACCTGGACTGCCTCTGCATTACCTGGATAGTACCGAGAGGGTCTGACTGGATTTTCTGAGGCATTATCCAGGGAAGTGTTGATGAAAATCTAGAGGTGACCCAGTGAGTGAGACATATCGGGGTAGGGACTGCTCCTGAAAGAAAAGTCTTGCTGAATACTGGACCTATAATTTATAAACATCTTAGAACAGAAGCACTAAATATAACAAAGCACAAAGAAGAAGAAAAGGGGATATTGGGGGAGTAGGGGAGGGAAGGGGCAGTAGAATAGGAGGGGGACATGAGAAAGAGGGCCTCAGGAGGGAAAAGGGAATTAAGACCTGCTGTGCTAAGTTGGGTTTTGGTTGTTATATGTTGCAATTTACTGCTGTAGATGTTTATTTTTAAAAATGACTAATAAAGACTAAAAATAAAAAATACAGGGGCCCTTTTTTTAAGCTGTGCAAAAAAGTGGCATGTACTATTACTAGCGCATGGGTTTCCTGCACGGCTATAAATGGCCACATTTTCCATTGACTTCCTTATTATGGCCATGTGCTAATTTCACAATTAGTGTGTGGCCATTAGCGAGTGAGCCCTTACTGACCCCTAAGGGCTCCTATGCTAACTACTGGCTAATCGGTTAACGTGTGGTGATACAGTTGCGCTGATCACGCCTACTCTCCACCCCCAAACATGTCCCCAGTGCTAAAAAATATTTTCTATTTTTTAGCAAGTGGAAAGCACACACAAATCCCCAAACTACCACAGGATGCCTGAGTGCTCCCCATAGTAGGCGTTTTTAACCACATTAAACACGCGTTACTTAATGCAGTTTAGTAAAAGGGCCACCCAATCTTTAAGGGCAATGCTCCATAAAACTCATTCAAATTGCAAACGAAACCAAAGGTGGTGTCCCAAGAAAAATCACTGGAGTAAAATTACTAAGACTCAAAATCAGTGGCAAATGTCGTCCAATTTCCATAACTCCAAAAAGCTACATGAATCTCTTTGGGACCCTATTACTAATATCCGGTAAAATCTGGGCTTACCACATTCTAACACGGGACTTTCAAGCCCAAATTTAACGTGGCACTTTGCAGGGCATTTCTCTTCTTTTTCTGCAAAAAATCAATGTGGCAGTAATTACCACCTCCTGCTTAGGGTAGTCAGAACCAGTGCATTTTTTCTAGCAAAAAAGGTGCTGGTACTCAAATGCTAGGCCACTCTTCAGGGGTGGGGTGATCACTGAAGGACCCACCCCACAATAGCCAGGCCCCCTGCAACCAGTCACAGAATCTATTACAGGGCAAAATTGGTGTGTAGAGCATAAGCTTTTTCATTAAAACTTGACTTGGAGTCCACAGGCCAGTTTTAGCAGACAATGGAAAAGGTGCCGGTACTCAGTACCCCCTCAAAAAAAAGCACTGGTCAGAACTCTCTTCTGTATCTCTTTTGTAGCTAGTTGCTTAGGGCCTTTGGAATAGAAAGGCTCTCCCCTCATACGTAAGGCCAGTGGCCAGGGAATCTAGAAGCCAAAGACAATGATTTGAATTGTGCTCAGAGGTCTATAGCCCTGGAAAGTTCCTTCCAAAACTGTTATCCAAGCGAGGGGGTGCACTGAGCTTTTGGCTCTGCCAGTCTCTTGCCCCGGAACAGGAAGCTGATGTCAGAGGGGGCAGGGGACTGGCAGATCCGACAGCCGCGTGACTGTTCAACGCACCCCCTTGGTGCCTGCACCCAAGGTGGACAACCCCTACTGCCCCGCCCTTGGTACACTAGCAGGTGGAATATAAAAACTGTATGTACACCTCTGTAAGAAGTGCACAGCATGCCTATTCTCTTCAAAAATGTGTAGCAGCAACAGCATAAATATTTTCAGTAAAATCCATATGTTAATGACCAGGAAGAGAAAAGATGATATTACTTTTGAAATACAAGTCACTGTTGCTTGGATGGTTGGAGTCAGGGTAGTGGAGTTCAATTAGTTGTGCAAGAGCCATTAAGAGAATACATAATAATCTGATCTCCATGGTCCATGATCCCCATAACAACCAATATGCTCCTGGGAGTCTTAATGGCTTGTCTACCACGTTCCTCCTGACTTCAGACTTCTCGTAATGTATTTTGAAGAAGTGCTCGTTCTGCAACAGTCTGTGAAAGTGCTGCTGAAGCATCTGAAACAACAAAACCGCACAGTAATTACTGAGTATACAAGAAACACCACAAGAAATTCACTCAGACCTCTGTAGGTTGTTCCATGCAAGAATTCTCTGCCATTGCTGGAGGTTTTTAGCATGTTATCTTGAATTTACTTTTCCATTTTTGTTCACATAGCTTTGCATTTTATGAACCAGGACTGTTGCAAGGAGAATGGGAGGGGCAGGCAAGACAACCCCGGTGCTAAGCTGTGGATTGTGCCATGCTGCTCTTTTGAGTTAGGCTGTGAGTCCATGAAAACACATGCCCAAATAGGAAGGGGGTAACAACTGCCCCAGGCACCAGGGTGCCTGGTGAATGGCCCGATTTGAAATTAATAACATTCGACTAGCAAGGACCACCACTGTGTTTCATGCTTTATACCCCTTCAGAAATGATGGAAAGAAATTAACTGGTGAAAAACCTGGCCTACTTAATGAATTTAGGAGGGGCTATCCTTTTCCTTAGCTTCTGCTCACTAAAGATCAGCTAGGTGGGTCCTGGAACAAAGTAAACCTTGCTGTTTTAGCAGAACAGTTCAATATTGTGTACTGGAAGAATATCTTAAGAAAGCAAATAATTAGCCTATTAGGTAGAATGACAGTTCGTTAGCAAGACACAGAATGCAGTTACTAAGAAGATCATTATTATTATTATTATTTGTTACATTTGTATCCCACATTTTCCCACCTTTTCCAGGCTCAATGTGGCTTACATATAACCGTTAACGGCGTTAGCCGATTACGGTCTGAACAAATACATAGTATGAATGAATACAAAGTGATATTGTGGTATAATGAGGTATATATATGGTAGAAAACAGTAGGGGGGAACTTAGAGAGGGAAACGGAGAAGAAGAGTCAGGTAATGTTTGTTACAGTCTTTGGTTGTATTGTGCGGAAAGAGAGACAGCCCCTACTGTTGTGGGCCCTTCGGGCACTACCCTATTGTCCCAATGGTCAGTCTACCCCGGCTTCTACTTAAGTCCACCAATAGAATGAAACCCTCTGGCTGACCTCATTTGCAGGCAGGCAAACTTGTGTCCTACAGGTAACTCTCTGACTTTCCAGAGAAAGGTGGAAGTTGCAACAAAGTGGTAGAACAAAAGGAGTGTTCAATATAATCCGCAGAAGGCTCTGCTGGCAGCAAAATCCATCTCTTACTATAAAATAGAGACTCCCCATAGGAGCAATATCTTAGGTTTTCCATCTCCCGCTCTCTAACCTTCAATGTGCTAGGGAGACCCTTCAAGCCACAACTTATTAATGTAGGTTTCAGAAGTATTAAGCCTATTACTTTACCACCCAGACCAGTAGCACTTCTTCACAGAAAGGATGGTGAATTTGTAGAACAGACTCCCAGTTGAAGTGATGGAGATGAAAAAAAATATCTGAATTCAAGAGAACTTGGGACAAGTACATTGGATCTCTAAGAGAGTGATAAGGAGAGTAGATGTCATTTATGGACAGAGAGGATAAGCCACATGGTCTTTATCTGCCTACATTTTTCTCTGTTTCTATATGAGACGTATTTTCAAAGCACTTAGACTTACAAAGTTCCAAAGGTTATATGTAACTTTGTAAGTTTAAGTGCTTTGAAAGTGAGCCCCCAAGTAATTTTGTAAGTCTAAGTGCTTTGAAAATACGCTTCTTGTTTGATATTTATCAATGTTTTTGCACCACAGGTAATATCATTGGGTGGTTTTTCCAGCTGAATCAAATATGTATGTTGGTGTCACTTAGGTGAAAGTGCAGAAAAGACAGAAAAACTGAGTGGAGGATACAAGTCAAGCCAGGAGAAAGGTGAGAGAGTACTAGGGAAAATAGGGTTTATCCATTGGTTATTCAGTAAACATTTAGTTTATTTATTTACCCTCCTGTTTATTAAGCTGCGCTATAATCAATGGGCATGCTAATTACTCCATCTGCCGCCCGCCCCCCTCTACCTTGGTTGGAGGAGGGACGCAGCCTGCCCCCTCCTCTTCCTTCGACGCTGCAAAATGGCGGCGCCCAACCCAGTGCATTCTGGGATGTGCTGGGCGGGGCTACACACCATATAAGGGAGATTCTCCCTTATATGGTGTGTAGCCCCGCCCAGTGCATCCCAGGATGCACTGGGCAGGGCTGGGCGCCGCCATTTGCAGCATCAAAGGAAGAGGAGGGAGGCAGGCTGCGTCCCTCCTCCAACCAAGGTAGAGGGGGGTGGGCGGCAGATGGAGTGACACCATCACACAGGGACCCTTAACAATGCTGGAGGTTGGGTTGGGGAGGGGGGACCAGCAGTCCAGCGGACCTCCAGCCCCCCTGTCACTGGGGGGGGCCTTGGTCGGCGCCCACTGGACCACCAGGGATCATTTGCTGGGGGGGTTGGGGGGGGCTGGAGACCCACCAGATCTCCAGCCCTCCCTGAACCTGGGGGTTAGGGGGATCGTCGGGGGTGGGGGGACCGGAGGTCCGCCGAACCTCCAGCCCCCATTGCTCGGGGCAGGGGTAGTCAGGGCCAGGTGGTCCCATGGTCCTCCAGCCCCTGTGTTTTTAATAGGTTTGTGCTTTTGACAGCCCAGACCTGTCAAACAAGTGCGGAAGGATTGTGCTGAGCACATGCTCAGGCACAATTCTCCCGCACTTCTACCCCATGATCAGAGATAATTGCGCTGCTTAAATTTTGCATGCATTATCTCTGATCATAGGTCTAATAGTGCCCTGCGCTGTTGCAGCACTATTTTAGAGCGCTGTTTGGAACAGCGCGGGGCTTTTGATAATCTGTCTGTAAGAGAGTGAGACGTCCCAGCTGCTGTTAATAGCACACTAGCAGACAGGCAGGTGACCATCGGCCAATGAGAAAAACGTAGGGGCAGACACTTAAATGTAACTATAAAATCTATGGAATCTTATAGAAATCTGTGTGTGTGTGTGTGTGTGTATATGAAAGCTCCCAGTTTAGAGCTGCAGGGACACACCTCATTCTTGCAAGGATGACTTTTGATTTTTTGAGCAATAAATTGCTTAATTACGCTTTGGTTCATCAATCTGATTTTATGAGTCCTATTTTTGTATAGGTCATCTGGGGGCTATTTATAACATCAATGAGCCCAGGGCTGCTCACAATAGCATAACAACTCTCTCTCTGCTCTTCTTTTCTTACATTCTATGCTTTAATTCAAACTTAACTTCAGCACAAGCAGAATAAAACTCCTTTCCAGTTAAGCAAACATTCACAACAGCTCTGTTTGCATCAGGCTCACCCTTATTGCTTTCTGATTGCAGTTTACACTATCCTATCTGTGGGAATTCTGGAGTGGCTTTCACTGCACCTGCCTTTGGCTTCTATAACTTTAGGGTTCGCTGGCCTGGGGATTTCAGCCTGTGTTTTTTTCCTGGTTTAGCAGGCTATGCACTCAATCTGTCCTGCTTTTCTTTAGGCCTCTCTAATTTGAGGGACTGTTGCTCAGTCTGTTGCCTGCCTAGTGCCTTTCTGGCTTCACTGACAACTATTATTCTTGGCTCCCTGCTGGTTCCTTGCCACACCCCATTGACCTAGTTCTGGGATCAGGTCAGAATTATCTGTCTCCCTTATTGGTGGCCAGACCAGGACCTACCTTCCCATGATTCAGGGTTGCTCCTCCTTCTGGGCTGTGATTGCCTGCATTACAAGGCAACCCAAGTTGTTGTCTGCTCCTCCCCCGAGGCTCCCAGTATCCAGGGTTGCCAGATGGGCGGTTTTCCCACCCAATTGGGCGGTTTTCCGCAACCCGCCGTGGGAAACTTTTGCCCGCGGTGGGTTGCGGTTTTTTGGGCTTGTTTTTTTTTTTCGCGCGGGTTTTGGGCGGTTTTTCGGCCGGCGGGGAGTGGGGCTAACGGTGACAGAGGCGGGGTTTGGTGACATATTGGGCGGGGCGATGACGGCGGGGGCGGGGGTGATGACAGAAGGGGTGGGGCTGATGATGGCGGGGCGGGGGTGATGACAGAAGGGGCGGGGTTGATGACGGCTGGGGTGGGGGTGATGACGGAAGGGGCGGGGGTGATGACATCGGGGGTGGGGTGTGTGCGGTTTTTGGGTGGGTTTTGGGCTGTTTTGGGTGGGAATTTTTTTTTTTTATTTGGCAACACTGCCAGTATCCAGTTCCTATTTTTTCTCTCACCACAAGGCTTCTTCTTGTGAATTGTTTCATCTGGCTCTAGGGCCCAGGGGAATGTATAGCACCAGTCCTACTTGGCTTTTGGCCTTCTCAAAGCCTGACCTTAGGCTTGCTATATATTGCTTTGTATAGTTTCTCTAACTTACTTAGGGGAGGATGACACTCTAGACACTACATTTCTGTGGAGACTAAAAAGAGGACACAAAAAATAAAATGCCGCCCTCCCTGCCCTATCCCTGCCCCTTCCCCGCCCACACCGTGCCATACCACACATTCACTCTGAAACACCCCCCCCCCCCCCCCGCCCCGAGAAAGCCAGATTCTGTAAGCAGTGAAAATATTGGTAAAAGTAACATGCATTTTCTGCTGTATACTGTTAAATACAAAATTAGAAAAGATGTACATTTTTATAAAAGTAGACATTCATGAGCACATGTCCCCCTTTCCTTTCCTATCCATCCCCTTCTATCTGTGCTGTAATTCCAGTGGTGTGCTGGAGTTGGCTCGCACTGGCTTGCAAGAGCAGTTTGTTAGCTTTTAAGAATTTTTGGAGCCAGTTGTTAAAGTAGCTACTTCAACAACCGGCTCCCAAAATTTGGGCTCAGGTGACTCGGGTCCCCTCCTGGCAGCGTTGCCTCCTCCCCTGTGGCTTGCTCGGGCATCTTCTTTCCCCACCGTCGCCCCCCCCATGCAGCATCTCTCTCTGCTCACTCTCTCTCTTTTGTCCTCCCCCACACCTCCTTCCCTCTTCTTCTAAGTTCTGCCGGCCATCAGAATTAATTTTTTTTTAAGCACTGCTGGCACAATGTCAGCAAGAGCAGGCGGCTGCTTTAGCCGATCCCTGAGGCCTTCAGCCCTTGAGGGTGGGACAAGCTGAAGGAAGGCCCCTAGGAATGGCTGAAGCAGCTTGCTCTTGCTGACGTGTGTCAGCACTGCTTTAAAAAAATTAATCACGGCAGAGTCACAACTTAGGAGAAGAGGAAAGGAGATGCGGGGGGAGGACAAAGAGGGAGCGAGTAAAGAGGAGCTGCTTCGGTGGGGGGCAACAAGGGAGACAGCCAGCCAGTCAGGTACTGCATGGGGGAAAGGAGAGGGGGAGGGAGAGGGGGAGGAAGGGAGGGACACATGTGCTGCATCAGGAGAGGCAGGGAAGGAGAGAGGTGCTCTATGGGAGGGCAGAGAGGGAGGGAGGTGGTACATTGGGGGCGTGGGCAATGAAACAAAGGAGACAGGTACTGTATGGGGGGCAAGGAGGGATTGAGGCGCTGCATCAGGAAGGGTTGGGAGGGACAGAGGTGCTGCATCAGGAGAGGGGGCAAGGAGGGACAGAGGTGCTTAATCAGGAAGGGCAGGGAGAGAGAGAGGTACTGCACTGGGGGGGAGAAGCAAGGAGGTTAGGTAGGGAAGAGATTCAATGAGGGGAATGAGGAAGAGAGAGGACGGGAAGAGGGAAAGAGGTGCTAGACTTGAGGGGGGGGGGGGGGATTGGAAGGACAAGAAAGGAGAGAGGTGCCAGGACCTGCAGGGAAAGAAGGAAAAGGGAGAGATGCTGGTCCTGCAAAGGGGAAACACAACAGGAGCAGAAAGAGCGAGAGATGCTGGTATGTGGTGGGGGGCATAGGGACACAAAAGAGTTATGTTGGACAGGGCAAGAATAGAGATACAGAAATGGGAGATGCTCAACATGGCAGAAAGACAGGGGTGCAGAGATAAGATGGATAGTGGACATGAAGAGAGAGGACGTGTCAAATGGACAAGGAGACTCTGGCAAAACAATTAAGAGAAAAAAGAGGAAAACAGAAACCAGAGACTGGACCAATACAATAAGAAAAATAAAACGACCAGATAACAAAGGTAGAAAAAATTATTTTCTATTATTTATCAGTTTTTGGAATGTGCATCTGCCACAACTGGTTTTAAACATGGCTGCCTGGGGCCCACAAGAAAACCTCACTCATTGGCTTTCAATCTCCAGCATAGTGGTGGTAAATCTCCAGCTTTGAGAAGGGCCTCCCTTGGCATCTCTGAACTCCTTTACCTTTGCTGGCAGGGATACTGAGCCCTACCAGCCAAATAAATGGCTCTCCAGTGCTTGTTTCTGGCTCTGAGAAGCATGCCAAGTATGTGTGAAAATCTCTGTCATGCTGTGCAGAGCCAGATACAAGCAGCAGGGAGTGTCGGTAGTCCATTTATTTGGCTGGTGGGGCTCAGCATCCCTACCATAAAGGTATGCCTAGTGTGCCTGCACAGTGGGGAGGGGAGAGGAATGTGTTGCCCTAGTTCACCCCAGCCCCCCCCCCCCCCCAACTTGTAGGGCTGGCTACACCTGGAGAGAGAGCCTGTTAAAAATTTCCCAGCATACCACTGTGTATTTCCCCCTTTTTCCTTCACCCCCATGTATGAACCCCTCACCAATCTTTTTTCCAGTCCCCTCCCTCCCTGCACCCACACTCCATCCATCATTTTTACAGCTCCCTCCCTCCACTCCACACACAGACACACACAACTCCATCCACCCACCTCCCCTTCTGCCCTGAATCAGAATGCCCTCCCCGAATATACCTTAACACATCCTGGTGGTCTAGTGGCCTCTACAGGGCAGAAAACAATCCCACTCTTTCCTGCCCACTGCCGCCGCTTCACAGTAGCTGCCAAGACTTCAAGCGGTGGCCTTGCAAGAGTTTTGCGGAAGTCTCGCAAGGCCACCGCTTGAAGTCTTGGCAGTCATTTTGAAATGACAGCAGTGAGCAGGTCAGCGGAAGAAGGCAGGAAAGAGTGGGATTCTTTCCTGCCCCGAAGAGGCCACCATTAGACCACCAGGGCGCATTAAGGTACGTTCAGGGAAAGCATGAATTCTAGATTGGCAATGATGCGCATAATTGCTGTTCTAGAATACTAGCCTAATTCTGCATTTATGCACCTAAGTTTACAAGTGACCACTTATGCCATGTGAAAGACTGGTGTAAACGCTTGCACGTAAATGCTGTCAGTTAGTGCATAACTGCTGGGCATACCCCTCCCACATCCACATCCCCTTACAGTTGTACTCTATAGAATTTGCACGCTAAGATTAAGACCAACTAAGTGTAGTAATGCGCTTAACTGCAAATTTGTGCCAATAGCAGCGAATCATTTAATAACAGCCAATTAACACCAATTAACTCCTAATTAAGCAATTACGTTATGCATGTAACTGGCAGCATTTTATAACTTTTGCATGCTTGAAAATGGGCGCAAAAGATCTTAGAATTAGGAGGTATGTGGCTATTTCCCTCTGAATATTGGGCTGTATGTGTATAGAGGTTAAAGTTTACTTGTCAAATATACATTCTGTATGTTGACATATTACTTGGCTTAGTTTTGTGTTTCTGTGAGATGAAAAGACTCACACAATGTTTCTCATGCAAGGGAGTAACATGAGCACCTTTTCTTCCATTTAGAGTTGGAGAGGATCAGGTTGCCAGGGTGACCCTGTGTGGCTGCAGGAAGGCCCGGCTGGGAACCCTACTCAGAGGAGCAGTTCTCTCTTTTATGTTCAGCCAGGCAATGAGTGCAATTGTTTTTTGTTTTTCTTTGTTTTATTCTGAATCACATGTTCACAGGGCAAAAATATGACTTAACAAACAAAACTGCAATTTCATATTTGACTAGCTGAGTGAAAAGGTACCAAAAGTGGGGTATGTGATTTATTTATACCTCAAGATAGATGGATATCAACTGCATAATCCTACCAAATTTCAGCTTCAGATGTGGACTAATTACATCTTTTAAAAATGAGAAATGTTTATCATTAAAAAAGCAATTATTGTGGAATGTGTGTGGCTTGTCTTACCAGGCTCCCCGGCCTGCTCTTGCTCACAGTACCATATATTGTAGCAACGGTGGGATCCCAGCATACCTTGCCAAAAGACACAAGAAGCCTTAGCCTCCGGGGCTCTGGGCCTTGTAGGACTACCACATGGGACCAGGGGGTTAAAGAGGTTAGCTCTGCCCTGAGAGAGAGGGAACCTTTAAAGAGTTTATAGTAAGAGCCAGATAGGCAGGTTTGTATTTTATTTTGCTTCTCACACAGTTTGTGCTTCAGGTATAAGGAAACCATGGAGAAACTGATCCAGACCATCTGGAAGGGCAACAGCAGCAACTTATGCAAGCTCAGTTTGAACAGCAGTGGCAACTGGAGCAGCAGCAGCAGGTGCAACATCAAATGCTAGAGAAGTCGGTAGAGCTGCAACAGGGCTCTCTGGGCCAGGCAGTCCCAGCACTCCAGACACCTAGGCTACAAGCCACTCCTCCAGTTCCGGTGCAAAAAAAAAAATGGTACTGGAAGATGACCCGGATTATTTCTTGACAAACTTTGAGAGGACTGCTTGCTTATCAGGTTGGCCAGAAGCATCATGGACTGCCTATTTAGGAAACCTCCTAATTGATAGAAGCCAGACTACCTTGCAGGATGGCAAATCCCCTGGGATGGCCACCTATGTGGAAGTGAAGGCCACCATTCTGGAGATGGCAGGCTGCACACTAGAAGCCTATTGGCAACAATTTCAGAAGGGGTCTCTACAAGTAAAATAGACTCCCCAAAGCTTCTTTTACAGGCTCAAAGAAGTGGCCTGGAGATGACTCCAACCGGAGGACTGGCCTGGAGATAGCAAAAATTGTTCTCCTTGAACAGTTCCTTGAGGGGCTACTCCAGTCCATGAAACGGTGGGTGAGGCGGCACCTTAAGTTGACACCGGAGACCACTGTGGAAGCAGCCGAGGCCTTTTACCAAGTGCAACCAGAACCTGAAACTTACAAGGAGAGCAAGCAAGCTGGGAGTCCTGGGAAGAAAAGAGAGAAGTCAGGATCTGAGAACCCAAAGGATCAGAAGCTGCCTTCTAGCCTAGCATCCCCAAGGAAGGGGTCAGAGCAATGGAGACCTTTGTCCCCATGAATCCAGCACACTCTACTGACGTGGTTGCAGGAACACTTGTTCATCTGTTTCAGATGTGGGAACAGGGGCCACATAGCCAGAGATTGCCAAGAGCTAGATGAAAAGGCCATGGCCATGAACATGGTCACTCCAAACTCTTGCGACTTTGTGGAGGCCTTTCACACGGAAAGCGGGAACTGTGTAATAGAAGTTGAACTGATAGACTCTGGCAGCGTCAAGACCCTCATTCGGAGAGAAATAGTTATCCAACTTCAAGTGAACTATGAGCGGACTGTGACATTATTATGTGTACTTGGGGACCAGAGATAGTATCCCTCAAGATCCCAGTTGGACAAGCTCAGATGGAGGTGGCAGTCTTGCCATGGCTTCCCTACCCAGTTGTCTTGGGCCAGGTTTTCCACAAATTTGGAACGGTTTGGGGTCAGCTAACCACTGGCCCAAAGAAGAAGGAGGAGTCTATCCCTGAGATTTTCCCTTTGGAGGATCCCCAACTTCTGTCCAGAGGACCCGAAGTACCTACACCCTGCTGACAGAAGCAGTTGGAAAAATTGCGTTGCCCCCTGAACTTAGAGGCAGCAGTTGGTGAGGATCCAAGGTCAGGAGAAAATGGACAGGACATCCCAGACCCTTTAGATAGTCTGCCCCAGTGGAGTCGGGGAGGAACCTCAGGCGATTTTAAGAGGGCTCAGACAAAGGAGGAATCCCATAGAGAGGCTCAGGTCAAAGTTATAATGGTAGATGGAAACCCCTGGGTGATCAGGACCCCTCTAAGGTAGCTCCCCTGTGTTTCATAGTATAGAATGATCTATTGTGTAGGGTGACCAAGGGAGCCCTGGGGGAAGAGGGACTAGAGCAGTTATTAGTTCCACACTCTTATCACAGGCAGGTAATGCAGTTAACCCATAGTCACCTATTAGGAGGTCACTTAGGGGAAGAGAAAACCCAGGAATGGTTCCTGGCCTGGTTTTTCTAGTCTGGTGTGTTTAAACAAGTAAACCTTTGATGTCAGTCCTGCCTGACTTGCCAGCTGAGTAGACCTTCAAGTGTTCTAAATGCCCCTCTCATGCCCATGCCCATTGTGCACATGGACTTCATGGGGCCACTGGAACAAACAACTCATGGCAATAAATACATTTTAGTCATTTTGGATTATGCCACATGCTACCCAGAAGCCACTGCACTGTCTAATATCAAGATTACCACAGTGGCCAACACTCTATGGGAGGTCTTCTTCCACATGGGGAGCCATGCTGAAATATTGACTGACCAAGGCACCATTTGTATGTGTTGGGAAGGGGCAAGTGAAACCCTAGGTCTGGAACATAGAAGCAATCACATGAGTGCCAGTACCCTAGACCAAGAAGCAGGTGCAAGCCATCCTGGGACTTGTTGGGTACTACCGCTGATTTATCCCAGGATTTGCTGAGAAGGCGGCACCACTGCCCGTCTCCTGCAGAAGAAAGCCCCTGAGAAGGTACAATGGATGTCGGACCTAGATACTGCTTTCCAGACCCTGAAGAAGAACATATATTGGAGCCAGTGTTCAGATGGATGTAGTCAGATGTTGCACTCAGGGCTGTCATGGCTCACGAAGTGGATGGTGAAGAACACCCTGTGTCTTACATTAGCCATAAGCTGTTTCCTATGGAGAGGAACTATGCTGTGATAGAAAAGGAAGTCCTAACTATTAAGTGGGCCTTAGAGATATTCCAGTATTAACTGCTGGGATGTCACTTCTTACTCATTACAGACCATGAACTACTTAAGTGGATGACTCGCCACAAAGAGACAAATGCCCGCATCATGCAGTGGTTTCTTAGCCTCTAGCCCTTTGGTCCCTACAACTTTTGTGTGGTGGGTGGGGGGAGGCAAGAGGGGAGATTAGGTTCTGAACACTTTTCTGTTCTTTTTTGGCTATTGGGATGGAGGTTGGCCACCAGATTTAGGCTTGCTTTTACAGCATCTAAACTTGATCAGCCAGGTTCGGATAACTACAGTGGCGTACCTAGCATACTTGACACCCGGGGCTGACCTTTTTTTTAACATCCCCCCTCATGAAATAATAATCATGAAATGAGATAAATGGTCAGAAAAGAAACAAAGTTCTAGCAGCAGCAGAAAATGCAATTTAAATAAATAAATATTAGATCGCGCCGCGGGGCTTAATTACCTGGCTGGAAGTGGAACTGATGTGATGTGATCCAAGGTTCTTCTGCTCTGCCGAATCCTGACGATAGACTGGTGGCCGGCAGGGGTGGAGGAGTGCACTAGCAGCCAGTGTAGGAAGCTTCCGAAGCTGAAGGAAGCAGAAGGCGCTAGCTCGCGGCTGCAATGAAGAGGGCAGTCGGGCCGTGAGCTGGGATGGAGAGAGGAGCGAGGAGCCAGAAACACCCGGGGCTGGAGGAGAAGCTACTGCAGCAGGAAGGCGGCAACTGCAAGGTGCACTGGCGTGCAGGGTGCCGCAGGGGGAGGAAGGCGTAGTGACATCATGACAGAGAGGAGCCGCTGGGAGGAGACAAGAACCGTGGAGGTGTAAAGCGCATGCCGCCACGCCGGTACAGCGTTAGGGGAAGGCACTGAGCAGGCCAGAGGCCAAATGACAGACAGAGAGCAAACAAGAACAATCCCCATTGGTTTGCACCTGGGGCGGTCCGCCCCCACCGCCCCGCCCTCGGTACACCACTGGGTAACTAACACTGAAAATCAACACTGAGGGCCCAATATTCAGCCTGCTGTGGTAAGCAGCTTGTAAGCTGCTCACAGCCATGGGCTGTTAAGACCAGATATTTAATGCCCAGCCATGCCTGGCTTCCAGCACTGAATACCTGGGTTACAGCCACTGCTCTCTCTAAGCTGAGTAGGAGTCCTCCAACTGAATTGCTGCCAGGAGGAGGTGGTGCTTCAATATTGTGTTTTCAATTGCTAGGGATAGGCAGGATCTCTGGAGTCCTGCAGATCTTGCCTGCCCCTCACTATTGAAAATGTGAACGTGAAGCACCGCCACCCACTGGCAGGATTGAAGGTGGAGGACTCCCACTCAGCTTAGAGGGTACAGTCAGTAGTTACAGCACTCAACCAGAAGTTAACTGGGCACCAGCTGATATTCAGACCGTTGCTTGGCTATCTTGGCCTTTTTCCTGTCCTATTTTAGCCAGCTAAGTAGCAGCTCTGCCCCTAACCTAGCCAGTTTCACAATAACTGGTTAGAAATAATATTCAGCAGCACTACCCGGTTAAGTGCCGCTGAATATCAGTGGCCGGTCGACGCTCAGTGGAATTTAACTGGGTGGGAGCCTCTCCTGCCTGGTTAAACCCCTAACTAACTTTCTCCCCTCACACTGACCCCCACCTCTAGACCATCAGGCTGTTCTAAGTTAATTGGCTTACTAAGGACTAGATTCAGAAAATGGTACCTACATGTGGACACCGAAAAAATATGCGCCAAGCGCTATTCCAGAAACAACGCTACGAGCTGGGCACCGTTTATAGAATGGCGCATAGCACAGGGATTCGCGTCCATCTTTGGATGCGAGGATTCAACTGAAGCCTGGTGTAAATCCTTGTACATAAATTAGGCACAGTTCCCCCAAATTCTATAATACTGGCACATCTTTAGTGAACACCTCTGACCCACCCATGCCCCTCCCATGGCCACACCCCCTTTTCAGTTACATGCTTTAAGATCTGTGTGCACATCTGTATAGTACAGTGCAAGATGCATGCTCAAATCCAAATTGTTGCCAATTAATGCCAATAATTGATTGCTAGCACCCAATTATTAGTGCTAATTGGCTCATTACTCAAATTGGGAGCATGCACGAATTTATGTGTACAATTCTGGGCACTATATATAGAATCCAAGGATGTATAGGTACCGCCGTTGAATATTGGCAGTACCCGGGTAACTCCCAATGCAGGTAACTTGATAACTGGCAGCACCCTGTATCTGCGCATAATTCAGCTGGCAGCAGCCTGTGTTTAACAAACCGCTGACCACTGCTATCTGAACATTACCTCCATAAATGTCCTTTCCTATGTATAGTTTGTATATATCTATAGAGAAGGTTTAAAAAAAATCAAGGATTATTGTTTGGCAGTACTTGGAGACTGACTGGCAGATTGCAAACTCTGGTCAGACACATCAGATCTATTTTTGGGAGGTTTCATCACATGACAGCCTTAACAACGGGGTATATTGAAATTCTTTTACTGTGGAGGGAATAGCTTACCTGCAGGTCCGCCGAGAGACCAGGCAGGACCCGGGGCAAGACTGCCGGCCCCCCACCCAGGATACCACCACCCCACGCCACCTTCTGTTGCCGCAGATTCTTCCCTTCTTACTGCATCCCCTCTTGCTCCCAGCCATGGTGGAAACAGGAAGTACCTGACATCAGGAGGAGGAGGGACCCGGACAAGGCACGCAGGAAGAAGGAGCTGTGGAGCGGTGGTCAGAAGACTTCAGCCTGCACTGGTCTCCTGCTCGTGTGTGTACTGGCCAGGTTAGTAGCAGGTTAACGTATCGTGCTGCTAACCCGACCCGGCAGGGACACACAGGAGCATGAGACCAATGCAGCAGCAGCCTGCCTGAGCTGCCTTCTGCCTTCCTGTCATGGAAATCTTACCATTATGGCGGCACTACTGTCGGGCCCAGGGAATTTTGCCCCCTCCCCCCTAGGTGGCCCTGCTTACCTGCAGCTTATTCCCAGCATTGTGTGTGTCACAATTTTAAAAGTACAAGCACAATACAGAGCAAGGAATTTTGAAAAATTAGTGGCAGTAATATATAAAGTGTTTTCAAGTTGACTTGGCTCTTAAATGCATGATCAAATGATGCATTAAATATGTGTGTGTGGTTTGAACTCTGGTTAGTGAATTAATGTTGCTTTTCTGGTTCAGATGAGCAATACCAGGGCTGTGTCTAAACAAATAAAAAAGAGCATGATCACTTTCCATTTCAAGCTGATTACATGATAAATGATTCAGCAAGGGATTTGCTGAGCTATTAGAAACTGGCAAAGTCGGTCCGCTGCCAGATTGGATGGATGCAAGATTTGTAACTGAGCTCTCATTTTTTTTTCAGTCAGGAACCTTTATTCCAGATAGAATTCCATCAGATACAGTCCAGTCCAAACACAGTACAATCCTCTTGTTCCTGGTGGTTACAGCTGTAGGCTGAGAACCAGGGAAGCAAAGGTTCAAATCCCACCACTCCATTCAAGCTCCATTGCTTCTGGTACAAACCTAAAGTTAGATTTACTAACCTGTGTTAATGACTTAATGCACAACATTTAACACAAGCTCCATTATTCCCCGTGGGATCTACTTTCTACCAGGGCCGGTTTTAGACATGCTGGGTCCCAGGGCAGAAATTAAGGAGGGAGCCCCCTACCCCAATCTCCACACCCACCATTGCTGCCACACATAAAATTAACTTTAAATGACGTCTTCACAAAACACAGACAGGCACCAAATACAGAACATGGGATCAGAAATTAGAAACAGAAATATGAACACCAAAGTTGAAACATGGGAAGTACTGCAACGCTGAAGAAATATAAACAGAAATGCACTTCCTTGAACATAGTTGGGCGCATCACAACTTTGGGCTCAGACCCCCCAAAATTAGCCATCACCCTTGCTGTGGCTGCCAAGGATCCCCAAGCTGTGCCAGCTGAAGACCACTTCCTTTGGTCAGGCAGCCACAGCTCTCCAAGCTCTACAGCTGATGGCTGTGTCCTCAAGTTTGCTGCCGCCATTGCTGCCCCCCTCCCATGTTTGCTGAGTTTTCATGTATGCAGAAAAAACACGCGTTCACAGGCATGGGTTGGCGGCAGCAGCTTGGGGACACTGCCACTAGCTGCAGAGCTTGGAAGAGTTCTTGCTGTCGGCACAACAAAGGAAGATAAAGTCAATAAATTAAATATAAAACACTTTTTTCTACCTTTGTTGTCGGGACACTTTATTTTTCCATCATGTTGGTCCCAGTTTCTCCTTCTGTCTTCTGATAATTCTCTTTCCATCGACTTTTGTCTATTTGTCTTTTCTTCTCTCTCTCTTGTCCCGTTCTATTCCTTCACTACTCCTGTTTCTGCCATCTCTTATCTGTCTCATCTCCCTTTTTTATTTTCAGCCTCTCTATCCACTCAAATTTCATCTTCTTTCTCACCCTTCTTTTAACTTTTCAGCTACCTATTAACTTTCCATCTTCTTCTCTCATTCCCTAGTTTTCCCATTTCCTATCTTCCTCAGCCTGCTATTCCCTTCAATCTTTCATCTACCCTCCATTACTACATTTCTACCTCTGTATTCACTATCCTCCTCTCACTCATTATCTGCCACCTCTTCTTGGCCTGTCCTACATGGTTCCCTCCACTGTTGTAGCCCAATACTTCCTTTCCCTATCCCTCCCCCCCACATGGCCTAACATCTTCTTGTCCCTTTTTCTCCACACCCCTTTCATATTCCTATCCCATCTTTCTATCCTCCTGCCCCCCCCCCCCCCCCCATGGTCAATCATCTCTCTTTCTCTCTCTCCCCTTCATTGTCCAATATTGTTCCCTCTCTCTTTCCTGCTGTTGTTCCCTCCCCCCCCCACCCTATCCCACATGAGCCAGCATCTTTCCTTACCTCCTCCCCTCCCATTGTTCCAACACATTGGTCCAACATCTTTCTGTTTCTTCCCAACTGCCCTCCCATCTAACATCTCTCCCTCCCTCCCCATCACTCCCAATTCCAACATCTTTCCCCCTCTCTCTTCCTTGCCTCTACCCCACTGCCATCTCTCTCTCTCTCTCTTTCTCTTCTCCCTGTTCCCAGACCCATAATTTCTTCCTCCAGCATCCCCTCCGCTGGTCTACTATAAAATAGCTCCAGGGGCCCCCCGAGGTCCTCCATCTCTTCTCCCTTCTTTCCACCCCAATCCGAGGTCTCATTCCCTTCCCTGTCTACCTTATATAGTGCTTTTGTTGACTGGAGATCATCGGCACAGCAGTGATTCTGATATGCTGCTTGTGACTGCCTTGGTGCTGTTCTTCTGCCAGAGCATTTACAGGCAGGAAGTTGAATTAGAAGGGGATAGAACGCGGCAGAGCAATAGCACCGGGGCAGTCACAGGCAGCGTATCAGAAGTGCTGCTATGTCGATGATCCCCTGTCAACAAAAAGTAGGCAGGGAAAGGAGGGAGACCTCAGAGAAGGGGGAAGAAATGGCGGACCGTGGGGGCTCCCTGGAACTGTGGGACCTAGGGCAGCAGTCCTCTTTGCCTCCCCTAGCGCCAGCCCTGCTGCCCTCTTTCCACACCCCCCCTCTAATGCCAGCCCTGCTTTCTATCTAAGGGATCCTTTTACTAAGCTGCATTAAGTGCTAATGTGTGCCTAATGCAGCAAAAATGGCCTAACATGAGATACACTAAAGCGTTTTGCATTGTACACATGCTAACTGCACGATAAATATCTTTTAGTAAATATTTAGGGGCTTGTCAAGGGCAGAGGGTAGGCATCTCTGTGCTAACCAGTTAGTGCATCTACATTAGAAAAATAGAAACATGACGGCAGATAAGGGCCATATGACCCATCCAGTCTGCCCATCCTCTGTAACCCCTAATTCTTCCTGTTCCTAAGCGATCCCACATGCTTATCCCATGCTTTTTTTAATTCTGGAACAGTCCTCGACTCCACCACCTCCACCGGGAAGCCATTCCATGCCTCCACCACCCTTTCTGTGAAATAATACATCCTTAGGTTACTCCTAAGCCTATTCCCTCTTATCTTTGTCACATGCCTCCTCATTCCAGAGCTCTCCTTCATTTGGAAAAGGCTCTCTACATAAATGCCCTTGAGATACTTAAACGTTTCTATCATGTCTCCTCTCTCCCTCCTCTCTTCCAGCGTATACATGTTGAGGTTCATAAGCCTGTCCCTATAATTTTTGCATTCAAGACCGCTTACTAATTTCGTAGCCGCCCTCTGGACCGACTCCATCCTGTTTATATCTTTCCGTAGGTGCGGTCTCCAGAACTGCATGCAGTACTCCAAATGAGGCCTCACCAGAGACTTATACAACGGCACTATCACCTCCTTTTTCCTGCTGGTCATGCCTCTCTTTAAGCACCCAAGCATCCTTCTGGCTTTGGCCGTCGCTTTTTCTATGTGTTTGAAAGCTTTAAGGTCATCAGACACAATCACCCTCAAGTCCCGCTCTTCCTCTGCACATTGAAGCACTACACCCCCTCGGATTTTTGCGACCCAAGTGCATGACCCTGCATTTTTTGGAATTAAACCTTAGTTGCCAAATATTGGTCCATTCCTCTAGCTTCGCTAGGTCCTTCCTCATGTCATTCACACCCTCCAGGGTGTCCACCCTGTTGCAGAGTTTAGTATCATCCGCAAAGAGACAAACCTTACCAGGCAGCCCTTCCTCAACATCGCTCTCAAAGACGTTAAAAAGAGCCGGCCCTAGGATCGACCCCTGCGGTACTCCACTGATGACATCCTTTTCTTCAGAGCAAGCTCCATTTACCACCACCCTTTGTCTCCTACCATTCAACCAATTTTTTTACCCAATCAGTTACTCTAGGTCCCACACCGAGGGCACATTACCACATACTAAGTCGCTAGCGGACAAATAACACAGGAAGCCTTACTGCCTACAAAATAGGTGATAGTAAGTGCTGCCGTGGTATTTTTCAAACAGGCCACATGCTAATGGTAATATTAGCGCATGCAAAATATACTATAAATACGATCCTCAAGCAGATTGAAATCTGCATTAGACATCTGCTAATGTAATAATAATAGTGGGTGGGAAAAGCCTTAAAGAGCTTCAGGGTAAATCCTTCAGAGATAAAAGCTCTTCTTCACCGGCAAAAAAACAGTCCACATACATATATAAGTGCAACAGTCTACATACGCAATGAAAATTTACAACTTTCTAAATAATATAGACATAATCAAAGTGCACTTAATTTGCTTCCTCCAGATTAAACAGAAAAATCATCTGACCGATGTTGGCCAGCATTTCACACTGCTGTCTCAAGGTCGGGATTTTTCATTCAAGCTCTGGAAAACTTAGCTGCTGGAGTTACTCCAGCAGCTAAGTTTTCTAGAGCTTGAATGAAAAGTCTCAACCTTGATTCAGCAGCGTGAAATGCTGGCCAACATCGGTCAGAGGATTTTTCTGTTGAAGCTAGAGGAGGCAACGTAAGTGCACTCTGATTATGTCTATATTATTTAGAAAGTTGTACATTTTCATTGCGTATGTATGCCTATGTTTAGCATTTTTAACACGTACGTTAAACCCTAATGTGCCCATAGAAATGCACAGGCGCCTTAGTGTTTAATGAGCTTGAATTTACAGGCGCATTAAAAACGCTAACAGACCTTAGTAAACATACCCCGTAGACTGTTACACTTATGTATGTGAACTGTTTTTTTTGCCAGTGATGAAGAGCTTTTAGCTCTGAAGGGTTTACCCTGGCGCTCTTTGAGGCTTTTTTCACCCACTATTATTATTAATTAGCAGATGTCTAATGTAGATTTCAATCTGCTTGAGGATCGTATTTATAGTATATTTTGTGTGAATATTTCATCCTGTACCTGTACATTGTTTCTATAGTGAATATTAGCACATGCCCAGCCTTAGAGAAAAATTCCAGCATAAGGGCGCGCGCTAAGGCCACTTTTTACTGCACCTTAGTAAAAATGGACCCCCTAAGAGCATATCTCACATTTATTTTTATTTATTTATTTATTTTAAAACATTTGTATCCCACATTATCCCAGACAGGCTCAGGTTCAATGTGACTTACATTCAAGAAAAACATAAAAAATATAATACAGTCAGATAATTAATTATAGCATTTTAACATATTAGGAATAATTGTGTGCTTGTCATGAAGCTAGGCTAGAATATTGGTTATGTTGAAACATATAAGAGAGACGACAACATTAGTTTATTGTCTTTTGATAACATATGTACTTAATAGAAAAGCCTTTGGTAATTTAGGGAATATCAGATAATCTTCTAAGGACCTTAATTGCTTGGGTACAGAAACTTGCATTGATCATGTGTTAACACATTAATTCACTTTAGTAAATTTAGTATTGTCAGTCAGCTAGGGACAGGGAACTTCCTACTAAGCCTGAATGTAATTTGCCATGATCTACCAATTAAAAGACATGAACTAAATCCATATAAATAAATACATTATAGTAACATAGAGGGGCATAATCGAACGGCACCTGCTATCTATATGGGCGCCGCTGCAAATGGCGGTCCCAAACCGTATTATCGAAAAAGATGGCCGGCTGTCTTTCGTTTCGATAATACGGTTGGGGTCGGTGAAATGTCAGAGATGGCCGGGTTTGAGATGGCCAGCATCGGTTTTCGCCGATAATGGAAACCGAGGCCGGCCATCTCAAACCCGGCCAAATCCAAGGCATTTGGTCGTGGGAGGAGCCAGCATTGTAGTGCACTGGTCCCCCTGACATGTCAGGGCACCCTAGGGGGCACTTCTTAAAATTAAAAAAAAAAAAAAGCTCCCAGGTGCATAGCTACCTTACCTTGGGTGCTGAGCCCCCCAAATCCCCCCCAAAACCCAATCCCCACAACTCTACACCATTACCATAGCACTTATGGGTGAAGGGGGGGCACCTAGATGTGGGTACAGTGGGTTTTGGGGGCGGTTTGGAGGGCTCCCATTTACAAGTGTAACAGGTAGGGGGAGATGGGCCT
Source organism: Microcaecilia unicolor (assembly GCF_901765095.1). Taxonomy (NCBI): domain Eukaryota; kingdom Metazoa; phylum Chordata; class Amphibia; order Gymnophiona; family Siphonopidae; genus Microcaecilia; species Microcaecilia unicolor. The sequence goes on from NC_044032.1 coordinate 365,972,055, forward strand.
GGGTCCACCTGCCTGAAGTGCACTGCACACACTAAGAACTGCTCCAGGGACCTGCATACTGCTGTCAAGGACCTGGGTATGACATTTCAGGCTGGCATAGAGGCTGGAAAAAAGGGGTTTTTTTTCGGTGGGAGGGGGTTGGTGACCACTGGGGGAGTAAGGGGAGGTGATCCCCGATTCCCTCCAGTGGTCATCTGGTCAATTGGGGCACTTTTTTGAGACTAGGTCCTAAAAAAAAATGGACCAAGTGAAGCTGGCAAAATGCTCCTCAGAGCCGGCCTTCTTTTTTCCATTATCAGCTGAAACCGGCCATGTCTTAACAATGCCCCCGTCCCGCCTCCCATACCCTTCCAAAATGCCCCCTTTAACATTGGCCGGCTCTGCGACGGAAAGCAATTGGAGCCGGCCAAAATCGGCTTTCTATTATACCGATTTCGCCGGCTTCAGGAGATGGCCGGCCATCTCCCGATTTGTGTCGGAAGATGGCCGGCGATCTCCTTTGAAAATAAGCTGGATAGTAACATAGTAGATGACAACAGAGAAATACCTGCACAGTCCATCTAGTCTGCTCAACAAGACGACTCACATGTGCCACTCTTTGTGTACACCCGACCCTGATCGGTATCTGCCACTTTCACGGCACAGACCGTAGAAGCCTGCCCAGCGCTAGCCCCGCCTCCCAACCACCAGCCCCGCCCCCATCACCAGCTCTGCCACCCAATCTCCGCTAAGCTTCTGAGGATCCATTCCTTCTGAACAGGATTCCTTTATGTTTATCCCACGCATTTTTGAATTCCGTTACCGTTTTCATCTCCACCACCTCCCGCGGTGTCACGTCTGTGGCCGTGACCACCCTCAGATTTACCTTGTTCCTGGGGGTCAGCTGCCTAGCTGGCTCCTGTTTCTTCTGTCTGTCCTTTCTGAGCTAGCTCTGGCTCTCTGTGCTGGCTGCATCCAGCAGCATGACACTAATGGCTTTACTATACTGCACCTGTGGGTGTTGCCTGGGTTAGCTCTCTCTCTCTCTCTCTGTGCTGGCTGCTTCCAGCATGACTCTAATTGCTTCACTACACTACACCTGGGTGTGGGAAGCCTCTCTGTGTTTCACTGTGCTTTCTGCCTGTTCCTTGGTTTGTGCCTGAACAGCCTCCGTAGTTTCTTAGAGATTGCTGCAGCTGCGCCTCTGGTGTTGAAGTGCTTTATTAAGCACTTAGAGACTGCAGCCCTTGCCTTTGCATCGTCTAAGGTCCCTGGTATGTTAGAGTGCTCTGTGCACTGCTACATTGTCCAGTTCAGTGTGAGTTCTAGCATGTTACTAGTTAGCTTGGGCACAGCTTTGCTTGTTAGCCTGTGTACAGCTTTACTAGTTCTCCTGTGTTTGCTTAGTGTGAGTTCCTAGTGTATGACTAGTTAGCTTGGGCACAGCTTTGCTTGTTAGCCTGTGTACAGCTTTACTAGTTCTCCTGTGTTTGCTTAGTGTGAGTTCCTAGCGTATGACTGGTTAGCTTGGGCATAGCTTTCCTGTTAGCTTGTGTACAGCTTTACTAGTCTTCTTGTGTTTAGCTTTCTGGTTTTCCCGTGTGTGTTTTCTTTTGCTTCTGGAGCTTCAGCCCTTGTTCTGTCTGTTGCCAGTACTCCTTGATACTGAAGCTCCAGCCATAGTCTTGCTCCTTGACCTGACCATTGCTTTGAACCTGACTACTGCTTTGCTAGCCGCCCGCCCAGAGACTTGCTTTGAACCTGACTACTGCTTTGCTAGCCACCTGCCCAGAGACTTTGCTTTGACCCTGACTACCGCTTTGCTAGCCGCCTGCCCTGAGACTTGCTTTGAACCTGCTTACTGCCGGAACCCGGACATTCTCTGCCTGTCTGCCTTGCTTTCGCCTAGGTGCCTGGGGGCACTTCTGTATCCTGATTCCTGTTGTTCCTGCTTGCAAGTTCCAGTTCCGGTTTTCCTGTAAGCCCTGCCAGCTGCCCGAACCTGAGGGCTCAATCCTCGGGGAACGGTGGCTAAGCGTAGGTGAAGCCTAGGTCTAGTGTGTTCCTGTCCAGCGGGTTCCAGTCCCTTGGGTTCCAGTCCAGCGGGCTCCACTCCAGTGCGTTCCAGTCCAGTGGGCTCCGCTCCAGTGTGTCCCGGTCCAGCGGGCTCCACTCCAGTGCGCACCCGTCCGGTGCGTTCCAGTCCTGTGTATTCCTGTGCAGAACTCCAGTTCGGGGTTCCAGTCCAGTCTTGCCTCGTCTCTACCTTGAAGGTGACCTTGCCTGCCACTGCCGCTCCACGGTAGTGGTCCAAGGACTTACGAACCCAGTGCTCCAGGGGAAGAAGCCTGACAGAATGCCAAGGTCCTCAAGAACATGACACATGGGAAGGCATTCCAAGCATCCATCACTCTCTCTGTGAAAAAATACTTCCTGATATTTTTCTTGAGTCTGCCCCCCTTCAATCTCATTTCATTCCCTCTAGTTCTACCGCCTTCCTATCTATGGAAAAGGTTCGTTTGCGGATTAATACCTTTCAGATATTTGAACATCTGTATCATATCACCCCTGTTTCTCCTTTCCTCCAGGGTATACATGTTCAGGTCAGCAAGTCTCTTCTCATATGTCTTGTAACGTAAATCCCATACCATTCTCGTAGCTTTTCTTTGCACTGCTTCAATTCTTTTTACATCCTTAGCAAGATACAGCCTCCAAAACGGAACACAATACTCCAGGTGGGGCCTCACCAACAACTTATACAGGGGCATCAACACTTCCTTTCTTTTGCTGGTCTCACCTTTCTCTATACAGCCTAGCAACTTTCTAGCTATGGCCACCGCCTTGTCACACTGTTTCATCGCCTTCAGATCCTCAGATACTATCACCCCAAGATCCCTCTCCCCGTCCGTACATATCAGACTCTCTCCGCCTAACACATGTCTCCCGTGGATTTCTACTCCCTAAGTGCATCATTTTGCATTTCTTCGCATTGAATTTTAATTGCCAAACCTTAGACCATTCTTCTAGCTTCCGCAGATCCTTTTTCATGTTTTCCACTCCCTCCCGGGTGTCCACTCTATTACAAATCTTAGTATCGTTCGCAAAAAGGCAAACTTTACCTTCTAACCCTTCGGCAATGTCACTCACAAATATATTGAACAGAATCGGCCCCAGCACCGATCCCTGAGGCACTCCACTACTCACCTTTCCCTCATCCGAGTGAATTCCATCAACCACCACCCTCTGGCGTCTGTCCGTCAACCAGTTCCTAATCCAGTTCACCACGTCAGGTCCTATCTTCAGCCTGTCCAGTTTATTTAAGAGCCTCCTGTGGGGAACTGTGTCAAAAGCTTTGCTGAAATCTAAGTAGATTACGTCTATAGCACGTCCCTGATTCAATTCTCTGGTCACCAAGTCAAAGAACTCAATGAGATTCGTTTGGCACGATTTCCCTTTGGTAAAACCATGTTGTCTCGGATCTTGCAACTTATTGGCTTCCAGGAAATTCACTATCCTTTCCTTCAGCATCGCTTCCATTACTTTTCCAATAACCGAAGTGAGGCTTACCAGCTTGTAGTTTCCAACTTCTTCCCTATCACCATTTTTGTGAAGAGGGACCACCTCTGCCGTTCTCCAATCCCACGGAACCTCTCCCGTCTCCAAGGATTTATTAAACAAATCTTTAAGAGGACCTGCCAGAACCTCTCTGAGCTCCCTCAATATCCTGGAGTGGATCCCGTCCGGTCCCATGGCTTTGTCCACCTTTAGATTTCCTAGTTGTTCATACACACTCTCTTCCGTGAACGGTGTTCTGTCCACTCCATTCTCATATGTTCTTTTGCCAGTCAATTGCAGTCCTTCTCCTGGATTTTCTTCTGTGAAAACAGAACAAAAGTATCTATTTAGCAAATTTGCTTTTTCTTCATCATTATCTACATAGCATTTCGCAGCATCTTTCAGTCTCACAATTCCCTTTTTAGTCATTACCTGAAGAAATTTTTGTCACCCCTCCTTACCTTTCTAGCCATTTGTTCTTCCGCTTGCGCTTTCGCCAGACGTATCTTTCTCTTGGCTTCTTTCAGTTTCATCCTATCATCACCAAAATATGAGTCCAAAAGGAAAGCCATACTATTGCAACTGCTGTCGTATCCTTTCCTTCCCGGGCAGTACCTGGAGACATATCTCTGGTACGGGAGGTTAGTCCATTCCCAGGTGTGCAGGTCCTGGCTACAGGAGTTCTTCCTAGTTCACCTTCTGGGAGACCTTCCTCCTTCAAGGCAACATAGAGGCTATCTGACTGGAGGTGGGACCTCTCTACAACATCCCTGTATGTCTTGTCTATGTATTTCTCTATCTCCCTCATCTCTACCAAGTCTGCTACTCTAGCCTCGAGAGAACGAACACGCTCTCTGAGGTCTAGCAGCTCTTTGCAGCGGGCACACACGTTATGACATTTCACCAACCGGGAGATACTCATACATGTGACTAAACTAGATCCTGCAGTGCCTGTTAGACTCTGTTAATGTAAATTAATCAGATTACGTCACTCGGTAGAAAACACAGTTCCAGGGAGCACTTTTAAGACAACTTCAGCACACAGAATAGGAAATCACCAGCACAGAAATTCAACACAGTTTAAAAAGAAAACCAACAGCACAAACTCAAAATTAGCAATTATAGATTAGTTAATAGGATAGAGAGGCTTAGAGAGGACAGCAAGTGAAAGAACAGCGTTTTTTTCCCTATGTTTGTTTTAGGTGAAACCCCCCCTCCCCCGCTGTTCTTTCACTCTCTAAGCCTCTCTATCCTATTAAACCCAATAAATACAGTACGGAAGCTTAACATAATCATGTTTCTACCCATACGATTCTACACAATATCTCCTCTCTACATAGTTGCTCACCTTGCAGTTCTTTCATACTTAATTCTGTGGCCTCTGCCGAAACAGTCCCCTCCATAGACCCACCCACTCTACTTCTTTATTCAATCCCATAGGGGTCACTGTTCTCCACTCGTATATCATGCGCTGTTCTGTCTGCAACATTTTTTGTAAAACATTGCCACCCCTTCTCAAATCCATTTGTTTTAGTACTACAAACCTTAAATCTTCTACTGTATGATTTTTGCTAAGCCAATGTTTGACTAAAGGGGTATCTACCTTCAGAAACCTGATATTACTGAGATGTTGAACTATTCTGTGTTTTACTTTCTTTACAGTTTGTCCTATGTAAAATAAATCGCAAGGGCATTTAATGGCATATATTACAAATGCTGTCTGGCAGTCAGTAGATGATAATAGCTGAAACGTTTTCGGACTCTTCTGATTAGGAATGTCTATACTCTGCGTGACCGTTGCATAAGCACAGTAAGTGCACCCTTTACACTTGTGATGGCCCCTTTGATCATTGTCACCCTTGTGTGTTGTTTTAATTTTTCTCCTAAATTCTGTCCTCGGTTGTAGGAGAACCGAGGTGGTTCTTAAAAACGTTTGTGAGTGAGGAGATTCTAATTTTGTAAACAGTTGTGGGTTTGTGGAGGAGTAGCCTAGTGGTTAGTGCGGTGGACTTTGATCCTGGGGAACTGAGTTCGATTCCCACTGCAGCTCCTTGTGACTCTGGGCAAGTCATTTAACCCTCCATTGCCCCTGGTACAAAATAAGTACCTGAATATATGTAAACCACTTTGAATGTAGTTACAAAAAAAACCTCAGAAAGGCGGTATATCAAGTCCCATTTCCCTTCCCATTAGGTATTCAGTTAATGAGTATGCACGAGATAGATCTGCATACAATGTGTAATTGGGCTTTCAAATCTTTCTCATGCATATTCATTAGGAATATCCTGAAAACCTGATCGGCTTGCATCCCTCGAGGCCTGAACTTGGACAAGTCTGTCATAAGACATTTGGGCCTCTGTAAAATGCTTTAATGCTGGGCAGTGCACAGATCCTTGGTAAATCATGAAAAGTGACTCATGATCTGTATTAACCCTTTCTTGAGAATCTTAGTATAACTAACTGCAGCATGTTAGGCCATTCTTTTCTCTTTAGTTACTTGGATTGATTGTCCTTGAGAGATGCCTGAATAGTTTCTCTGTGCCAGAACACAATTATTCATGGCTATTTTTGATCAGTTCTTATAGTTTTATGGTTCTCATCAATTATGTAGATATAATTCCGTTGAACAGCATGTTTATTTATTTATTGCATTTGTATCCCACATTTTCCCACCTATTTGCAGGCTCAATGTGGCTTACAGAAACCTTTTATGGCATCGCCATTCAAGTAGACAGATACAATTGGTGTTACAACAAGATCATGGATGAGGAGAAAAAGAGCTGAACAAAGTTATCGAAAGATGACTATCAGAATAGGATGAAGTCGTGAAGTGGTGAAGTGTTATAGTTCAATCATTTTTATTGATGTTCAACTTTCCAAACAATCATAACATTTCTGCTTTATCCTCCATTAAGTTATCACTGAGTTATACATAAACAGAACTCACACAACTGGAACATCATATTATTTTTCCCCCCTTTTTCTCCCCCTCCCCCCCTTATCCCCCCTCCCCCTCCTCTACCTCCCCTCCCCCCTCCCTATTGTTTCCAGTTCAAGGTTGCCAAAGACCTGATTATCATTTTTAAGATCAATAAAATGTTCAAATGTTCAACAGGCGGCTTCTTGCCGCCGGGGACAAAGTCATCCAAAACGGAGCCCATCGTGTTTTAAATTTCTTTCCTGCTGCTGATGAAATGTCTCCCACTCCAACTCTCTCCAAGCACAATAGTGTTATCATTTGTGTTCGCCATTGTTGGACACTTGGTTCATTTGCAGACAGCCAATTTATGAGGATAACCTTTTTTGCCATAACAGTAGTCCGCACAGCAAAGTCTCTTAAACCTTTTGGTGTTGGTTTTCCCAAAGCTGGTTGGCCAAACAACAGTATGGCGTCCAGTTGCCAACTTGTCGCCCACCATCTACTCACTTGCTGTGTAACTTGTGTCCAAAAACGTTGGATATGTGGGCATTTCCAAAACATGTGTCCTAAAGTTGCACCTTCCCCCCCCCCCCCCCGCACTTAGGGCAGGCGCCATCTGGCGATATTCCCATACAGAAAGCTCTTCTGGGCGGGATATACCAGCGTAGTACCATTTTATATTGTAACTCCCAGTGCGACTGCACCCACATTAACCTTCTCATGGTTAAAATGTGTGTTCTGTATAATTCTTCAGGCAGTGTTAGACCCAAGTCCATATTCCATGCTTGGGCTATAACATTATATTGTATTTCTGATGCTGTATCTCTGATGTGCCTGTGGTGGAAGGATAGCGGCACCTTCTGTTGTGCAGGGAGTGAAAAGGCATCTGCTAATTCTTCTTGGACGTCTTCCGTTAAATTCTCCCATTCCAAACTTTTCACATAGTGTCGCAGTTGGTAATAATGAAATATGTCTGTGTCCGGTAAGGAGAATTCCTTCTGCAAATCTGGAAATGTTTTAAGCTTCCCTTCTACAGTCAGTACATGATACAGGTAATTGATCCCTTTAGTTTTCCACACTACAAATCTAGGATACAGGTTTCCTGGTGGAAATGAGGGGTTCCCACAAAGCGCCAGAAAAGGTGTGACTGTGTGTTTAAACTGATGCAACCTGCACACCCAGCGCCACACTGCTCGCGCGGTGGGCATAATTCCTGTCATTTCAAGAACCTCTGAGTTAACTCCTGTTCCTGAATGTAACATATGACTAAAATGAGTGTCCCCCGTCAGTTTTAACTCCATCGTTGTTGCTGTGTAGTGCTGCGTGTCTCTGTACCAATCTGTAATATGTCTCATCCCTCCTGCTACCGTTATGTGCCTCAAACTAATTAAACCCAGACCCCCGTATTCTGCCGGAGTCTGCAATATAGCTATAGGGGCTCTTGGTTTTTTGCCCTTCCATAAAAATGCTTTTGTAAATCGATTCAACTGTTTTTCATCTTTACTTTTTAAATATAATGGTAAGAGACTTCCGGTGACGTCATGACCGCGAGAGGTTGAAAGGAAAATCTCTCCGGCTCCTACCTTCCCCCTAGAGCCTTAAAAAGCATATAAAGTTGACTACAATTCTCCAAAGATCGCGGAGCAAGGAGTTAAAGGTCTGGCGATTACCTCTTTACATTTCCTGACATCGAAATGGCGGCGAAAACCGGCCCAAAAGACAGACTCCGTGGCAGGGTAGGAGAAGAAAAAATGGCGCCGCCTGCAAGCCCGCCCGGACCGTCGGTCGCATCGGCATGGATAGCCGAAATCACTGCAGAAATGAGGACGGTGATGGAAGACCTACTAGATCGCCGGTTAGCCCCTATAGACACTAAATTAGAGCGAGTACAGACGCAGCTCATGGAGCTGTCGAAAGACTGTGTAGCATTTCAAATGCGAGTCTCTGAAGTGGAAGACCGTGTCGCGGTGGTCGAAGGGTCGCAAAACCAGATGCAAGATCAGCTGAGGGCACTGGAAAATAAAGTGGAGGATCTAGAAAATAGATCGAGAAGGAACAACGTTCGCCTGGTGGGGCTCCCGGAGAGTATCCCGGAACAGGGCCTGGAGACCTTTTTGGCTAATTGGATGTATAAAGAACTAAAACTCCCAGAAACACTGGGCCACTTCGCATTGAGAGAGCCCATCGACTAGGACAGAAAGGTGCAGGAGCCAGTAGGCCAAGAGTAATCATCTTGAGATTTCTGGACTATGCCCAAAAGCAAGAAATCTTGCAAAGGCTCAGAACGGGGAACCCCCTGGTCTTTGAAGGTGCGACAATTAGATGTTTTCAGGACTATTCCGCTGGTGTAGCAGCAAAACGGCGCCAATTTTCGGAGATATGCTCTAAGCTGTTCCAGAAGAAAATAAGATTTGCGCTGCAATACCCTGCAAAACTGCGTGTCACCTATAAGGGAACCACTAAGACATATGAAACAGCAACAGCCGCCCAAGAAATTTTAAAGCAGCTGGAAATAGACATGCTTGAGGACGGTTGAAAAAGAAGCGGAGCTGCCAGCAGATGAAGACAGACCAGAACATGGATGGACTATGATATGGAGAGTTGGTATACAAACGGGCGCCTACGGGCGCACGAACTGATCTAAAGAGATGTGTTATGTGTGAGAAGTATGTGGAGAGTTTGGATACGGGTTATGTTTAAAGGTTAATTTTGTATGGTTCAGAAGGTTAATAGGCTCTGATTAACATAGAAATGTTTAATAGAAGATGTAACAAATAGGTTTCTTTAAGATCCTGTCTGGGGAATAGTTGGATCTGGTAAGAGGCTTCTGGGGGGAGGAAGGAGAGACATAGGAAGTTATGGTCCCAGCAAGTGGGTCCAGATTTAAGGGTTTGGGGAGAGGGGGGGGGGGGGGAGGAATTGGGATAGGGAGGGGGGGGGGGGAGGGAATGGGAAGGGAAGGGGTAGGATTGGATCTTGGTCTTTGGGAGAGGGGAGTGACCGCGGAGAGACAGGTCCCTTTGTATATTTGCCAAGATGGGAGACAGATAGATAGGCTGGAGTTGATGATGGATGGAGTCGGGCTGGGGTTACATGCTCAGGATGCTAACCAACTAGTAGTTGGCAGAGACCGAAAGGGGAGGGGACAGAGGCTGGGATGTCCCCTCTCACAACTACCGCAGTTTTTTGAAATACATGTCATTTTATTCACACTAGAGGTATGGTAAACATTGTAACTTGGAATGTAGGTGGGATAAATTCACCCATAAAACGCTCCAAGATTTTGCAACAATTAAATAGACAACACATAGACATTGCACTGCTACAAGAGACGCACTTGTCGCAGATAGAACATGCCAAACTCGGCACGTGGTGGGTAGACAAGTGTGTAGCGGCGCATGCGCAGGGGAAAAAAGGTGGAGTGGCCATTCTGATTCGTAAAGGCGTAGCCCTGGAGATGCGCCCTCTCTTAGTAGATGCCTTGGGAAGATATGTTATAATGGAGGCCACGGTGGGTAAGCAAAAAGTGCTCATTGGTAATATTTATGCTCCTAATAACTACGACAAAAATTTTTTCCAAACGATAATTAACTTCCTCCTTAAGCAACCACACACAGAGCTCATAATAGGGGGAGATTTTAATGCAGTCTGGGACCCCTCACTAGATAAATCAGTATCAGGTAATTCCACGACCTATTATAATAATAGAGGCCTACTGAAGATGAGCCAACTATTAGACCTGACAGATGTCTGGAGGGTGCTTCATCCGGGAATGAGGGATTACACACATCTGTCCCGGGCTCACTCGACACAATCACGTATTGACTATGTTCTGGTTTCTAGCCAGATGTTTGGGGAAATTACAAAGGCAGAGATAGGGCCCTATGTGATATCTGATCATGCATGGGTCCATGTGGAGTGGAAACCACGAGGCCAGGTCCAAAGAGACAGCAGGTGGCAATTCCCCATAGAGTTCTATACAGACCCCGTCCTAAAGGGGCGTCTGCAGGCCAGCAGGGTGGATTACGCGACACAGAACCATGAACATCAGAATGACCCGGTCTTATTCTGGGAAGCCGCAAAAGCTGTGCTTCGGGGGGAAATTATTAGCCATGTACATTATGTCCGGATCACCAGAGATAGGCAGATATTGCGGCTGAGCAAACAGCTTTGTCATGCGAGGATGCGGTTTGGGGACACACATGCGGCAGATGACAAACAACAGGTGTTGGACTTACAATCAGCACTGAATGAACTTTTACATAGACGAGCACGCAAATCGCACATTTATTATCGATACATGCTTTATAAACATGGTAACAAAGCAGGCAAATTGCTGGCCAAGCTTCTTAAACAAAAAGGGGGAACTAATCATATTTTGGCCCTTCGAGGGACGGGAGGAGGCCTTAAAACCGCAGACAGGGATATCTGTAATATCTTTCAGACCTTCTATAAAAATCTTTATGCCCCCCCAGAGGAAGAGGGTCTAGTAAGCCAGATGTACTTAACTAACCTTAACCTCCCTAGGCTTACCCAGCGAGAGCGAGAACAACTTAATCAACCATTTACGGAAGAAGAGGTGAATATGGTCATAACACAGAGCCCTTTGTTAAAGGCCCCAGGACCGGACGGTCTAAGGGCTGAATTCTATAAAATGATGGGAGAGGTCATTGTTCCGGATTTAGCCAAATTTTTAAATCAAATGATAGATCAGAAAGCAATGCCATCTGACTTGAACAGAGCACAAATAATAGTCCTACCTAAACCAGGGAGAGACACATTGGAGCCGGCATCATACCGACCCATATCTCTGTTGAACTATGACACTAAGTTGATGGCAAAAATTTTGGCAAATAGATTGGCTAGAATACTGCCCCGTCTGGTACATGAGAGCCAAGTGGGCTTTGTGGGAGGTCGAGCTGTAAGCAAAAATCTGAGGGCGATTTTAGCTTCGCTAGAACATGGGGAACGCAAGGGCTTGGCGTCTTTGTTGATTAGCTTTGATGCCGAAAAGGCCTTTGATAAGGTACATTGGACATTTCTTTTTGACACATTGGAAAGTTATGGCTTTTCCGGCAGATTTATTGAGGCAATTCAAACCTTATACGCCAACCCAAGCGCCTCGATATGGGTCAATGGGGTAGCTTCGCCGGGCTTTCCTATTTGTAGAGGGACTAGGCAAGGCTGCCCCCTATCCCCCCTCCTTTTTGTATTGGTGTTAGACCCCCTTATTCGAGACATTATGGCAAATCCCTTGATCAAAGGAGTGAGAATGGGCACACAGACATTTAAAATTGCAGCTTTCGCAGACGACCTTTTGGTTCACTTGACCTCCCCGAGGATATCTTTAGAGACGCTGCTGGAGACGTTTCAGGAATACGGAGACTATTCAGGCTTTAAGATCAACTTGGATAAGTCTGAGGTGTTGGCAGCCCCAACAGTGGGCAAAGAGGATTGGGGAGATGAGTTTCCTTTGCGTTGGGCAAATCGCTCTTTTAAATACCTTGGAATCCGACTTACAATGCAAACAATAGAATTACATCGGTTAAACATTAATGCCCTCTTAGATTACACTAGGGAAAAACTGGACTCTTGGAGGGGTTTACCACTGTCCTTGATGGGTAGGATTCACTTGATACAGATGGTGATTTTTCCGCGCTGGCTATATGCCTTACAAACCTTGCCCATACGCCTAACGAAGACAGATCTGAAATGTGTAAATCGTTTGTGCAGTCAGTTCTGTTGGGCCGGCAAGAAAGCAAAGCTACAGCAGGGCTTGCTGGTGGGGGGCTGGAAACAAGGGGGTATAGGGTTTCCAGACCTGTTTCTATATAACCAAGCCTGCCTGTTACGACACGTGAGAGATTGGCTTGACTTAACACAATACTATACGCCTACACACTTTGAACAAGCTTGCCTGGCACCACATGACATGATTGCACTATTCCACTTACCCCGTACTGAAATACCCCCACATTTGAGGAAAAGTGTATTGCTTCATCCTCTCCGCTTAACATGGCAGTGGTGGGCTGAACAATTAGGGGGACATCCAAATATTTCAGATCAAATCCCGATTGTGGGGAATGCAGCATTTGAAGCCGGAATAGACAACCCAATATTTAAAAGCTGGGGGCAGCGAGGTATTAAAAATCTGGAACATCTACTATTGGAGAGGGGGGATTTATTGCCATTTGCTGTCTTAAAAGAGAAGATAGGGTCTGATTGGGGAAATCATTTTGCTTATTTACAAATTCAGCACTATGTGCAGGCAATGCCTCAGGAAGCTTTGAGAGGTCGCTTAGGAGACAAGATACAGGAGTTCTTTAGGGAACTAGCGACGGAAAGACATGCGATATCTGATTTATATGGGGCCCTGACCCGTAAGAGGCCGATGCAACAGTATGAGAAAATTAAAATCAAATGGGGACAGGACCTTGAGACTTCACTGGCATCTTGGGATATAGTGGCCTCATTGAAAGGGATTAGACAATTAGTTACGGACGAAAGATTGAGAGAATGTGGGTATAGAGTTATATTACGGGGATACATGACCAAAGTACAGCTGGCCCACATGCAGAGGTCAGAGAGTGATATCTGTTCTAAATGCGCTGAGGGACCAGGCACGTTTTACCATGCCCTTTGGAAATGTCCTAAGATACGGACATTCTGGCAACGTGTCCGGGGTTTTTTGATACGATTAGGTGTTAAAGTCCAGGGTACTGAGAGGCAATTTTTGATAGACCAGCCCAGGGCTTTTGCCCCCAATAGAGCGCCGGCGATTCTTCTAGGTAGGAAGCTGTGTTTGGTGGCTCGTAAATGCATTATGCAATATTGGACTTCCCCGGAGGCACCCGCCTATTGGCACTGGAGGAACCAGGTCCACCTCCTGGCCTCTTGGGAAGCTCGAGAGTCCAAAACCTCAGTTAAACGTAGACGGCGCTTCCTTCAAATTTGGTCTCCTTACTTACAGATGTTAAGCCCACGTGGGAGAAGTCTGCTCGTTAACTCCAGCTAGCTACCACAGGATCTGTTGGAGTCTATTGCGGTTACTCCCGTTACAGATGTGCCTACCTGGGAATGGGTGGTGAGGGTGGGGGGGGGTGGGGGGGGGGAGGGAGGGGAGAATTGGGGTACATTAAGTTCAAAGTATATAGACCTAGGAATGCAGTTCCAAGGCCCAGGTTGGGGGATAGACAATGTTCCCTCTGCTCTGGAAAGCGATGTAAACTAGATCTGATCGAAATCTCAGCATTATAGTCCGATGTACCAAGGTTGCTAACAGGCACCTACTTTTATATGACAGCTTTCTTATGCATTGCATAAAGCTATTACATCGGTCGCTTGAGCGTAGCAGTAAAGATCAGCAGCAGGAAATGCTCATTTAGTGGGCCTTCCTAGATGCCGGAGGTATAGGAATGGGGCCATCAGAGAGAGGGCCCTTTGCCTTTGCACTGTATTGTTTTGCTTTGCATTGAAGAGTTTGCTGCAGATTTTTATGTACTGCAAAATGTTTTCTTCCATGTTTACTTTGTAAATTAATAAACAGATTTAAATATAAATATAATGGTAAGACCTGAAAAGTATATAACCATCTAGGTATAATGATCATATTAAATAGCGCTATCCGGCCTAATAGTGATATTGGATATGTAGACCAAGTGTGTAATGCTGCTCTTGTGTCTGTCATTAATTTTGTTACATTGACTTCGTACAGCCTGGAAAGATCTTTTGGTATTCTGACTCCTAAATACTTAAGAGAGTCCCCCTCCCATGTTAAGGGGAATTGGTTTTTCCAAGATGTTTTATTTTCTCCCATTATATCGAGCACCTGTGTTTTCTGAACATTAAGGGTAAAACCTGATAACACCCCAAAATCTTCTATGATAGAAAATAAATTCGGCATGGAGCTTCTAGGATTTTGCATTACCACCAGAAGGTCGTCCGCAAATGCCAGCACCTTTACCAACTCTCCACCCACTTCTATCCCTTCCACCTCTCTTCCCCTCTGGATAGTCTGAATAATAGGCTCTATTGTTAGTATAAAAAGTAATGGGGAGAGAGGGCACCCCTGTCTGGTACCTCTGCTCACTGGAAACACTTCTGTATTCACTCCATTGATACTTATTAATGCTTTGGGATCTGTATATAGTGTCTTAATCGCCTGTAGGAACCACCCTCGGAATCCCATGTGGCCCAACACCCCAAACATATATTGCCAATTTACTTTATCAAAAGCCTTTTCGGCATCTAAGCTAACCGCCAAAGCTGGTGTTTCCCGCTGTTGGCAGTGCGCTATGGCTAGTAACAATTTTCTCATATTTTTAACTATTTGTCTATTTTGTACAAATCCCACCTGTTCCTGGCCGATCAACTCAGGTAAAATACCGGCCAGTCTGTCTGCTAGTATTCTTGCCAGTATCTTTACTTCAACATTCAGCAGGGAGATTGGTCTGAATGAATCTGCCTTATCAGCTATTTTCCCGGGTTTTAACAGCAAGATTATTTGTGCCTCATTGGCATGATCTGAGAATGTACCCTGCGCCACCACTTGGTCATAGTAAGCCGTTAAGGGCCCTGTGATCTGCATCTGTAATAATTTATAGAATTCCCCAGTAAGTCCGTCGGGCCCAGGCGCTTTAAAGTGCTTTAACGTTTTTAATACCTTTTGTAGTTCCTTCCCGGATATAGGTTCATTTAATTGGGCTATCCCCTGCTGCCCCACTTGTGGTAACCCCAACGCTGTCAAATGTTCTTCTAGTTGTTGCTGATCTATCTGGCCTGGGGATGTGTATAACTTAGAAAAATGCGTTCTCAATATCTCTGCTATTTTTTCTGAGTTGTTCTGAGCTTTCCCTTGTTGATCCCTTATGGTTGTGATAACTCGGGAGGGCCCCCATGTTTTTGTTATGCGAGCCAGCAGCGGTCCTACCCTATCTCCATATTTTTGGAATTTGTATTTTTGATAGTGTAAGGTTCTTGTAGCCCTCTCATGCAACAGTGCATTAAGAGTTACCTGTGCTGCATGATGTGCCTCCTTATTGCTTCTAGTAGGGTCCCTGACCAAGCGTTTTTTTGCTATGCTTAGCTCCTTCTCTAACTGTACTATAGCTCTAGCAATTTTCTTATTTCGGGCGCTCACATAAGCAATTACTGCTCCTCGAAGCACTGCTTTTGCTGTGGACCAATATAATATCGGGTTTTCTGAATGTTGCTGATTAAAGATTTCAAATTCTTCCCATTTCTGATGAAGATATTCAACAAACTCCTTCTGTTTATACAAGTATGTCGGAAATCTCCATCCCCTCGCCCCTTGGTAATACGGTGGTGCTTCCAGGTCTATCCAAACCATCGCGTGGTCAGAAATTTCGTGGTGAAGTGTTATAATAAGTTATGGATTCCTATTGTAGGCCTTGTTGAAGAGGTAGTTTTTCAGTGATTTACGAAAGTTAGTTATTTCATTAATTGTCTTCAAGTCAGTTGGTAGTGTATTCCATAGTTGCGTGCTCATGTAGGAGAAGCTAGTCGCATGTGATAGCTTGTATTTTAATCCTTTGCAATTGGGGAAGTGCAGATTAAGGAGTTTGCGGGCTGATCGTTTAGCATTTCTGGGAGGTAGGTCCACGAGGTTTAGCATGTAGCGCGGGGCGTCTCCGTGGATGATTTTGTGAACAATCGTGCCGATCTTGAACATGACACATTCTTTAAGTGGTAGCCACTGAAGTCTTTCTCTTAGGGGTTTCGCGTTCATATTTTGTTTTGCCAAATATGAGTCTGGCTACGGTATTTTTGTATGTTTGTAGGAGTTTTACTGTACACCTCTGATAATACTTTGTGTGTCTGTTTATTTACTCCGGCATAAGGGTACTCTGTGTTTTAGAAGGAATTTACATGGCTTGATTGTGATCTGAGTCTGAGCTGACCTCATGGCATAAATGTGCCCAAAAGCGTCCTGTGTTATAAATTCCATGGGCTGGTGATGTCAAGGGAACGACTCAGCATGTCCTTAATAGGATAATGAAGGTTCAGTTTATTGTAATGAATCATCTAAAGCACTGATTCCAGAGCAGGAATTTTTATAAAATCCCACAAATGAGGATTTATTAGACTTTTCTGACAGACTTAGAACTTCTCAATTACATTTTCTGAAGCATCGGGTGGGATCATTTATGTTTGCTAAGGCTGCCAAATGCCTTTCTGCCGAGCTTGACTGAACCGAGCCCATAAAGAGAAACGGAGGTAGAGAATAATGAGGCATTAGACTGGAGCGTGTATGAAACTAAAGCACATTAGGAACACAGTTTTATTTTATTTAATGTGCCTGAGCAGGAAGTGTTTTAAAAGTGCGAAAAGATTATGCAGATGGGGCCAGAGGAGTGCCATTTCATGCCATCCATCCATCTGTTCATAAATTTCACACCACTTTACTCATAAATTTCACAGGAAGCTTAATTGCCAGTTGGTTGCTTTCATTTTTCAATTGCCAAGTGTTCTCCACGACCTGTTCCTGTTTTTGTGATTTCTGTTTGATCCTCCTTCCTCCCTAGTTGCTGTTCAAACATTTCACAAGACCCCACAGTCATTCACAAAGGAAAAATATTCAACATAAAGGACTATTTTACATGCTTATCTTCCAATGTGGTATATATCATTCAGTGTAAGAAATGTAACGAAGGATGCTATATTGGAGAAACAGGCCAGATGCTTAAGACAAGATTCAATCTACACAGACATCACATGAAAATAGCCGGTGCCAGTCAGGCCCCCACCCCTGTGGGCCAACACTTCACAAGACCAGAACACTGCACCAGTGATTTCACAGTAAGAATACTGAAAGGTAATTTTAAAACAATACAGGAACGTAAGACCTTTGAAATAAGAATGATTGAATATTTTGACACCCAACAAACAGGACTTAATAAGGATCTGGGTTTTCTAACTCATTATAAACATAAAGCTGTATTTCTCTGTTTATTTCTCTGTTTATTACCCTCCTCTCACCTACCAGCACCCATTCTGTTAGAATATCAATGAAATGCTTTGATGTCCCCATGCATACCCCCACCCTCCCACTCTGTCAGACAGTCAAAGTAATGCTTTGATGTTTCTCTCATATATACTATCTGCTACCTCATTTGCTTATTTCCGATCTGAGGAAGAAGGGCAACCTTCGAAAGCTAATCAAGAAATGTATTAAGTTATGTCCAATAAAAAAGGTATCATCTTATTTTCTTTTCCATGTTTTATTTTGTTTGATTTCTATTGATAACCTGTTCAAACAGGGAAGCAGTAAATTAAAGGAGGTAGGAGTGGGGAAAACACAGATTGCTCCCCTCCCCCCCCCCCCCCCCCCCCCACCCCTGTGAACTCCATGCTTTTTAATTCCTTCACAGTTTCGACACTACTCATGTACACTTTAGTCTCATGTTAACTGAAGTAAGTAATGGCAGAGAAAAAGAGATGAGGCAGAAAAGTTCCAAGCACTGCACCAGCCAGAGAGAATTCATCCCACAAACACCCAAAGCCCAAAACGTGAATCAAAGGCTCATCAGGACCAAATGTGATTTTGTTGGGAGATGATCTCACTCATTTGCAGAGTAATAAACACAGTGTTTGTCTGTGCTTAAATAAAGATGGTTAAAAAAATTTTAAACAACCCACACAAATGCAAAAGACCTGAAAAGAAACATGACTGTTTACTGACTGAGCTTTGATGTTAGAAAAATCCTAAGGCTGTTTTCTTGTACCATGAAACCTGACATAGCACAAAAATGTTTTTAATGTCAAAAAGTTAAAAACAAATTTTTATATAGGCTGGATGTTTCAGTGACTATAATCAGTAGTAGGGATTTTCTGGCAGGTTGGTGACCTCAAACCTTATGGACCTTAATCCCTTTTCCCCGTTGCTGCTGGAGGGTCAGGTGAAGTCTACCACCGACCCTGACCTAATCATTTTTTATTTTATTACCACCGCTTGCACTATAGAGAATATGGTATGATTTTTAACTATTGTTTCACATTAAGGAATTATTAGTTGTAGAAAACGTAGGCGCTGTTCATACATATAAAAATAGATTTATATGTGTAAATAGATAAGATATATAAATACAGTAGTTATGTATAGAGTAGCACAAAGGGATTTATGCAGGGAAGTTATTAATGTGAGCTGCCATTAAGATGTGTTCTTTTACTGTTAACCACAGTTTAGTAACTAGGTCTTATTGCATAAAATGGGCCCTGTGCCAAAATAGCTTGAGTTAACGGCGAAATAACCCATCGTAATGGTAGCCCATGTTGATAACTACATCCCTAAATGTAGGAAAAGGAAGCATGTTTTGGACAGGCCTTCAAAGTATACATGTGTGCTGTATTTTACAGCAATACATGTATATCTCAGATGTTTTATCCACTGGCATGTATGCCTGTTCAAAATTTGCTTTTCACACCCGGGCTCAGGGGACTTCTTGGAGGGGTGGGGGGAAGGGCAGGATTTATGCCTCACACTGCTAAGAAAATCCACCACCTGGGGATATAATACAACATTCAGACGAAGGCTCCTTAACAATGGACTCTTCTGTGGGGTGACAAAATTTGCCAATCGTCTATTGAGTAAGAGCAGTACATGCATATATATATCTTAAGATCATGCATACAGTATGTGTGTATATGTTGTCACTTACATCTCCCCTCCAGTGATGTAGCCACAGGTGGGCCGGGGCCTACCCACTTAGGGCTCAGGCCCACCCAACAGTAGCAGATGTTTAGCAGTAGCTGGTTGGGATCCCAAGCTCCACCAGCAGAAGACTTCCCCCTGATGGTAACAAAAACATTACTCTCTACAATACCGGCACCTGTGCATGTTCAGTTTTCAGCGTATGCCTGCTGCAGACTGCCAAGGTGGATAGAAGTGTTTTCCCGCCAGCTGAGATTCTGTTTTGGTGGTGGTGGTGGTGGGGGGGGGGGGGGGGGGAGAACACTTGGTGCCCACCCAATTCTTGCCTAGGCCCACCCAAAATCTGTTGTCTGCCTATGCCCCTGCCAGTGACACCATTCTTTTATCTTGTTAATAATTTAGATGTTTATTAAGTTTCCAAACAACAAAAGTACAGATCATATATACTGTAAGAATAACTGATGGTGGTTTGCTGTTTTGATATGGTTTTATTGGGGTATTGATATAAGGTGTAAATTGTTTATAAATGTCCACACTA
Organism: Microcaecilia unicolor; assembly: GCF_901765095.1. NCBI lineage: Eukaryota > Metazoa > Chordata > Amphibia > Gymnophiona > Siphonopidae > Microcaecilia > Microcaecilia unicolor. Next base: position 365,991,717 of record NC_044032.1, read on the forward strand.
TTATACTGGATTGCTTTATGATATTGTACTTTTAAGTATTCTTTTCATGGCATAGATGCTGTTTTATGTTCTTTGGCATGGTTCAATAAAGATGATTATTATATACAACAATAAATCTGCCATCCAAAAGAAAACAGACAACCCAACATCTATGAAGACATCATTCTTTTTTACATGTATTGTTCCTAAAATAGCCCTTTCCACTGTGTGTACTACCACGTGCACATTTATACTTAATCCTATATTTTTATTTTTAATCAAATACTCAGTACTCACCAAGCTTTATATAAAATACTGTCCTAGCAACTTGCTCTATACTTTCTCTTCTAAGAAGGTTAACAGATTGCCTTCTGTACCAGTAGGTATGAGTGTAAAGTAAGTTACACCAGCTTTGAAAAGGGAAGGAGTGTTCATACTTACCCCATGGGAAACACATGCATATATATATATATATATATATATATATATATATATATATATATATATATATATATACCTGCTCTGCAACACACATACATTTTTCAGTTTATTTTATACACATAAAGGATCTACATTAATGCTAACCTATCTCCAACCCCACCCTCCAGAAAGGCTACTGGAGAAACTTCTGCTTATGACATGTATACAGATACATGTTTATCACGGACAACCATTTGTGACCATCTCTGGGAAAAGGGGACTAAAATCTCCAGAAACCAAAAATGAGGTTTTGCTTCGACAGGTGTTTCATACAGGTAGATCCTGTTCTAAGATACTAGTGGAATTTCAGTTGTCCTGACTTGGACATCTAAATTCCAATTTGAATGTCCTTTCTAAAATGCCACTCCACGTGAAGGAGCTAGTGCAATGAGTACCTACTATCACTAAATTAAATATTATAAAATTAAATATTTATAGAATGTTACAAGCTGGAGATGCCTTCACTGTCATTCCTTTCATCCAAAAACAAGAGTCTTGGATCACAGTGGACAATGTTAGGCAAGTTACTTTGCAAAAATAATGTTACTAATTACTGCAAGGAAAAAGTAATATAATTACTACTTACTTGTTTAATGAAAGTAATATGTTAGGTTACTTTTAATTCTTGGATATAAACATTTGTTTTGACATTATATAAAATTAACTCTAGCAACTGGAAATCCATCTATTATCAAAGAAAACATCTAAACAGAAAATGCTCAAATATAGAGATCCAATTCAATTAGAGACTTAAATAAGAAAAAACAACAACATGAAAATAGCTATCATATGAGCAGTGCAGAAATCAAACATTATATTCAGCAGTCCTCGGTGTGGCAGCCCCAGGCACAGCCTTCTTCTGGTGTCAGTGCCAGCAAAGAAACAAAAACTTGTTCAATCAGAATCATTGAATTGTCTTCTAGAAATAGGTCCAATGACAGTTTCCTTGTATCAAGGCACTGTTATTGAAGCACACCTGCCAATGCTTTAATTAAAACAGATCCCAACGGAGCAATTGCATTTCAACATGTTTTTCTGTCGTTCTGCATCTTCTTGGAGTCATAATTTGTCCATCCATGTTGAAAAGCCTTTCAACAGGAGAACTTGAAGGTAAACCCGTGTTTGATAGTGCCTTGATAGAAGGAAATTGGTATACTGATTACTTCATGAGAATTGTCATTTAGAAATAGGCTCAGTTCAGCAGCAACATCACTTCTGTCACTACCATCAACATTCTGAAAGAAGTCATCTTCGTCACCACAATCACTGCTGGATGAAGCTGGTGCATTTTGTTCCGATGTATTTCATCTTCATTTCATCACCTTCAACCCAACAAAGACAAAACTGTGGCAGCATAACTGCAGCCAGAATCAAATCTTTGCGGTCAAGATAATGACCAAAACTCTCATTGAGCCCACATTGAAGTGCATGAACTAGAGGTGAGGAATATACCAACTTTAGTCAGCTTCATTTTCGACATTACCAAAGTGGGGAGGAAAAAGCTGAAGTAACATTTAGCTTTACTTTGTAGGATGGCCAGAGCAGCTGCTGGTGGACTCATGGCATGGCAGTACCCACCTAGAAAAATTATTTCATGCTGTCTGAGTCCAGTCACTCCCAAACCCGTGCACAATTCAACACTTCAAATTATCTTGTTCCATAAACTTTGCCATTGAGCTTCGAAAAAAATCTTCATGTACCCTGTATCATTATAAGCATCTTCCGAGTCATTAACAGCTACCATGTTTAGAGTGTGTGCAGCACATCATTAGTGTGGTGGCAAAGCTTATTTCTCTTCTGCTGTTTCACGATCATCAAGACAGGGGCGTAGCCAGACAGCAGATTTTGGGTGGGCCTAGGCAAGAAGTGGGTGGGCACCAAGTGTTCTCCCCCTCCCACCAAAAAAATATCTCAGCTGGTGGGAAAATGCTTCTCTCCACTTTGGCAGTCTGCAGCAGGCATGTGCTGAAAACTGAGCATGCGCAGGTGCCAGTATCGTGGAGAGCAGCGTTTTTGTTACCATCAGGAGGAAGTTTTCAGCTGGCGGAGCTTGGGATCCCCACTAGCTACTGCTAAACATGTGCTACTGTTGGGTGGGCCTGAGCCCTAAGTGGGTGGGCCCTGGCCTACCTGTAGCTGCGCCACTGCATCAAGACCTTGCCTGTATTTATAACTACAATCTCTTCTGATTCAGATTGAGGATTGAGAAATAAGCCATGATCAGCTGAGTCATTTGAAAACAAATTGAAGGTTTTGACAAAGTTAGAGCCATTGTCTGTGATGGCCATTGTCACCTTAGCTACCAGATTATATTTATTGTAGACGGTCTCAAGAATTGACACTATCAGATCATAAGTACGTTGCCCCTTTATATTCTTACGTGTAAGAGGAGTAGAATGGCACTACAGAGAAGTTTTATCTAAACAGTGAAGAGTCACACCAAAGAAACTTGTGATTTATGATGTGCAAACATATGACATGTTGCTCAAATGAGCTGTCAGTGTTTCCTTCATTTTGCCAAATTTATCCTGAAGATGTCCTACCAGAGTTTTCTGATTCATAACCATGCAGCATCCAGTCCACAGGGTAAGCCTGAGGCCAGCCACAACTCCTCTCTCCCTCCAAGGCATCCGGGGCCCCACCTGAGGGCCTGCCAGAGCCTCGAACCCCCTCTGATCAGACCCACGCAGTAGGGATCCATCTTCATACCTAGCACCTCCCGCAAAAACTGCAAGCCTAACACAGGCAGGAGTAGATATGCTTGCCCCTTGCCTGTTCCTCAGACACCTCAACAGCAGAAAAGATGGCTGAGGGGAGATATGATAGAGGTCTATAAAATAATGAGTGGAGTGGAAAGGGTAGACATGAATCGCTTGTTTACTCTTTCCAAAAACACTGGGACTAGGGAGCACACAATGAAACTACAAAGTAGTACATTTAAAACGAACCAGAGAAAATATTTCTTTACTCAACATGTAATTAAACTCTGGGATTCATTGCCAAAGAAAGTGGTAGAAGCAGCTTAGCGGGGCACTGTCTAGTGCCCACCCATCCAACCTGTTGGCCCACCCAAAAATTGCCTTCTGGCTACGCCACTGCTGCACTGCCTCAGGTACAACTTGAATGGGAGCCTACTTTGTCTGGAAGATAAACTGAGTTCCTGAGTGGAGGAGTGGCCTAGTGGTTAGAGTGGTGGACTTTGGTCCTGGGGAACTGGGTTTGATTCCCATTGCAGGCACAGGCAGCTCCTTGTGACTCTGGGCAAGTCACTTAACCCTCCATTGCCCCAGGTACAAATAAGTACCTGTATATTATATGTAAGCCGCATTGAACCTGCTATGAGTGGGAAAGTGCGGGGTACAAATGTAAGAAAAATAGAAAAAATAAAAACATAACCCACCTTGAGCTTGAATTTAGAAAAGGCAAGTAAATCCAAATGTAAGCATAATTATGGACATTTAAAGAAAATGTGTGGGAATTGCTTATACAGTCCATACAGCTATTTCTCTTAGAATATTTGCTTTCAGTAAAGAAAACATTACATTTACAGTTTATCTCGCGCAAGAAAATTATCACAGTTTGCCATATGGCTATGTTGTACAGTTAGCATAAATATGCTTGTTCTGAAATGGTTGATCTGTAGCATTTTAAGCAGATGGGTTTATTTCAAAAGCCATTTACTCAGCTACATAACTTTAAAGGTTTTGTTTAAATTGCTCATCCCCCTGCATGTCAAAAGCACTGAGGTTAATGCACACTATGCCACAGTCTCACCAGCCCTGAGTGCAGGCCTTCCCAGAGGCAGGGAGAGGACAGGGAATGTAACAAAGCACACGGTGGTTTAGCATTTTCAGAACTATACCAAAAAGACCGCTCTGGCAAAAAATTAACTAATTGGTGCTTATTTGAAAAAAAATGGAGAAAAAAAGCCCTCAGAAACCATAGGCCAATCGCCTGAAGGTTTTGAGCGTGGTTAGAAATGATCTTACATAGGCTTGTAACACATGCTACAGTTCGATCATTGGGCCAAAAAACTCCATTTTGAAAAGGGGCTCAAAAGAATTTTTTATCGCCTCAATATATGTGATTAATAAGCAAAATGAATTTCTTTCAATTGATTCATGGATAGAATGAATTTTTTCAATAAGTTCTAAATCTTTCAAATATTTTCAAAAATTATCGCAACAGCATATCAAAAAAAGTAACACTTAGCTTTTAAATGTGTTGGGATAAAAAAAGTAACCGTAGAACAGACAGTGATGAGTGCCTGGTCCCAACACATTTAAAAGCTAAGTGTTACTTTTTTTGATATGCTCTTTTTGGTATTAGGTTACTTTTTTTGCTCTAGCACACTGCTTTTGTTCAGTTGGATTGTATTTTCAGAACTATGCCTGCTGTTTTTGAAGATTCAATCAATGAAAACAAATGGAACCACAGGGCAAGCACCCAATTGCAACAGCAAAATTGTAAAAATATTCCCTGTTAGAATTAAACTTAAGTGCTTTTAACTCCTAACCCTTATTCACTTGTTCAGAAACCTTATTTTATCATCCTTACTTTAATATTTCCTTATCTCTTGTTTGTCCTGTTTGTCCTAATTAGATTGTAAGCTCTGTCAAGCAGGGACTGTCTCTTCATGTTCCAGTGTACAGCGCTGCGTACGTCTAGTAGCGCTATAGAAATGATAAGTAGTAGTAGATTTAAAACAGGAGGAAAAAGACCTCAGCAGTCAATGGCCAGCTATATATGTGGTCACTTAGAAATTTCTAGTGACTTTTCTTATCAACTGCCTTTAATGACTCTTTTTTTTATTCATAGGTCTTTAAAAACCTCCTTGTTAACAGAAACCAGCTAGGAGGTCAGCAGTGAGACCAATTCTGTTTAATATATTTGTGAGTGACATTGCTGAAGGATTAGAAGGAAAAGTTTGCCTTTTTGTAGAAGACACGAAGATAGCCAATAAAGTGCATACCCTGAAGGGAGTAGAAACCACGAGAAGAGATCTCCACCATGAGAAGATATCTCCAAAAATTAAAAGAATGGTCAAAGGTCTGGCAGTTAAAATATAATGCTAAGAAGTACAGAGTGATGCACTTGGGGTGAAGAAATCCAAAGGAGATGTACCGGATAGGAGGAGAGAGACTGATAAGCACAGCTCAGGAGAGAGACCTTGGGGTGATGGTGTCTGAGGATCTCAAGGTGAGGAAACAATGCAACAAGGCGGTGGCCACAGCCAGAAGGATGCTAGGCTGCATAGAGAGGGGTATAACCAGCAGAAGAAAGGAGGTAGTGATGCCCCTGTACAAGTCATTGGTGAGGCCCAAGTTGGAATATTATGTTCAGTTTTGGAGGCCATATCTTGCTAAAAACATAAAAAGAAGTTCAGAGAACAGCTACGAAAATGGTATGGGATTTGCATCACAAGACATATGAGGAGAGACATGAGCACCTGAACCTTTATACCCTGGAGGAAAGGAGAGACGTGTAATATGATACAGACATTCAAATACTGAAGGATATTAATCTACAAACATGATATGTTTGTTGCCATGGGTGATGCATTCTAGGGGGTCCCACAAAGTCCATTGCTACTCTTTTGAAAGAGGTGTTGACAAGAGGCATACCCCTGGCCAGAAAAACCAGGCCAAAATCTACTCCTGGGTATTCTCCTCCCTCAGAAGGAGAACACTCAGGAGAAGGAAAGGTGGTAGAACTAGAAGACATGAATTGAGGTTGCAGGGGGGCTGTCTCAGGAATAATGTCGGAAGTACTTTCTCACGAAGAAGGTAGTAGATACCTGGAATATTCTCCTGTGGGAGGTGGTGGAGGTGAAAATGATAAAGGAATTTAAAAAATGCAAGGGATAAACACAAAAAAAATCCTATATAGAAGGCATGGAACCAAACAAGCTTAGCGATGATTAGATAGCAACACCAATAATTAGAATATAAGAACATAAGTGCTGCCATAGTGGGCAATCCAGGTTACAAGTACCTGGCAAGATTCCAAAACAGCAAAATAGATCTTATATTGCTTTTTCTAGAAATAAGCAGTGGATTTTTCCCAAGTCCATCTTAATAATGGTTTACGGACTTTTGTGTTAGGAAGTTATCCAAACCCTTTTTAAACCCTGCTAAGCTGCTTTTACAACATTCTCTGGCAATGAATTCCAGCGTTGAGTTACACATTGAGTAAAGAAATATTTTCTCCAATTTGTTTTAAATTTACTACTTAATAGTTTCATTGCATATTCCCTAGTCCTAGTATTTTTGGAAAAAGTAAACAAGCAATTCATGTCCATTCATTCCATTCTAGCAAAGCCAGTGCCAGGCAGACTTCTACAGTCTATGCCCTGAAAATAGCTAGGACAAATCAAGATCAAGTAGTATCACATCATACCTTATTGAATACTGCCCCTCACCCTTAAAGATAGTCCCTCAGATAGCTTGAGCCACCTTAATCCCATTAGTCTTGCCCAGGGAGGAAGTGATATGGGAGAGGTACAGGAAAGAGGAAGCATAAAAGGTAGGGCCAGACTAGGTTAAGGAGGCCCAGAGAAGCAAGAATTGAAGCCCCACCATATGTCTCTACAACTTATGTCTTCTGACTGTGACTTGGCTGAGGTAAGTTTGAGACTTGTAAGCCTTGCCCTGAGGTCTGGCTAGAGCCAGACCTAGAACTCAGAGAGAGAAAGAGAAGAGTTAACAGGCTGTGTTTGGGTTGTGGAGGTCAACAGCCTCAGACTGTGTTTGGGCCCTGTCAGCCACAGGCCCTGGATAAAACTGCTTCTTCAAAAAACACGGAACACTGAATTATGAAACCGATGAAACCGTCACCCAAGCGATCAACAGGTTCGCCAAATCCCACTGCAAACTGGACATACGTCCCAACAACCTAATAAAATCTGCCCCTCAACGCTTCATAGCAGACCTCACGTCACACCTAAACTACATGTTACAACACCACCATCTGAAGGTGAATAGAGGTGAATATATCTAATGTGCTGAATTAAACTATCAGTGTCATCTATGTGGAAGGTCAAAGAATAAACTGTGAAAGAAAAAAATGGAGCTGTATGAGGAGAAAGTAAAAAATGAAAAATAACACCACCATCTAAAAAGTGAACCCATGTGCTAATCTCATATTTACCTGAAGTCCTACCAGTGGTCTGAATGCCAACACACTGTGTCTTATATCAATAAGCCTAATTGAAAAATACATATCTAATTAAAAAATATATGTAATTGAAAAATAGAGAGACATAAAACAGGAAAAGTACTATTCAGGGATACTTAACCACTCAAATTGGTCCCGGAGTAAAACCTTAGGAAAGCTACTTAATGAACTCTGAACAACAATCATCAAATACTAAAGCCTGACTCAATCACCACATGGGGCACCAATAATTAAAATTTCATGAGTACTGTGCATATCATAAAAACATGCACTGTGGGGTATGTCATAAATAAGGACTGTCGGCAAACAAGCAACTACATAAAGCATCCACAGGAAACCACAAGGTCTATAGAATAAGAAAAACTACATAAGACAAATTTCCTGCAAAATAAATCCATGGGGAATCATAACAATCTGAAAAACAATTATAGATGTCCCATTGGGAGCTGCTTACCTCTCAACTGAAGTTACTGTGAACAACATCAACTTCTTAGATGATGCCACACAGCAAACCAAACTGTCGTAATGATGTCATTACCGAAGTGGTGAACTGGATTAGGAACTGGTTGACGGACAGAAGCCAGAGGGTGGTGGTGAATGGAATTCGCTCAGCGGAGGGAAAGGTGAGTAGTGGAGTGCGTCAAGGATCAGTGCTGGGACCGATTCCGTTCAATATATTTGTGAGTGACATTGCCGAAGGGTTAGAAGGTAAAGTTTGCCTATTTGCGGATGATACTAAGATCTGTAACAGAGTGGACACCTGGGAGGGAGTGGAAAATATGAAAAAGGATCTGAGGAAGCTAGAAGAATGGTCTAAGGTTTGGCAATTAAAATTCAATGCAAAGAAATGCAAAGTGATGCACTTAGGGAATAGAAATCCTCGGGAGACGTATGTGTTAGGCGGGGGGAGTCTGATAGGAACGGACGGGGAGAGGGATCTTGGGGTGATAGTATCTGAGGATCTGAAGGCGACGAAACAGTGTGACAAGGCGGTGGCCGTAGCTAGAAGGTTGTTAGGCTGTATAGAGAGAGGTGTGACCAGCAGAAGAGAGGGGGTGTTGATGCCCCTGTATAAGTCATTGGTGAGGCCCCACCTAGAGTATTGTGTTCAGTTTTGGAGGCGAAGGATGTAAAAAAAATTGAAGTGGTGCAAAGAAAAGCTACGAGAATGGTAAGGGATTTGCGTTACAAGACGTATGAGGAGAGACTTGATGACCTGAACATGTATACTCTGGAAGAAAGGAGAAACAGGGGTGATATGATACAGACGTTCAAATATTTGAAAAGTATTAATCCGCAAATGAACCTTTTCCGGAGATGCGAAGGAGGTAGAATGAGAGGACATGAAATGAGATTGAAGGGGCAGACTCAAGAAAAATGTCAGGAAGTATTTTTTCACGGAGACAGTAGTGGATGCTTGGAATGCCCGCCCGCGGGAGGTGGTGGAAATGAAAACGGTAACAGAATTCAAGCACGCGTGGGATAAACATAAAGGAATCCTGTTCAGAAGGAATGGATCCTAAGGAGCTTAGCCGAGATTGGGTGGCAGAGCCGGTGGCGGGAAGCGGGACTGGTGGTTGGGAGGCGGGGATAGTGCTGGGCAGACTTACACGGTCTGTGCCCTGAAAAGGACAGGTACAAATCAAGGTAAGGTATACACAAAAAGTAGCACATATGAGTTTATCTTGTTGGGCAGACTGGATGGACCATGCAGGTCTTTTTCTGCCGTCATCTACTATGTTACTATGTATGTTACTATGATGACATCATTAAGGTGCAAAATAATCAAACTTTCCTTAAAATCGAGCTAATCATTAAAATCCAAAATAATCCAGCACAATTAAACCATTTCCACAGATGATAAAAATAAATTATGCAAGTAATAAAATGAAATGAAGGTCATAGAACCGGAGGGGCCATTACCCAAATAAATTACTCAAATCATAGTGCAACTTTGCATACAAAAAACGATACGCAAATTTTTTTTAACATAGATCTAACATCAAAATTCCTACAAGAAAAACAAAGTATAAAATACGTCTAGTCAGATCATTCTTTGACCAAAATGCCTTTGTACTACTAGTCCAAATGATAGTCCTACCTCACTTAGATTACTTTAGCATTCTGTTTCTTGGTATTAAGTGTCAATATCAGAAAAAAATGTAAATCATACAGAACACAGGTGCTAGAGTAATATACAGATTGAATAACTATACTAGTGTTTCAACTCATCTAAACAAACTGCACTGGCTTCCCATAGCAGAAAGACTCAGGTTCAAAGCTGCTTGTTTAGTTTTTCAAATCCTACAGGGCTTCACCTCTAAACTGACTAAGGGATCCTTTTACTAAGGTGCACTGAAAAATGGCCTGCGGTAGTGTAGGCGCGGGTTTTGGGTGCGCACAGATCCATTTTTCAGCATGCCTGCCAAAAATGCCTTTTTAAAATTTTTCCCGAAAATGGACGTGCGGCAAAATCAAAATTGGCGCGCATCCATCTTGGGTCTGAGACCTTATCGCCAACCATTGACCTAGCGGTAAGGTCTCATGCGGTAATCGGGCGATAATGACACGCACCAGAAAATAAAAATTATTTTTCAGACGCGTGTATGGGATGTATGCCAAAAATGAAATTACCACAAGAGCCAAGCAGTAGCCAGGCGGTAACTCCATTTTGGCGCACGGGTGCAGACACTTATGCGGCTTAGTAAAAGGCCCTTAAGACCGCTTCCCTATGTCTGTTCCAGTCTAACAGACTGAAACAACAACTGATGCCAGTATCACTATTCCAAAAGACAATTCGAAATCAGAAGATTTTCAGCCCTCTATCCCCTATACTAGAGTCAATATATGGAACTCTTTACCTATTCCCATCAGAACAGAAAACAGCTACCTCAGCTTCAGGAAGAGGCTAAAAACCTTTCTCTTCCCAAAGACTGCTTCATAACAATCCACTGACTTCTACCTCCTAGTATCATCCATTATCCTTTCCTTAATGTTTTTAGTCTTGTGCATTAATCCCATGGTCTCTAATGTTTCTCAAACCTCACACTAACCATATTTGCTTTTGTCTCACCTAGAATGTAAACCGCACTGAACCCTGGAAAGGGAATATTAGCGGTATACAAGAATTGATTTGAATTGAATTGAATTAAACGATATCCCATCCTCATAATGTCCTGAAACCTCATCCTTCTTAGGGGACAATAAAACCTACTATGTGGATATATGAATATAAACCAACCAACTACATATAAGCCAATGATTAACTCCAACTGCAACCCACATGTGGTATATGTTGCAGAAGGGTTCAATCAAGAACAGAAATCTATCTTATTTAACCAGAAAAATGTAAATATAACTCATTATTATACATTGAAAAAATGAATTTGTTTCAAAATTACTACATGTAACAGAGTGTGAAATAAGAAACACTTAACCACTAACATATATAAACAAATGTAAAAAAAAAATAAGAGGAACTAATATCAAAAGTAGTGATAAAGAAGTGTGATGGTGAAACAAAACATGAATGAAATATATGGGGCATCACGAAGAAGGAAAAGATAGATACACAATGCAAAAAAGATTCTTGAACAAATGTGCATGAATAGAAATGTATATAAAAGATTACATAATGAAAGATCCCAAGAAAACAAAAACAACCTTATACACAGTAACTATATAAATAAATGTGCTTTTGAAAAGTCATTACGTATCTATATAATAATTGGTAACTCTGCTTCCCTGGATGGCTGGGTTCATTACAGCATGCTGACGTGAGCTTGCCTCCAGCGTTCCCTTCCCTCTCAGTGTCCCGCCCTCGCTGAAAGACGAAATGACATCAGAGGAGGGTGAAACACTGAGAGGGAAGGCAAAGGAAGGTTGGAGGCGACACCAGCCCAGCCTGCCACCGCTGCAACCTGAGGTAAGATGAACAGCTTAAAGGCAGGGTAGCAGGAAGGACAGAGTCACTGGTCATAGATGGGAGGGCAGGGGAGGGGAGGATCGCTGGACAGGGGAGGGAAGGGCAGGGCAGAGGAGTGGCCTAGTGGTTAGGGTGGTGGACTTTGGTCCTGGGGAACTGAGGAACTGAGTTTGATTCCCAGCACAGGCAGCGCCTTGTGACTCTGGGCAAGTCACTTAACCCTCCATTGCCTGCCGCATTGAGCCTGCCATGAGTGGGAAAGCATGGGGTACAAATGTAACAAAAATAAAAATAAAATAAATAAATTGCTGGCCATGGAGGGGAGGTCAGAATCGCAGGACATGGAGGCGATGGGAGGGGAGGGAAGAATCACTAGACATGGAGGGGAGGGCAGGGGAGAGAGGAGAAATCGCTTAGACAAGAGCCTTCGTAGGGCCCGTTTCATTTTTCACAAAATGAGCTTTGTTGCTTATATAAAGTAAAATGTTACAGTATAACACAACTGCAACCATAGGGGTCCTTTTACCAAGCTGCGGGAAAAAGGGTCCTGCACTAGCGGCGGTGGCGGGGGGATGTTTTTCCCACACGCCAGGGCTGGCTTTTCCACAGCTGGTAAAAGCCCCCCCCCCCAAAAAAAATGGCCATGTGGTGAGATAACTCTTACCATGTGCCAATGCGGCGGGGAGCCCTTACCACCACCCATTGAGGTGGCAATAAGGGCTCTTGAGCTAACCCGGTGGTAAGCAGTCAGTGCACGGTGATGCCCGATTACCACTGAGCTATCACCGTGCAAGCCATTTCCTGGGGTCTTTTTTTCCCCGGAAACGGCACACGCTTGGGGGCGGGACTACCACTGGCGGCCACGTTGGGCCGGTAGTAGCCCCGGAAGAGCGAGCGGTAAGCCCGTGTTGGACGAACCGCCACTCTGTAAAAGGGCCCCATGCCATAGTCACTTTGAAAGGAGTCCAGTGAAGTAGACAAAACATATAAAACTTATGAGGTATGTCCCCACACTCTGTATCCATGCATTTATTTATTGTGTACAAAGCAAATGTACAGAATAATGAACGTGCTATAAAAATGATACATCATAAGGGGGGTTGTTTACTAAAGCTTCGCACGAGTTACCTGCAGCAGCGCCCATTTTATTCCTACGGGCCCTGCTGCAGATAACTCGAGCTAAGCTTTAGTAAACAACCTCCAAAATGCTCTAAGAAATGTAGCCACTTTTATCCTTTTGTTAAAAGGGGTCTTGATAGAGATCCTGAGAAAAGAAATACAGCAACGTTGACCAAAAAATATAGTAGGTACATAAATACAAAAAAAATGAAATAATAAATGTGCTCTAAAAGTGAATTACATATCTACTATAATAAAACTCACCCTCAACGTTCTGAGGACACTGACGTCAGTGAAGCCAAGCCCTGACTTCCTTCAACAAGGTTCGAAGGTTCGTGGTGGTGAAGCCACCAAAATCGCTCCGGGCTCCGCCCTCGAGGGCGGAGCAATGGCAGAACAACGAAGGGGTTGGAATGGAGGGAGGCAGGGAGGCGTGGGGGGTGGGAAATCGCTCCGGGCCCCGCCCTCGAGGGTGGAGCAATGGCAGAACAACGAAGGGGTTGGCAGGGAGGGAGGCAGGGAGGCGGGGGTGGGGGGTGGGAAATCGCTCCGGGCCCCGCCCTCGCGTCAAACGTCATGACAGGGCGGAGCAATCGAAGAATAACGAAGGGGTTGGCCAGGGAGGGAGGGGGGGGGTGTTGGCAACGAACACCTTGCTAGCGCCCGTTTCATTTGATCTGAAACGGGCCTCTTTTACTAGTATAAAATAAAATAAAATGCTGTGAACAATTAAACTGCTACCATCATCATTTCAAAAGATCCTAAGTAAAAAGTGCAAAAGTGTAGACAAAACATATATAAAAATGTGGGCTATGTCCCCAACGCTCCTGTTTACTAATGCCGACAGATCTGCCAGAATTAGCGCCAGGACAGACGCTAGCGCGGTTTAGTAAACAGACCCCCAAATTTGGTACACAATAAAAATAAACGCATGGCTACAAGACAAATATATGAAATAATGTACTAGAAGAAATATATAAAAAACTATTATACATCATAAAATGATCTAGTAAATCAATTACACTACCATCATCAGACTGAAAAGATCGTAATAGAGATCCTAAGAAAAGGAGTACAGTGATGTAACCCAAATATATAAAACATCATGAAGTATTTCCCTTGAAACAAAGGGGCCTTTTTACTATCCAGTGGTAGGGCTACTGCTGGGTTTGTGCACGGGAATTGGTCCTCCCGCTGAACTCACTCAGGAGCTCGGCAGTAGTTCTGACTTTACGTCGTGCGCTGTTTCCAGCACTAGGAACATTAAAAAAAAATTTTCTAGCACTAAGGACATGCCTGGCGGTAATCAGGCAGCACCACTCACTGCCCGGTTACTGCCAGAGCCCTCACCGCCTCCTAAATAGCAGGTAAGGGCTCCCCCAGCAAATGGCTGCATGACAATGTGTTTTGTTAGCGCAGAACTATTTACTGGCCCTTTAAAGAAAATTATCCTTTACCCATTGCAGTAAAAGTTGGCCTTGGCGCACGGCAATCCTGTGCGCCGATGCCACCACGAGCCACCTTTTACCACCGTTTTGGTAAAAGGACCCCAAATTGAGAAGCACCCTGAAATATATTCATAAGGTCTGAGATCTAAATCAGAGTTCAACCCACCAGGTTAATGTATCAAATTCAAAAACTAGATGTTGTTTCTCACGTAGTAACATGGTGTCTACATCGCCACTTCGCCATCTCAACTTGATTTGTTTAAATACAAAACTCTGTAAAAAGTCAATAGAGTAATTTGCTGAATACCAACGTGTGACAATTGGAGCACTTTCCATCTTTCTACTTATGCAACTTCTGTGTTTGATGATCCTGGTCTTAATGGCTGTCTTCATCTTTGCTATGCACAGTAGTTTACAGGAGCAAATGATAATACAGATAACCTGAGCAGAATTGCAATCAATGGACTGGTGCAGCTTAATTTGGATTTTGGATCACAAGTAGCATCAGTGGGATTTAAACTGGCCACCTCTGGATTGCAAGACCAGTGCTCTAACCACTAGGCCACTCCAATGATCCTGTTAATACTAAGATGACTGAATTCTGAAAGCACCATACAGTGCCTTCGCACTGTGCTGTACATTTACCACATTTTGAATGTCCAAAATGCGTTGAGTTACTTTCTTTTAATTCTGCTAATGCTGAAGGCAGTAGCCTTTCTCTGAGATTGTGATTATGGGAATAGGCAACTGTATGCTTTTTTCCCTTTAAAATATGGGTGCGTCTTTAAAATATACCAATATTTTTTAACAATTTTCTGAATGTCATTTGCATTTCAAACAAATCTCAAGGTACAAACCATTTCCACTTTGGGCCTCTCAGAGCAATTATTCAATAAAGTCTCCCTTTCCTGCATTCTAGCTCTGTTTAAGCTCTCATGAATGCATTTCTTAGGATAGCCCCTCTGGACAAATTGATTTGTGCCCTGATCATGTCTGGACAGGTTCAGCTTCCGTAACTGGAGAACAAGGCCAGTGACATGCAGACTTTATAGTCTATGTCCTGAAAATGGCAAGGACAAATCAAGACCAAGTATATGTATCATACCTTTATACTATAAGTTTATCTTGTTGGGCAGACTGGATGGACCATACAGGTCTTTATCTGCTGTCATCTACTATGCTACTATATTTCTTTTGCTTGAAATTCAAATTCTTCTAAATTGGTGCACAGTCTATACAACCTAAGAAATTGTGAAAATGGTAGATTTGTCTTAAGACTTCTGTTATAAAACCTGAAGTGTAAACATGTATTCTTATCAATGGGTTTTCTATGGATGGTGGTCTCAAAACAGTACCTAGTCTTCCTAATAAGAATATCCAAATATGCAATCTCATGTTTGTGATATTGTATCTTAAAATGTTAATTTCGATCATACGTATTTATCCAATTAAAAAATTCAAGTAGCTTAGAGAGATCCCCTCTCCATTGCAGAAAAACATCATTTATGTACCTTTTATTAAAGAAAACTACAAATAATGTTGGAACTACTTGGCCAAACAAGCCTATTTAGGGTTGCCAGTCAATTCACTTCTACTTGTTCTATACCACTCAGGATTTTGTAGACCTCAATCTCATCTCCCTTCAGCCATCTCTTTTCTAAGCTGAAGAGTCCTAACTTCTTTAGCCTTTCCTCATACGAGAGAAGTTCCATCCCCTTTATCATTCAGGTTGCTCTTCTTTGAACCTTTTTCAATTCTGCTATATCTTTTTTGAGATATGGCGAGCAGAACTGAATGCAATAGTCAAGGTGAGGTCGCACCATGGAGCAATACAGAGGCATTATAGTATTCTTGATCTTATTTACCATTCCTTTCCTAATAATTCCTAGCATCCTGTTTGCTTTTTCGGCTGCCACTGTACACTGGGCAGAAGATTTCAGTGTATTGTCTACAATGAAACCTAGATCTTTTTCTTGGGTGCTTACCCTCAAGGTAAACCCTAGCATCACGTAACTATGATTAAGATTACTCTTCCCAATGCTCATCACTTTGCATTTGCCCACATTAAATTTCATCTGCCATCTAATCATACTAGCTTTGGTGGTTCAGTAATGTTTATTAGACGTTTCTTTTTAATTTTTGTCACTGATATTGTAGATTTTTTAAAATATCATATTCCTTTTTGTTTTTGATTATGTATTTGTTGTTTTGTGATTGTTTTTAGACTTCTGATGCAGGCCCCTTGTGGCTGAAACACGATTAGTGTTGAGTCTATAGAAAATCAATAAAATTTTGCAGTACCTTTGGTGTGGGCTTCTTTTGTTTTGGTCACCTCTGCTGTTTGTTTTTTAAGGCGGTGGATGTAGCCAGAAGGATGCTAGGCTGCACAGAAAGATATAACCAGCAGAAAAAAGGAGGTGTTGATGCCTCTGTACAAGTTGTTGGTGAGGCCCACTCAGGGTATTATATTCAGTTTTGGAAGCCATACGGCCATAAAAAGACTTGAAGCAGTTTAGAGAAAAGCTACGAAAATAGTATGGGGTTTGTGCCACAAGACATATGAGGAGAGACTTGATGACCTGAAGATATATATCTTGGAGAAAAGGAAAGATAGGGGTGATATGATATAGACATTCAAATATTTTAAAGGTATTAATATACAAACAAACCTTTTCCAGAGATGGGAAAGCGGTAGAACTAGAGGACATGAATTGAGGTTGCAGGGCAGGGCGACTCAGGAATAATATCAGGAAGTACTTTTTCACAGAAAGGAGTAGTAGATACCTGAAATGCCCTCCCACAGGAGGTGGTGGAGATGAAACGGTAAGGATTCAAAAATGCGTAGGGAAAACAGTGTAGAAACAGAAAAGGAACCAAACAAACTTTTCAGGGCTTAGATGCCAACTCCGTAATCGGGGAAACAAAGCCAGTGCTGGGCAGACTTCTATGATCTGTGCCCTGATCATGGCTGGACAGATCTGGATGGGCTGGAGTGGGGCTTTGATGACAGCTTCAGTAGCTGTCGAACAAGGCCAGTGCCTGAAAATGGCAAGAACAAATCAAGATCAAGTATGCATATGTAGTATCATGTCATATATTACTATACTAGTAAAAAAGGCCCGTTTCTTAACGCAATGAAATGGGCGCTAGCAATGTAATGAGTTCCTGCCATTAATGTTTCCACAGTTGTATTCTGAATATAATTGTTGTTTACATGTGTAAGATTTCTTTATATACAATATTTTTTGTGTAAACTGTGTTACAATGTGGTAAAAGATTTCCTTGTTCAGGCCCTTCAATCAGTTTAACAATCACATCAGAAGAGCTCCTTACTCCTGAGAATGCAACATACAGTTGCCCATGTGAGAGACTGAGAGTGACAGTGTGTTTTACAGGCAGTGTAAGAGAGAGATACACAGAGTGATTGAGTGTGTGTGTGTGTGTGTGTGTGTGTGTGTGTGTGATGTGTGTGAGTGACAAAGTGATTAAATGTTTGTCTTCCCTTCCGTTCTGTGCACTTGCCTCCACTGATGTTTGTACCTCCCTGTATATGATTGTTTGTTAGAGATTCAATCCACTCCACTTCCCTCCTCCAAGTTCCGTTCTGTCTGATTGGTGAGGACGGGGACAGTGAGAGCCAATGAAACGCTGAACTACAAACTTACGAACCCTACACTGCCATAGTGCCACAGAGTCAGCTTCAGAATGTTGGAGGTGCTTTTTATTATATAGGATAGTAAATCTGCCATACAACAGCAGCAGCACTAATTCCTATGATTCAAACAGCAAGAACCCTACCTATGAATTAGGCAGCACTATAAATATTACATTGCCCTGGAACACCAATACACCTACTACTGGTAAATTAGAGCAAGTGGGACAGCTATAGATCTCTACATAAACTACTGGCATATAGAATATTGCACTTTGATCACAGGTAAAACACAGCCACATGGGAGCCTGCTCTGTGGATCCAGCTTCTTCATGGAGTCTAGGGAGGGTTAATTTGTATTGTAGCTGGCACCTCCAATCATTTTGGAATATTGGAGCCTATGCACAGATAGACCCTCACCAAATATAGATTACAAATTAGAAATAGAAATATGAAAACAAAAATTTAACTGGGAACCTCAAGAAGTCATATTTGACTTGTATCACAACAACAGAGAAATAAAAGAGAAATACAATGACATCTATGATGCACATTTTCCAAAGCTGACATATTCCTGTTAATAAATAAAAAAAATAAACACTTTTTTTTACCTTTGTTGTCTGGGCATTTTATTTGTATAATCATGTTGGTCCCAGTTTCGTTTTCCTTCTTTCCTGTCTGTCTTCTCCTGTTTCCAATGACTGCTGCCCATTTGTCCTTTCTCCGTTCTCAACTTGTTTCCTTCCATTCTCTCACATCTATATCTGATATATTGATCTGTCCCAAGTGGAAGAGTAGCCTAGTGGTTAGTGCAGCGGACTTTGATCCTGTGGAACTGAGTTTGATTCCCACTGTAGCTCATTGTGACCCAGAGCAAGTCGTTTAACCCTCCAATGCCCAAGGTACAAATAAGTACCTGTATATACTATGTAAACTGCTTTGAATGTAGTTGCAAAAATTGCAGAAAGTCCCATTTCCTTCCTTGTTTTCTTTTTTGCCTTTCTGTCCAATCAAATATCACCTTCTTTCTCACCCTCCAGTTCTTCACCTCCTCCTTTACTTTTCACCTACTTTTCAACTTTCCACTTCCTCTCAGTCCCTAGCTGTTCTAATTTCTGTTGTCTCACTCCTTCCCGTTCCTATTCCCTTCTGTCTTTAACCTACTCCCCATTACCACATTTCTATCCTTCAAAATCACCATCTTCCTCTGACTCATCTCCTTGACAATTCCTCATGGCTTCTCCCGCATGGTTCCATCATGTCCCGCATCTCCCCTCCCTCTACCTTTTATGCCAGAATCTCCTCCCTTTCTCTCTCTTTCTTCCGCCTTCTTACATCTGTAGCCTAGCATCTTTCCTTCCTCTCTTCCTTCTTCTTCCCCCAACTGTGCAGCTTCTCTCCTTTATGCTCTCCTTCTCCTATGCCCCATAGTCAGCATCTCCCTGTTCTGTCTCACTTCATGTCCAGAATTTCCCTGTACCTTTCCTTCCCTCATCTCCATTTCCCCCCTCTCTTCCTTGTCTAGCATTTCTCTTTCTCTTGCCCCCATGGTTCAGCATACCTCTCTCTTCCATGCTGTCCTTCCTCCCCATGGTCCAGCATCTCTCCCTCCCCTCCTCCACCAACAATCTGGCATTTCCATTCTCCCCTCTTCTCTCAACCCTCTCCCCCACTGTACCCTAAAACTGGTCTTCTCTTCTTGAGGTCATCAGAGTGGAGGAGTGGCCTAGTGGTTAGGGTGGTGGACTTTGGTCCTGAGGAACTGAGTTCGATTCCCACTTCAGGCACAGGCAGCTCCTTGTGACTCTGGGCAAGTCACTTAACCCTCCATTGCCCCATGTAAGCCGCATTGAGCCTGCCATGAGTGGGAAAGTGCGGGGTACAAATGTAACAAAAACAAACAACCAGCCCTATACCCTTTCCTGTGTCACGTTCTGCCTAGGAAACAGGAAGGATCTGAGGCTGGCTTCAAGCAGCATGGATGAATCACTGCTCGCTACAGGCAGTTTCTATAAGAGAGAAGACCAGTTTTAAGGTACAGAGCAGGGGCGGAATGTTAAAAGATGGGAGGAGAGGAGATGTAGCGGCCAGATTGTCAGTTGGGAGGGAGAGATGCCAAACCATGGGGTGGGGGAGGGTTATATTAGCTAGGTATCACTGAGAAAAACATGGGTTTTTCTAATGCCTGTGTTAAGTGTCTGCTGGCAGTTGGCCATTGAAACACCAGCCAGTTGGCAACCCTAAATAGGCTTGTTTGGACAAGTAGTTCCAACATTATTAGCTGAAGTGTCTGGTACTTTTAGCTTGTCCTCCATAACCTCTCATCTCCCTCTTCCAAAATAGCTCCAGTGCATCTGGCATCAGTTTCCTGCCTATGAGGAAAATGACTGTGACATATGGTGGTTTATGGAAATTAACTCAGTATGCTGCTATTTATTTTAATGTGCATTAACCAATGAATTAACACATGTTGTCAATTAGCATGAGTTATAAAATTCTAACGTGTTAGAACATTTTATTCAAACAAACCAAGAAAAACTTCTTAACTGAAAATGAATCAAAAGCTTTTGATCTGTGCATATCTCTAGTACATTTTGATACAGTCATTGGATGGCTGAATATTGACCTAATTATTTTATAACAAAAATGGTATTTTTAATATATAAAGAGGCACCACCAGACATACAGTACTTCATTATTGTTTTATGCGCCATACACAGATATGGCAAAAAAGGCCACGAACACTAAAACCTTACCTGTTTAAAAAGGCATACCCTACCAATCCAACATAAATGCCTAATCTCTGCAACACGACAAAACTAAAATACGTAATGGACATAACACAACTCTTCCGCTGTACGATTCCCTTATGTGGCTGCATCACATGAACTTTATATTACCACAACATCATTTTGTATTTGTTTACAAACACAAACGCGTCTCCGGCACTATGTAAGTCATATTGAGCCTACAAATAGTTGGGAAAATGTGGGATACAAATGTAACAAATTAATTAATTAATTAACTCAAATATATTTACCACTATTTACCATTCATACCCATCTACATTTACTTTTGCATATTAATAGCAGGAGTAAATTTTGCACTTTACAAAGTTTTTACATTTAGAAAATAATAGGAAATCTAGCATCCTCTAAGTCTCAGAATATAGCAAAACCATTTAACAAGCATCTTTATTTTTAAGGACTATACAGAGAGACTTCCATCAGAAAGGCTAGTAGTAGTTTTCCCTTCATGGGTTGTGATGCTCATCTTTTAAAAATACCTTGGTCTTCTCTAAGGGCTAGAATGTCCTTGAAGCAGCATGAGCAAGGGCAGGCCTGGAGCCTTGAAAAAAACAACCACACAGAGGTTTAAATGTAAAATAAAACTTTTTACTTGGTGTAAATCCCAATGCCTAAATTAGGTGCAGAGTTGGTGTATTCTATGTACTTATGTAGATTTTAGAAACGCCCATGCCACGCCCCTGACCACACACCCTTTTCAACTATGTGACAGAATTTAGGCGCAGTATGTTATAGAATACGCTTAGCGGGTTATGTGCGTAAATCTCAATTGATGCCAGTTCATGCTGATAATTGCTTAACATCCAATTAACAGCACTGATCAGCTAGTTAAATAATTATGTTATGCGCATTGCTATAGAATACACTTCAATTTCTGTGTGGAAATTCAAGCACCATATATAAAATCCTGGGGTAAGTGCTATTCTATAAATGTTGCTACACCCACTGAAACCTAGTATAAATACCCATGCTTAAATTAGATGTGGATCGGGTATATTCTGTAATAGTGTGTACAAATTCTTGGAATGTCCATGCTCCGGCCATGCCCCTCCCATGGCCACACCCCCTTTTCAGATGCATGCACTAGAATTTACGCATGTATCTTTATAGAATACGGCTAGCAAGATGCGTGTATAAATTCTAATTGTTGCCAATTAGTGCCAATAATTAGCACCCAATTATTGGTGCTAATTGGTTTGTCATTCGAATAAATTGTGCACAGATTTTGGGCTTGTGCCCAAATTTCTGTGCACAATTTTGAGCACCATATTGCACACGCATATTATAAAACATTGTCAGTTATGTGCTATAACTGAATAGGATAATTCCCATTAATAGCCAATTATAGGCTATAAATGTGCTAATTGGAGCTACTTATCAGCTACATGTGTAGTTGTGCTTCCCTGCATGGCCTGGTAACAGAGTTACAGTGTAGCTGCCGAGAGGGGGGGGGGGGCAGGGGAGACAAAATTCCCTGGGCCCGGGCCTCCAAGGGGGGCCCGGCACCACAGTCCCACCCGCCCTCCGTCGTCGACCGTCTGCCCCTGCATTGAAATTGAAGTCTCACCTCTGTGAAAGCAGCGCTGCAGGCAGCAGAACGCCTCCCTTCGGTCCTCCTTCCCTCCCTGTGTCCCGCCCTCGTCTGACGTAACTTCCATGAGGGCGGGACACAAGGAGGGAAGGAGGGCCGAAGGAAGGCGTTCTGCTGCCTGCAGCGCTGCTTTCACGGAGGTGAGACTGCGATTTCAATGCAGGGGGCCTGGCCCGGTGGCGGACAGAGGGGGGAGCGGCGGTGGCGACCTCGGGGGGGAGTGGAGGGGGGAGCGGCAGTGGTGACCTCGGGGGGGGGGGGGGGGGCAGGGCAGCGGGGGCTGCTTTGCCCTGGGCCCGGCCCAGTCTCTCGGTGGCCCTTACACTGCCCTTCACTCCCTGCATGAACTGGACCAGAGTCCTTTCTCCCTCCCTGTATACAACTGTCCTTCCTTACACAACCCAGTGGCAATAATTGCCTTGAGCTGCTACTGTTTATAACTCCCTGGACAACCAGGGACCAGACAGCATCTGTTAGTTGGCAAATACTGGGTAGTATTATATAGTATAGTAAGATTAATGTAAAGTGTTATGTGGCCATTTTTTTGTTTTCACTGTGCCTTGAATTTATAAACCATTCCCAGAAGAAAAGATGCCTGAGGATGGCAATGGCAAACCACTCTATTAATAGTAGCCACCACACTAGTGGCAAACTCCATAAGGTGTTTGCAATTTCATATTTATAAAGGTAAAGTTAATCCCCTTTATGTAAATGCATTACACCCAAGACTGGAAAATACATTTCAGTGCCTACGTGTTCCACCAAACTTTGGAAACTGAGCAACAAGTACAATGCATAGCAGTGAAGAAACTAGATCAGGGGTTCTCAATCCAGTCCTCAGGACACACCCAGCCAGTCAGGTTTTCAAGATATCCACAATGAATATGCATGAGATGAATTTCCATGCACTGCCTCCATTGTATGCTAATCTATCTCATGCATATGCATCCTGAAAATCTGACTGGCTGGTTGTGTCCCGAGGACTGGGGTGAGAACCACTGAAAAAGAGTCTTGCTCTTGAGATCATAATAATGTTTCCACAGTCTTCCATAGCAATTCCATGCTTTATAATGTATTGAATGAACAAAACTAGTTTACAATGCCACAGACTCAGACTGCCTGTTTAGTTATGAGGGACCATTTATGGCATGAAAAGCATTCTGTAAGTGCAAAGATCTGCACTATCAAAGCTGAAAGAGGTTCAAAGACAGAGCTGGAACATTCCAGATAACTGTTAGGACAGGAATAAAACTTTATGACGCATAGAGGTACAGTACAGTGCACATGATTGAAGTTGTATTAACTGAGCCTGAGGCTCCTGGCACTGTACACCGAAACCCAACGCATTTAAATCATGCACAAGCTTATGTCCTTATCATGCTATGTAGGAACAATCTTGTGACATCTGGCAGTGTTACTATGGAAGGAGGTGGCATATCTGAGTGACCTGAAGCTGATCTGGTCAGGTTTCAGGCTCTGAGGTCATCTGATGTGAGCTCTAATGAAAGCTGCCAGCAACAGTGGCAGCAATAGAAATATGATTGAAGCAGTTATCGGCAGGAGGGTGTGCTTTCCAGCCTTACTCGTCTGGTCCCCACCCTTCTAGTTCTAGGAATCTTTACTCAAAAATGAGGCTTTTCACCTACTAGTGGATGTTTCACAATTCCAGGATGGCATTGCACTGCTTTGGAAAGCTGACAGGGGTGGATATGTTCTACTGTTGAAAGCCAGCAATGGGATATTGTGGTTTTTCTAAGTTGATTTCTTTCTGTGTCAAAATCCTTAAATGTAGGCTTTTCAGAACTGATGATGCTCCAGATGTGACCTTAAAAATTCATCTAGACTATAAGAAGCAGTCTGGAAAATTCTCAGCATCCTGTAGTAAGCAGGTTACAAAATCTAGGGCCAAAATGGCCATGAAAAGGACAAATGGAAACATTTTCTTGACTGGCTAAGTAGATGGGATGCTACACCACCACCGCCAGCTCCCATTGAGACTGGATCTCATTCCATGAGTTTCAGAGGTTGGGGAACGGCCAGGCCAGCAGATTTTTCAAGCAAGACATTCCTTCAGGGCTCAGCCACTTCACACTCGAGTTGTAGAAAATACTCAATTAATGTCATATAGGGGTCAATTCTATCTAGATTAGCAGTATCTAGGCGCCAAGATGGGCACAAAATGGTGGGTGATAAGTGTTGTTCTGTAATCTAGGCGTATTCTATAACTACACGCATAACTTAATTGGCTTAACAAGCTAATCAGCATTGATAACACCACTTAACAAGCAATAATGAGTACTAATTGGCAATAATTATAATTTATGCACACAACTCGTTAAGTACGTAGTTCAAAAGGGGCATGGCTATAGGCAGGGAACTGGGCATTTTATGGGCATTCCAAAATTTATGTGTGCAGTTGTACAATATGGCTCAGTGCGCATAAATCTATATGCATGGATTTAGACCAAGTTTTCGTTGGCCTACATGGATGCGTGTTGGTTTAGGTGCTAGGATTTCTGCCAAAGTGTATTCTATATACTGTGCCTAAATCTAAGTGCTGCTTTTAGAATATGCTTAGGCGGAAATCTTTACCATGCTGATTTGGTAGGCGCCTTATATAGAATCTGGCCCTCAGTCAGCATTTATGCTTCAACATTTAGGCATGAGTACTTACACCTGGTCTATGTCAGGTGTAAATGCATGTATTGTTGCAATTTAACATGTAACTTATAGTATTCTATAGCTTATGATCATATATGTTGGACCACTCATATGTATGCCCTCCTTGCAGTTGCATGCTATAGAATTTAGGGAGTAATTTTATAGAATAGTAGCTTACCGCAGTTATGCACTTAAGTACACATTTAAGCCAAATAATACTCCTGTACAAGTTACTGGTGAAGCCCTGCTTGGAGTATTGTGTTCAGTTTTGGATAGAATGTAAGCCAACCAATGAAACCAGATGTCCAGAGGTTAATTGAAACAATTTCATTTAACAAATACCAAAATACATGTAGACTTGGCACGGAACCATGTTTCAGCAACAGAATCCTGCTTCAGGAGCCAATATATCTGATACACAATGTCTGTATAAGACCAAAAAATGCTGATGCACAATCTCTGTATAAGTATAAAACCAAAAAGCTTCAGTGTAAGGCAACAAATATTGCAAGGTCTACATGTATTTTGGTATTTGTTAAATAAAATTGTTGCAATTAACCTCTGGACATCTGGTTTCATTGGTTGGCCTACGTTCCATCCTTAATACCTGTACCTTTCTGTTCCATTTCATAGGGAACTATTCCTTTCTTCTGTGGTTTGTTCAGTTTTGGATGTCATGTCTTGCTAAGGTCATCAATTATCTATTCCGCCCCTTTTTTGCTGCCATCTTGACTCCACAAGACATTTGGTGTTTTTCTGCAAAGCCCCCTCCCTCCGGAATGCCCTACTACCACATATCAGATCTGAACATTCCTACCTCTCGTTCTGATCTGCCCTGAAAACGCATTTGTTTTCTCTTGCTTTCCCTTCTAGTTCTTACATTCCTGGCCCAGTGACTGGCCTATCCGCAACACTTTTTTTTGTGTCCTGTCAAATATAGTGTAGTTCATTTCCTTTTGGCTGTATTGTAGTTTTGTACAACGCTTTGGTTTTTTCCTGGAAAGCCAGTATATCAATCCTTTATTAAACACTAATTGTAAGCAGACTTGAAGTGGTACAGAGGAAAGTGACAAATGATATTGGGCTTGCGCCAAAAGAAGAATGAGAAGAGACTTGAAGAGCTGAATATGTATGCCCTAGAGGAAAAGAGGGACAGGGGAGATATGATACAGATGTTTAAACACCTGAAAGGTATGAATTTACAAACAAATCTTTTCCAGAGACGAAGAAGCAGTAGGAGCAAGGAACGTGAATTGAGGTTGCAGGATGATAGACTCAGGAAACACTTTTTCAGGGAGAGGGTGGTGGATGCCTAGAACATCTTCACCTTGGAGGTGGTGGGGACAAAAACAGTGATGGAATTCAAAAACACGTGGGATAAACACAGAGGATCCCTATGTAGAAAGAGGTTGGAATCAAACTAAAAAGGGCACAGAGGAATATGACTTGCACTGATTGACAGGTATAACTGGCTATCTTGTTGGGCAGACTAGATTGACCATACAGATCTTTGTCTGCTGTCATTGACTATGTTACTATGTTCTTTTGATTAGCTGTATTATTGGGCTGGATATTTTGTTGTGGCTATTCCTACTTTCCTTCCACTCACTTGGATCTAAAATCCTCAAAGTAGATGTTAACCTCTTGCATGTTACTGCCTATGGTCAGGGCCGCCAAGAGGGGGGGGGCAGGGGGGACAAAGTTCCCTGGGCCCGGGCTTCCAAGGGGAGCCTGGAGCCAAAGTCAGGCCGCCGGCGCTGCAGTCCCCAGTCTCACCTGCCTGCCCTTGGCTCCGTCCGCCACCGGGCCCCCTGCATTAAAATCGGCAGTGCCTTAGCTCCGTTTAGAAAGGCAGATTGCCTCCCTTCGGGCCCTCCGTGTCCCGCCCTCGCGGAAACCAGAAGTTACATCAGACGAGGGTGGGACACAGTGAGGGAAGGCCCGAAGGGAGGCGATCTGCCTTTCCAAACAGAGCTAAAGCACTGCCAATTTTAATGCAGGGGGCCTGGTGGCGGACGGAGCCAAGGGCAGGCAGGTGAGACCAGGGACTGCAGCGGCGGCAGGGGGGCAGCGAGGGCAGCGGCGGGAGAGGCAAGGGTGGCGGGAGGGGGCAAAGGCGGCGGTGGCGGCCTTGCCCCGTACCCAGCTTAGTCTCTCGGCGGCCCTGCCTATGGTTTCTAAAGTTTTTTTTATCAATGTTTAGCACCAAATTAGTGGGCACCTTCTTCATAAACGTTCCCTTCGGTCTGACCCTTGTGAAGTTTATAGGGGCTGAAGGTCTTGATGTAACCTTTCTAAAGTAAATCAGAACTCTTCATCACTTAGCAATGAGATCTGGGGTTAATAATTAAGGATTAAAACATTTGTACATTGCTGCAAGACATTTCACAGAAGCAGAATTGGCATTCTCCCTGAGGTGCATGGGGGACTGCTAACAAGGCAGGCTCCATCACTTTCTTTGGTTACATTTGAATGGTACCTTCTTACCATACCCTGTACCCACCCACCCCATTTTGATTAGAACTATCCTAGCCAAAATTGTATAATGTCCTAAAGACTCATATTTTACCACTACCCCAATCCTGATGAAAGCTGAAGAAAGTGCAGCCTGGTAGTGGGCTTTGGGGTCCCCTCCCAAGTTTCTGCCCTGGGACCCAGCTATGTCTAACACTAGCTCTGGCAAGATGTACATTTCAAATCTGACATATTTTAATCACAAAATAGAAAATAAAATTATTTTTTCTACCTTTTGTTGTCTGGTCATTGCATTTTTAAAATCATGTTGGTCTCAGGCTCTGATTTGTGCTTCCTTCTGTCTTCTCTTAACTCACTCACCAGGTTCTCCTGTCCATTTGCCATCTCTTCTCGCTCCATGTTCACCACCCATCTTCTATTTCTGTCCCTATCACCCCCCACATTCAGCCTCTCCCTTTTGCCTTCCTATACTTCCCTGTCCAGTATCTCCCCTGTGCTCATATCCCCACACCCATCATCTCTTCTCTATCTCCCTATCCTCTCCCCCTGTGTCAAACATCTCCTTTCTGTGTCTGGCAATGCCCCTCTGTATCCATATACTATCCCCACACTGCATCTCCCCTTTGTGTCCCTGTGTGCCCCCCAAACACCATTTCTCCTCTGTTTCTGTTACTTCTCTGTGCCCAAGTTCTTCCCTCGCTTCCTTTTCCACACCAATGTATCTCTCTCCTTTCCACCCCCACCTAGCTTCTCTCCCTCTCTTCCCCCCACCCATTCCAACATCTGGCCCATCTACCTGCACTCTTTCCCTTTCTCCTTCCCGCTGTGGGTTCAATATTTCACTCCCTCTTCCTTCATCTCTTTAGTCCGGTATCTCTTTCCCTTCCCTCTAGCCTCCCTCCTCCTCCCATGGGTTCAGCCAGCACCTCTCTCCTATCCCTCCAGCCCCCTCCTACTCCCCCCATGGATCCAGCCGGCACTTTTTAACCCTTCCTGTTCTCCCCCCCCCCCCCCCCGCACGTGTGTCACAGTTTCCTGAATTCTATTTTGATCCATCATATCTACATTCTGTCCCTTTGCTATCAGATAAGCAACAATTCAGGTATGTCCAAACTGAGCAGCTAGGTGAATGCAGATGTATTGTTCCCCATCAATCGGCCCAAACCTTCATCAGTTATAGAACCATAGCCAAGTGACCCTGTCTTGTAGTCCACTGAAGTGGAATAGAATTCAAGTCTTCTCCAAGCTGATCTACTATTGCACTTTTTGATATGTAATATTTAACCAGATCTATCCTATTGTTGACTGCAGCCCAGTGAAGCAATACAACCTTCTCTTTGACTGGATATTCTATACCTGCTCCACAGTTTTTTAGCTTCACTGATCAGGGATTGCACGTGCTCAGGACAGTTCTGCTCAGTTTTATTCAGGCACAGTTGTGTGGCTTTAAAGATATTCCAAGTGCATACAGAAGAAATTCATACAGTCCTGCCCTCTCTTCTGCAACTTCCTGTTTTGACCGGGGAATTTTGCTCCCCCCGCCCCCCCTCTCAGCAGCCCTGGCCATTACCGTGCATTTAACACGGTTTACCGCAATATATCCACGGTAACAGTAACCATGTCAATCTCTAGTACTACCATATACACAGGAAAAAGCCTTTATAAAGTTACCCTCAAAGAGGGTATTTTTATAACAGAGTATTTGAAAAAGGTTATGCATTCTTTTCCCTATGTGGATAGCAGTAAACATTCAGAACAAAAATATAGTTGTACTTCCAGGGAAGTACCCCAGGGAATTTATGCACATACAATATTACATACAAATGTATCAGGTTAATTTATGAACATATTTTATAACCTACTAGTAAAAAAGGCCTGTTTCTGTCAGAAATGAAACGAGCGCTAGCAAGGTTTTCCTCGGAGTGTATGTTTGAGAGAGAGAGTGTGTGTGAGAGATGGAGAGTGTGATAGACAGAGAGTGTGTCAGAGAGAGTGTATGTGAGAGACAGAGAGTGAGTGAGTGTGTGCCCCCTCCCCCCTCCCTGTATGGTTTGAGGCCCCCTTCCACACCCACCTCTCTGGTCTCAGGACTCCCCTCACCTCCTCCCTCCAGCCACCCATGTCCAGCGACCCTCCTCTCCCCCTGCCCCCCCCATGTCCAGTGACCCTCCTCTCCTCTGCCCCCCCTCCAGCCACCCAGGCTGACGTCACTCACAGGGGGAGCGGAGGGTCGCAGGACATGGGTGGCTGCAGGGGGGGCAGGGGAGAGGAGGGTCATTGTTTGATGCGCCGCTCCCTGCTGCTTGCTCTGCGTGTTTCCCTACTCCTCCCCCTGCCTGGGAATCAGCTGTGAATGACGTCAGCCTGGCAACGGAGCCTAGCTCAGCAACTCTGAAGGAGCCACGGACACAGGCAGACACATTAGAACGTTGGTGATGAGAATTATTACATAGGATGAATGTAAGTACTAAGATCTACTTAATCCTGTCCCCAGCAGCACTTCTGGTAAATTTATGCCCATACAGGTTGTATGCGTGCAAGTTCTATCAAATATCAAGAGGACAATTTTATAAAAGCCCTATTTCTGCCCATAAATACTGCATTGCCCACAAAAATACTTTCACAAAAATGCTGCTTAGTGAATCAAAGGCAAAAGAAGAGAGAAGAAAGAGAAATAGGGGAGGACCAGTCCAAACCCAAAGCAAGGAACACTGTTACTAAATCTTTAGTATACAGACTTGATGCAGATCTACATTTTGGTACAGAGGCAGGCGCCTGCCTCAGGAATTGACAAATCTACAAGGATAAACAAATATATTTAGGGGCCCTTTTACCAAGCAGCAGTAAAAGGTGGCCCATGGTGACATTGGCGTGTGGGATTGTTGCAAGCCGAAGCCACCTTTTACTACAACGGGTAAAAGAGCATTTTCCCCAAAAGAGACAGCAAGTAGTCCTGTGCTACTTAAAAATTTGGCGCATGGCCACTTACGGCCACAGCCTTTACTGTCTCCTATTCAGGAGGCGGTGAGGGCTCTGGTGGTAATTGGGCAGTGCGCTGTGCTGCTAGATTACTGCCAAGCATGCCCTACTCCCTGCCCACTGGTGCTAGAAAATAAAAGCTAATTTCTAGCACCAGAAATGGCGTGTGGCAGAACCAGTACTGCCAGGCTCCTGGGAGATACTGGCATTAGGGCAAATTCACCGTGTGCTACCCCAACAGTAGCCCTACCACCGGTTGTTAAAAGGGCCCTATAATAAGCGATTCACGTCTACCCGTTCTACTCCACTCATTAGTTTATATACATCTATCATATCTCCCTTCAGCCATCTTTTCTCCAAGCTGGAGAGCCCTTGCCGCTTCACCCTTTCCTCATAGGGAAGCTGTCCCACCCCCTTTATCATTTTCATCACCCTTCTCTGCACCTTTTCTAATTCCACTATCAGGCTTATTTTCGAAAGAGAAGGGTGCCCATCTTTTGACACAAATCACAAGATGGGCGTCCTTCTCCCAGGGTCACCAAAATCGGCATAATCGAAAGCCAATTTTGGGCGTCCTCAACTGCTTTCTGTCGTGGGGATGACCAAAGTTCACGGGGGCGGGTTGGAAGCATAGCAAAGGCGGTACTGGGGTGTGCTTAACACATGGGCGTCCTCAGCCAATAATGGAAAAAAGAAGGACGTCCCTGACGAGCACTTGGCCGACTTTACTTGGTCCATTTTTCTTGTGACCAAGCCTCAAAAAGGTGCCCTAACTGACCAGATCACCACCAGAGGGAATCGGGAATGACCTCCCCTTACTCTCCCAGTGGTCGCTAACCCCCTCCCACCCTAAAAAAAACTTTAAAAATATTTTTGCCAGCCTCAAATGTCATACCCAGCTCCCTGACAGCAGTATGCAGGTCCCTGGAGCAGTTTTAGTGTGTGCAATGCACTTCAGGCAGGCGGACCCAGGCCCCCCCCCCCTACCTGTTACACTTGTAGTGGTAAATGTGAGCCCTTCAAAACCCACCAGAAACCCACTATACCCACATGTAGGTATGCCCCTTCACCCCTTAGGCTATGGTAGTGGTGTACAGTTGTGGGGAGTGGGTTTGGGGGAGTTGGGGGGCTCAGCACACAAGTTAAGGGAGCTATGCACCTGGGAGCAATTTCTGAAGTCCATTGCAGTGCCCCCTAGTGTGCCCGGTTGGTGTCCTGGCCAGTGGCATAGCTAAGGGTGGGCCTGGGTGGGCACAGGCCCACCCAGTCTTGCCTCAGGCCCACCCAATCAGCATGTCCTGCTCTCAATGATGCCACTTCTTGTTTCTTTGGCGGGAATGTAGTAGAGAAGCCTGCAGAGCCAGCACAAATTGACTATAGGAATTGCGACAGGCATTGGTTCTCTGAGGTAGGACTGGGGGAGGGGTTTCAGAAAGAAATGGGCAGACGTTGGGTCATTAAAAAAATAGTATATTGAATGTATGTACGGGGTAGGGGTGAGGGTGGAAAGGGCCCACCCAGGTTAATTCTGGGCCCACCCAAAATGGCAGGTCTGCCTACGCCCCTGATCCTGGCATGTCAGGGGGACCAGTGCACTACGAATGCTGGCTCCTCCCATGACCAAATGGCTTGGATTTGGTCGTTTCTGAGATGGGTGTCCTCGGTTTCCATTATCGCCAAACTCCGGGGACGACCATCTCTAAGGTCAACCTAAATGTTGAGATTTGGGGGTCCCCAACTGTATTATCGAAACGCAAGATGGCCGCCATCTTGTTTCGATAATACGGGTTTCCCTGCCCCTTCGCCGGGACTTCCTGCGAGGACGTCCTCAGGAAACCTTTGGTGCCCCGTTCAATTATGCCCCTCCACACGTTTTATATTGCACTAAGTCTAAGACTGAATGTGTTTTAGTCCTGGGATATTGAAGATTTTTGAATATTTTTTGTCCCCACTTTTTATATTTATCCTTCTGCATTTAAATTGATGTCTTCCACAAGGGCATGACTAAAGCGATTATTAACTTTCTGTGAGAGCAGGGTAGATTTGGCATGCAGAACATAATGTAAGACCAGTGGAGCAGCCATGTATGGTTCTGTTTTCAGTGGGGTATGGTGAGAAACAGTTTGCTGCCAGTGGCATAACTCATACTCTTTGTTGTAAATTTTAAAAATGTATCTCCTCAAAGTCTTAGACAACACAATAATGTATTTTTCAACATATAAAGAGGGAAAACATTTGAAAGACATAGACCCACTCTGGCACTATGATCTTGTGATACAGAAATATTCGACTCCTTTAGGGACAATGGGAACACTGGCCAATTCTGGAAGGTAGATGATGACCGAGAAAGAACTGTACAGTCCATCTAGTCTGCCCAAAAAGATAAACTCATATGTGCTACTTTATGTGTATACCTGACTTTGATTTGTATCTGCCATTTTCAGGGCACAGACCGTAGAAGTCTGCCCAGCACTAGCCCCGCCTCCCAACCACCAGACCCGCTACCAGCAGCTACGGCAAAAGCCATGTAGAACCCCTTTGTGCATTAGATGCTAAATATTTGCTTTAGACCAGCTCCAATGAGTCTAAAGCAAACGTTGCAAGCACGGTAAGCTTTGTGCATTAGGCTCTGAGAAAGGTGAAAATGTAAAAAGCAAAGAAGTTACCCATACAAATGCTTTGAATATTGCCTAATGGCTAGTGCAGTGGCCTGAGAACAAGGGGAATTGGGTTCAATTCCCACTGCAGCTCCTCATGACTCTGGGTAGGTCACTTAACTCTCCATTGCCCCAGGTACAAAATAAGTACCAGTATATAATATGTAAACTGCTTTGATTGTAACTATAGAAAGGCAGTATATCAAATCTCATCTCCTTTCCCTTTCCCTCTATTTGGACAGAAACTGAAGCACGGACATCTCTGTACATATATTATTACTGAATTTCCCAAGGCAATATGGCCTGAAGCAATATATACAGCATGTGAAAAATGCTGTTCTCATATACTTTTCCTTAAAGATACATCTTTACCGGAAATTCGTATTGACCCAGTGTTTAAATTACTCTAATGGAAGCAATTCCTTCCCTCTCTCTTTTATCCATCCCTTTGTACACTGCAGCAGAAATACTCTTGAAATAAACTGTATAGAAATATGACTTGATGCTATTATTAAACTCAGGCTGAGAATAATCTTTACAAGTGTTAAACCGGTATATTCTCTTGGGGAAACAGCATACAAGAGTTCTTAATCTGTTTATCTGGAGGATCTTCCCCCCCCCCCCCCCCCCCCACACACACACACACACACACACACAAGATTAGTCCTTTTCTTTCATTGCTGGGTGCTCATTTTGAATGATTTCTATAAAAGTCTGTTATCTGATTTGTCATTCAGAGGCTGACCAGAATTCACTTGCTTGGTTAATTTCCAGTCTTCGTGGAACTCTCTTGAAATGGAAGTGACTCTTAATCCTGACAGTATTTTCCACAGCCCCAGTGGAATGTGAGACTAGGTTTATCACCATGTTAACTGTTTATGAACTCAGCCAGCTATTTGGTATTAAAACGTTTGGTTTTGGGAACTTGAAAGGTCATACTTAGATTGAATGATTGCTTATTAGGCTGCAGAAGCATAGGGATGAATTATTTATATTAAATCTGAGCTCTTTACTAAATGGGGGCGGGAGGGAACCCAACCAAGAATTGTTGTCACTATCAACTGATGCAGCTTAAATTATATGAGCTTGGGCCTCATGTTCAAATTTAAATTTGAGCTGTTTGCAGTTTATCTCACTTCCATATTCTTTTGCTTGGTTTATGAGGCAAATATATGGGGGATTCTTAGTTGGCTATTTATTTGGGGCCTAATTCCACTGAATACAGAGATGTAGGAAAACTTAGCCAAAGTGGAGGAGTGGCCTAGTGGTCCTGGGGAACTGAGGAACTGAGTTCGATTCCCACTTCAGGCACAGGCAGCTCCTTGTGACTCTGAGCAAGTCACTTAACCCTCCATTGCCCCATGTAAGCTGCATTGAGCCTGCCATGAGTAGGAAAGCGCGGGGTATAAATATAACAAAAAAAAGGATAGGTAGAGAGTCCCACAAATAGAATAAAATGCCTTTCAAAACTAATAAAACAAAATTACAGGGGGGGGGGGGGGGGGCTACACATCTGTGTTTAAATGGTATGTATATAGTCTGCAAGAACTGACCTGCTCTCGATAATAGAAACAATCATATTCATGCTATAGTTTGTTCCTCTTATTCATTGGCGTCAGCTCTGTGGGTGCCAGTAGGTGCTGATTACCCCCAATATTGAACAAGGTCCTTCATTGTTTCCAGGGAGAAGCAGTTTGTTGGAACTTATGCTCATCCATTTTAGGATATTTCCCAGGACCCAAAATACCCAAGGCCATTCAATGGTAGTTGACCCCTCCATCCTCCCCTCCTAAGTTTGGCATTCCTCCCTTCCTGTGCCCTCAAGCAATTCTGGTATCTCTCTAATCTACATGCAGTCCTCCCAACATGTAGCAGGAGGCTGGCAGAGGCAATGAGAAAAACAAGGTACTTCTGCCTGGCTCCACCAAAACCTTTCCTCTGCCATGTCCTGCCCTACAGGAAGAGAGGTGGGACATGGCAGAGGAAAGGCCCTAGCAAGACCGAGCAGAGGTAGCCTGTTTTCATTGCTGCCTCTGCCGGTGACTTGCTGTGCATTAGGAGAACTGTGGGGGGGGAGGGCAGGGGGGGGGGGAAAGATCAGAAAGATGCCAGCACACCCATGTGGAGGGAGAGGGGAGAAGCAGAGGGAAGAGAGAGAGACCCAGAGCAAGGGGAAGGGGAAGAGAGGGAGAGAGAGATGCTGAAATTGTGGGAAGAGGGAGGAAGCCAAAGGAAGAGAGAGACCTGGAGCAAAGGGAAGGAGGGGGAGAGAGATGCTGGGGCTGGGGGCAGATTAAGCAGAGGAAAGAGAGAGAAAGACTGGACTGGGTGGGGGAGAGAGATGCTAGATGCTGGAACATAGTGGGGGTGGAGGAGGGGTGCAGGAGGAAGCAAAGAGAGAGGGGAGAAGCTAGACATGGAGAGGGAAATAGACACAGAGAACAGATACTGGACAAAAAGGAGGGATAGGGATGAGTAAAATAAGGACACAGAGCAGAGATGCTGAATGCGGAGGGAGGATAGGGCAGGGCTTCTCAACCCAGACCTTGGGGCACACCCAGTCCTATTGGTTTTTCATCCACAATAAATATGTATTACATACATTGGCATACCAATCTATCATGCATATTCGTTATGGATATTGTGAAAGCCCGATGGGACTGGGTGTGCCATGATGACAGGGTTGAGAAGGCCTGGTAAGGGACACAGAGGGCAGTTGATGAACATAGGGGCATGATAGGGACAGGGACATATTACAGAAACACTGGACGACAGATAGGAATGCAGAGGAAAGATGGATAATGCACATAGGAATCCTCTTACTAAGCAATGGTAAAAAGTGGCCTGCAATAGTGTGGGCACATATTTTTGGCACACGCTGGGCTATTTTTTACCATGGCAGTAAATGGCCATTCGCTAAAGCTAAAAGTAGCATGAAGCTATTTACTGCCTGAGCCCTTATTGCCACCCATTGACGTAGCGGTAAGGGCTCACACGCTACTTGCGCAGTAATTGTGCAATGTACGCCAATGTGGCCATGCTGCCAATTACTGCCAGAAACGCCCCCTGTGGCAGAAAATAGAAAAATATTTTCTACGGCATGAAACTGCGTACCAACTTTAAAAACTACCACAGGGCACTCATGCTACCCCCTGTGGTAGTGCCAATTTGGTGCATGCTACCTACACGTTAACCCTACCGCTGCATTGTAAAAGAACTCTATAGAAAGGGAAGAAGTGTCAAAGGAACAGGCAGCCTTCTAGAGAAAGTTCAGAAAAAAAACTGAGAAAAGCAGGAAAGAGACACTGCGACCAAAGAAATGCTTAGGCATCAAAAGGTAGGAAAACCAGTATTTTTTCCTGAATGTAATTAATTGTAATACGTCAGCTTTGGAAAATGTGCATCTTTGATATCTTGCATTTCAGTTTCTATTTTTATTACTGTGACAGGTTTTCTATATATACGTAGGTCTGGAATGTGTTTGCTTTTTGCAGGGTTTGTTTACTGGAGCCCTGAAAGAATTCTTCCTCCTCTCTCTCCCCCCCCCCCCCCTCAATCTCCAGTACCTTGGAAGAGATGGCATTATAAGGGGACCCATCTTAATTTTTCCATTCAGGGTCCAATTTGTCCTAGCTATGCCACTGACTATCACAGTTATGGAGCCAAAGCCTTACCTTCTCACCATGCCTTTCAGCTGCACTTGAGAACCATAGTTATGGAACTTCCTGCTCCAGAACTGCAGCCTTTTCGGGACAAATGAGACATCCATACCTCACAGCTGCAGCCAGTATTTTGAAAACTATGCCTTTCATTAAAACAGACCCTGCCGACAATAAATATGTGGACCCTCCTCTCCAGTAATTGTGCTGCCATTCCAGTAGCAGCAGCAACACAGAGAAAGTACAATCAGTGTGGGATCTCCTGAGAAAAGGATTTTGGTATACTGCCTTTCTGTGGTACAATCAAAGCAGTTCACATATTATATACAGATATTTTCTGTCCCTGGTGGGCTCACAATCTAAGGTGGGTTTCTTTGTACCTGAGCAATGCAGAGTTAAGTGACTTGCCCAGGGTCACAAAGAGCTTCGATGGGAATTGAACCCTGATCTCAGGTCAGTGTACTAACCATTAGGCTACTCCTCCATAATCTCACAGGTCTAGTGTCTTCCCCTTGTACAAGTTTCCACGGTAACTAGAAACGTATGTGGTAGGAAGGGGCAGGGCACCATAGGGCCCATGAAAGCACCCTGAATTTGCTTTCATGAGATACTGCTACAGGACTGGCACCACTGTACAGGTTAAGTGGTGTGGTACACAGGGGTGTAGCCAGACTTTAGCAGAAGGGGGGTCCAGAGCCTGAGGTGAGGGGACACATTTTAGCCCCCTCCCCAGGTGCCGCCGATCCCCCCCGCCACTTTTGACCCATCCCGCCACCCCTTCCCCATCCCTTTTGACCCCCCCCCCCCGCCTCCGCCAATTCTCCCCTGCCACCGCCAGGTACCTTTGCTGGCGGGGGTCCCCAACCCCCTCCAGCTGAAGTCCCCTTCAGCGCCGGTCTCCAAGTCCGGCGCGTTCGCTGATCTGGATTCTGTTTCTGTGAGTCCTGCACATTCCTACGTGGACATCAGGACTCACAGAAACAGATCAGCAATGCACCGGAGACCGGCACTGAAGAGGACCTCAGCTGACGGGGGTTGGGGACCCCTGCCAGCAAAGGTACCTGACGGCGGCGGCGGGGGGGGGGGGGCCAATGTGGCAGGGGTCCATGCCCACACCTAGCTATGCCCCTGGTCAGGGCCGGGCCTAGGGTCTCTGGCGCCCCTCTGCAGACTATCAGTTGGCGCCCCCCCCCCCCCCCATGTGGCATCTCCTTTCTCTCAACGCGGTACAGTACAGTTTATTTTTTAAATTTTGAAATAGAACTCGACCGCCAGCGCGGCGCCCTTGAAGGTAGGCACCCAGTACTAAAGTCATGAGTCACAACAAATATAATAAACTCAAACAAAATCTAGTTGCACAAAATAATAGTAAAATTAATAGCACATAAACGAACAGCTAGTCCTATCTGTCAAAAATGTCAACTGTATGAGTGCAGTGGTTGCTTGAGCATCACCACTATAGCACAAACTTGTTCAAGCATGTCCAGGAAAGAGTACTATCAGCAGAGAGTACAAACTTGTTCACTACATCCAGGGAGACGTACTGTCAGAAGAGAGTTTGGCAAGTTGGTTTGTGCTTTGTATCTCCCCCCCCCCCCCCCCCGCAGACTCACAACTGCAGGAGCCGGAGTTGCGTGGACACTACAGGCCTTCCTCAGGGCGAACCCTTCCCTCCCCGATACCCACCTTGTCACACACGGAGCCCACATTGGCTGTAGCAAATAGCAGCTCCACCCCACGGCCCTCCATCCGCACCCGGTCTTCCTCGACTCGGTCAGAGTGGGAACTTGCCACACTGCAAGCAACACCTGCCCCGGTACTAGTTCAGGAAACAGCAGCAAGGAAGCTAAGGCCGCGCCTTCCTGCCCGCTAAGCAAAGCTGAAGAGATAAATTGCGCCCCTCCCCCCGCCACTCACTGAGCAGCTGAAGAGATAGATTCCCCACTTCACTTACCCGGGTGTAGAGCTCGCTGGCGGACATGTCTAGGTGCTGATGGGGAGGGAGGGGAGGGAGGGAGGGAGGAGAGCTGAGCCCGAGTGCTGCGCGCGGGAAGGCAGCAGCGCATGCGCATAGGCGCCGATGCACCAATGCAGTACGGTACGGTTTATTTTTTAAATTTTTAAATAGAACTTGACCGGCAGCGCCGCGGCCGGTGTGGCGCCTTTGAAGGCAGGCGCCCCCCTGCGGTGCTTACCCCGCTTCCTGGGTTGGCACGGCCCTGCCCCTGGTGGTACAGTGCAGTGGCAACAGGTCTAGATGGTGGCATGGCATCAATTCTCCAGAAGCAGTTGTCTGCCTGTCTAAATCCAGGCCTGATGAGGTGAACAAAGCCATGGGAGAGGGACCTTGGGGTGATGGTGTCTGAAGACCTTAAAGCGAAAAAACAGTGTGACAAAGCAGTTGCCGTAGCCATAAGGTTGTTTGGCTGTATCGAGAAAGGAGTAACCAGCAGTAAAAAGGAGGTATTGATGCCCCTGTACAAGTCGCTGGTGAGGCCCCACTTGGAGAACTGTGTTCAGTTTTGGAGGCCTTATCTTGCTAAGGATGTAAAAAGACTAAAAGTGGTCCAGAGACAGGCGACAAAAATGATGTGAAGTTTGCACCAAAAGACACATGAGAAGAGACTGGAAGACCTGAATATGTATTGCCTAAAGGAAAGAAAAGACAGAGGAGATATGATAGACATTTAAATACTTGAAAGGTATTAATATAGGAACAAATCCCTTCCAAAGAAGGGGAAATGGTAAAATTAGAGGACATCTGAGATTGCGGGGTAAGAGTCACAGGAGTAATGTCAGGAAATTGTTTTTCATGGAGAGGGTGCTCAATGCCTGGAATGTCCTCCCGACGGAGGTGCTAGAGAGAAAAACAGTGGCGGAATTCAAAAAGGTGTGGGATGAACACAGAGGAACTCTCTTTAGAAAATAGATGATATAAAATAAACAAAAACTTTAGGATAGGCTGGAAAGGGCTTCAATGGCAACTTCAGTAGCTAGAACCAAGGAAAGTGCTGGGCAGACTTTTACAGTCTGGGTCCTGAAAATGCCAGGATGTATTTGGATAGGCTGGGCAGACTGGATGCAGGGGCGTAGCCACGGGTGGGCCTGGGTGGGCCACCCAGCAACGGTGCACCTAGGCGCCCAAACCGCCGACGCACCGCAAGTTTTGTTACCTCCCTGCTCCCTCCTTCCTCCTGTCATCCCCGTCTGGACTCCGGCAGCGGCGCCGTCCGCTACGAGTGCTTCCTCTGCGCTGGCCCCGCCTCTTCAGAAAGATTATCGGAGGTGAGGCCAGCCGGAAGGAAGCAGTCTCATGTAGCAGCGTGCTGCTGACGGATATGGCGCTGTTGTAGACATGCAGAAGAGCTGGACTGGCTGGCTGGCGAGAGAGGGGAAAAAGGTGCGTGCAGCATGGCGGGGGCAGGGTAAAAAGATGCAGCATGGCGGGGGCAGCGGGGGGAGGGTAAAAAGGTGCAGCATGGCCGGGCTGGGGGGGAGAAGGAGGAGAGAGGGGGAAAAGGTGCATGCAGCATGGCGGGGGCAGGGTAAAAAGGTGCAGCATGGCCGGGATGGGGGGGGGGGGGGGGGGGAGAAGGAGGAGAGAGGGGGAAAAGGTGCAGCATGCTGTTAGGTGGCTTGAGGGGTTAGGGAGAGGGAGAGACAGGGGCACTGTTGGGATGAGGGAGTGAGACAGGGTAGTGCTAGGTGGGGTGGAGGAATAATTGTTCGATGTGGGGGGAGGGATGGAGAGATGGTGCAAGGGGAAAGAGAGGGAGAATTGTTGGATATGGGTGGGATGGGGAGAGGGAGGGAAAGGCTACATAGGAGTGGTAAAGGACCAGAGAGAAAAAAAAGTGTTGGATATGGAAGTGGAAGGAAAGGAGGGAGAGATGAGAGGGGAAATGTTGAACATGGCACTGAGGTGAGCGGAAGGAAGGATAAAGAGATGCTGTGTGGCTTGGCATGGGTGAGGGAGAGTGAGATGTTAGACCAGGGGCTCAAGGCAGGGAGAAAGAGAAAAGTTGGACATAAAGGTGGAAGAGAGGAGAGGAAAGGAGAGATGCACAAGCGGGGGAGGGGAGAAAGAGGGAAGATGGATTCAGGGAGAGAAGATGGACAATGGATGGTAGGGAAGAGAAAGGGGAAAATGGGGGAGGGGAGAGAGATGGGACAGGAAGATGCTGGTGGTGGGAGGTAAAAGGGATAGGGAGATAGGCTAGAGGGTGAGGATGGGAGAAAGAGGGAACAGATGCTGGGCTGGAAGGGTGGAAGGAGGGAGACACTGGGAATGGTGGAAAGCATGGGGGAGAGGCCCAGGGAGTGGAGATGGCAAGGAAATAAATGAGAGAACAGCAATTACAGGGGTAGAAATATGGTAATGGCGCGTAGATTGAAGATGGAAAGGAATGATAGGCTGGGAAGGAGAGAGATGGGGAATGGGAGAGTTAGTGGGCGAAAGGAAATGGAAATGTGATAGATATCTGAAAAGTAAAAAGAAGAAAAATATTTAGAAAGAGGATGAAATTTGAGCGTACAGAGGCAGAAAAGAAAAAAGAAAGAAAGGAAAGAGCTAAAATGGAAAGATTAATATTTCAGAGGCAGGTGTAGTGAGGAAATGAAACGACAGGAGAAAAAAGAAACGACAGGAGAAAAAAAGACAAATGGACAGCCGCTTGAAGAATTAGCAGAAGACAGACAGGAAAGCGGGAAAGAGAAATTGGAACCAACATGATGGAAAAATAAAATGTCCAGACAATAAAGGTAGAAAAATCATTTTATTTTGAATGTTTTAAATGGAATATGTTAGCTTTGGGAAATGTGCATAGTCTTTTTATTGTGTTAAGTAGAAAAGGAAATGTGCTTTTGTTTTTTTTCTCCCGTATTGCAGTGCATGCTGAGGTTCCCAGTTCAATTGTCTACATAATTTTATTTCTAATTTGTGATCCCTTCTGTAATTTGTGAGGGTCTGTCGGTGTGACTGTAACGGCAGATGAAGAGATTGGAGAGGAGAGGAGAGGGAATTGGGGGAAGGGCTTCTTTATTTTCTGCCCTGGTCACCAGAATGGTTAACAGCAGCCCTGACCCTTGCTGTGGCTAGTGGGGATCCCCAAGCCCTGGCAGCTGGGGATCTCTTCCGGGGCTGCTTTCCGCTGAGCTTGGCAGATGGGGACAGCATCCTGGAGCCACTGACAACTAAGCATGTATGGGGTGCTGGCATCAGTGGCTCAAGGAGTTGCTACTGCCTGCTAGGCTTGGCAGGGAGGAGTTCTGGCCATCTCTGGTGGAGGTCCCCAGCTGACGGAGATTGGGGATCCTCATCAGCTAAAGTATTTATATTTTGAGTTGGGGAGAGGAGGGAGAGAGAAAATTTTGTGCCCACCCACTTTGTGCTCAGGCCCACCCAAAATTGGTTGTCTGGCTACGCCACTGACTGGATGGACCTTTCAGGTCTTACTTACTATGTTACTATTTCAATTATCAAAAGAAGCTCTTATCTATCTGGGATAATCGTAGTCTAACAGACATATATAATCATTGGCCAAAAACCTCCATTTCCTCCCTAATGCTGTTATTACTTTATTAAATATGTTTCTTTTGGTTTTATCTTTTTTTATAAAAAATATATTTCAAACTTTGGTCATTATAATATTGAGCACTTATCGGGGTCCATTTTTCCTGTGCGCCAGGTCCCTTTTTACCACAGTAGGTAAAAAGCCCCCAGTCAAACATGGCCATGTGGTAAGAGAACTCTTACAGTGTGGCCATGTGGTGTGCAGCCCTTACTGCCACCCATTGAGGTAGTGATAAGGGCTCCTATGGTAACTCGGTGGTAACTGGGTAGTGCACGGCGATGCCTGATTACCGCCGTGCAAGCCATTGCCAGGGGTTTTCTTTTTCACCCAGAAATGGCATGCACTTGGTGCAAAACTACCGCCAATGGCCATGTTGGTCCGGCAGTAGTGTTCGTTGAGCCTGCGTTGGTCTTACCGACGCTTCAAGAAAGACCCCCTAAGTTACTATCTGCCAGGATCCTTGGATAGACTCAGCAGTGCATTAACAAGACTGGCCATCAAACCCAAACTCTGCCCCTGAACATGCTTACATGTGGGTCATATAAAAGTAAATGCCTTCTTATCTCCTTCTCTAACTTCTGGGATAATTTTAAATAAAATCCTTTTTACATATATAAAAGGGCTTTATGTGTGAAAAATTCTTTATAAAATTACCTCTATCTTGACAACAGCTGAAAACTTGGAATGTTTGCACTGGAGATACCATTTATAGCGTATAGTTTATTAAAAACTTGCTATAGCACCTAAGCTGACATTCAGAACTTGGCAGTTTACAGACTACAAACAAAATAATAGAATAAAAAGGAAGTACAATACTCTGATAGGAAAGATAGCAAGCACAACAGGCAATCAATCCAAAGCTAAAAGAAGTGGCGTTAACAATAAGAAAGATAGAGGGAAGGAAGGGCAAGTAAGGGGAAAACTGTCCAGGTGAAATGCTTGCTTGAAAAGCCATGTTTTTAAAGCTATTTTTAACATTTTTGAAAGATAGTTCAGAACGTAAATAAAGAGAGAGAAAAATCCAATGGAAAGAAGCCATGAAAAAGAAAGCACGGTGACATGTACTACTATAAATCACTCAAGCTGTGCAGCCTTGGGACTAAGGAGGCCCAAACGATGTTCATTTAAAGATCACAAGTTGGAGAATAGGGAATAGTTAAAGACATGAGGTAATCAGAAGAACCATACCTATGTGCCTTAAACGTAACAGTAAGGAGTTTGAATATGACACATTGTTCAATGGGAAGCCAATGGAATTTCTGAAGGGGAAGGGAAAAAAAGTGTACAGCCAAATGTTCAGTAGCATTGTTGACTATTTTCCTTGTAAATAGTTTTGAACTGCCCAATCAAATGTGGATTTATTTAAGTAGTACAAAGGTATATTTGTGTACATTTTCTGCCACTATCTACTCCACCCCTCCATGTGACCTCTGTCCTGTTGGGGTGAGGGATGCCCATCTCCTGAGTAGTGTTCTGTGCAATCTATCTTTTACTATTAGGAGGTATAAGGAGAGATAGAAGAACTGGGGAAGAGCTTCTGACAAAGGCTACTCACCCATGGAGGACTCTCTGTTTGGGAGATCCCCTGCCTATGTGACTAGCTAGGGCAGTGGCCTTCACAAATTTCTAAGCTGTGGCTGCGTTGAGTCCAAAAAGGCTAATGGGGCCATAACACCATGATATTGGGGGCCCTGTAATGA
The DNA here is from genome assembly GCF_901765095.1 of Microcaecilia unicolor. Lineage (NCBI taxonomy): Eukaryota > Metazoa > Chordata > Amphibia > Gymnophiona > Siphonopidae > Microcaecilia > Microcaecilia unicolor. The sequence goes on from NC_044032.1 coordinate 366,035,598, forward strand.
TATATGCCAGGAGTGTCATGATATTGGGGGCCCTGTCATGATATGGGGACCTGCTCATGATATGTCAGGAGTGTCATGATATTGGGGGCATGTCAAGATATGCCATGAGTGTCATATTGGGTGCCCTGTCATGATAAAATCCTTTTTGCAATTTATCAACTCCTCCTCCTTCATTTCTTTTATCTATCTTTTCAACCCTTTTATCTCATCTTACACACTGATGGCTGCCACCACCTCGACTAAAGGCCATTTCAGGTCTTGCTATATACAGCTTTGTTTGATATATAGGCAGTAAGAAGAGAAAAACATTCCAAGCTCTGTTAATGCTGCTTTTAACTCCTAACCCTTACTCACTTGTTCAGTACCGTATTTTATCATTCGCACCTTAGTAATTCTCTTATCTCTTATTTGTCCTGTTTGTCTGTCCTAATTAGATTGTAAGCTCTTTTGAACAGGGACTGTCTCTTCAAGTGTGCAGTGCTGCATACGTCTTGTAGCGCTATAGAAATGATAAGTAGTAGTAGTAGTAGTAGTAGTAGTAGTAAAGAGATCTAAAGAGACAGAAAAAAAAACAGACCCTGTTCCCTAGAGTTTACAATCCAATATGATCATATTATACTGCTTGAAAAGGGCAGGTGTGGAAATGGCCATAGATGCAAAGAAGGGAAGGCAGGTGAGACCAGTAGTGGCACAAGTGCAGAGGAAGAGACAGGTCATTCTAGGTGTATGTCTATGGCTCCTTGTAGCCCACCAACCATGCTAAAGAGAGATGTATTCAAGAGAAGAATAGCAACAGCCGCAGCTTCCAGTGCAAATGTGAAAAAGCAGGTATCAGGTATCTCTATTGGGGGGGGGGGGGCAAAGGAAGGCAGGGATGGTTCAGAGTAGGGGGAGAGGACAGAGCTGTAGGAAAACACAACAGAACATAACAGCATGCACTTATCCTGTTCTGTGCTGCGAAGTGTATGCAGCAGGTCGGGTGTTGGCAGATACACAATCTCATGGATCCCCATAGATGGGATTTGCATTACAATCATCAGATACTGAAAGTTTAAAGGCTGAAGAGAGTGTTGTAGATCTTGTTTTAGTATGCTAAATGGTGAGGAGGTGGAAAGTGACACTGGCATTCCCAGGGCCAAGAGGACTCCACAGATACAGCAGAGACTAGAAAGTAGGAAAGATGCCCCTGGCCTTTCATCTTCAGTTTCAGCCCCAGAGGCAGCTATAGCACCAGTATCCCCCCCCCCCCCCCCCCCTAGAAGTTAGAGCAGGTGTCTCACTAAACCTCAGAGCTATGGAATTTTAAAATGCTTGAGGATACAGAGAATATGACAAATTATAAAGTCTAAAATATATGAACAGGAAGTAAAATGTGATAGTTAAATTTAAAAAAATAGGAAGGTAATATAAAAAAATGTACAAGAGCAAAAAAAATGACTAATATATAATGGTCAAAAACCAAACGTCACATACTTGAATAGAAGAAATCTGACATTTATAATGTTTCATTCACATGAATAGGTAAACAATTGTAAACAAATTGTAAAAACATCATCAAAAAAAGGACCACAAAGATTAAGTTATATCTAGTGGACATTGAGAGAGTATAAAAGCACCATCACTAATAAGGACTAGTCTTCTAATTTTTTTTTTTTTTTATTTGTATGAAGTCTTTATTGATAGACAATATAGCAATCCAGTAAAGTATGACAAGATAAGCCTTAGGTCCTAGTACATAAAACTGAACAGAAATCAGAGAGAACATAGTGAAAAATACATCGTTCAGGTAACAACTCATTGCTATATCCATATTCCCAATCCCGGCTACTGAAAGAACTAAGAGACCTGAACTGCGAGGCCATAAAAACTTCAAGGTTTATAAAACTTTTGTCAAAGGATAACAAGACCCAAACCCCTACCCCCCTCAATCCCCCCCCCCCTCCCAATCCGGACCTGCATCATTAATTCTCACGCCTACATCATTTGCGAGTATGGCGGAGATAAGTATCCCATGTTGAGCGCCACTTAGGCGTTAGATTTCGTCTTTCAGCCATGAGCCGCTCCATCTCGCAAACATACCCCATCTTTCGGAGCCATCTATCCAGCGGTGGGACCACTGGTAGTTTCCAAGAGGCTGCTATTACAATTCTAGCTGCACACGTGGCATAGCGCAAAAGAGCCTGTTGGGTGGGAGAAAATCCCGCCACTCTTGCCGAGAAAAGGAAAATGGTTGGATGCCAGGGAATCGTTCGACCCAGCCAAATCTGCAGTCTACTTCGAACCATTTTCCAAAAGGCTCTAATCTTCCTGCAATGCCACCAGATATGACCCATGGTTCCCTTGAGACCACAGCCCCTCCAGCACAAGCCCGACAAGGCAGGGTAAATGCGCTGGAGGCGCTCCGGTGACATATACCACCGAAACAGTACTTTGATAGCATTTTCTTTAAAAGGTACATGAGACGACACCCCCGCCGCAGCCCGCTCCATTCTCTCCCATGCCTCCTCCTCTATTTCTATACCCAGCTCTCTCTGCCAACTCTTCCTATGCATGGTATGTCGAGGTATAGACTGATTAAGAATGTGGTGCAATCGAGATATCAACCCACCTGACATGGTCTGTCCCTCACAAAGTTTTTCTAAAGTTGAGTGTTCCCTCTGTATCACCTCCTGAACTGCCCGAGTCTTAAGGAAATGTGTCAATTGAAGATATGCATATTCATCAGTCCCCACTACCGGGAATTGCTCACGAGCCGTCTGGTATGGCATAAGGGACTCCCCTTCAAATAATTGACCCCATGTCTGCAAACCCCCCTCATACCACCTTGTAAATGGTCCTACTTCAGTTCCCGGGTAAAACAAAGGATTGTGTGCTATCGAGGACAGGCGAGACAGTGTACATTGACGCTTTGGAAAAAGACTATCCCAGTTGGTAAAGGTTACATATACAGAAGGACACAAACCCTCCCCCAAAGACCTAAGAGTACTCGGCATCCACATAAGCGCTTTCAAGGGCCGTGCTCCCACTGTAGACTGTTCTATATGCACCCACTGCCTGTCTGGGTAATCCTGATACCATTCCACTGCCGCACGAGCCTGCACTGCCCGATGGTACCGAGCCAAGTTGGGGACCCCAAGTCCTCCCCTGTTTTTCTCCTGATACAGAAAAGCTCTTGCTAGCCTAGGGCGTTTACCCGCCCAAATGAACCGCACAATACGGTCTTGCAGTGCAGCTAAAAATTTTCGGGGCATCTCTATTGGGAGGGCCTGGAACAGGTACAGCAGGCGCGGCAGGATATTCATCTTAATGGCGGCTATACGGCCAAACCAGGAAAGTCCAATATCTCCCCAGCTCTCCATATCCTCAGCAAGTACCCGGGACAAACCCTTATAGTTTGCAGTAAAGAGTTCCGAAAGCTGAGCAGTGATATTCACTCCCAGGTAACGAAGACTCTGAGGGGCCCACCTAAAAGCATATAATGATTTGACCTCATCCACAATTCCTACTGGGAGAGTCACATTTAAGGCTTCAGTTTTTGACATATTTACTTTAAACCCTGAAACTACAGAATACTCTTCAATGTCCCTCATGAGCTCAGGGAAGGTAGTTAGTGGTCTAGGGACAAACAGCAGCACATCGTCCGCGAATAAGGACAACTTATGTTCTCTCCCCCCTATGGTTATGCCAGTGAACCCTGGGTTAGATCGGACCCTTGATGCAAACGGTTCCATAACCATAGCGAACAGTAGCGGAGAGAGAGGGCACCCCTGCCTGGTACCCCTATGTAGAGCAAACATATCAGAGTTACCTCCATTCACTCTAATACACGCTTTGGGTGAGCTATAAAACGCTTGTATCCACCCTCGAAACTGTGGCCCTATCCCAAATGTCTCCAACACTTTATACATGAAGGGCCAGTGCACCCTATCGAAGGCTTTTTCAGCGTCCAGGCTCAGGAGACACAGAGGCCTACCTAGTTTTTTAGCTAAATACATGATATCGAGTACTCTCCGCGTATTGTCTGTTGCCTTTCGGTGTGAGACAAAGCCCACCTGATCAGGATGTATTATTGCAGGGAGTAGAGGTCCCAACCTATTAGCCAAGACCTTAGCTAATATTTTGGCATCAGCATTCAAGACCGAGATAGGGCGATACGATCCACATTCCACATGGTCTTTATTAGGCTTAGGTAGCACAGCTATCCATGCCTCCAGCATAGAGGAGGGAAGCGACTCCCCCTTCCCAATTTGGTTAAACAACTCGGCTAGTAGTGGTGCTAATTCGGGGGCAAATTTCTTATAAAATTCGTTCGGGAGGCCGTCCAACCCCGGGGATTTACAGGATGGCAAATGCTGGATTGCTCGCTGAATTTCAGCCGAGGAAACAGGTTCCTCCAAAGTTGCTCTCTGTTGAGGTGTCAAAGATGCAAGGTCACTCTCAGCTAAATATTCTGTGATGGATTCCGCAGAAGGGTTAATCTCCCTGGCGTACAACTCCTGGTAAAATTCAGCGAAACGCCGCCTTACGGCCTCCGATGTGTTCAGAATATCCCCCCGCTTCCCCCGGATATGTGTGACCGCCCGTATCACCCTTTGCTTGCGTAACCGTATGGCCAAGAGTCTGCCTGCTTTATTAGTAAATTCGTACGTCCGGGCCGTCATTTTGGATTGAAGCTGGCATAAGTGGTCTGAGTAAATAGAGTCTAGCTGAAGTCGCTGGTTACGCAATTCCTCCAGAGTGGCCTGGGACCCACTTGCCTTATGTCTCGCCTCTAGCGCCCGAATCTTTTCCAAACATTGTGCCAGTTGTTTCCTACGTATCCTTGCCCGTTGGCTAGCTATCTTTAAAAAGTAGCCCCTGGACACCGCCTTCATTGTATCCCACACAATACTAAGGGAGGGTCCCGAGTCTTTGTTCAGTTCCAAGTATTCCTTCAACACCCTCCTATAGCCCTCCACTACCTCCCCCTCTTGCAACACATTAGCATTAAGTGCCCATCTCTGATCTTTAACCTCCACCTTAATAGAAGGTAACGTCACCCAGACAGGCGCATGATCAGAAATCGTCACATTCCCAATGCCTGCTCTCGGGCCCCGCTCTGAGAGCGTTACATCAAGGAAGATATAGTCAATACGGGAGTAAGATGTATGTACTGAAGAGAAGTAAGTGTAGTCCCTCACATGTGGATAACTAAGCCTCCATACATCCAGGGTTCCCAAGGAAAGGGCCAGCGATCCCAAGGCCAAAGAGTCCCTATTCCCCACTGACTGGGCAGTTCCAGACCGATCCAATACCGGGTCCATGACCCCATTAAAGTCACCCCCCAGGATCAGAGAGCCCCGGGCGAATGTAGCTAGGAGATTCTTCACCTTTGTGTAAAATGCCCCTTGGTGATCATTAGGTGCGTATATTGAAGCTAAAGTTATGTCCACCTGATCTATGTTTATGTGTAAAAACAAAAAACGCCCCCCAGGGTCTCGTTTAATTTTAACTATTTGGGCAGGTACCTGTTTGTGAATCAAAACCGCCACACCCCTTTTCCTAGAACCATCCACAGATGAGGCAAAAAAAACCTTTGAGTATTGTGACTGGTATAGGAGTCTCTCATCCCGCTGGCGGAGGTGCGTCTCCTGCAACAGTACTATATGAGGCTTCAAATGCTGGAGCTCTTTAAATAGTTTTTGCCGTTTTTGGGGCATGTTCAAACCTTTTACATTATATGATAAAACCTTTATATCTGCACTCATAACTGACATTTAAGACCAGACGGACATTCCAACATGGCCCACTAAATGCTTCTACGTTCTTCCTCACTTTATGCAAGTCCGGACCTCCCCCCCTCCCCCCCCACATCCGTACACCAGTCAGGGAAACAAGTCCCCTAAATGGGAAAAAAGAGAAAATAACCCACAACATGCCAGGCATCCCACCCCCCCCCCCCCCCCATCCCATCAGCCACCTCCCAATTACCCTCAGGTCCCCATGCCCATTTAAACATTTCCAATTTGAACAGCTCTCATACAAACCCCATTTATTTCCTATTTCTTCATGCCACTTTACACATTACCCACCCGCCACATCACATTAATCTCCTTCACATCTTAAGATCCCCTCTAGTTTAAGTTCTCCCCAACAGCTAAACAGATGTTCATTCGGATCCCAAGTTAGGACCTCCTCGGAACATTTGGAAGCAAAAGAGAGAGGAGAGAAAGAAAAACTTCTATGCTTAATATCAACAGTCAGTTATACCACACCATTTCACCTCTTGTCCGTCTCACCCTCTTATTTGCAAAGTCAAGCACTACAGACCCCAAATGAGTTACTTCACCAAAGTTCAGGTTCCCTCTGCTGCAACCCGCCGCTTCGAGTTGCTCTTTTTATTGGGTTCGGGAATCCGTTGCCACTTTTGCAATTTCGCTTTAGTGGCGGGTGCCACCGCTCCCGGAGGTGTGCCTGAATTCACCAGCCCCGCCGCATGCAGGGACGCCCAGGCGTCTGGCAGTGAGCAGGCTCTATGCTTAGCCCCTTTGATTGTAAAGATCACCGAAAAGGGGAAGCCCCATCTATAGGCAATACGTTCCTTTATGAGGACATCCAGTGCAGGCTTCAACAACCTTCTCTGTTGCAAAGTGAACTGGGACAAATCTTGATAGACAGAGACCTTTGCTCCGCCAAATTCCAAATTCTGTGTTTTCCGAGCACAACTTAGTATCTGCTCCTTAACTTCAAACTTATGGAACCGAACAATGATGTCTCGCACTTTATTATCTTGTCGCGGGCCCAAGGCTCTATGCGCTCTGTCCAACTCAATGGGCGCTGCATCTGCCTCCTCGTCACCCAGCAATGAGGCACATAAGGTATGCACAATTCGAGAAACATCCTCCGTATCTCCTCCCTCGGGGACTCCACGAAAGCGGAGATTATTTCTCCTGCCCCGGTTTTCAAGATCGTCAATTTTGTAGGTTAGTTCCTGGGTTTTACGGTCAATTTCTTGTAATTTTGCCTCGTGTGAAACCAGGGATTCCGCATGCTCTTCCAGTCTCACTTCCACATCCTCCACTCTGCCACCCAGTTCTTTTAAATCAGAGCTCAGAACATCCATTCGTTCCAGTATTTCATCTTTTGATTTTTGAATGTTTTCTTGAATGCCGGTTAGAATCTGCCGAAGTTCAGCTGAGACTCCCTTTTTTGCCGGTGGCTTGCGCGATTCTGCCAACGAAAGCGCCGAATCTGAGTCGGATGGTGAGCCCGGCGCCATTACCTCGTGGCGCTTTGAGGCCCGACTGGAACCGCCGCCTGCAGGCTTCTCCGGTTCTTTAATTCGCGACGACTGTGCTTTGCTCATTTCGGATGGTTGTCAGAGTCCGTGGGAACGTGCTATTCGCCGTTCAAAACACCCGATGGCTGCTTTTATTGCTTTTTATGGCCTCGAGGATCGGGAGCTATCGAGCTAAGCTGCCATCAGCAGCGGTGACGTCACTTCCTCCCTAGTCTTCTAATTTTAACCCCCATGGGTGAACGTAATTTTTCTAACATTGAAATGCTATAATTTTACAAATAAACCAAGCAGCTATTATTTTGATTGTATTATATATTCTCTGTACATTAGATAGTTTTATGACCTTTTTAATGTCTGTACATCTATTTGGTTGTGTTGAAAAATTAGTTTTATCATTTTGTATACACACAAATATATTCTTTTATGTATTTTGTTTAGTCCATAAAGACTCCTGAGGCAGGCCGGTTGGCCGAAACATGGCTGTGTCGAGTCTTCTTGACTTACTTTATTCATCTGGACCCATTGTGTCTATTGAACTGCACAATAAATTTGGACCTTTTTACTACATCGTCTCAAGACTTCTTTCCTGTGTCATCTTCGCAGCGTTTCTTGTGATCTTGCAGTAAGTTAGACGTTAGCATGTGCATATCATGTGCTAAAAACTGATTTATTTGTACTATGGAGGGGGCATGTCTGGGAGAGGGGACAGAGAGTAGGCATTTCTGTGGTAATCATTTAGTGCATCTGCATTGCTGTGCACTAACTGATTAGCATTTGAGCCCTTACTACCTACAACACAGGTGGCTGTAAAGGTTCACGTGCTAATCTTTAATGGCTATGCACTACTGGCAACTTTACAAAAATCGGCCCTTTTACTGCTGTAGTAAAAAAAGGTCTTAGTGTGTGGGAAAGACCTGCATAAGGGCAGGCTAAGGTCATGTTTCAGTGTTGCTTTGTAAAAGAGTCGTTAAGTTGGGAGCTGCACGCATTAATGAAAATTTTTACGTTAAGGATTACCTGTGTCCACATTAAAAAAAGTGTAAAAATAAATAATTAGAAAATATTCATTATTTCCTTAAAATTTTACTTAAACTGCATTTCTAAACATTCTAGGTGGGTTACAGCTCAACATAAGACTTGGCCATAAAAAAAGACATAAAACCATAAACATACCCAGTAACAGTAGTTATACATATTTACATATCATAACAAACAACTGATCCTCAGTTCATCACAAGGAGAAGGTCATGGTCCAAGATGGCATTGAGCCATCTTTCCTTCTAATACTATAATGCAAATCAGAGATATAAATAATTAGAACAGATGCTGCTTCTCTTGCCATCCTGACTGTAAGCCAGTCGGTTTCTATTTACTTCCTTCTACAGAAAAACAAACAGATTGCCAGACGCCACTTATTATCCAACTGGTAAATCTTTGAGATTGGAAAAAGATATGGATGGCATAGTTTACCACTTCTACAAACAGAAATATTTTTGCATGCACTATGCAAAAAATTTACATACATTTTTCCTTAGTATAGCTGCTCCTGTTGAGTTGTAAACAAATATTTGCTAGTTGGTCTAGGTACACAGCCTCAGTCTAATGCCGCTCTAATGGACCAGAGTATAACATCTGAGGCTGGCATAGAGGCTAAGTAATGTTTTTAATCAAATTTGGGGGGGGGGGGGGGAGGAGGTTAGTGACCACTGGGGGAGTAAGAGGAGGTCATCCCTGATTTCCTCCAGTGTAGGGAATGACACGGGGACAAATCCCTGCTGTCCCCATCCACACCCCATTCCCGAGGGCTCTGTCCTCATCTGCAGAAGCCTCGAACACTTATTTAAATCCTTTTTATTAAAGTATAAGAAGGAACAATATGTTGTGCAAGTTTATAAATTACAAATGGAAAACAACAAGAACTATAATAACTCCCCATCACCACCACCCTCTACCCTTTCAATCCCAATAGCTGACTTCTACTACCCCAAGGAATCCTAACCCACCCTAATGTCCAGGGGTACAAAATACAACTGTTCTGTATACCCTAGTGGGGGAGAAATATGCCCTGTGAAGAACTGTTATGATTTTTTAATCTGTGGATGAATAAGTCATCAACCATCTCAGCATTCAGTCTAGCTCTCCTATCTGCCACAGTCCTTCCTGCAATAGAAGATGTCTTCTTAGAAGATGTGCTGGTAGAGGAATGTACAGGATCCCCCATGCAAATTTTGCTAGTTGTGGCCAGCATGTTTGCTTGTTTTTCCAAAAAATCAAAATATCATCATCTGCATTACTCAAACATAAATAACAGTTTAGTTCAGTAACAGGCTTCAAAGTAGAAAATGACACAGGGACAATGTTTATCCTTGTCCCCATGGGCTCTGTTCCTATCCCCGCCTCATGGGATCTGACCCCATCCCGTCCCCGTGGGCTCTTTGGGTCCCCGTTCTCCTGTCATTCGCTATTCCAGTGGTCATCTGTTCATTTAGGGCTCATTGTTGTGGCTTATTTGTTAATAAAACAGGTCTAGACCAAAATGTCCAACTTCTAGCCCTGGATGTTTTTGTTTTGTTCCATTATGGCAGAAAAACGTCCAAGTGTTAGGAATGCCCAGATCTCACTCTTAACATGCCCCCTTGTGATTTGAATGCACTTCTGCCGGACTTCATAGAAAAACATCTAAAAACTGGTTTTGAAAATACCAGTTTGGACTTTTTCTGAGAAAAATGTCTAAATGCAGATTTATGCCACTTTTTGGATGTTTTTCTCTTTTTAAAATGAGCCCCATAGGCAGATAAATATGATGGCGTCTCAGGACAATATGTTATTACCAAAATATTGCAGTTTTTAATTTGTTATTTAAGACGTAAATTGAACAATTGGACATGGACAGTGAATTTCTATGAGAGACTTTCCCTGGGAATGGGTGGGTAGGGGTGGGAGTAGGGGGGAGGGGGGAAAGGAATAGGGAGGGGGGCCTTTTAGGTTAGTAGGAAGGATAATAATACGGCCATGGTGAGAGTATTTATTGCAAGGCATGGAAGAATGGACAATAGAAGTTTAAGATATAGCTTCCTTTAATAGTTAGTTAGTTCTGTGTTTTTGGTAGCGGTAGATGGGTCCCCTGATAGGATCAAGATGTCTAGGGGTAAACGTATTCACTACTACGTTTATATTGAAACTCAATAAACAAATTGCAAAATAAAATAATAAGACTAGTAAAAAAGGCCCATTTCTGACACAAATGAAACAGGCGCTAGCAAGGTTTTCCTCGGAGTGTGTATGTTTGGGAGAGTGTGTGTGTGTGAGAGAGAGAGTGAAAGTGTGAGTGTGTGTGTGTGTGTGAGAGAGAGAGAGAGTGAGTCTGGGTGTGAGTGTGTCTGTTAGAGTGTGTGTGTGAGAATGAGAGTGTGTGCAAGTGCGAATGTGAGACACAGTGTGAGAGAGAGTGAGTGTGTGTGTGTGCGAGAGAGTGTGAGTTTTATTATAGTAGATATATAAATAAAGAATATCTACCCAAAAAAATTGTAATGCACCCAAGATCAGGAAGAAAAAGGATTACATCACAGCCTTCAGAGCTGCCAAGGACTCATGTCAAGAGCTTCCTCCTTGAGACACACACAAAAAAAGAGGAACAATCCGGAAATCTAAAACTATTAAAGACAAAATGAAGAAAAATGATAGCTGCAGACAGATCACTGCACGTTCCCCAACCCTTAATTAAAAACATAGCACTCAGCTGACCTTAGGGAGCTCTATAGGCGCTCTGAGTCAGGATATAAGAGACACACCCTCTCCGAGCAGCCCCCGGCTGCCTACACAACCACCACCCCGTGCTGTACCGGGCCTAGCACCTCTGCCTTCTCTAAACCACCAGCACTCTCTACCACCCCTCATTTCCTCCCTACCTGCACATAGTTGTTCTCACAATAGTCAGCGACACGGCTCAAGTTTTGGTAGCTTTCTATGAGCGCCCCCTTGCCGGCGGGGGTTTCCTCCTCTAGCAGCATTTGCAGTGCGGCTGACTCCAGCGATCTTCGGCGTTGCTTGCTAGCCTGTGCAGGGCGGGGTTCTGTGCGTCTGACGTCCTGGACGTCAGACGCACAGAAGCCCTGCCTGCATAGGCTAGCAACGCCGAAGATCGCTGGAGTGAGACTCAGCAGCCAACACAGGACTTCTGCTGGCGGGGTTTCAGGTCCCCTGACGGCAAAGCAACACGACAGTGGGTGGCTTGGGGGGTGTTTTGTTGGGGGAGGTGTTGGGGGGGTGTTGCACCTCCTGCATTCTGTGGGCGGGGCTTCTTTTCAACTGCAGCTTTGGTGGTGGTGGGGGGGTTGGAGTTGGTTTCCCTCCAGATTTTTTCCGCGGGTTGGTTGGGAGGTTGGTAGGCTGCGTTTCCTAGGCAGGGGGAGGAGTAGCCTGCTTGGTTGCGATCCCCCTTCCCTTCCTTTAGTTTACTGTTCTGAAGACAACATTCTGACGTTTGACGCGTGGGCGGGGCACGGGTCAGTGGAGTGGCTTCACCACCATGAATCCACGAACCCTTCAGGGAATGATTGAGTGACTTCAGAACGTTGTCTTCAGAACGTTGAGGGTGAGTTTTATTATAGTAGATGTCTTCCCTCCTCCTTGAGTTGTACACACCCTCACTCACAGCATAGCATAAAGTTATATACAATACTCGATTTGATGAATCGTCAGCTGTCTTTTGCCATTTGTGGGATGCAGACCATAGAAGTCTGCCCGGCTTTGACCTTAGCTCCCCACTACTGGAGTTGCAAAATCTTCATCTGCTTTTTGCCAATTGCAGAACACAGCCTTAAAAGTCTGTCTGAACTCAGTTCCCACTATTCTTGCCCAACAACACCTCAACAGATACATGCTTCCATCCTCTTTCTATTTAAGTATCCCTGTGCTTATCCCATGCATTTTTGGATTCTCTCACTGTTTTTGACTCCACCACCTCTCCTCGAAGGGCATTCCAGGCATTCGCTAACCTGTCTGTGAAAAACTATTTCCTGACGTTACTCTGAAGTCTACCGCCCTGCCACCTCAATTCATGTCCTCTAGTTCTATCACCACTACATCACTGGAAGAGGTTTGTATGTGTATTAATACGTGTATCAAATCTCCAATCTCTCCTTTCCTCTGGCGTATACATATTAAGGTCTTCCAGTTTCTCTTCATATGGCTTTTGGCACAAACTCTACCATTTTTGTTGCCTTCCACTGGACCACCTCAAGCCTTTTAATGTCCTTGGAGAGATACAGTCTCCAAAACAGGACACAATACTCCAAGTGGTGCTTCACCAATGACTTGTACAGGAGCATCAACACTTCCTTTCATCTGCTGGTTATACCTCTCTCTATGCAGCCTAGCATTCTTCTGGCAACAGCCACTGTCTTTGATCCTTAGACACTATCATCTCAAAGTCTCTCGCCTGATCCATGTGTGTCAGTCTCTCACCCCCTACCACATACTGCTCTTGTGGATTTCTACAGCTGAAGTGCATCACTTTACATAGTAACATAGTAGATGATGGCAGATAAGGACCTGTACAGTTCATCCAAGTTTAATTGGATTATGCAGCAAGACAATGATCCAAATCACAAAATCAAGTCTAGATTGGAATGGCTAAGGAGAAACAATATTAAAGTTTTGGATTGGCCTAGTCTAAGTCCTAACTTGAACCCAAAACAGGTGCTGTGGTAGGAACTGAAACAAGCAGATCATGCATGAAAACCTACAACTATGTCTGAATTAAAAGCAGATCTGCAAAGAGAAATGGCCTAAGATTCCTCAAGAGTGATGTCAAAGACTAGAATCAAATTACGGGAAGTATCTGGTTGCAGTTATTGCTGATATAGGTGGTAAAACCAGTTACTAGGTTTAGGGGGGCAGTTATTTTTTCACATGAATGACATAGCATAGGTGATGGATAAATTTGTTTCTTAAATGAAGTACTAATTTAAAAAAAAAACTATGTTAATGTGTTTATTCCAGTTCCCTTTGCCTAATACTACATTGTACATTCAGTATAACAGATTACTTGAGTTGATTTGTGTGTTATTTAACTTTTAAAATGCTCTTTTTACATCACTTTGGGGTCTTTTTACTAAGGTGTGCTAACAATTAGCACATGCTAATTGCTAAGAAGCCTAGAGGTATAAAATGGGCTTCTTGGCATTTAGCATGCACTAAATCTGTTATCACACCTTAGTAAAATGAACACCTAAGTTTAATTTTAAACTAGTAAGAAAACGAGAGCCAAGGAACTAAAAAACACTATTTGAAACTATAAAGTGCAAAACTCTACCTTGTCAAACCTGGTTAGACAATGCTATCTCTGGTGTTATTTATCAATGGATGAGTGGTGTGTGTGTGTGTGTGGGGGGGGGGGGGGGGGGTTCTATATGAAACGGTATACAGGGCAGGCAAAGTTTGTACATAAGTATTGCCATACTGGGACAGACCAAAGGTCCATCAAGCCCAGCATCCTGTTTCCAACAGTGGCCAATCCAGGTCACAAATACCTGGCAAGATCTCCAAAAAGTACAAAACATTTTATACTGTTTATCCCAGAAATAGTGGATTTTCCCCAAGTCCATTTAATAATGGTCTATGGACTTTTCCTTTAGAAAGCCATCCAAACCTATTTTAAAGTTCGCTAAGCTAACTGACCCTACCACATTCTCTGGCAACCTAATTCCACAGTTTACATAAGTACATAAGTAGTGCCATACTGGGAAAGACCAAAGGTCCATCTAGCCCAGCATCCTGTCACCGACAGTGGCCAATCCAGGTCAAGGGCACCTGGCACGCTCCCCAAACGTAAAAACATTCCAGACAAGTTATACCTAAAAATGCGGAATTTTTCCAAGTCCATTTAATAGCGGTCTATGGACTTGTCCTTTAGGAATCTATCTAACCCCTTTTTAAACTCCGTCAAGCTAACCGCCCGTACCACGTTCTCCGGAAACGAATTCCAGAGTCTAATTACACGTTGGGTGAAGAAAAATTTTCTCCGATTCGTTTTAAATTTACTACACTGTAGCTTCAACTCATGCCCTCTAGTCCTAGTATTTTTGGATAGCGTGAACAGTCGCTTCACATCCACCCGATCCATTCCACTCATTATTTTATACACTTCTATCATATCTCCCCTCAGCCGTCTCTTCTCCAAGCTGAAAAGCCCTAGCCTTCTCAGCCTCTCTTCATAGGAAAGTCGTCCCATCCCCACTATCATTTTCGTCGCCCTTCGCTGTACCTTTTCCAATTCTACTATATCTTTTTTGAGATACGGAGACCAGTACTGAACACAATACTCCAGGTGCGGTCGCACCATGGAGCGATACAACGGCATTATAACATCCGCACACCTGGACTCCATACCCTTCCTAATAACACCCAACATTCTATTCGCTTTCCTAGCCGCAGCAGCACACTGAGCAGAAGGTTTCAGCGTATCATCGACGACGACACCCAGATCCCTTTCTTGATCCGTAACTCCTAACGCGGAACCTTGCAAGACGTAGCTATAATTCGGGTTCCTCTTACCCACATGCATCACTTTGCACTTGTCAACATTGAACTTCATCTGCCACTTGCACGCCCATTCTCCCAGTCTCGCAAGGTCCTCCTGTAATCGTTCACATTCCTCCTGCGACTTGACGACCCTGAATAATTTTGTGTCATCGGCGAATTTAATTACCTCACTAGTTATTCCCATCTCTAGGTCATTTATAAATACATTAAAAAGCAACGGACCCAGCACAGACCCCTGCGGGACCCCACTAACTACCCTCCTCCACTGAGAATACTGGCCACGCAATCCTACTCTCTGCTTCCTATCTTTCAACCAGTTCTTAATCCATAATAATACCCTACCTCCGATTCCATGACTCTGCAATTTCTTCAGGAGTCTTTCGTGCGGCACTTTGTCAAACGCCTTCTGAAAATCCAGATATACAATATCAACCGGCTCCCCATTGTCCACATGTTTGCTTACCCATTGAGTGAAGAAAACTTTTCTCCGATTCGTTTTAAATTTACTACATTGTAGCTTCATCGCATGCCCCTTTGGAAAGCCTAAACAGATGCTTAACATCTACCCGTTCAACTCCACTCATTATTTTACAGACCTCTATCATATCTCCCCTCAGCCACCTTTTCTCCAAGCTGAAGAGCCCTAGCCGCTTTAGCCTTTTCTCAAAAGGAAGTCGTCCCATCCCCTTTATCATTTTCGTCGCCCTTCTCTGTACCTTTTTTTTATGCAGCGACCAGAATTGAACACAATATTCGAGGTGCAGTTGCACCATGGACCGATACAAAGGCATTATAATGTCCTCATTTTTGTTTTCTATTCCTTTCCTAATAATACCTAACATTCTATTTGCTTTCTTAGCCGCAGCAGCACACTGAGAAGGTTTCAACATATCATCGACGACACCTAGATCCCTTTCTTGATCTGACTCCTATCGTGGAACCTTGCATGACATAGCTATAATTCTGGTTCCTTTTTCCCACATGCATCACTTTGCACTTGCTCACATTAAATGTCATCTGCCATTTAGACGCCCAATCTCCCAGTCTGGTAAGGTCATCTTGTAATTTTTCACAATCCTCCTGCGATTTAACGAACGACTTTGAATAACTTTGTCATCAGCAAATTTTTTAATTTATTTATTACATTTGTATCCCACACTTTCCCTACTAAAAGCAGGTTCAATGTGGCTTACACAGTAATAGGTAATACAGAATTTTGTTAGATAAGGTAAGAAATTAAGTATAACATAGTAATAGAATGGATGGGTAGGTAGAGATATTTAATTACCTCACTAGTTACTCCCATCTCTAGGTCATTTATAAATACATTAAAAAGAACCGGTCCCAGCACAGACCCTTGGAGAACCCCACTAACTACTCTTCTCCATTGAGAATACTGACCATTTAACCTTACTCTCTGTTTTCTATCATTTAACCAGTTTTTAATCCACAATAGAACACTACCTCCTATCCCATGACTCTCTAATTTCCTCTGGAATCTTTCATGAAGTACTTTGTCAAACGCCTTCTGAAAATCCAGACATACAATATCAACCGGCTCACCTTTATCCACATGTTTGTTCACCCCTTCAAAGAAATGTAACAGATTGGTGAGGCAAGATTTCCCTTCACTAAATCCATGTTGACTTTGTCTCAGTGAATATGCTCTGTAATTTTGTTCTTTATAATAGTCTCTACTACTACTACTATTTAGCATTTCTATAGCACTACAAGGCGTACGCAGCGCTGCACAAACATAGAAGAAAGACAGTCCCTGCTCAAAGAGCTTACAATCTATTAGACAAAAAATAAAGTAATCAAATCAATTAATGTGTACAGGAAGGAGGAGAGGAGGGTAGGTGGAGGAGAGTGGTTACAAGTGGTTACGAGTCAAAAGCAATGTTAAAGAGGTGGGCTTTCAGTCTAGATTTAAAGGTGGCTAAGGATGGGGCAAGACGTAGGGGCTCAGGAAGTTTATTCCAGGCGTAGGGTGCAGCGAGACAGAAGACGCGAAGTCTGGAGTTGGCAGTAGTGGAGAAGGGAACAGATAAGAAGGATTTATCCATGGAGCGGAGTGCACGGGAAGGGGTGTAGGGAAGGACGAGTGTGGAGAGATACTGGGGAGCAGCAGAGTGAATACATTTATAGGTTAGTAGAAGAAGTTTGAACAGGATGCGAAAACGGATAGGGAGCCAGTGAAGGGTCTTGAGGAGAGGGGTAGTATGAGTAAAGCGACCCTGGCGGAAGATGAGACGGGCAGCAGAGTTTTGAACCGACTGGAGAGGGGAGAGGTGACTAAGTGGGAGGCCAGCAAGAAGCAGATTGCAGTAGTCTAAACGAGAGGTGACAAGGGTGTGGATGAGGGTTTTGGTAGAGTGCTCGGAAAGAAAGGGGCGGATTTTACGGATGTTGTAAAGAAAGAAACGACAGGTCTTGGCAATCTGCTGGATATGAGCATAGAAGGAGAGAGAAGAGTCAAAGATGACCCCAAGGTTTCAAGCTGAGGAGACAGGGAGAATGAGAGAGCCATCAACAGAAATAGAAAACGGGGAGTGGGGAGGTGGGTTTGAGGGTAAAAATGAGAAGCTCAGTTTTGGTCATGTTTAATTTCAGGTGGCGTTGAGACATCCAGACAGCAATGTCAGACAAGCATGCTGAAACTTTGGTTTGGATGCAAGGTGAGATATCAGGGGTAGAAAGGTAGATTTGGGAGTCATCAGCATAGAGATGGTAGGAAAAGCCATGGGATGAGATTAATGAACCAAGGGAAGAAGTGTTGATAGAAAAGAGGAGGGGACCAAGAACAGAACCCTGAGGTACGCCGACAGGCAGAGGGATAGAAGTAGAAGAGGATCCACCAGAGTGAACACTAAAGGTACGGAGGGAGAGGTAGGAAGAGAACCAGGAAAGGACAGAGCCTCTACCATTTTGCCCAGCACTGACATCAGACTCACCAGTCTATGTTTTCCCAGATCTCCTCTGGAACCTTTTAAAAAAAAAAAAAAATCGTCTTTACATTGGCCATCCTCCAATCTTCTGATACCATGCTCGATTTTAAGGATAAATTACATATTACTAACAATAGCTCCGCAAGTTCATTTTTCAGTTCTATCAGTACTGTGGGATGAATACCATCTGGTCGAGAAGATTTGCTACTCTTCAATTTGTAGAACTGCCCCATTACATCCTCCAGGTTTATAGAGAATTCATTCAGTTTCTCCAACTCGTCAGCTTTGAATACCATTTCTGGCACCAGTATCTCACCCAAATCTCCCTTGGTGAAGACTAAAGCAAAGAATTCATTTAATCTCTCCGCTATGGCTTTGTCTTCCCTGATCGCCCCTTTTACTCCTCGGTCATCTAGCAGTCCAACAGATTCTTTTGCCGGGGTCCTGCTTTTAATATACCAAAAAAATTTACGTGTTTTTGCCTCCAACACAATCTTTTTTCGAAGTCCCTTTTAGCCTTCCTTATCAGCGCTTTGCATTGACTTGACATTTCTTATGCTGTTTCTTATTATTTTCAGTTGGTTCCTTCTTCCATTTTCTGAAGGATTTTCTTTTAGCTCTAATAGCTTCCTTCACCTCACTTTTTAACCATGCCGGCCGTCGTTTGGTCTTCTGTCTTCCTTTTTTAATACACAGAATATATTTGGCCTGGGCTTCCAGGATGGTGTTTTTGAACAGCATCCATGCCTGATGTAAATTTTTGACCCTCGCAGCCGCTCCTCTAAGTTTTTTTTTTTTCACTGTTCTTCTCATTTTATCATAGTCTCTTTTTTTAAAGTTAAACGCTAACATATTTGATTTCCTATGTATACTTACTTCAAAGCTAATATCAAATCCGATCTTATTATGATCACTGTTATCAAGCGGCCCCAGCACCATTAACTCCCGCACCAGATCATGCGCTCCACTAAGGACTAGGTCTAGAATTTGTCCTTCTCTCGTCAGCTCCTGTACCAGCTGCTCCAAAAAGCAGTCCTTGATTTCGTCCAGGAATTTTACCTCCCTAGCGTGTCCTGATGTTACATTTACCCAGTCAATACCAGGGTAATTGAAATCACCCATTATTATTGTGTGGCCCAGTTTATTTGTGTCCCTAATTTCCTTTAACATTTCTTCATCTGTCTGTTCATCCTGGCCAGGCGGATGGTAGTACACTCCTATCACTATCCTTTTCCCCTTTACACATGGAATTTCAATCCATAGTGATTCCAAGAAGTGTTTTGTTTCCTGCAGAATTTTTAATCTATTTGATTCAAGACTCTCCTTAATATCTCCTTAATATACAATGCTACCCCTCCACCAATTCGATCCACCCTATCACTATAATATAAATTTGTACCCCGGTATGACAGTGTCCCACTGGTTATCCTCCTTCCACCAGGTCTCAGAGATGCCTTTTATATCTAATTTTTCATTTAGTGCAATATATTCTAACTCTCCCATTTTATTTCTTAGGCTACTGGCATTCGCATATAGACATTTCAAACTATGTTTGTTGTTCCTATTTACATCATGCTCAGTACTTGACAGTATTAATTTGCAATCTTTTGTCTGATTTTTATTTTTATTGAAGGACACCTGATCTACTACGGTCTCTTTTGCAACTTCACTATCGGGATACCCTATCTTCCCTGTTTTGGTGATATCTTTGAAAGATACCTTATCCCGAACCAGGCTTAGAAGGGTGGAGTTGGAGCCTAGACCCCAAACAAATGCTACAGAACTGTCTGTCCAAGGCAGTAGTAAGATGTGAATGTGTGGTCCAAAGACCACGTTGCAGCCTTGCAAATTTCTTCAATGAAGCCTGACCTGAAGTGGGCTACCAACACAGCCATGGCCCTAACATTCTGAGCCTTGACATGACCTTCAAGAGCCTACCCCAGTCTGGGCATAAGTGAAAGAAATGCAATGTGCCAGCCACTTGAAGATGGTGCATTTCCTGATGGAAGCCCCTATTCTACTGGGATCAACAGAAACAAAAAGCTGGGTGAAATCTCGGGGGGGGGGGGGGGGGGGGGCCTAGTCCGCTCCAAGTAAAACACCAATGCTCACTTACAGTCCAAGATGTGCAGGGCACTTTCACCAGGATGGGCATGAGGTTGGGGAAAGAATGTTGACAAGACAATTGACTGGTTCAGATGGAACTTAGACACAACTTTAGGAAGGAACTTAGGGTACATGTGAGGGACTATACTGTTGTAATGAAACTTAGTATAAGGTGCATCCACTACTAAGGCCTGAGGCTCACTGACCCTGCGAGCTGAAGTAATAGCCACTAAAAATATGACCTTCCAGGTCAACTACTTCAGATGACAGGTAGTTTGAGCTTTCAGCAGCTGGGTGTAGAAGGTACTCAAGCAAGGGCCCATGTAGGGCAAGAAATAGGATACAGGGCCCTGGCCTTACACCACATGGCAAACCTCCCTCATTTGAAAGTGTAACACCTCTTAATGGAATTTTTCCTGGAAGCCAGCAAGATCCAGAAGACACCCTCTGGAAGGAACAAAAATTCTAAGCCCTGAACATCAAGGCCTTGAGGGCCAGAGACTGCAGGTTGGGATGCAGAAGAAAGCAGTCATTCTACATGATGAGGGTCAGAGAACACGCCAATCTCCATAGTTCCTTGGAGGATAACTCTAGAAGAAGGGGGATTCAGATCTGTTGAGGTCAATAAGAAGCGATCAGAATCATGGTCCCATGGTCTTGTTTGAGTTTCAGCAAGGTCTTCCCTAAGGGCTCCTTTTACTAAGCAGCCCAACATGGGCTTACCACCCGCTATACAAGAAGTACCGCTTGGCTATTTTTGTAGCACTGGGGTGTACCCGGCTGTAACCGGGCAGGGCTGTGTGCTGCCCGGTTATCGCGAGAGCCCTTACCACCACCTCAATGGGTATGGGTAAGGGCATTTTCTACCTGGTTTGGCCACCTTAAGGTCATCAGACACAATCACCCCCAAGTCCCACTCTTCTTTTGTACACAGAAGCACTTCATCCCCTAAAATGTACCATTCCCTTTGATTCTTGTACCCCAAGTGCATGACCCTGCCTTTCTTAGCATTAAGTCTTAGTTGCCAATTATCAGACCATTCTTCAAGCCTTGCTAGATCCTTCTTCATACCATCCACACCCTCCGGGGTGTTCGCTCTAGTACAGAATTTGGTATCATCTCCAAAGAGACAAACCTTACCAGACAGTCCTATTAAAACAGTAAGTAGGTGCCCCTGGCCAAGAACTTATGACATGCCTTTTGCTGCTTGACCAGCTCACAAACAGATTCAGCCTGCGCTAGAGGGAGAGAGTCTGCTAAATCAGACATACTATGCACCAAGGACCAGAAACGTACAGGCTCGTATAGAGCTGGTATGACTGGATATGGGAGATGAGTATAGAGGCCTGATGCATCTTCTGACCAAAAGAATCCAGATTCCAGCTTCTCTGCCACGGGGTCCCAAAGCATAGTCCTTAGAACTCCTGGCCCTTTTGAGTGCAGATTCCACCACTACGGAATGATGAGGCAACAGAGGCCTATCAAACCCAGGGGAAGGCTGAATCTGGTACATAGTGTCAATCTTCTTGGGAAGGACAGGGACTGACAGAGGGACTCCCAGTTCTTCATTTGAACATCCCATAAAATCTCATGAAGCAGGCCATTTCCTTAAGAAATGATGGGAAGGAAAGACTTTCAGGTGGAGCCTCTCTCTTTTCCTGAGAAAGGGAGGGATCAGATGGCATGTCATGAGACTCCTCCTCTGAGAAGTACCATAGATCCTCCGACTCCTATGATTGCGCCTCATTGGTGTCCGCCAGGAACTCCTCATAGTAGGGCTGAGACCAAGCCCGCCTCAACAAAGAGAAGCCATGTCCCCTAGAGGGGCAACGAGATGCCAGCTCCAGCCTCAACTCTGGTAAAGCTTCCTCCACTGATGTCAAGGGAGTACCAACATGGGTGGCAGTCGATGCCGAGGCCACAAGAAGCACCAAAGTCCTCACAACAGGTTGATGGGCATGCCAGACAACAGCAAGCTGCTTGCACTCTGTTATATAAACCCCGCCAATACCTCAGGGAGCAAGGCCCAGAGGTGCTTGAGGGCAGACATAGGGAAAAGCTGGGGCATCTAAGTAGAAGCAGGCTGCTGAACTTGTAGGGTCGAAGCAGTGTCTGCTCTTGGCTGCCTGGAGATCCATGCATCGGCACCTCCTACATGAAGGGGGAGTGGTCATCCTGGTGCAAATGCTTCTTGGGTACTGGGGAATCCCCTTGCACCATGCATCAATGGCGATCAATGTCAATGCTTCTTCTGATGCTTGGAATTGACGCTCCTCAGTGCTGACAAGGACGACATCGAGTCCTCAAGTTGCCTCAGAGTCATGTCTGATGGCAATCGGTCTTGGGAGGCTTGCATTGCAGGCGTCGTCAAGGCAGGTGGAAACCCACTCAAAGCACAGTTACTCCCAGTGCACCCAATAACCATGCAACAATCGATGCAAACACAGACAAAAGGTGACCTGGCTACAAAAACAATTTCTCTCTTTGAGCCTCTCTGGCTACCTGTGTTTTCTTCATACAAAAACATAGAAGACAGAAGGGGTATGCTCAAGTCTCAAATAGTGGAGATACTAAGAATGGGTGTCTTTGCCAGAGATGGTCCTATTGAACCGAGTATTGCGCTTAAAGCCACTGGGAACCTTCAGTGACATGGAAGCAAAAACAGCTGTGGATAATCAAAATACTCGAAGTTGCAGAAAAAGGGGCAAAGCACCAGAGAAAAAGGAAGGGAATAACCCGACTGAAGCTCAGGCCTAAATACAGCCTACTGAGCGCAGTAAAACAAAGGAAACCTAAAATAAGAGGAAAATAAACTAAAAAGTAAGGGAAAGGGAGGTGTTAGAAAACTGAATGGGCAGCTGCGATGAGAGAAGAGGAAAACACATACACTCCTCACTTTGGAAAAAGCAGAACTGATGGTCCAACTCTGTCGTGGCCAGGAAGGCACTTGTGCTCCAAAGAACTCTGTAAAAGCTTGTAATAAGCTCCAGACCGGGCAACGCATATCGTGTTACCCACATGTAAGAATAATAGTCCTTCCTGCCATCAGAGAATGGCTACTTTCAAAACAAAAAGAAACACTTTCAGGTTTGAAAGCAGCCATGTTCACCACTTGATTTTTGAAAGTTTTCAGCAAAATGTCCAAAGTCGGATTTGGACGTCAAAGTGAAAATGCCCCTCCACATCACATTCCCAATCATCTATGACATTTCTTAAACAAAAATGTTTTCAATTTCTTCCTAAAAATCATATAATGGATTTCTGATCTAACATCAGGAGGGAAAGCATTCTAGCACCTTGCTGCTTAAGAAAATGTGGCAGTATAAATTCTTTTAAATCTAAAAGACTTCACTGGTGGAAAATGTAATGACAGGTGGGCAGCAATACAAAAGGTCTTAAATAGCCTGGAGCTAAATCATAGATTTCATTTTAAATATCATAGTATACATCTTGAAACAACAATGTGCTTGTATAGAAGACTAGATGTACTCTTATCAATAAGGGAGCTGCTCTATCAAACCAACACAGTACATAGCAAGCCTGCATCTGTATTCTGCAAAATCTGTAATCATTTTAAGGTATCTGAGCAGCCAAGGTAAAGTAAATTTTGTGCCTTAATTTAAGAAACACCTTTTAAACACACATGATTTACTCCAGATACCATAAATTAAAATCTAGAAACACTTTCAAGACTCTTAGGGAAGAGTCTAGTGGAAATTCCTTATTTTGAATCTTAAATGCATCATAAGGAAGGGGACCACAGCCAAAGAATTCTGGTTTTTGACAGTTCTGCTCTCAATTTTTTTAAAATAACAATCCCCCAGATTCTGTATACGTCACCCAAATTTGGGTACGAATTTAAACTAATCAATTAGGCACTAAATCAGTTATTACAGTTAAACAAGCACTTTAGCGGCAGTAATTAGGAGTTACACACATCTGCCCTACGCCCTAGTCTATAACATGCATGCCTAAATTTCATAGCATGGAACCCAAAAGGGTGTATGGCCATGGGAGGAGCATGGACGGGTCAGGGATGTTTCCAGAAATTAGGGGCAATGTTATAGAATACTTGCATTTGAGTGCCTAACTGCCATCAGTTGGGTGCAAGCGTTTACCTCAGCTTTTGACAGGCATAAGTGCTCACACCCAAAGTTGGGTGTAAGAAGCATGCCAAGCTAGTATTCTGTAAAGCATAGCACCCTTTACAAAATACTATCTTAGCACGGATCACAGCACCTACCTGTAGCCCAATATGTGTTTTGGAAATCAAGTTATATTGACCAGAACATATGGATAATTAAGCAACATTTTTAAGGGGTTGTGTGGTTAGATATTTGTTTTAGTGTTTCACTACTTGTGCTACCACTTGGAATCATTTTTGCAGGTTGTTGCATTTATAAAAAAAAAGCATAACAAGTGTCTTTGTGAAACTGACACAGGAGCATCGCAAGTTACAAGTGCTCCTGTCCTGCTCCCACCTTACCCACTTTCCCGGCCTCAGCAAGGGAAGCCAATGGACGGGACAATTTTGGCACCACAACTGGCCCTGTTTTCACACAGGAGCCCTTTTATAAAATAACTCCATAATACAAAAACCCTTATATACATCAGGCCTATAGAGGGCAATTTTCAAAGAAATATAATTATGAATCACCTGTCTAAAAACTGTGGGTAAAAGTAAGCATTTTATTCATGATATAATGAAAGTATGCCATGACAGGCTTAAACTAGGGAGAGAGAAAGTTACATGTATAGTTTTTGATATTCAAAATTACACATGAAGTTTTAGTCAGAAAAAACATGCACCCACAGAAAAAAGCAGGTGTAAATATCTGTGGAAGCTGTTTCCTTCTGAAATTTCCCAAAATAAAATTAAATGCATATTCTAGTTTGTAAAATGGAAGCAAATCCCACATGTAAAATACATGTGGGATTTAAAGCAATACATGCAGTTTGAAAAATATCCCCTATATAATCACCAGTTTATATAAATTGAAATTCTATTTAATGTAACCTCTGTGTTCCCAAAGGTCTTTGCTAACTTAAGGGCTATATGACTGTTTTGGGGAAAGGAGTGTTGCAATGAAATTTCAAAATCATAACTTACTCCTCATATATGTTGTCAATCATTCCTGAAATTTTAAATTGTATCCAGTTTCAGAAAACACAATTTTCATCAGAATGGCTTATTGTGTAGTCTACAATTGGTATAACTCATTAATTTCATCAGATCCAGCAACACTAATTAAGGTGCCAGTTGGAGGTGATGATCACAGGAGTCTCCTTGTGTCAAAGCACATTTAATTTTATAAGTGGTACATTATGCCCTAATTTCAAGTTTAACTTTTAAAGAGCTACATTAGTTAGTCAATAGAGGTGTCTATATTTAAATAAGCTTTGGTGTCTTAATATTTGAGAGGAATTGAATAAATAAAAACTTGGTCACAAAAAGGTTGGCTTCATATTTAGGCTTGAGAGAGCTGGGAGTGGGAGAGATACCAGAGCTTGGGGGGGGGGGGGGGGGGAGGGAAGAGGGGGATTGAGAGAGAACCATAGACAGGGCCAAGAGGGGAGGAAGAGATGGGCTCAGAGGGAAGAAGGGGAGAGAGAAAGATAATGGAGTAGAGGGAAGGAAGAAAAATATTGGGGGGGAGGTTGGGAGAGAGGGATGAGAAAGATAATGGACCTGAGGGAGGGCAATGGAGGGTGAAGGCAGGAGAGATGTTGGGCTCAGACAGAGGGAGAGAGAGCTAATGGATCTGTGGTGGGGTGGTTGCTGAATCTCCACCAGCTGAAGAAATCCACTGCCCGAGTTACCCCCCCCCCCCCCTTTCCTCCCCGTACTGCCTCAGGAACAAGGAAGTCAGTGGCATGCCTCCAGACACTGATGCTTGCACTCCCCAGCATTTAGGAAGGAGCCATGGGAAGGGGATGAAAAAGGGAGAGGGTCAAGGAGGAAGAAGGTAATCAGGAGCAAAGGCGTGGGGAAAGCAGGATAAGAAAAAAACACCTCAGAAAGGAGCTATGCGGGAAGAGCAAGAAGCATGGGGAAGAAGTCATAGGAGGACGTCATCAGTTGAAAAGGTACTCAGGAAGAGACCAAGGCAGGAAGAAAGAGCAAGAGGGAAATACCTCAGAAAAGTATCATGAGGGATGGCAAGAGGAAAGCAAGCAAAGGTGGAAGAAAAAAAATGGTTAAAGATATAAACAGAGCTCATGAGACTGTTCAGATATGTTGGAGAAAAGAGGGAGGATAGAAATGGAATTGTAAGACTGAAAATGCTGAGAACTGCTATGTGCAGAGTGATGTGGAAAAAGCAGGTGTGCTAAACAAATACTTCTGTTCTGTGTTCATAGAAGAGAATCCTGGAGAAGGACCACAGATATCTGCCAAGAGTATATATGGCAATGGAGCAGATATTGCACTGTTCATGAAAGAAAGTGTGTATGAACAGCTTGAAAAACTGAAAGTAGCAAAGCTATGGAGTCAGATGGAATACATCTCCAAAGTATTGAGGGAACTCTGAGAAATCCTGGCAGGACCCCTTAGGGATTTATTTAATAGATTTATGAAGACTAGTATGGCTCCATAAGATTTGTGAAGAGGGACCACATCTGCTCTTCTCCAAAGTGGGGACAGTGAAGCAGTGGGAAACTACAGGCTGGTAAGCCTCACTTCTGTGGTTGGAAAACTAATGGAGATGCCGATGAAGGAAAGAGTAGTAACTTCCTAGAAGGTAACAAGTTGTAAGATCTGAGGCACATTGGTTTTACGAAATATACCAAATTAATCTGATTTTTTTTTGACTGGGTGACCAGTGCAAGATGTAATCTACTTGGACGTCTGCAAAACTTTAGATATAGTTCCTCACAAGAGGATCCAGAATAAGCTGAGTGGGCTGACATTAGGCCCCAAGATGATGAACTGGATAGACTGGTTGATTGACAGATGACAGAGGGTCGTGGTGAATGTGAATAGTGGAGTGTCTCAGGGATTGGTACTGGGACAGATTATATTTAATATATTTGTGAGCAACACTGCCAAAGGATTAAAAGGAAAGATTTGACATTTTGCAGATGACACAAAAATAACAGAGTGGCCACTACAGAAGCAGTAGAAAACATAACAAGGGATCTACAAAAATTAAAAGAATGGTCTAACAGTTACAATTTAATTCAAAAAATGCAAAGTGATGCACTTGAGGTATAGAAATCCAAAGATGTTTGAAGTAAGGGGCGAGACTGACAAGCACAGTTCAGGAGAAAGACCTTGGGGCGATAGTGTTTTATCTAAAGACAGTGAAACAATGTGACAAAGCTGTAGCCAGAAGGATGCTGGGCTGTGTAGAGAGGGGTATAAACCAGCAGAAGAAAAGGTGTTAGTGTACCTGTACTATTACTGGTGACGCCCTGCTTGGAATGCTGTGTTCAGCTTTGGAGGCTGTATCTAAGGACATAAAAAGACAAAGCAGTCCAGGGAAAGGGACAAAAATGGTATGTGGTTTGTGCCAAAAGTTGTATGAGAAAAGACTCGAGGACCTGAATAATGTATACCCTGTAGAAGAGGAGGGATAGGAAGACATGATACAGATGTTTAAATACTTGAAAGGTATCAATATACATACAAATATTTTCCAGAGACAGGGAAGAAATAGAATTAGAGGACATGTGGGGGATGCCTGGACTGCACTCCAAGGGGAGGTGGTGGAGATGAAAACGGTGAATGAATTAAAAAAACAGGGTACATAAGTATCGCCATGCTGGGACAGACCAAGGGTCAATCGAGCCCAGCACCTTGTCACCGACACAAAACTCAAAGGATCCTTATATGGTGTGATAAAATCACATCCAGGATAGTTGGGTTATGGCAGTTTCAGTCTGAAATACAAGTCCCGAAGGCATTGCAGGCAAGGAGCCAGGGGGTGAGATGAAGAACCCGGACTGGACTCCTAGCTGCAATAGGGGAAGACATGGGTGTAAGCTGGCAGGATGTGTAGATTGGCTGCCACTAGGGGGAAAGAGAGATAGGAAACCCTGTGTGCAGGACCTCATCATTAGTCGTGAGAGCAGAAGCCAGGGACTGATTAGGCAGGTGGGAAGGAGTCCCAGAGTGAGGAGAGAAGCAGTTGCAGGCTGAAAACCCTTGGGTAAGAGAGGTCCCTAAAGTACTGAAGCAGGCTGAAATCCCTTGGGTGTGAGGAAGTCCCAAAAGTATTTGCAGGCTGAAAATCCTTGGGTAAGGGAGGTCCCTAAAGTATTGAATTTACCAGTGAAGCTGATGCAGGGTGAAATCCCTTGGGTATGAGTCCCTAAAGTATTGAACTCTCCTAAA
Source organism: Microcaecilia unicolor (assembly GCF_901765095.1). Taxonomy (NCBI): domain Eukaryota; kingdom Metazoa; phylum Chordata; class Amphibia; order Gymnophiona; family Siphonopidae; genus Microcaecilia; species Microcaecilia unicolor. Next base: position 366,063,811 of record NC_044032.1, read on the forward strand.
GGTAAAGAGAGTAGAAGGTAGAAACTGCGATGATGAACTGAAAGAACTGCTTCTATTTGGAATTGAACTACTGTTTATTGTGTACTGGATAAAGAACCCAGACTGGAGCTGACTATGAGCCTGTATTGAATCCTGGTATGTGCTGATAACCTACTGCTTAAAGGGGACTATTTGCCACACACTTTTCAATGGCTTACATGTGCTTAAGATGGAAGGTGAATGCTGCTGTTGGAACTGTGTATCAGGTCTACTAGAAACCTGCATGGAATAAAGTCCATAAGATTGAAGTTGCTGGTGGACATTTATTTCTTGACTATACCAGGAGCCTGTGGCTGGAGGAAATTGTTCTATCCTTGGCTGCACATAGAGGTACCTGGTTACAATGGAAAGGATGAAATAAAAACAAAACTTGTAGGTACTCAGACAGCAATTCCAGTAGTAGGGAAGTAAGGCTAATACCTAGTGGACATCTACAGTGTGTCCCAAATATGACAAACAATGCTTTTACGGTATGTGTCCCAATTATGGAATGGGTGAGTGGGCTTTGACAGCAACTCCAGCAACTGGGAAGTAGGACCAATACCAGGCAGATTTCTATGGTCTGTGATCCAAGGATAGCAGGGACAGATCAAGAACAAGTGTGCGTTTTTTCATCTAACATTCACTTAAAGGTTGATAAGTGAGTAAAATGTCAGTTTGCAACATTGTTTGATTGCTGGTTTATTCAAAATATGGATAAGTGTGATTCTCCAAAATTATAAAACCATTCTTCCATGACTGTACAACTGCCTTATTTGTTATGCCAATATTTAATCATGATGAAGTGTAACCTGCATGGAGTGGCAAGTGTGGACAGACTAGATGGACCACCTACTATCATATTATATTAATGTTACCTCAGGACTGGGTCAAAGAATAGGAGGAAGTAGGGCAGGATGGCACTCAGGATAAAGCAATGGGGGAGATCAGTAGGGACAGATGACTGTCAGGGATCATGAGGAAAGGAAGGCGGGGAAAGACACCTAGGAATCAAGGTAGGGTGGGAGAGGATAGGAAGGGCATTCAACCACCAGGATTTTGATATTTCTACATGTAAAGTCTGTAGATACTTGACTATCTGTTCTACTAGAAGATCCAGAATTATAAGACAAAAACTTTGGGGAAATTTCACTTAGACTTTTGGATACAAAAGCATGTCAACTGCTGCACGGAGCCCGATAGAGAGAGATACTGATGGAGAGCAACTAGGGAGACAAGATAGACAGACTAGTGGAAGGTGACTGGAGAAACATACTGCTAGTTTGGCAACTTGTGAGGTGAAAAATAGTGAGGAAGGCTTGGGGGGGTGGGGGTGGGGGAGAGAGTTTGGGGATGCAGGACTGAAGAGGAGGAAGATTGATGAAGAAGAGAGTGATAGAGAGAGGCTATATAAAGAGAGGAAAACTGCTAGCCTAAGAGCTGGAGAGAGGGAAAGGCTAATGAGTAAGTAATGGAGATGGGATGACTCCATTACTTATTCCAAACAGTAATAGAAACATAATGGCAGATAAGGGCCAAATGGCTTATCCAGTCTGCCCATCCTCAGCATCCACTATCTCCTCCTTTCCCTAACAGATCCCACATGCCTGTCCTCGTCTCCATCTCCACTGTAGGCTATTCCAAGGTTTGGATGGCTTCCTAAAGGAAAAATCCATAGACCATTATTAAAATGGACTTGGGAAAAATCCACTGCTTATTTCTAGGATAAGCAGCATAAAATGTATTGTACTTTTTGGGATCTTGCCATGTACTTGTGACCTGGATTGGCCACTGTTGGAAAGAGGATGCTGGGCTTGATGGACCTTCGATCTGTCCCAGTATGGCAATATTTTTGTACTTATGCTTAAGTGTAGAAATTTCTACTGGAAAGGTTTTAACAAAGGGATAGGGGACAAATAACTACCATCCATTTCCAACCTAGTCCTTGGGGCACACAAAGTCCCATCGGGTTTTCAGAATATTCACAATGAATATGCATGAAATAAATTTACATTTAATTGAGGCAATGCATACAAATCTAACTCATGAATATTCATTGTGGGTATCATGAAAACCTGATGGTACTAGGTGTACCCAGAGGACTGGGTTGGGAATGGCTGCTCTATACCTAAACATTTACCACTGAAAGAGTCCAACTCAACTGCTTTCCAAGATGTGACTATAATTGGGTCTGTCGGAACGGTTTGGGCAGCGGAAGCAATGGGATTTCTACTACCCTGGAAAGGACTGCATATTCCCATAAAATACTTAATTACTCTGACCTTGTATTTGCTCATAACTGCTTTACGCAGTCTGGGCAGTGGCAAGCTCCATAATTAGAAAGAAACCCAGTAGTCAGTAGCCATAATAATATAGTTTATTGGCATCAGTATCTTACCCAAAGGCAGTACAGGCAAATTAGGCGTTCATCTCTGAATCATGATGGGACAACGTTTCACAAAGCAGGTGCAGTCTGTCCTCTCTCTTCAGCCTTCTGCCCTGATACCCTTCAGACTGCCCTTTTTATACCCTTCTGGCTCTATTCATCCCAATGGACCCTAGCTTTCTCACCAGAACTCTTTGGCCCTTAGCAGTTGATAAGAATGACTTCATATGTTCCCAAGCCTTCCTCTAGCCCCCCTTTGGATGTTCTCATCTTACTTGCACCTGACCTACTCGTATCTTCCACTAGCCAAAACATCTTCGCTCATGACTTCTTGCAGGTGCCGGTCCCTGCATTGTTGACAGAGCAGACTCCCTCCTCCCCTGTCAGCTCTCTGGGAACTCACTTTAGCATTTGCTGCAGTGAAATGTACTTTGTGTCAGATATCTTTGATTTTTACAGGCCTAGTTCTTAGCCTGAGCCATTGGTCTATATTTCACTGAGAGCAAATGACAGCATATTTTTACAGATGAGAAGCCCAAGCACTGGCTCAAACTGAAGGTATCTCCCGTAAGTGAAGATAACTTCAGAAGGATCCTTCAACAAAAAAGTCATATAAATGGAGGGAAAAAACACACACACCCTCACGCACTGAAAGCTCCCCCTTCAAGAGGAAATCTCAGCAAGACTGTTACTAACAACTGGACTTTCACAAGATGGAGGCTGAAAGCTAAGAATGGGGTCCTCTATTCCCAGAGGGAGTCTGTAGAATGAAAAAGACACTAAAATGTTTGTGCTGAAGAACTCTGAGCTAAGAGGAAGTCTGTTAAAATGGACCTTCTGATACTACTTTCCTTTCAGAAAGAAATCAGAAGAAATAGGCCTCCCAAAAAATGAAGATACATACCTGTAGCAGGTATTCTCCGAGGACAGCAGGCTGAGTATTCTCATGATGGGTCGTCCTCTGCAACGGCACAGGAGACTGGAACTTTTTAGAAAAAAACAGAAGTTTGTAGAACGCTCCGTCGCAGGGCCCGAGCGCACCGCGCATGCGCGAACAGCTTCCCGCCCGCGATGCGAGCCTGACCTTAATAGTTAAATAAGCAGCAAAAGAGAGAACTGGAACAACTCCAAAGGGGAGGAGGGTGGGTTGTGAGAATACTCAGCCTGCTGTCCTCGGAGAATACCTGCTACAGGTATGTATCTTCATTTTCTCCAAGGACAAGCAGGCTGAATATTCTCATGATGGGGTATCCCTAGCCCCCAGGCTCACTCAAAACAAAGAACTTTGGTCAATTGGGCCTCACAACGGCGAGTACATAACATGGATTGACCTAAAAAGAAACACAAGTGAGAGTGCGCCCTGGAACAGAACATAAATGGGCCTAGGAGGGTGAAGTTGGATTCTAAACCCCGAACAGATTCTGCAGCACCGACTGCCCAAACCGACTGTTGTGTCGGGTATCCTGCTGAAGGCAGTAGTAAGATGTGAATGTGTGGACTGATGATCATGTTGCAGCCTTGCAAATCTCTTCAATGGAGGCTGACTTCAAGTGAGCCACTGACACAGCCATGGCTCTAACATTATGAGCCGTGACATGGCCCTCCAGAGTCAGCCCAGCTTGGTCATAAGTGAAGGAAATGCAATCTGCTAGCCAATTGGAGATTGAGCGTTTTCCAATGCGACTCCCCTCCTGTTGGAGTCGAAAGAAACAAACAATTTGGGCGGACTGTCTGTAGGGCTTTTTCCGCTCCACGTAAAAGGCCAATGCTCTCTTACAGTCCAAGGTGTGCAACTTGTCTTCACCAGGGCGGGTATGAGGACAGGGAAAAAAATGTTGGCAAGACAATTGACTGGTTCAGATGAAACTCCAACACCACCTTCGGCAAGAACTTAGAGTGAGTGCGGAGGACTACTCTGTTATGATGAAACTTGATATAAGGTGCATGCACTACCAGGGCTTGGAGCTCACTGACTCTACAAGCTGAAGTAACAGCCACAAGCTGAAGTAACAGCCACCAAGAAAATGACCTTCCAGGTCAAGTACTTCAGATGGCAGGAATTCAGTGGCTCAAAAGGAGCTTTCATCAGCTGGGTGAGAACAACATTGAGATCCCATGACACTGGTGGACGTTTGACAGGGGGCTTTGACAAAAACAAACCTCTCATGAAGCGAACTAAAGGCTGTCCAGAGATAGGCTGACCTTCTACACGGTGATAAGCACTAAATCGCACTAAGATGGACTCTTACTGCCAGACACTTTGTGAAGACTCTGGGCGCAGATGCGAGGCCAAAGGGCAGTACACAGTACTGAAAGTGCTGAGTTCCCAACCAGATACTTCCTGTGAGCTGGGAGTATCGATATGTGAATATAGGCATCATGGGAAGAAGGGTGCCCAGGGAAACCATCCTGAACTTTTTTCGGAGAAGGAATTTGTTCAGGGCCCTTAGGTCTAGGATGGGACGCGTCCCCCCCTGTTTTCTTTTGCACAAGGAAGTACCTGGAATAGAATCCCAGCCCTCCTTCCCCTGGTGGAATGGGTTTGATCGCATTGGCTTTTAGAAGGGCGAAGAGTTCCTCTACAAGTACCTTCTTGTGCTTGAAGCTGAAGGATTGAGCTCCCGGTGGGCAATTTGGAGGCTTGGAAACCAGATTGAGAGTATCTCAACCAGACTATTTGAAGAACCCACCTGTCAGAGGTTACAAAAGGCCACCTTTGGTGAAAAAATATCCCCCCCCCCCCCGACAGGCAAGCCGTTCGGCACGGACACTTTTACTGTGGCTATGCTGCACTAGAGCCAGTCAAAATCCCGTCCCTTGCTTTTGCTGGTGAGCCCTAGGGTCCTTAGGTGCATGGCGTTGACGAGAACACTCATGCTGGGACTGAGCCTGAACCGGCTGCCGAGAAGCAGGAGTGTACCTACGCCTGTTATAGGAATAGGGAGCATTCCTCTTCCCTCCAAAAAACCTCCTGGAAGAGGAGGCAGTAGCAGAAGACGTCCTGCGGGAGAGAGAATCCATGGCGTCACGATGCTTTTTAATCTGATCGACCATGTCCTCTACTTTATCACCAAAAAGATTATCCCCCTGGCAAGGAACATCCACTATTCGCTGCTGGGTTTTCTGATCCAGGTCAGAGACACGCAGCCATGAGAGTCTGCGCATCACTATACCTTGGGCAGCTACTCTGGATGCTACATCAAAAGTGTCGTAAGACCCCCTGGCCAGGAATTTGCGACACTCCTTCTGCTGCCTGACCACCTGGTGAAAAGGTTCAGCAAGCTCCTGAGGAAGTGCCTGAACTAAACTGGACAGTTGCCTCACTGAGTTCCATAAGTGAATGCTTGTGTAGAGCTGGTATGTTTGGATCTTGGCGGCAAACATTGCGGCCTGATATGTTCTCCTTCCAAAAGAATCCAAGATCCTAGACTCTCTGCCTGGGGGTGCTGAGGCATAGTCTCTAGTACTCTTGGCTCTTCTGAGAGCAGAGTCCACCACCATGGAATTGTGAGGAAGTTGGGCCTTCACCATTACAGGCTCTCCATGGACTCTGTACTGGAAGTCGGACTTCTTGGGGACCACTGGATTAGAGAGAGGGCAAGACCAATTCCGCATCAGTACTTCTCTGAGTGTATTGAGCAGGGGGGCCCGCTGCAACCTCAGCAGGTGGAGAAGGATAATCCAGGACCTCAAGCATCTCAGCCCTGGGCTCATCCACTACCTCCATAGGGAATGGAATGTCCTTAGACATTTCCTGTACAAAGGATGAGAAAGTAAGACTCTCAGGTGCAGTGGCATAGCCAGAAAACCAATTTTGGGTGGGCCTGAGCCCAAAGTGGGTGGCACAAAAGTTTCTCTGCCTCGCCCTACCTTCACCTCAAAATATAAATACTTTAGCTAATGAGGATCCTCAAACTCTGCAGCTGAAGACTTCCTCTGAAAGTGGCCAGAACTTCCCTTGGTAGAAGGGAGTTCTGACTGCCTTTGGAGGAGGTCCTCAGCTGGGATGCTTGGGGAGCCCCACCAGCTGTAAAGCAAGGGTAAGGGCCAGTGTTAGACATGCTCTGGCCCAAGTCAGAAAATAAAGGAGGGCACTCTCTCCAATCCCCTCTCTTCCCTGCCTCCCTTCCGATTTCTGTACCTGCCATTACTATCACACTGACAGACCCTCACCAAAAACAGAACAAGGGATCACAAGTTAGAAATAAAAATATTTACACAAAAACTGAATTGAGAACCCCAAGAAGTTAAACTTAACATGTACTACAACCCTGAAGAAATAAAAACAAAAATGCATTTCCTTTGTACTGAACACAATGCAAAGACATTTGCTATGCACTTTTCACAAAGCTAACATATTCCATTTAAACATTCAAAATAAAATGCTTTTTTCTACCTTTGATGTCTGGACATTTTATTTTTCCATTATGTTGCTTCTAATTTCCTGGCGTCTACTAATTCTCCTTCAAGTGACTGCTGTGCATTTGTCTTTTCTCCTCTCTACTGTCTAGTCCCTCACTACATCTACCTCCGACATACTGATCATTCCTTTTTAGCTGCTTCCTTTTTTTTTTATTTTCTACCTGTCAACTCAAATTTTACTCTCTTTCTCGCCTTTCTCCTTCTTTTACTTTACAGCTGCCTATCAGATCGTCATCTTCTTCTCTCTCCCACTAGCTCTCCCATTACCCAACTCACTCCTTCTCCAGCCATTCCCTTTCATCTTTAATCTACTCCCCATTACTATATTTTTATCTTCTGTAATCACTATCCTCTCATCCATTTCCTTGCCACCCTCTTCCTCCTCCCCCCTCCAGCATCTCCCACATGGTTCCACCATTCCCAGCATCTTCCTCCATCCACCCTTCTAGCTTCCTGTCCCTTCTCTTCTCTCCTCCCCTGTCCCCCATGATCCAGCATTTCTCCCTCTCTCTTCCCTCACTCCCATTGTCTGGCATCTCTCCATCATTCTCATTTGCTCCTGGATCCAATATCTCCCTCTCTCCCCTCTCCTATGAATCTCCCCTGCCTCTCATCCAACCCCATGTCCTACATCTCCCCCTCTCTCCCATTGTCCACATCCTTCTTTCCCCCTCTCTTGTACCCCAGATCCAATATCTGTCTTCCCCCTCCTTCCCATGCAGCATTCTCTTCCTTCCTCCACCATGTCCAACATTTCTGTCTCTCTCCCACTGTCCACCATCTCTGTCTCCCCCTCCCTTGTGCCCCAGGTCCAATATCTCTTTCTCCTCCTCCCATACAGCATCTCTCCCTTCTTCCCATCCACTGTCATGCCCAACATTTCTCTCTCTCTTCTCCGTGCACCATCTCTCCCTCCCCTCCACCCCCATATACAAGATTTCGCCCTTTCTTGCCCCCTCTACCCCTTTGTCTCTCTCTCTCTCTTCCTTCCCTCCACCCTCATGCACCATCTCTCCCTCCTCTTCACCTGTGTCCAACATTTCTCCCTGTGTTCTCCCTCCCCCTCCATGCAACATTTCTCCTTCTCCATCCACCCCATATCTCTTGTCCCTATCCCTCTCTCCCTCCAGGCAGCATTTCTCCCTCTCCTCCCACTATACAAGATTTCTCCCTCTGCTCCGCTGCCTGCCTGGTACCTTGGCTGAGCTCCAAATGTAGCTATGTGCACCTCTCCCCAGGCTCCGCTTCACCGCATGATCGTCGCTCCCTGCACTCTTCCTCTCGCCCGCCACGCTGCACCACCATTCACACAGGCAGCCGCGCTCTCCCCCGCTGCATCCATCCGATCCTCCGATGAACTTCCTGTTAGGACCGGATAGACGCGGCAGGGGAGAGAGCAACCGCCTGCATGAATGACAGCACCGCGCGACAGGCGAGAACAAGAATGCAGAGCGATGCAGCGAAGCGGAGCCTGGGAGCAGCGAGCGAAGAAGGATGTGAACGGGCGCCTGGGCGGGCCTGGAGGGAAAGTGGGTGGGCCTGGGCCCATCCAGGCCCACCCGTGGCTACGCCCCTGCTCAGGTGGAGACATCCTAGTTTCAATTGGTGGAATGGGATCAGAGGGGAGGCCACACGATTCTTCCTCCAAAAAGTACCTAGGTCCTCCTTCTCCTCCCACGAGCGTTCTTCATCAGTATCGGACGAAAGCTCTCTAAGAGCAGCCCAAACCCGAGCCTGCCTCGGCGTTGAGGATTGACGACCGTGGGGGGTGTCGAGAAGTCGACCCCTGCCTAGATTCCGGTGAAGCTTCCTCCACAGACGTCGAGGAGGAAATCAACCCGGGTGGCAGCCGACGCCGGCACCGCAAGCGGTACCGAGGACGAAGACCTCCTCACAGGTAATGGCCCAGATACCATCTCTACAGTCGGTGCGGAAGGCGCAAGCACCCCCGACACTGAGGCAGACTGGTGAAGCAACCCTTCCAGAAGCTCTGGAAAAAGAGCCCTGATGCGCTCGTTGACAGCTTCCATCGGAAAAGGTTGGGGGGCCGGTGCAGGAGTTGATGCCAGAATCTGAGGGGGCTCGAGAGCTGGTACCAGGCTGCCAGATGATCGACGCATCGGTACCTCTTGAATGGAGGGTGAGCGGTCCTCCCGGCGTCAACGCTTCTCGGGTCCCGACTCCCCGGAGCTCTTGGTATCATGCATGGAAGATCGATGACGGTGCTTCTTCGCCTTCGCTCGACGCCCGTCATCGAGACTCCTCGGTACTGAAGAGGATGACGTGGAATCCTCACGCCTTCTCGGGGCCGGGTCCAACGGTCGGTCCCGGGGGGCCTGCATAGCAGTAGGCCTCGAGGCGGGTAGAGACCCACTCGATGCCTCGCTGCTCCCAGCTCGAAGCAGTCTTTTGGCAGCCATTACCTGGACTCTTGGTGTCGCTGCTTCCCTCGACGTGTACTCCGATGCCTCCGACCTTGGTACCGACGTCGAAGGACTGGACCAATCAGAAAAAAGTGTCTCGCTCTGAGCCTCTCGAGCCACCTGGGTCCTTTTCTTCACTAACTTACACAGCTTACAGGCAGCTGGAAGATGATCGGGCCCCAAGACACTGGAGGCACCACACTCGGGTTGGTACCCGAGATGGTCCGGTTGCAGCGAGTACAGCGTTTGAAGCCGCTGGGAGTCTTCGATGACATGGGTGGGAAAATAGCGTCCGCGAAATCAAAAGGCTTGATTGTGCCAATTAAAAAGGAACAAAAAAGGAAAAAAAAAGACACGGCCAAGCAGCCTAAAGGCGGTTGCAACGAAAGAAGAAAGGAAACTTCAAAGAATGAGGAAAAACAAACAAATAAGGGAAAAACTTTTTTTTTTTTTTTTAATTTGAGAAGGGAAATAAAAAAAGAAGAAAAAACGCGGTTCTCCTGAGCCAAAAAACAAGGGAGTAGTGGCGAGCACAACACTCTCGGATGAAAAAGAACTAGTAAGGTCAGGCTCACATCGCGGGCGGGAAGCCGTTTGTACATGCGCGGTGGGCCCGTGCGACGGAGCGTTCTACAAACTTCTGCTTTTTTTCTAAACAGTTCCGGTCTGAATATTCAGACTGCTTGTCCTCGGAGAAATATTAGATCTGCAGGCAAAATTTCAGGAGGTCCTGAAACCAAGTGAGGGCTGGCCATGACAGGAGAGAAAAGCAAAATGGCCACTATTTCCTGTGTTTTCTGAAGAGACACAGGATAGCGATCTTAAGGCCTCTGCTTCAGAGAAGAAAGGAGGCTGAGGGCCAATATATACTTGGGGATGGCAGACAAATATCTGCTGTGACCGTTTTGCAAACAGCACTGTGTGCTCAGTCAGCAGCTGCATTCAGCTTCCCCAAAAAACTAAGACCACTACTGCAAGTCATTTTTATTTAGTGGAAAGAGGTATAACTAAGCCTTGTCTTGGTACCTCTGAGCTTATTCTCATGGCTCAGCTCTTGTTCACACCAATGTTGCAAATATCTGAGCCGATACTTCTCAGGTTTTGTGCTGAAAAACTCAATTTCTTTTGTTTACTTTCTGAAGTTCTCTACCCCAGGAGAACCCCACAAGGGGAAAGGGAAAGTAAAGTGAAGGGACTTGCCAATTCAAAATTCTTCCTTTCTTCCAAGAAATGCTTAGGCTCCTAAACTGGTTGACACTGTTAGAACTATCTGGCCTAATGAGCCCTGAGTCTCTACAGTGCATTATCACTATCCACTGGAGAAATACTGACTGGCTGCCTTTAAGGAGCAAATCACATTATTTCTCCACCTTCACACACTGGACTGTCAGGACACTAAGGAAATGTGGATTACAGTGACCTGATTATTTCATGAAACTATCAAAGTGATCCAAAGCAGTACAGAATAGAGGCCAAGATGCACTAAAAAAAAATCATTAAAGCCCTTCCCTTACCGAATCGGTAAGGAACGGGCATGCATCAAGGAAAAGGAATGCAAATGAGCTGCTCGTTGAAGCTCACTTGCATTCTCTATTCCATCGGTAACCAGTCAGCCAGTCGAGCATGCGTAGAGCAGCCAAGCGTTATGCTGGCTGCTCTGCACATGCCAAATACGTCCAAAAAGCCTCCCTGTGCCACCCGGGAAAGGAAGACACCGCACCGCTCACCCCCTCCACGGCCTGCTGCAGGAAGGCTCTGATGCTGCTCAATAGTGCAGTTGAGGACGTCCATCCAAAAATATGTCCTTTTTGGACACCCCCCCCCCCCCCACAATAATAAAAATGGCCTTTTTGGACGTCCTTCACTCAGCTGAGAGACCTGGAAGTCCAATCACAATGCATTCAGCTCAGAGACTTACAGGTCTCTCAGCTGAGTGAAGGACGTCCAAAAAGGCCATTTTTATTATTGTGTGTGGGGGGACATCCAAAAAGGACATCTTTCTGGATGGGACGTCCTCAACTGCAATATCGAGCCACATCGGAGCCTTCCTGCAGCAGGCCGTGGCGGGGGTCAGTGGCGCGGCGTCTTCCTTTCCTGGGCAGCAAAGGTTTTTATTAAGGACGCCCAAAAAGAACGTCTTTGGAGTGGGTTTTTTTTTTCCAGGTGAAGGACGTCCAAAAAGGACATCCCTGACATTTTTTTCTTCCAATTTGCCCCAACGAGAGGTGTAGACCTCCCGTTAGGTTTTTCACGGTAATGGGATCGGAAAACCGTAGTGCATCTCATTATAATAGCCTTGCAATAAGCTTTGGATCATCTGCATTCCGTTTTCGTTAGCTGCTACCGTGATTGGAAAATGGCTCGGAGAAGCTTTTACTGCATGCCAGGGTTTACTACTTGCTCGTTAAGTTTAGTGCATCTGGCCCAGAGTTAGTACTGCTATTCAAACAGAGGGATGCAAATAGATTGGATTGCAAAAAAAAGAAAAATATTGGAAAACCTATTTAATTTTATTATAAATTTAATATGAATGACCATAAGCAAAAAGCAAATACACAAGAGTACCAAAAGGTATATAATGACTTTAGCAGCCTTTTAACATTAGTATATGTTTTCCACTTCAGTTAAAAAAAATGGACGATTCTTGTATCAATGCCTTTTAATGATATTGTGGACAGGTTTAACATTTTAAATGTATGCAATTACACCGAGCTACATTTTAGATCCTCTGCTGATCATCCATTTAATACTCTGTAATACTATCAAGTTGCTTGATCCATAAATTCAATAGTCACTTTTCAGTTTCCTCAAACAAACAAAAAGTTAAGACATACAAGCAAAAACTGACCACTAAATGCAATGCAAAAGTAAACACATAAGCCAGTTGTTTATATTGAATTTTGCTAATTGTGTACAGTTTTCAGCTAGTATGCTCTCAACACATGCAAAACACTGCATTTATTACAAACATAATTGGTAGGTTTGCTGGTGACAGTAGTGAAAACTAAAGAGAATAAATATCACTGTAGACAAGTTATTGGCAAGATGTTTCTGTGCTTCTTTGGTACCTTCTAAAACTCTAAAATGTATTAGGGAAATGCACCATTTAAATGTTTACAAATACTAAGAAATTACAATATGATACATAACATACGGACAAAAAGCTTATAAAAGCAATTATGCACACTGTTTATTCCAATATTTTAAAAGCATAGACAAAATTAACAAAAAGTTATACATTCTATACCTTGCTATCAGAAAAGCACATTTGCTTTATCTATCTCTTTAAAATATTTTAAAAAACTGCCACAAATAATACATTATATACAATTTTAGTAGATATAAAATTCTAGGCAATTACTCCCACCCTTATAGTTCAGGTAGTGTTATATACTATATGCATATCTAATTTTTTTTTTAAGTAACTGCACCACGTTATGTCACCATGTCACAAATCTGACAGTTATTTACAGTAGACAATTTAGACAAGCATGGGACTACTTAGTTAAAAAAAAAAAAGTGTGATGCAAATAGGCAATTCAGCAAGGAGCTTTCCATTCTCAAGCCAGGTAGTCAATTGTAAATGGGCCTCCTGCTTTATCAGATAAAGTATTAGACATATGGAAGAATACCATACTGGAAGAGTGCCATAACTGCAGCACTGAATAAACCAGCTACTGGAACAGTCACAAACCAAGCCAAAAAGATGTTGCGGAACAGGCGCCAGTCAACAGCTTTCCTTGAACGTATCCAGCCCACTGCCACCACCGATCCAACCTTAGTAAAGGATAGGGAGAACAGGTTTTAAAAAATGGAAGAAAATATCAATTAAAATTCAAGATATAAAAGTTAAAAATAGTTTTAAATTAGTTTTACATATGTCCAATCAGCTGATAATTTTTTTATTTGGCGGCGGGGGGTGGGGGGAGTTGAGATACTTATGGCAAGCTGAACTATCTCTGTCTCAATTAAGTCTGCAGGGAGGGTTGAAAGTGGCATTGAAGTGAATGCTCACATGGCAATAACTTAGATTTACCAACTGCAAGAGTAAAGTGTTTTTAAAACTTAATTTTCTTGCTTTCAGAAATGTGCTAATATTCTTTTGGTTTAGCAAAAAATTGTCCTGAGTTTTGAGTTACTTCCATGCAATAAACTAAATTGTTTTTTTCGGTTTTTTTTTTTCAAAAACTGAAAATTAGAGACATGACAAGTCCAATTGAACACAATGAGGAGCATAATAGAAAGGGGCGCCCATGTTTTCCCGAGGACGTCCTCGCAGGACGTCCCGGCAAAGGGGCGGGGAAAATGAAGATACATACCTGTAGCAGGTATTCTCCGAGGACAGCAGGCTGATTGTTCTCACGACTGGGTGACGTCCACGGTAGCCCCAAGGAACGGAAATCTTCCTAGCAACAAAAGCTTGCTAGAGCCTTCGAGCGCCCCATGCGCAGCCATCTTCCCGCCCGTCACGCGAGAGTCCCAATCAGTTCAATAACAAAGCAAAGAGGAAAGCACAACTCCAAAGGGGAGGCAGGCAGGTATGCGAGAACTATCAGCCTGCTGTCCTCGGAGAATACCTGCTACAGGTATGTATCTTCATTTTCTCCGAGGAAAGGCAGGCTGCTTGTTCTCACGACTGGGTATCCCTAGCCCCCAGGCTCACTCAAAACAACAAAGAAAGGTCAATTGGGCCTCGCAACGGCGAGGACATAACAAGGATTGACCTACGAAGAAATATCTGAGAGTGGAGCCTGGAACAGAACAAAAATGGGCCTAGGGGGTGGAGTTGGATTCTAAACACCAGATTCTGCAGTACCGACTGCCCAAACAGACTGTCGCATCGGGTATCCTGCTGAAGGCAGTAGTGAGATGTGAATGTGTGGATTGATGACCACGTCGCAGCCTTACAAATCTCTTCTATAGTGGCTGACTTCAAGTGGGCCACTGACGCTGCCATAGCTCAAACACTATGAGCAGTGACATGACCCTCAAGAGTCAGCCCAGCCTGGGCATAAGTGAAGGAAATGCAATCTGCTAGCCAACTGGAAATAGTACGTTTCTCGACAGCAACTCCCCTTCTGTTGGGATCGAAAGAAACAAATATTTGAGCGGACTGTCTGAAGGGGCTTGTCCGCTTCACATAGAAGGCCAATGCTCTCTTGCAGTCCCAATGTGTGCAACTGACGTTCAGCACGAGGGGTATGAGGACGGGGAAAAAATATTGGCAAGACAATTGACTGGTTCAGATGGAACTCCAACACAACCTTCGGCAAGAACTAAGGATGCGTGCGGAGGACTACTCTATTATGATGAAACTTAGTATAGGGAGCATGGGCTACCAAGGCTTGAAGCTGACTCTAAGAGCTGAAAGTAACTGCCACCAAGAAAATGACCTTCCAGGTCAAATACTTCAGATGGCAGGAATTCAGTGGCTCAAAAGGAGGTTTCAGCAGCTGGGTGAGAACAACATTGAGATCCCATGACACTGGTGGAGGTCTGACAGGAGGCTTTGACAAAAGCAAACCTCTCATGAAGTGAACAACTAAAGGCTGTCCAGAGAGGCTTATCCTCTACACGATAATGAAAAGCACTAATCGCACTAAGATGAACTCTTATGGAGTTGGTCTTGAGATCAGACTCTGAAAAGTGTAGAAGGTATTCAAGCAGGGTCTGTGTAGGACAAGAGTGAGGATTTAGGGCCTTGCTGTCACACCAGACGGCAAACCTCCTCCATTTAAAAGAGTAACACCTCTTCGTGGAATCTTTCCTGGAAGCAAGACTCAGGAGACACCCTCAGAAAGACTCAAGGAGGCGAAGTCTACGCCCTCAACATCCAGGCCGTGAGAGCCAGAGACTGGAGGTTGGGATGCAGAAGTGCCCCCTCGTTCTGAAAAATGAGGGTTGGAAAACACTCCTATCTCCATGGTTCTTCGGAGGACAACTCCAGAAGAAGAGGGAACCAAATCTGAAGCGGCCAAAAGGGCGCAATCAGAATCATGGTCCCGCAGTCTTGCTTGAGTTTCAGCAAAGTCTTCCCCACCAGAGGTATGGGAGTATACACATACAGAAGGCCCTTCCCCCAATGCAGGAGAAAGGCATCTGACGCCAGTCTGTCATGGGCCTGAAGTCTGGAACAGAACTGAGGGACCTTGTGATTGAGCTGAGTGGCAAAAAGATCCACTGAGGGGGTGCCCCACGCTCGGAAGATCTTGCGCCCGAGTTGAGCGACCACTCATGAGGTTGCATTATCCTACTCAATCTGTTGTCCAGACTGTTGTTTATGCCTGCCAGATACATGGCTTGGAGAAGCATGCCGTGACGGTGAGCCCAAAGCCACATCTGGACGGCTTCCCGACACAGGGGGCGAGAACCGGTGCCCCCCTGCTTGTTGATGTAGTACATGGCAACCTGATTGTCTGTCCGAATTTCAATAATTTGATTGGACAGCCAATATCTGAAAGCCTTTAGAGCGTTCCAGACCGCTCGCAACTCCAGGAGATTGATCTGAAGACCCAATTCCTGGAGGGAACAAGCTCCCTGGGTATGAAGCCAATCTACATGTGCTCCCCTCCCCAGGAGGGATGCATCCGTTGTCAGCACTTTTTGTGGCTGAGGAATTTGAAAAGAACGTCCCAAGGTCAAATTGGATCAAATCATCCACCGCCGAAGGGAATTGTGAAAGTCGGTGGACAGCTGGATCACATCCTCTAGATTCCCTGTAGCTTGATACCACTGGGAAGCTAGGGTCCATTGAGCTGATCTCATATGAAGACGAACCATGGGAGTTACATGATCTTTAGAGGCCATATGGCCTAGAAGCCTCAACATCTGCTGAGCTGTGATCTGCTGAGGCGCTCTGGCCATGAAAACAAGAGACAGAAGGTTGTCTGCCCTCGCCTCGGAAAGATAGGCATGAGCCGCCTGTGAGTCCAGCAGAGCTCCTATGAATTCTAGTTTTTGAACTGAAAGAAGATGGGACTTTGAATAATTTAGAACAAACCCTAGTAGCTCCAGGAGTTGAACAGTCATCTGCATGGACTGCAGAGCTCCTGTCTCGGAGGTGCTCTTTACCAGCCAATCATCGAGGTAAGGGAACACATGCACCCCCAGTCTGCATAGCGACGCTGCAACTACCGCCATGCATTTTGTAAACACCCTGGGCGCAGACGCGAGACCAAAGGGCAGCATACAATACTGGAAGTGCTGTGTCCCCAGACAGAATTGAAGATACTTCCTGTGAGCGGGAAGTATCGGGATATGTGTATAAGCATCCTTTAAGTCCAGAGAGCATAGCCAATTGTTTTCCTGAATCATGGGAAGAAGGGTGCCCAGGGAAAGCATCCTGAACTTTTCTCAAACTAGGAATATGTTCAGAGCCCTTATGTCAAGGATGGGACGCATTCCCCCCCCCCCCCCCCCCCCGTTTTCTTTTGCACAAGTACATGGAATAGAATCCCAGCCCTTCTTGCCAGGGTGGAACGGGCTCGACCGCATTGGCGCTGAGAAGGTCGGAGAGTTCCTCTGCAAGTAAGTGCCTGTGCTGGAAGCTGAAAAATTGAGCTCCCGGTGGGCAATTTGGAGGTCTGGAGACCAAATTGAGGGAGTACCCTAACCGGACTATTTGAAGAACCCACCGATCGGAGGTTATGAGAAGCCACCTTTGGTGAAAAAACTTTATCCTCCCCCCGACCAGTAGATCGTCTGGCACAGGTACATTTAGAGCGGCTATGCTCATCCGGAGCCAGTCAAAAGCCCGTCCCTTGCTTTTGCTGGGGAGCTGTAGAGGCCTGTCTTGGCACTGGGGCTAAGCCTGAGAAGGCTGTCGGGAAGGTGGATTGTACCTACGTTTATAGTAAGCATAGGGAGCAGTCCTCCTTCCCCGGAAAACCAGTCTACCTGTTGAGGTAGATGCTGAAGGTGCCTGGTGGGAGAGCTTGTCGAGGGCGATTTTCTGCTGGTGGAGCTGCTCTACCACCTGCTCGACTTTCTCGCCAAAAATATTATCCCCCCGGCAAGTAACGTCTGCAAGCCGCTGCTGGGTTCGATTGTCCAGGTCAGAGGCACGCAGCCATGAGAGTCTGCGCATCACTATACCTTGAGCAAAAAGTGTCGTAAGCACCCCTGGACAGGAATTTGCGACACGCCTTCAGCTGCCTGACCACCTCCTGAAAAAGTCTGGCGTGCTCCACAGGGAGCTTGTCCACCAAGTCTGCCAGTTGCTTCACATTGTCCTGCATGTGGATGCTCGTGTAGAGCTGGGTAAGACTGAATTTTGGACACGAGCATAGAGGACTGATAGGCCTGCCTCCCGAAAGAGTTCAGGGTTCTAGATTCTCATCCTGGGGGCGCCGAGGAAAAATCTCTAGAACTCCTTGCTGTCTTGAGAGCAGAATCCACAACCATAGAGTCGTGAGGTAACTACGTCCTCATCAACTCAGGTTCTCCATGAATCAGATATTGGGACTCAGCTGTTTTGGGAATGGTGGGATTAGTTAGTGGTTTCATCCAGTTCCTAAACAATGTCTCCTTAAGGACATTATGCAAAGGGACAGTGGATGACTCTTTAGGTGGCGAAGGATAGTCAAAGACCTCGAGCATTGCAGTCCGGTCCACAGACATCTCAGGGAAGGGAATGCCCACAGACAATTCCCGGACAAATGAAGAGAAAGACAGACTCTCTGGGGGAGAAAGCTTTCTGTCTGGTGAAGGAGTAGGAAGACCACAAGACTCCTCAGAAGAGAAATATCTGGGATCCTCCTCTTCCTCCCTCGAGGCATCCTCCTCGGTGTCGGACAAGAGTTCTCTAACTGCAGTCCGAAACCGGGCCCGTCTCGACGCCGAGGAACCCCGTCCTCGATGGTGATGCCGACAAGTCGACACCCGTGCCGGTGGCGATGAAGCTCCCTCCAGCGATGTCAACAGGGAGTCGACCTGGGTGGCAGCCGAGGCCAATACTGCAAGTGGTACCGGCGTCGAGGACTGCACCACAGGCACAGAGCCAGCTGCCGCTTCCATCAACGGTATCGAGGGCGCAAGCACCCTTGGTACCAGAACAGACTGACGCAGCAGCCCTTCCAGAATGGCTCGGATGCGCTCGTCCAGAGTGTCTGCCGGGAAAGGCGTGGGGCCGGTGCAGGAGTCGGAGGCAGAATCTGCAAAGGGCGAGGAGGCGGTACCGGGCTGTCTGAGCACCGACACCTCTTGAATGGAGGGTGAGCGGTCCTCCCGGCGTCGACGCTTCACGGGTGTCAAATCCTTCGACGCCCCGGAGCTCCTGGTACCGTGTCTAGGAGGAGACCGATGGCGATGCTTCTTAGCCTTCGCTCGAGGCACGTCATCAGTACTCCTTGGTACTGACGAGGAGGACGTGGAATCCACACGCCTCCTCGGGGTCGAGTCCGAAAGTGGTCAGTCCTGGTGGGCCTGCAGAGCAGGAGTCTTCGAGGCAGGTGGAGACCCACTCGATGGCTCACTGCGCCCAGCGTGTGGTGGTCTCCGGACAGCCATTACCTGCACTCCTGATGTCATCTCCGGTGCCGACATCGACACCGCCAACCTCGGTACCGATGTCGACATCAAAGTCCCGGGCAAAGCTCCAAACAGACGGTCCCGCTGAGCTCGTCTTGACGCCTGTGTCTGCTTTTTAAGGCTAAGACACAACTTTCACGTGTCTGGGCGATGGTCGGGCCTAAGGCACTGAATACACCACAAGTGGGGGTCGGTACCTGAGATTAGCCGGTTGTATCGAGTGCACTTCTTGAAGCCGCTGGGAATCCTCGATGTCAGACGGAAAAATAGCGGCGGCAAAGTCAAAGTTCTCGAGGGTGCCAAAAAGGGCACAAAAATGAGAAACGCGTACGCACGGCCTAAAAAGAGCCGCGACGGAAACGAAAAGAAAATTAAGAGGGGACAAAACCTAAGAAATAAAGGATTTGTTTTTTTTTTTTTTTAAAAGAAACAGCTCAACCAGAGCAAAAAATGAAAGAAAAAAGCGGGAAAAACCCACAAAAATGAAGGCTCTTTTCAGGGGCACACGGAGAGAGACCACAAGCAGTCACTCCCTTACCGCGGAAAGAAAAGAACTGATCGGGATGATAGCCGCATCCGCGCTCAAAGGCTCTAGCAAACCTTTGTTGCTAGGAAGATTTCCGTTCCTCAGGACTGCCATGGACGTCACCCAGTCATGAGAACAAGCAGCCTGCTTGTCCTCGGAGAAACCCGTATTATCAAAACAAGATGGGCATCCATCTTTCATTTCGATAATACAGTCAGGGACGCCCAAATCTTGACATTTAGGTCGCCCCTAGAGATGGTCGTCCTTAGACTTGGTTGTTTGATTTTCGGCAATAATGGAAACTAAGGATGCCCATCTCAGAAACAACCAAATGCAAGCCCTTTGGTCATGGAAGGAGCCAGAATTCATAGTGCACTGGTCCCCCTCACATGCCAGGTCACCAACCGCGCACCCTAGGGGGCACTGCAGTGGACTTCAGAAAAAGCTCCCAGGTACACAGCTCCCTTACCTTGTGTGCTGAGCCCCCCAACCCCCCCCAAAACCCACTACCCACAACTGTACACCACTACCATAGCCCTTATGGGTGAAGGGGGGTACCTACATGTGGGTACAGTGGGTTTGTGCTGGGTTTTGGAGGGCTTATATTCACCACCAGAAGTGTAACAGGTGTGTGTGGGGGGGGAGATGTGCCTGGGTCCGTCTGCCTGAAGTGCACTGTACCCACTAAAACTGCTCCAGGGACCTGCATACTGCTGCGATGGACTTGAGTACGACATTTGAGGCTGACAAAAAATATTTTTAAAGAATTTTTTTAAGGGTGGGAGGGGGTTAGTAACCACTGGGGGAGGTAAGGGGAGGCCATCCCCGATTCCCTCCGGTGTTCATCTGGTCAGTTCGGGCACCTTTTCGTAACAAAAAAAAGGACCAGGTAAAGTCAGCCAAGTGCTCTTCAGGGACACCCTTTTTTTTTTTTATTATAGGTCGAGGACGCCCATGTGTTAGGCATGCCTAAGTCCTGCCTTCGCTACCCCTCCAACACGCCCCCAGGAACTTTGGTCATCCCCGTGACAGAAAGCAGTTGGGGCCCCCTAAAATCTGTTTTCCATTATGCCGATTTGGGCAACCCTGTAAGGACGACGCCCATCTTCCGATTTGTGTTGAAAGATGGGCATCCTTCTCTTTCGAAAATAAGCCTGAATGTGTCATACTGGGCTATATGTTCAGGAAGAAGAGGGATGGCAGAAAAGGGGGAGGGAGTAGCAGCTGTATGTAAAGCTAAAGCAACAGACATACAGGGGATATAGGGAAAGAATGTAGCATTGTAGATTTTCAAAAAGAAAGGAAAAATAAGAATTTCATCTTAAGCAGTATAGTTTACGTGATTTAAACACAGACATAGACCTGGACAAAACCTGTTGAAGAAATCCAAAATGGGAGATACCAGATGGGAGGATTTTAACTTGTCAGATGTGACTTAAATTGGCATATCTTGTCTGCATAACTGGTTAGAAGCAGGTCCTACACCTCCATCCAGGATTTTCCTCAGAGAACAACCTTACTAAGCTGTAGCAGTTCTCCATGGACACCACAGGTAAGTAGCATCCTCTGATGGAGCTGACCCAGCTTAGATTCATTTGGAAGATTCTGAGAAGCCTCACCACACATACATACAAAATTACTGCTTCATTGCCACTGATGCAGAAGAGAATTCTTTGAGGAGATGGACGGATATGCATATCCTGCTTTCCATGGAAAACATTTGTTATAGCCAAGTAACCCTTTTTTCTCCAAGGATAAGCAGGAAAACAAGTCCTCAGAGATGGGACTACCTGCTGCCTTCAATACAAAACGGGGAAAAATGGGAACAAGAAACGCACTGTAACAGGCAGACCATCTAACATTTTTTGGTAGCAACCAGCCTATATAAATCTTCAAAGGCAGCTTGGGAATAAAAAATGGGTCTGGGGAGATAAAGTTGGATTCTAGAGGGCCACTGTCACAATGCAAGTTGAGTAATAGATATCATATGACTCGATGTTCCTGTTACAAGTCTGCAAACTTCTATCATAAAGCTCACCTCAAGAGAGCTATGACAGCCATAGGTTATTTTGCCACATAATGTGTAAACTCCTTTTAAACACGTTAAAATATATGCAGGTAAAATGGCTTCCATAAGACTAGAACAAAATACAAATGTTTACATGAATACATGTACTTTCACTTTAGGCACTGCTGAGGGTGCAGTTTTGGCAAAATGTAGTAGAACTGAAGTATGCAGATTTGTTATAAAATGCTAATTTAAGCACATACTTGTGCATTCTGCACCAACATTTATGCCTTCTCTTGAGCAGGCATAATATCCAGGCCTTCAGTGTAGGCACTATGGCTGGTGAACCTGTACTAGTAAAGGCAGAGGCATCAAATTACCCACTATGTGCCTTGACAAACCCTCAATGGTGGGACCTGCTTGGACATAGAAGTAAAGGAAATACAGTCTCCTGATCAACTGGATAATGGGCCTAGGGGATGGAGTTAGATTCTACACCCTGAATAGATTCTGTAGACATGATTGACCAAACTGACTGTTGTGTCAGGAGTCATGTTCCAAACAGTACTGAGATGTGAATGTGTAGACTGATGACCATGTTGCTGCTCTGCAAATCTTTTGAATGTAGGCTGATCTCAAGTAAGCTACTAAACACAGTCATGGCCCAGACATTGTGAGCAGCAGCACAACCTTCTAGAGCAGTGTTTCCCAAGTTGGTCTTGGAATACACTCCCTTGCCAGTCAGGTTTTCAGGATATCCACAAGGAATATGCATGAAAGATTTGCATATAATGGAAACAATGTATGCAAATCAATTCCATGCATATTCACTGTGGATATCCTGAAAACCTGACTGGCAAGGTGGTACTCCAAGACCAACTTGGGAAACACTGCTCTAGAGCAGGGGTTCTCAACCCAATCTTTGGCACACACCTAGCCAGTCAGGTTTTCAGGCTATCCACAATGAATATGCAAGAAGTTTGCATGCAGTGCCTTCATTCTATGCAAATAAGGTATCTACAATGAATTACATGCAGCAATTCTATACAATCTAATTTGTCTCATGCACATTTACTGAGGATATCCTATAAACCTGAAAGCCTAGGTGTGTCCAGAGGACTGGGTTGAGAAACCCTACTCTAGAGTCTGCCCAGCCTGGGCATTAAGTAAAGGAAATGCAGTCTGCCAGCCAACTGGATAGAATGCATATTTGCCCATAGCTGTCCCTATCCTGTTAGGGTAAAAAAAAAAAAAAAACCAAAAGCTAGGTAGATTGTCTACGGGCTTCAGTCTGCTCCAGTCTGCTCCTTGCAGTCCAAAGTCTGCAGTGCACTTTCATCAGGATAGGCATGTGGTTTGGGGAAAAAATGTTAGAAGACTTTACCGATTAAGATGGAATTCTGATGCAACTTAGGAACAAACTTAAGATGCATGAGTATAACTACTCTATCTTGTAAGGCAGGCCAGCTATTAGAGCCTGGAACTCACTCACTCTGCAGGCTCAAGTGACTGCCACAGACGACAATACCTTCCAGGTCAAAAACGTCAGATGGCAGGAATCAAGAGGCTCAAATGGAGCTTTCAAAAGGTAGGTGAGAACGTCACTGAGATCCCACAACACTGTAGGTAGTTTAACAGGGTGCTTAAGTAGCAGCAAACCTCATGAATCAAAACTAGAGGCTGTACAGAGATGAGCTTACCTTCCACACAGTGATCGTAAGTGCCAATTGCGCCAAAGTGAACCCTGATTTGGTTATGAGACAAGTGTAGAAGATACTCAAGCAGTTTTTGTGTAGGAAAGGAGTTTAAGGCCTTGTTTTCACACCAGATGGCAAACCTCTTGAAGACCTCTTAGTAGAATCTTTTCCTGGAAGCAAAGATGATTTGGAAGACACCCTCGTGCAGCTGAAGTGAATCAAGTGCTACCTTCTCAACATCCAAGCTGTGAGGGCTAGGGATTGGGGGTTAGGATGAAGAAGCAATCCCTTATCCTGCTTGATAAGGGTCAGAAATCAGTCCAGTTTCCATGACTCTGCAGAAACTCAAGCAGGACAAGGAGACCATGACCCTATTGGACGAGGCTGATATGGTTCCCTCTACTTAGGAAGGTAACTCCTGAAAAGTCCTTGCTAAGAGAAGAATAGGAGAATTCGCATACAGAAGACCTGTTCCCCAATGAAAGAAAAAGGCATCCATGGCTAGTCTGTCATTTGATGCCAGTTTGGAACAGTACAGAGGGGGACCTTGTTGTTGTGATGAGTGGCAGCAATCTACCAAAGGAGCGCCCCACTCAAAAGATCTCCTGGGCTACACCCATGCTGAGGGACCACTCATGAGGTTGCATCACTCTGCTCATCCCATCTGCCAGACAGTTGCATTTTCCAGCTAAGTGGATCTGAGCAACATCCTGTTCTGGAAGGCACAGGCTCATAACCCTAGTGCTTCCTGAAAAGCATAAAAGAACCCATGTCTCCCTGCTTGTTGATGATGTACATGGCAATATCGCTGTCTGACTCAGCACAATTATGTGCATCAGCTGATTTCTCAAAGCCTTTAGAGCATTCCATACTGCTTGATGTTCCAGGTTTATATGCAACTGATCCCGAGTGTGAAAACAGTGGTGCCATACTGGAACAGACCGAAGGTCCATCAAGCCCAGCATCCTGTTTCCAACAGTGGCCAATCCAGGTTACAAGTACCTGGCAAGATCTCAAAACAGTACAATACATTTTATGCTGTTTATCCTGGAAAAAAGCAGTGAATTATCCCAAGTCCATCTTAATAATAATGGCTTATGGACTTGCCATCCAAACCATTTTTAAATCCTGCTAACAGCTTTTACTATTTTATTTTGTTGCATTTGTATTCCACATTTTCCCACCTCTTTGCAGGCTCAATGTGGCTTAACATGGTACCGTAATCAGCGTTAACCGATTTCGGTATGAATACAAGTAGCGCTTAATATCAAGGTGATATTATGGAGAGAGGGAAAGGAAGAGTTAGGATACGTTCGTTACGATCTTTGGCTAAGTTGTGTCGCAGATGTCCAGGTTTTTTTATGTTGGGTCGGTGGAGTATGCCCTTCTGAAGTTCTGTTTTTAGTGCTTTCCGGAAATTCATGTGGTCGAGTGTAGTTTTTACTACTTTTGGTAGTGTGTTCCACAATTGTGCGCTCAGATAGGAAAAGCTGGAAGCATAGGTGGATTTGTATTTGAGTCCTTTGCTGCTTGGGTAATGGAGGTTTAGGTATGATCGTGCTGATTTTATGGTGTTTCTGGGTGGTAGGTCGATGAGGTCTGTCATGTATCCCGGTGCAGATTTTGAATGCGATAAGTTCCTTAACTGGAAGCCAGTGCAGTTTTTCTCGGAGTGGTTTGGCGCTGTCAAAACATTCTCTGGAAACAAATTCCAGAGTTTAATTACACATTAAGTGAAGAAATATTTTCTCCGTTTCATTTTAAATTTACTACTTTGTAGCTTCATTGTGTGCCCCCTAGTCCTTGTATTTTTGGAAAGAGTAAACAAGTGATTCACATCTATCTGTTCCACTCATTTTATATACCTAGCCTCTTTTGCTTTTCCTCATAGGAAGGTTGTCCCATCCCCTTTATCATTTGTTGCCCTTCTCTGTACCTTTTCAAATTACACTATATCTTTTTTGTTCAATATATTTGTGAATGACATTGCCGAAGGGTTAGAAGGTAAAGTTTGCCTATTTGCGGATGATACTAAGATCTGTAACAGAGTGGACACCCCGGAGGGAGTGGAAAACATGAAAAAGGACATACGGAAGCTAGAAGAATGGTCTAAGGTTTGGCAATTAAAATTCAATGCGAAGAAATGCAAAGTGATGCACTTAGGAAATAGAAATCCACGGGAGACGTATGTGTTAGGCGGGGAGAGTCTGATAGGTACGGGCGGAGAGAGGGATCTTGGGGTGATAGTATCTGAGGATTTGAAGGCGACGAAACAGTGTGACAAGGCGGTGGCAGTAGCTAGAAGGTTGTTAGGCTGTATAAAGAGAGGTGTGACCAGCAGAAGAAAGGGGGTGTTGATGCCCCTGTATAAGTCGTTGGTGAGGCCCCACCTGGAGTATTGTGTTCAGTTTTGGAGGCCGTATATTGTTAAGGATGTAAAAAGAATTGAAGCGGTGCAAAGAAAAGCTACGAGAATGGTATGGGATTTGCGTTACAAGACGTATGAGGAGAGACTTGCTGAACTAAACATGTATACTCTGGAGGAAAGGAGAAACAGGGGTGATATGATACAGACGTTCAAATATTTGAAAGGTATTAATCCGCAAACGAATCTTTTCCGGAGATGGGAAGGTGGTAGAACGAGAGGACATGAAATGAGATTGAAGGGGGGCAGACTCAAGAAAAACGTCAGGAAGTATTTTTTCACAGAGTGAGTAGTGGATGCTTGGAATGCCCTCCCGCGGGAGGTGGTGGAAATGAAAACGGTAACGGAATTCAAACATGTGTGGGATAAGCATAAAGGAATCCTGTGCCGAAGGAATGGATCCTCAGGAGCTTAGTCAAGATCGAAAGGCGGGGCTGGTGGTTGGGAGGCGACGGGGATAGGGCTGGGCAGACTTATACGGTCTGTGCCAGAGCCGGTGGTGGGAAGCGGGGATAGTGCTGGACAGACTTGTACGGTCTGTGCCAGAGCCGGGGTTGGGAGGCAGGGCTGGGGTGGTGAGGATAGTGCTGGGCAGACTTATACGGTCTGTGCCTGTGCCAGAGCCGGTGGTTGGGAGGCGGGGATATTGCGGGGCAGACTTATACGGTCTGTGCCCTGAAGAGCACAGGTACAAATCAAAGTAGGGTATACACAAAAAGCAGCAAATATGAGTTATCTTGTTGGGCAGACTGGATGGACCGTGCAGGTCTTTTTCTGCCATCATCTACTATGTTACTATGTTACTATGAGATGCAGTGACCAAAATTGCACATGGTATTTGAGGTGTGGTAGCAGCATACAGTGATAATTCTCATTTTTTTTTCCATTCCTTTCCTAATACCTAACATTCTAGTTGCTTTCTTAGCTGCCGTGGCGGCCTTGAGCAGAGGGGGTTTCAATGTACTACCACCGACAGATCCCTTTCCTGGTCGGTGACTCCTAATGTGGAACCTTGCATCACGTAACTATAGTTCAGGTTCCTCTTTCCCACATGCATCACTTTGCATTTGCTCACATTAAACGTCATCTGCCATTTGGATGCAGTGAGGGGCATAATCGAAAGGAAACGCCTATCTCCATGGGCGTTTATCTCCGAGAATGGGTCCGTGAAGGGGCGGGCCGAACCGTATTTTCGAAAAAACGGACGTTTTTGAGCTGGGCGTTTGTTTTTTTTTTAGCGATAATGAAAACTAAAAAAGCCCAGCTCAAAAACGTCCTAATCCGAGCGATTTGGTCGTGGGAGGGGCCAGGAAGCGAATGATACATACCTGTAGCAGGTGTTCTCCGAGGACAGCAGGCTGATTGTTCTCACGACTGGGCTGACGTCAATGGCAGCCCCCACCAACCGGAATAAAACTTCGCGGGCAGTCCCGCACGCAGGGCACGCCCACTGCGCATGCACGGCCATCTTCCCGCCCGTGCGCAACCGTTCCCGCTCAGTTGAATGACAATCAAAAGAATGAGGAAAACGCAACTCCAAAGGGGAGGAGGGAGGGTAGGTGAGAACAATCAGCCTGCTGTCCTCGGAGAACACCTGCTACAGGTATGTATCATTCGCTTTCTCCGAGGACAAGCAGGCTGCTTGTTCTCACGACTGGGGAATCCCTAGCTCTCAGGCTCACTCAAAACAAGAACCCAGGTCAATTTAACCTCGCAACAGCGAGGGCATAACAGAAATTGACCTACGAAGAACAGCTAACAGAGTGCAGCCTGACCAGAATAAATTCGAGTCCTGGAGGGTGGAGTTGGATTCAAACCCCAAACAGATTCTGCAGCACCGACTGTCGCGTCGGGTATCCTGCTGTAGGCAGTAATGAGATGTGAATGTGTGGACAGATGACCACGTCGCAGCTTTGCAAATCTCTTCAATAGTGGCTGACTTCAAGTGGGCTACCGACGCTGCCATGGCTCTAACACTATGAGCCGTGACATGACCCTCAAGAGTCAGCCCAGCCTGGGCGTAAGTGAAGGAAATGCAATCTGCTAGCCAATTGGAGATGGTGCGTTTCCCGACAGCGACCCCTTTCCTATTGGGGTCAAAAGAAATAAACAATTGGGCGGACTGTCTGTGGGGCTGTGTCCGCTCCAGATAGAAGGCCAAAGCTCGCTTGCAGTCCAATGTGTGCAACTGACGTTCAGCAGGGCGGGTATGCGGTCTGGGAAAGAATGTTGGCAAGACAATTGACTGGTTAAGATGGAACTCCGACACCACCTTCGGCAGAAACATGGGGTGAGTGCGGAGTACTACCCTATTATGATGAAATTTTGTATAAGGAGCATGAGCTACCAGGGCTTGAAGCTCACTGACTCTACGAGCTGAAGTAACTGCCACTAAGAAAATGACCTTCCAGGTCAAGTACTTCAGATGGCAAGAATTCAGTGGCTCAAAAGGAGGTTTCATCAGCTGGGTGAGGAAGACGTTCAGATCCCATGACACTGCAGGAGGCTTGACAGGGGGCCTTGACAAAAGCAAGCCTCTCATAAATCGGACGACTAAAGGCTCTCCAGAGATGGCTTTACCCTCTACACGATGATAAGCACTAATCGCACTAAGGTGATTCCTTACTGAGTTGGTCTTGAGACCAGACTCTGATAAGTGCAGAAGGTATTCAAGCAGGTTCTGTGTAGGACAAGAACGAGGTTCTAGGGCCTTGCTCTCACACCAGACGACAAACCTCCTCCACTTAAAAAAGTAACTCTTTTTAGTGGAATCCTTTCTAGAGGCAAGCAAGACACGGGAGACACCCTCAGACAGACCCAACGAAGCAAAATCTACGCCCTCAACATCCAGGCCGTTAGTGCCAGAGACTGAAGGTTGGGGTGCAGAAGCGCTCCGTCGTTCTGCGAAATGAGAGTCGGAAAACACTCCAATCTCCACGGTTCTTCGGAGGACAACTCCAGAAGTAGAGGGAACCAGATCTGACGGGGCCAAAAGGGCGCTATCAGAATCATGGTGCCGTGGTCTTGCTTGAGCTTCAATAAGGTCTTCCCCACCAAAGGTATGGGAAGATAAGCATACAGGAGGCCGGTCCCCCAATGGAGGAGAAAGGCATCCGACGCTAGTCTGCCGCGGGCCTGTAGTCTGGAACAGAACAGAGGCAGCTTGTGGTTGGTCTGAGAGGCGAAAAGGTCCACCGAGGGAGTGCCCCACTCTTGGAAGATCTTGCGTACCACTCTGGAATGGAGCGACCACTCGTGCGGTTGCATGACTCTGCTCAGTCTGTCGGCCAGACTGTTGATTACGCCTGCCAGGTATGTGGCTTGGAGAAGCATGCCGAACTGGCAAGCCCAACGCCACATCCCAACGGCTTCCTGACACGGGGCGAGATCCGGTGCCCCCCTGCTTGTTGATGTAATACATTGCAACCTGATTGTCTGTCCGAATTTGGATGATTTGGTAGGACAGCCGATCTCTGAAGGCCTTCAGCGCGTTCCAGACCGCTCGGAGCTCCAGGAGGTTGATCTGAAGATCCTGTTCCTGGAGGAACCACAATCCCTGAGTGTGGAGCCCATCGACATGAGCCCCCCACCCCAGGCGAGATGCATCCGTCGTCAGCACTTTCGTGGGCTGCGGAATTTGGAATGGACGTCCCAGGGTCAAATTTGTCCGAATGGTCCACCAGTGCAGTGAATTGCGGCAACTGATGGAGAGGCGGATGACATCTTCTAGATTCCCGGTGGCTTGACACCACTGGGAAGCTAGGGTCCATTGAGCAGGTCTCATGTGAAGGCGAGCCATGGGAATCACATGAACTGTGGAGGCCATGTGACCCAGGAGTCTCAACATGTGCCGAGCCGTGACCTGCTGAGACGCTCTGGTCTGGGAAGCAAGGGACAGAAGGTTCTGCACCCTTGCTTCGGGAAGAAAGGCCTGAGCCGTCTGAGAATTCAGCAGCGCTCCTATGAATTCCAGAGATTGGACTGGCTGGAGATGGGACTTCGGGTAATTTAGCACAAACCCCAGCAGCTCCAGAAGGTAGATAGTGCACTGCATGGACCGAAGGGCTCCTGCCTCTGAGGTGTTCTTGACCAGCCAATCGTCGAGGTACGGGAACACGTGCACTTCCAGCTTGCGCAAGTACGCCGCCACCACCACGAGGCACTTTGTGAACACTCGTGGTGCAGAGGCGAGCCCAAAGGGCAGCACACAGTACTGAAAGTGCCGTGTTCCCAAACGGAATCTGAGATACTGTCTGTGAGCTGGCAGTATCGGGATGTGAGTGTATGCGTCCTTTAAATCCAGGGAACATAGCCAATCGTCTTTCTGAATCATTGGTAGAAGGGTGCCCAAGGAAAGCATCCTGAACTTCTCTTTGACCAGGTATTTGTTCAGGCCTCTCAGGTCTACAATGGGGCGCATCCCCCCTGTTTTCTTTTCCACAAGGAAGTACCTGGAATAGAATCCCTGCCCTTCCTGCCCGGGTGGCACGGGCTCGACCGCATTGGCGCTGAGAAGGGCGGAGAGTTCCTCTGCAAGTACCTGCTTGTGATGGGAGCTGAAGGATTGGGCTCCCGGAGGACAATTTGGTTGAGTGGAGGCCAAATTCAGGGCGTATCCGCACCGCACTATTTGGAGAATCCACTGGTCGGAGGTT
Source organism: Microcaecilia unicolor (assembly GCF_901765095.1). NCBI lineage: Eukaryota > Metazoa > Chordata > Amphibia > Gymnophiona > Siphonopidae > Microcaecilia > Microcaecilia unicolor. The sequence goes on from NC_044032.1 coordinate 366,093,899, forward strand.
ATTAGAGGCCACCTTTGGTGAAAAACTTTCAACCTCCCCCCGACTGGCAGTTCGTCCGGTACGGACACTTTGATGGCGGCTACGTTCCCATGGATCCAGTCAAAAACCCGTCCCCGGTTTTTGCTGTGGAGGCGCAGGGGGCTGCTTAGGCGCACGCTGTTGACGGGAACGAGCGCGCTGGGACTGTCCCTGTGCCTGATGAGGCCTTCGGGCTGGCTGGGTGTATCTACGCTTGCTGTAGGCGTAGGGCGCAGCCTGCCGGACCCGGGAAAAACGTCCACCTGCAGAGGTGGATGCTGAAGGCGCCTGGTGGGAGAGCTTGTCGAGAGCGGTTTCCCGCTGGTGTAGTTGGTCCACCAACTGCTCGACCTTCTCGCCGAAAATATTATCCCCCCCGCAAGGGACATCAGCCAGCCGCTGCTGGGTGCGGTTGTCCAGGTCAGAGGCACGCAGCCATGAGAGTCTGCGCATCACTATACCTTGGGCCGCAGCTCGAGATGCCACATCACAGGTTTCATAGATACCCCTGGACAGGAACTTTCTGCACGCCTTCAGCTGCCTGACCACCTCCTGAAAAGGCCTGTATTGCTCCGGGGGGAGCTTGTCGACCAGGTCCGCCAGTTGCTTCACATTATTCCGCATGTGTATGCTCGTGTAGAGCTGGTAGGATTGGATGCGGGTCACGAGCATTGAAGATTGGTAGGCCTTCCTCCCAAACGAGTCCAGAGTGCGAGACTCCCGCCCCGGGGGCGCCGAAGCGGTATCCCTCGAATTCCGTGCTCTCTTGAGAGCAGAGTCCACGACCGCCGAGTCATGAGGCAATTGTGGCCGCATTAACTCTGGGTCTGAGTGGATCCTGTATTGGGACTCTGCTTTCTTGGGGATGGTGGGATTAGATAAAGGTCTCAACCAGTTCCAAAGCACTGTCTCTTTGAGGACATTGTGCAACGGTACCGTGGAGGACTCTCTAGGTGGTGATGGATAGTCGAGGACCTCGAGCATCTCGGCCCTCGGCTCATCCACAGAGACCATGGGAAAGGGAATGCAGATAGACATATCCCTAACAAAGGAGGCAAAGGAGAGGCTCTCAGGTGGCGAGAGCTTCCTCTCCGGTGAAGGAGTGGGGTCGGAGGGAAGGCCCACAGACTCCTCTGAGGAGAAATATCTGGGGTCCTCCTCCTCCCCCCACGAGGCCTCTTCCTCGGTGTCGGACATGAGCTCCTGTAGCTCAGACCTCAACCGGGCCCGGCTCGACTTCGAGGCACCGAGTCCTCGGTGGTGGCGTCGAGCGGTGGACTCCCACGCCGGTGGGGATGAAGCTCCCTCCATCGACGTCGACGGGGACTCCACCTGCGTGGCGGTCGAGACTGGCGACGCAAGCGACGTCGGAGGCCTCGGCACCGGGATAGAGCACGCTGGCGCCTCCATCAACGGCGCCGGCACAGTCTGGCGCATCAGCCCTTCCAGGATCCCCGGAAGGATGGCTCAGAGGCACTTGTCAAGGCCCGCTGTCGGGAAAGGCGAGGGGGCCGGTGAAGGTGCCGGTGCCAGAATCTGCTCGGGTCCAGGAGACGGCACCGAAGTGCCCGTGCCCTGATGTAGCGATACCTCGACCACCGAGGGGGACCGCTCCTCCCGGCGCTGCCGCTTCCTCGGCGTCGAGTCATCTCTGGAGCCAGAGCTGGTAGCCACCTGCGCCGTGGGCGACCGATGATGGTGCTTTTTAGCTTTCTTCCGGTGCCCATCATCGGCACTCGGTGGTATTGAAGAGGAGGAGGTAGATCCCCCCCGGCCTCGAGGGATCGGGTCCGACAGGGTTCGGTCCCGATGGCCCTGGGTAGAAGGAGTGACCGGGGCCAATAGCCCGCGCGGCCGCTCACCCTGCCATCTCCGGAGGACCTGCGGGCCAACGGAACCTGTGCTCCTGGGGTCGGTGCCGTCGGCGCCGATTTCGTCGACATTGGTACCGGTACCGAAGACCCGGCCGTCGACACCGATGCCGTCGACGGGCCGGCGCAAGTTCCAAAAAGACGGTCCCGAAGAACTTGCCTCGCCACCTGTGTCCGTTTCCGTAAACCGAGACACAAGGTGCACGTCTTGGTATTATGCTCCGGCCCGAGGCACTGGAGGCACCAAGCGTAAGTATCGGTCTGCGAGATCTGCCGGACGCACCGACCACACTTCTTAAATCCACTCGGGACCTTCGAGGACATCGACGGAAAAATCGCGTCGGCGAAGTCAAAGTCGTCGATGGTGGCGGTAAAAAGCATACCTCGAATAAGAAAACGACCGCGCGGCCACAAGGCCGCAACGAGGCGCCCCACGCTAAACGACGAGGGGAGACAAACAAAGTTTAGTTTTTTTTTTTCAAAAAAGAAAACGGAACAAGAGAAATCAAATGAAGAAGAAAAAAAAACTCGCGACTAAAACACGATCCGGTTTCCGGGGCTGACAGAGAGACGAACGCGGCTCTCTCCAGCGCGGAAAAGAAAAGTGAGCGGGAACGGTCGCACATGGGCGGGAAGATGGCCGCGCATGCGCAGTGGGCGTGCCCTGCGTGCCCGCAAAGTTTTATTCCGGTTGGTGGGGGCTGCCGTGGACGTCAACCCAGTTGTGAGAACAAGCAGCCCCCCTTGATATGCCAGGACACCAACTGAGCACCCTAGGTCAGTGCGGTGGACTTCAGAAAAAGCTCCCACATGCATAGTTCCCTTACCACGGGTGCTGAGCTCCCAACCCCCTCCCCCAAAACCCACTACCCACAAATGTACACTACCCATAGCTCTTACGGGTGAAGGGGGCACCTACATGTGGGTACAGTGGGTTTTGGAGGCTTCCCATTTACCAGCACAAGTGTTACAGGTGGGGGGGGGGGGGGGGGGGGAAGGGCCTGGGGCCACCTGGCTGAAGTGCACTGCGGTACCCACTAAAAGTGCTCCAGGAACCTGCATACTCGCAGGCCTCTAGGACTTGTTGCTGCTATATAACATTGGCACACCAGTTGACACCTGAAGACTAATCTCTCCGAAAACGTCCTTTATTGGAATAACCGCCTTTACTCACAGTTAACTGCAGATCAGAGGTTGTGCCCCACTGGCAACGAGTCTCCCTGGTACTGAGATGAGCAGTAGGTCAGAGCTGGCAGAATGCTGTACAATGCCCTCTTTCAGCCACATTCAAGGGAAGAACTAAGTTCTCTAAGGTGGCTAACACAGGAAAGGGAACTAAAACTGGCTTACAAAAATGGCCACTACCACATGGACTACAACAGGAAACACAACAGGACACACTCTGACCCAGTAGGCAAGGGGAAAAGCACCATGGGAGAAGAGCCTACCAACTACCAACATCGTGAGACTGTAACACAAGCTAATGAAATCACGGAGCCCAATACCCTACACCCACCACAATGTAATGCTGATGTGACCCTGTACTGCACCTGAGAGCCACATCTGACCCAGGGAAAGGCTGTGATAGGATCAAACACATTCTGCTGTCATGGAGGTGGGTATGGCATTTGAGGCTGGCATACAGGGTGGAAAAAAAGTTTGTAAAGTGGGGTTTTTTTTGGTGGGAGGGGGTTAGTGACCACTGGGGGAGTCCGGGGAGGTCATCCCCGATTCCCTCCAGTGGTCATCTGGGCAGTTGGGGCACTTTTTTGGGACTTGTTCGTGAAAAAAAAAGGGTCCAAAAAAAGTGACCCAAAATCGCAGTAAAAACGCCTTTTTTTATCGATTATCTGCTAAAGACGCCCATCTCTCCTCGGCTGATAACCACGCCCCAGTTCCGCCTCCACCACACCTCCGACAAGCCCCCGTCAACTTTATTCGTTTCCGCGACGGAGTGCAGTTGGAAACGCCCAAAATCGGCTTTCGATTATACCGATTTGGGCGCCTTTGCGAGATAAACGTCTATCTCCCGATTTAGATCGCACTATAGGCGTTTTTCTCTTTCAAAAATAAGCAGGAGTGTCTCCCAGTCTCACAAGGTCCTCTTGTAATTTTTCACAATCCTTTTGCGATTTAACAACTTTGAATAAGTTTGTGTAGTCAGCAAATTTAATTACCTCCCTAATGTCTCCCATCTCTAGATCATTTATAAATATGTTAAAAAGCAGCAGTCTCAGCACAGACCCCTGGGGAACCCCACTATCTACCCTTCTCCATTGAGAATACCAACTATTTAACCCTACTCTGTTTTCTTTTAACTGTTTTTTAAATTAATAGAACACTACCTCATAAAAGACTCCAGAGGAAATTAGAGAGTCATGGGATAGGAGGTACTTTGTCAAATGCCTTTTGAAAATCTATAAACACAATATCGACCAGCTCACCTTTTCCCACGTTTGTTCACCCTTCAAAGAAACGCAGTAGATTGGTGAGGCAAGATTTCCCTTCACTAAATCCATGTTGGCTTTGTCTCAATCCATGCTTTTTAATATGCTCTGTAATTTTGTTCTTTATAGTAGTCTATCATTTTGCCCGGCACCGACATCAGGCTCACCGGTTTATTATTTCCTAGATCACCTCTGGAACCTTTTTTTTTTTTTTTTTTTTTTAATTGGCGTTACATTGGCCACCCTCCAATCTTCCGGTACCATGCTCGACATTGACCAATCTCCAATCTTCCGGTACCATGCTCGATTTTAAAGATAAATTACATATTACTAACAATAGTTCTGCAAGTTAATTTTTCAATTCTATCAGAACTCTGGGATAAATACCATCCAGTCCAGGCGATTTGCTACTCTTTAATTTGTCAAATTGCACCATTACATCTTCCCGGTTTATACAGATTTCATTCAGTTTCTCTGACTTGTCAGCTTTGAATACCATTTCTAGCACTGGTATCACTCCCAAATCTTCATCAGTGAAGACCGAAGCAAAAAAATTAATTTAATCTCTCTGCTATAGCTTTTTCTTCTGAGTGCCCCTTTTACACCTCGGTCATCTAGTGGTCCAACTGATGGATTCTTGCATATAAATATGCCTATATCTACATGAGCTCCTCATCCCAGGTTGGATGCATCCATCACTGCCTTTTGTGGAGGGACAGATTGGAGTGGAATTCCCTAAATCAAACTAGACCCAATCATCCACCACAAGCAAGACTCCCACGGAGGAGTGATGTTAATGTCCACTTGATTCCTGGTGGGGAGACATGGGTGTCATGTGGGTGAAGGCCATGTGGCCTAGCAAACTAAACATCTGCCAAGCTGTGACATGCTGACTCTGCCAAACCTGGCCTACAATGCTGATGAGAGCATCTGCATGCTGGTCTGGTAAAAAGGACTGGCCTTGAACTGTGTCTAGCAGGGCTCCAATGAACTCCAATCCTTGGATGGGAAACAAAGGACTTTGGGTAATCTATAATGAAATCTTGAATGTAATCTAATCAGATGAGAAAACAAAATACAAAAAAAACCCCAACAGATAAAGGGCAGTACCCTCAGTGCTAAATGCTCTCAACAGAGCTCACAGATCAAACCTGGGGCTACAGACAACAAATCTTTGGTTCAACCACCCCCATGGGAAACTAAGGCAGAAGCCAAAATCATTTTCAAAAGAGCTGTGGAAGTAGAAAAACATGGGACTATACAGAAGAAATCCTAGGATATCAAGGAAGCTGAGAGGCTCTGGTGGATCTGTTGGAAGGATGTAATCATTAGAAACAGGAACGGATTTGCAGAATGGAGAAGGGCAGATACTGTCCTTTATAGAGAAAAGGGCAATGAAAATGATAAAGGGGTTGGGACAACTTCCCCTATGAGGAAAGGCTAAATAGCTAGGACTCTTCAGCTTGGAGAAGAGACAGCTGAAGGGAGGTTTATAAAATACTGAGTGGAATGGAACAGGTAGATGTGAATTGCTTGCTTACTGTTTCCAAAAATACTAGGACTAGGAGGGCACCCAAAGAAGCTACTAAGTAGTAAATTTAAAATGAATAGGAGAAAATATGCCTTCACTCAACAAGTAGTTAAACTGTGGAATTCGTTGCCAGAGACTGTGGTAGAAGCAGTTATCTTAATAGGGTTTAAAAAAGGTTTGGATAATTTCCTAAAAGAAAAGTCCATAAGTCATTATTAAGATGGAATTGGGAAATCCACTGCATATTCTAGGATAAACAGCATAAAATCTGTTTTGCTGTTCTCGGATTTTGATGGGTACTTGTGACCTGGATTGACCACTGCTGGCAACAGGATACAGGGCTTAATGGACCTTCAGTCTGCCCCAATATGGCAATGCTTATGTTCTTGTGAGATGGTGATGACTGTAGTTTTCCCACTACCAATTTAGTTTCTTCTCAAGGAAAGGTCACCAATTCAGCATGTTCCTTAATCCAAATAACCATTTGCCATGTCAAATTAAATCTGACTATGCAAAGAATTAGACCAATGACAAATCATTTATACAAACGACGATTACATTTTGCACAGTCACAACTGGCTCATTTTCAATATTCCTTTATCAGCTATTTTGCTATACAACACCATAACTTCTTGATTTGGTAGATCAAATTTAATTACATCATATATGGCACTATGCCAATTCTGTAATGTTGCCCATTCATCTGAAAGATACCATGTTGGTATGAGGTATTAGTAGAAACCTTCCTTCTACTACTACTACTACTACTACTATTTAGCATTTCTATAGCGCTACAAGGCGTATGCAGCGCTGCACAAACAGACGAAAGACAGTCCCTGCTCAAAGAGCTTACAATCTAATAGACAAAAAATAAAGTAAGCAAATCAAATCAACTGATGTGTACAAGGAGGAGAGGAGGGTAGGTGGAGGCGAGTGGTTACAAGTGGTTACGAGTCAAAAGCAATGTTAAAGAGGTGGGCTTTCAGTCTAGATTTAAAGGTGGCTAAGGATGGGGCAAGACGTAGGGGCTCAGGAAGTTTATTCCAGGCGCAGGGTGCAGCGAGACAGAAGGCGCGAAGTCTGGAGTTGGCAGTAGTGGAGAAGGGAACAGATAAGAAGGATTTATCCATGGAGCGGAGTGCACGGGAAGGGGTGTAGGGAAGGAAAAGTGTGGAGAGATACTGGGGAGCAGCAGAGTGAGTACATTTATAGATTAGCAGAAGTAGTTTGCACAGGATGCGAAAACGGATAGGGAGCCAGTGAAGTGACTTGAGGAGAGGGGTAGTATGAGTAAAGCGACCCTGGCGGAAGACGAGATGGGCAGCAGAGTTTTGAACTGATTGGAGAGGGGAGAGGTGACTAAGTGGGAGGCCAGCAAGAAGCAGATTGCAGTAGTCTAAACGAGAGGTGACAAGGGTGTGGATGAGGGTTTTGGTAGAGCTCGAAAAGAAAGGGGCGGATTTTACGGATGTTGTAAAGAAAGAAACGACAGGTCTTGGCGATCTGCTGGATATGAGCAGAGAAGGAGAGAGAAGAGTCAAAGATGACCTCAAGGTTTCGAGCTGAGGAGACTGGGAGAACGAGAGAGCCATCAACAGAACTAGAAAACGGAAGGAGAGGGGAGGTGGGTTTGGGGGGGAAAATGAGAAGCTCAGTTTTGGTCATGTTTAATTTCAGTTGGCATTGAGACATCCAGACAAGCACGCTGAAACTTTGGTTTGGATGCAAGGTGAGATATCAGGGGTAGAAAGGTAGATTTGGGAGTCATCAGCATAGAGATGGTAGGAAAAGCCATGGGATGAGATTAATGAACCAAGGGAAGAAGTGTAGATAGAAAAGAGGAGGGGACCAAGAACAGAACCCTGAGGTACGCCGACAGGCAGAGAGATAGAAGTAGAAGAGGATCCACCAGCGTGAACACTGAAGGTGCGGAGGGAGAGGTAGGAAGAGAACCAGGAAAGGACAGAGCCCTGGAATCCAAGTGAGGACAGGGTATCGAGGAGTATGCTGTGATCGACAGTGTCAAAAGCAGTGGAAAGATCAAGAAGAATGAGGATGGAATAGAGACCTCTGGATTTAGCCAGTAATAGGTCATTGGAGACTTTAGTAAGCGCAGTTTTGGATGAGTGGAGAGGGCGAAAACCAGATTGTAGTGGGTCATGAATAGCATGTGAGGAGACAAAATCAAGGCAGCAGTGGTGAACAGCACGCTCAAGTAATTTGGAGAGAAAAGGGAGGAGGGAGACGGGTCGGTAATTAGAGGGACAAGTAGGGTCGAGTGAAGGCTTCTTAAGGAGAGGTGTGACCACAGCATGTTTAAAGGCAGTAGGGACAGTTGCAGTGGAAAGTGAGAGGTTGAGAATGTGACAGATAAAAGGAATAAGAGCAGGTAAGATGGCATTAAGAAGGTGGGTGGGAATGGGATCAGAGGAACAGGTGGTACATTTTGAGAAAGAAAGGAGAAGTGTAGTTTCTTCTATAGTAACTTCAGGAAAGGAGGAAAAGGAATGAGGGGAAGGAGAGAGAGGGGAACGGACTAGTGGAGGGAGAGGTGGCGAGGTAGAGAATTCAAGGTTTATCTTTTGAACCTTGTCGTGAAAGAATTCAGCAAGGGTCTGAGGAGATAATGAAGGGGGAGTTGGGGGAGGGAGCACCTTGAGAGGAGTTCAATGTGGTGAAGAGAAGTCGAGGGTTAGAGCCAAGAGAGTTGGTCAGTTGGATATAATAATCCTGTTTGGCACGTGAAAGAGCAGATTGGCAGGAGGTCAGCATGAACTTAAAGTGTAAGAAATCAGCAAGGGCTCGACATGTCCGCCAGAGGCGTTCGGCGGAGCGGGTACAGGAACGTAGGTAGCGGATATTAGAAGTCAGCCAAGGTTGGGGTTTTGTACGCCTTATAGGGCGGGTCATCAAAGGTGCAAGAGTGTCTAAGGCAGAGGATAGAGTATTGTTGTAAGAAGAAACAGCCTCGTTGACAGACGTGGATGGTGCCATAGTAGAGAGGAGGTTTGAAACATGGGAGGATAGAGATGAAGGGTCAATATCGTGAAGATTCCTAGATAAATTAGATAAGATAGGACGGGACTGGGAGGGAGGAGATTTAAGTGTAAAAGTTATAAGATGGTGATCAGAGAGGGGAAGATCAGAGGCAAGGAAACTAGAGGGTGAACAGTTGGAGGAGAAGGTGAGATCAAGACAGTGACCATTTTGATGAGCGGGGGAGGTGGAGCATAGTTGGAGATTAAAGGAGGATGTTAAAGCGAGTAACTTTGAAATATAAGAGTTGGAAGAATCATTAGCAGGAATATTAAAGTCACCAAGGATGAGAGAGGGGGGAGGAAGGATCATGGAAGAAGGCAAGCCAGGCATCAAAGTCACTAAGAAAGGATGAAAGGGACTTATCAGGGGGACGATAAATGACCGCTATTCGAAGAGGCAGAAGAGAGAAAAGGTGGATAGAGTGGACTTCAAAGGAGGAAAAACAGTGAGATTGAGGTGGAAGAAGGGGTTGAAATCTGGAGGAGGGAGAGAGAAGTAGTCCAACACCGCTCCTGCGACCAGCAGGGCAAGGAGTATGTGAAAAAAGATAACCGCCATGGCAGAGGGCTGAGACTGAAGCAGAGTCATCAGGGCAGAGCCAGGTTTCTGTTATGGCGAGCAGATGGAGGTGACGCGAGATAAAGAGGTCCTGGATATAGGGGAGTTTGTTACAGATAGAGCAGGCATTCCATAGGGTGCAAGAGAAGGGCAGAGAAGAGGAGGGGAGTAGAGGAATAGAGATGAGGTTAGAGAGGTCGTGGTGAGATCTGTAGAGTTGGGATAATAGTTGGTGAGGAGGGCCAGGATTGGGATTGATGTCACCGGCTGAGAGTAAGAGAAGGAGTAAAAGAGAGCGGAGGAGAGTAGGAGAGGTGTGGCCGCTAAGGCGTCAAAGGTGAGAGGTATTTAGGTGGAATGGGGAAGGCAAAATGGAGGGAAGAAAGAGACGGAGATTAAAAGCCAAGAGGGAGGAAGAAGGTGAGGTGATGAAGTCGATGGATGGGCAGTGAGTTCCTGTAGTGGAGAGAGGTAGGGGGTGAGGGAAAAGATTAGGAAGGGACAGGGCTAGGAAGAGAATGTGAATAGGGGCCATAAACGACTGAGGTTCTTTAGTAACTGGGAAGAAGATTAGATGGCACCTAGAGCGGAGGCCCTGAGTGGATCGAAGTGGACCTGGGTGTCACCCCGGAGAAGGCTGTAAGGATATGCAGATGAGCTGCAAGTCCTCCACAGCACCTGAAAGGCAGCCGGTGGTAGAGCTGGGCACCTCTCAGCTGAGGAAAGGCTTACCAGGGGTTAGGCCGAAGCCAGCATTCCTCCCCCTGAGGGTCGCCTGATCCTAGTCAAAAAGCACCTGGAAACTCTGTGCACTTGGAGCGAGGGCCCTGGGAAGATCGGGGTGCACCTGGAGTCACCCCGGATACAGCTGTGAGGAAATGCAGAAGGGCTGCAAGTCCTCCACAGCACCTGGTGGGAGCGCTGGGCACCTAGAGCGGAGGCCCTGAGTGGATCGGAGTGGACCTGGGTGTCACCCCGGAGAAGGCTGTAAGGATATGCAGATGAGCTGCAAGTCCTCCACAGCACCTGAAAGGCAGTATTAAGTATAGTGTGCACGTACTGCATGGAAGGCCATGAGAAAATAAGTAAAGGCATGCATTCACATAGGTTAATCCCTCCTTTGAAGGCTTTTCCTCTCACATACATGCAGGGTTACAGTTCGAATACAAATGTTTTCAAGTTGCATAAATGAGTTGGTGATCAGTTTTTGCCAGTGGGAGAACTAGAACTTGCATCCAAAACTGCAGTTAGAGGGCTGTATTTATATTCCTTGCATTTGGTGCCTAGATTCTTGTGTTACTCTGATCTGACTACATAGGACATGACTACATCATGTCTTCCAGAAGATTTAGCTTTCTGTAATAAGTGATTATTTTTACATCTTCAGAAAATATCCCTGCATTCAAGGAGGAAGAAGAGGTGCCAAAGCTTCATATCACCAGGAAGAATCATGGAAGAGGAGAAGCAAATAGAAAGTGCCCAAAACTGTAGTGAGGTATGTGTTAGCAATGTAATAGCTGGTAGTGTTTATGAAGACCGACAGCAAGACTTATGTTTAGTTTGTTACAGTGCAATAAATAGACTGAAGTCTATTGTGTCCTGCAAAACTTCTGTACCACCACATTGAATAGGTAACTGTGGAACAAATTAGTTTGCATCCTTAACTCCATTCACCTATCCACTGGTAAGCAATATACATAGTAGGAAGGCTCATTTTTGTTTTGAATCAAGCCAAATATTTACCATTTATAAACCAATGTAGAATTTCAAATACTTCTGCAACTTACATGGAAGGAAACCATGTTAGCTTTGATTTAGGAATTATCAGCAAATTGTCATAATTCATTAACTAAGTTGTATACATTTATGATTAGTAGAATTCACAAAAAAAATGGATGGGAGGGTTAGAAAAAGCAGTTCAGAAGCAGGACAAGTAAAAGTAATCTGAAAATGATGACTAATTTCTTTAACAAAATGTATTCAATAGCTGCAGTTTGCCTTTATGTGGTGGTCTGCTAATTTAACAAACCATAATATTAAACAATTAGACTTCCTGAACCTCTCATTTAAAGGGCATAGCAATGTGTACTTTGCTACTGCAAACACACACCATGGTACCTATATGTTTAAAGACATGGCTTAAGCTACCCAAAAATGGTGAGCAGGCAAGAGAGCAAAACCTATCACCCATTTAATTGGGTAAATAGAATACAGCAAAGGTCTCTCTTGACAAGTCTGCATCTGTTTAACACCTACCAATTCAGTACCCTAATTTGCCTTTACCATGTAAATTAGAAGATACTTGTTAACATAAAAAATGGTAATCTACTGGGTATACACTTGCATTAATACATTTTTACAGTATATTCCTAAAATCCAAATTTCTATGATTTATGCTGTGAAGAAATCTTACAAATTCATTTTTTGTGCCCACAATTTTCTCCTGCTGAAACTGGAACTGTTCTCTGATGCATCTTGGTTCATTGAGTGTTTATTCCCATGTTTCTATTCATTTCAAGTTTGAGTATAATCTATCCAGCTTCTTTCTGTTAGGTGTCATATGATCTGGATGCCCTTTTACTCAGAGCCTGGAATACTGTCTATAGCAGTGTTTCCCAAGTCCGGCCCTGGAGTACTCCTTGTCAGTCAGGTTTTCAGGATCTCCAAAAAGAATATGCATGAAATATTTGCATATAATGAAGGCAGTGTATGCAAATCAAGTTCATGCATATTCACTGTGGAGATCCTGAAAACCTGACTGGCAAGGGGTACTCTTGGGTCTATAGCATCATCTGCCTCTGTGATCAGAAGCTGGGTTTGAGCATCAAGCCTAGTGCTTTCCTGCCTGGCAATAAGCTGCATGGCCCCTGGGTCAGGCTGAGCCAGACAATATTTTTTTAATATAAAGATCTAATTATGTCCCTGCCTGTTAGAAATACAGTGGGGGAAATAAGTATTTGATCCCTTGCTGATTTTGTAAGTTTGCCCACTGACAAAGACATGAGCAGCCCATAATTGAAGGGTAGGTTATTGGTAACAGTGAGAGATAGCACATCACAAATTAAATCTGGAAAATCACATTGTGGAAAGTATATGAATTTATCTGCATTCTGCAGAGGGAAATAAGTATTTAATCCCTCTGGCAAACAAGACCTAATACTTGGTGGCAAAACCCTTGTTGGCAAGCACAGCGGTCAGACGTCTTCTGTAGTTGATGATGAGGTTTGCACACATGTCAGGAGGAATTTTGGTCCACTCCTCTTTGCAGATCATCTCTAAATCATTAAGAGTTCTGGGCTGTCGCTTGGCAACTCGCAGCTTCAGCTCCCTCCATAAGTTTTCAATGGGATTAAGGTCTGGTGACTGGCTAGGCCACTCCATGACCCTAATGTGCTTCTTCCTGAGCCACTCCTTTGTTGCCTTGGCTGTATGTTTTGGGTCATTGTCGTGCTGGAAGACCCATTTTTAAGGCCCTGGCGGAGGGAAGGAGGTTGTCACTCAGAATTGTACGGTACATGGCCCCATCCATTCTCCCATTGATGCGGTGAAGTAGTCCTGTGCCCTTAGCAGAGAAACACCCCCAAAACATAACATTTCCACCTCCATGCTTGACAGTGGGGACGGTGTTCTTTGGGTCATAGGCAGCATTTCTCTTCCTCCAAACACGGCGAGTTGAGTTCATGCCAAAGAGCTCAATTTTTGTCTCATCTGACCACAGCACCTTCTCCCAATCACTCTCGGCATCATCCAGGTGTTCACTGGCAAACTTCAGACGGGCCGTCACATGTGCCTTCCGGAGCAGGGGGACCTTGCGGGCACTGCAGGATTGCAATCCGTTATGTCGTAATGTGTTACCAATGGTTTTCGTGGTGACAGTGGTCCCAGCTGCCTTGAGATCATTGACAAGTTCCCCCCTTGTAGTTGTAGGCTGATTTCTAACCTTCCTCATGATCAAGGATACCCCACGAGGTGAGATTTTGCGTGGAGCCCCAGATCTTTGTCGATTGACAGTCATTTTGTACTTCTTCCATTTTCTTACTATGGCACCAACAGTTGTCTCCTTCTCGCCCAGCGTCTTACTGATGGTTTTGTAGCCCATTCCAGCCTTGTGCAGGTGTATGATCTTGTCCCTGACATCCTTAGACAGCTCCTTGCTCTTGGCCATTTTGTAGAGGTTAGAGTCTGACTGATTCACTGAGTCTGTGGACAGGTGTCTTTCATACAGGTGACCATTGCAGACAGCTGTCTGTCATGCAGGTAACGAGTTGATTTGGAGCATCTACCTGGTCTGTAGGGGCCAGATCTCTTACTGGTTGGTGGGGGATCAAATACTTATTTCCCTCTGCAGAATGCAAATAAATTCATATACTTTCCACAATGTGATTTTCCGGATTTAATTTGTGATGTGCTATCTCTCACTGTTACCAATAACCTACCCTTCAATTATGGGCTGCTCATGTCTTTGTCAGTGGGCAAACTTACAAAATCAGCAAGGGATCAAATACTTATTTCCCCCACTGTAAGTGCCTTCTGGAGGCTTTAATATACACTTCCAATTGCTGGATAACAGTTGATCAGCTTTTATGCTGAACTGTGAATTGAAACTAGGGCCATAACAGATTTCCTTTAGTCTAGGTCTAGGATCAGATTCATTTATATACCATGTTTATCCTGAAAGTCTGATTTGTGGGTTAAAAGGAGAGATTCTTGAAGATCCAACAAACTACAGCTGTAGTGCAGATGTGAACATAAACCACATACAGCAAATCAGTTTAGCTGAACTGTTGAAATATCCAGATATTGCTCAGATATCCTGAAAAAGGTTTACTGGGGACCTGACAAGTGAATTTGAAAGCTACTGATCTAGAGGTATTATCTTCCACTATCTGTTCTACAAAAAGTCATATCTTAAATCACCAGCTATCAAATCCTTTGCTTATTTCTCACAGAAAGGCATTCAGGTTTACTGAATTTTATGTAATAAAGGCAAAATGCAATCATCAATTTTTTTTTTTTAAATCTGCATCTATTATATCCAGACGATTTGTTGCATTACCACTGCAAACTCCAATACCTTGCAATGAGTGGAGCTTATGGGTATGCCCACATTTGAGGCTACAAGTACGGTTAGCGCACACATTACTTCAATGCAAAATCCACTGTGAAGAAAAAAAACATGAACACATGGAAAGTTTAAAGAGTGAAAATTATAGGAAGGAAAACCATATGCCATGCATGTATCAAGAAGGTGAAAAACAAATGATGGAAGGTGCCACAGCATCTTGAATTAGGAGGGAAAGGTACTACAGATCTAAACCAGGTGGCATGGATGAACTTGTTTTTGGCACTGGAGTACTGGCTTTCCATACAGTAATATGGAACAAAGTATACATATATATGCATTTAAATTTAACCAGGAAAAAGCAATAAAGCCACTGGTTTCAAAACTTTGCCTCACCCAAAAGTTTTCTTCATTACACTCATGCCACTAGAGCCAGATCTGGGCAGCAGAAAGATGAACAGGCTGGAATACCCTGACCGCAGTCACATGACAAAGCATACCTTGCAGTGTGTGGTACTGACAGGAAGTCCAACATTGGAAGCTATCACAACTGTGAACGCCGAAGCCAATTCAATAGTGAACCCACTGCGGGAAGCATAAGAAAATACTTCACAGTCACTCTCTGCATCCATTTTCAACAAAACCATGCAGCATACCAAGTTCTTACCCGGCTACTCTTCAAATATTTGCTGCTTAGAAATTGTGAATAAAACAAAGTTACTCACCTGTAGCAGATGTTCTCCAAGGACCGCAGGATGAATATTTGTACTCTTGGGAGACATCACTGACAGAGCCCAGCACAAAGACGCTCCCGTAGAGTTACCATATGGCTCCAGAAAAAGGAGGACAGATTGAGCCAGTCTGGGTTTTACTTCCATTGCTTTCAATGGAAGCAAAACCCAGACTGGATCAATGTGTCCTCCTTTATCTGGAGCCATATGGTAGCCCTATGCTCACCCAGCTTTCTTTTCCAGAAATGGGACCAGGTCAGTCTACTGCAAAATCTGACAGAATTACTCCAAGGGGCGGTGGGCAGGGCATAAGAATATTTATCCTGCTGTCCTCGGAGAACACCTATTACATGTAACTGCTTTCTCCGATGACAAGCAGGATAAATATTCTTGGCATAGGGAATCCCTAGCTACCAGACTGTCCAAATAACACAAATATTTATATATCACCAACCATTGCCTCTGGATGGTTCACAAAAAAAAAAAAAAAAAAAAAACAGTTGGCAAAAGTTAGAAATCCAGTAGTTCAAAAATACAAAACACGAAATTCATAAATACATCAGAATTCAGCAACCAAAAGTACAGAAGCAAAAGAAAGTAATCTTAATTAAAATGAATTTTAAAAAAAACTACAATTTTAATCGTTTCTGGAAATGAAAATAAGTTGCAAATCTAAATTCAGTAGGCAAAGAATTTCATAATAGGACAGCCACATGAGAAAACAGCTTCTTACAAGAAGAACCAAACGAACAAAGAAGGAACAGACAATTTATTCTTACTTAGGAATCTGCATGGACCTCAACCTGACCAAAGAAAAACTAAAAAAAACCCAAGTACTCAGAACGAAGCCCATATAAAAATTTTAAAGACCAAACAAAATCTTAAAATTAATCCTAGCTGTTGCTAGAAGCCAAAGCAGGGACTTAGTACAACTCATGCTGCAGTGTTCTGCAATACTTGGCTCCTATAAATTGATTTTTTAGGAAATTCCAGATAAAATGCATTACAATAATCAACGCTGGAAAAAATTAATGCATGAACTTTTTTGTAAATCAAGAGAAAAATAAGAATGAAGTTAGTGTAACATAGAACGTTAAAAAAACCCCAACAACAACAACAACAACAACAACAAAAACCAACAAGGTAAGTCACCTTTGGTGTTGTGGCAAGAGGTGAAAAGATCAACCAAGGGGATGCCCCACTCTTGAAACATTTTTGGGGAACAGCCATGTTCAGGGACCACTCGGGTGGCTCAGTCTGTCAGTTCTCTGCCAGGCAAGTGGTCCTGAGAACCATCCCCTGACAGATGGCCCATTGCTACATTCTGACTTGCTCCTGATAAAGGAAATATAGAGCCCTGTACTTCCCTGCTTGTTGAAAGTTCATAGTCACTTGGTTGTGTGTCTGAATTAAGATAATTTGGCTTGCTAGCCAAACTCAGAAAGCTTTTAGAGTGTTGCAGATAGCTCTTAGCTCGAGGAGATTGATTTTATGTCACCTCTACTGAGTTGATCATGGACCCTGGATGTGAAACTCATCTACATGAGCACCCCCCCTATCCTAGGTTGGATACATCAGTGTGTCTTTGTGGTGTTAAGGAATTTGAAATGGAAATCCCTTGCCCAAATTGCTTTAAATTAGCCAAGACAAAGCACATCTGAAGGAAGGTGTGAGTGATGACATCCCTAAGGTCCCTTGGTCTGAGACCACTGGAAAGACAGTCAATTGAACTGTCCTCAAATTGAGGCATACCATGGGTGTGACATACCATGGGTGCGACATGCCCTGTGGAGACAGTGTGGATTAGCAAACTTAACGTTTGCCAAGTTGATACCTGCCGACTCTGTTGAGCCTTGTGGGTTATACAGGCGAGAGCCTCTATTCATTGGATCGGGAGGAATGAGTTAGTTTGAGTTGTATTAGGAGGGCTCCTATAAATTCTAATTGCTGGAACGGGTTGAGGTGGGACTTGGGGTAACTGATGAGCCCTAGTAGCTCTAGCACCCAAAACATTCTGCGCATCGATTCCTGTGCTGCTTCCTCTGATGTGCTCTTGACCAGCACATCATCTACACAGGGGAAACACATACAACCCTAGTCTGCACAGTGATGCTGTGACTACTGCTACATGCTTTGTGAACACCTTGGGTGCTGATACAAGGCCAAATGGCAGTACACAGTATTTCCTGTAATTGGGATGTTTGTGTGTGGGTGTATGCATCCTTTTAAGTCCAGAGAGCATAGCCACTCTTGTTCTTGAATCATGGGAAGTAGGGTGCCCAGGAAAACAATCCTGAACTTTTGCTTTGCCAGATATTAGTTCAGGGTCCTTAGCTCTAGTTGGGATGCTACAATTAAAATTGTAGTTTTTTTTTTTTTTTAATTCATTCTAGTTGGGATGAAATACCCCCTATTTTCTTGGAACCAGGAAATACTTGGAAAAAAAACCCTTGCCCTCTTTCCCCTGGTGGAACATATTTGACTGCAATTGGAAGTAAAAGGGAAGAAAATTCCTTTGGGGGACCCCCCCCCCCAAAAAAAAAAAAAAAAAAAAACCACCACCACCCACAAGCTGAGGGGGAGATACTGGCACATTATCTTCACTGCTCTGGGGAAAAACAGAGTGACCTGGTCCTGTATGACAACGGGCGGGAACACACATGCAGGATGAGGCGCTTCCAAACGCTTACAGAGAAGAACGCTGGGGGAGATATTCTCCATGCCAGGATCAGTAGGTAATGTCACCCAATAGTAATTTAGGGACCTGTTTACTAAGCCGCACTATAGGCATGCTAGCGTTGTTAGTGCGAGCAAACGCTAGACACACCCATATGAATATATGGGTGTCTAGTGTTTAGCACGCACTAAGAACACTAGCACTCCTTAGTAAACAAGCCCTTAGTAAAATACAGTAACATAGTATATGATGGAAAATTTAGACCCACATTCTTCATCCTGCTTGTCCTCAGGGAAATTATAAATTCAAAAATGAAAATTAAATATCATGCACAAGTTGAAGTCAGCAATCTCAAACCCACATACAAGCTTCCACTACACTAAGTCATGCTTTTTAGTAATGGAGGCTGACTACAGCAGTCTAGTAATTTAAAATACACTACAAGATGAAAGACAGTTGTAGCTCTCCTAGAAGATCAGGAATCAGGTGTTAATTAATGAGCTATAAACAGTACAGTTAAGACATTTCAATGTTGTTGGGTACATGAAGGGGCAAAATCAGAAGCAAAGGGGCAGATACTCAGATGGCTATTTTGTTCATATCTTTAGTCTTAATCTCATTTAAATGAAGAACACCACACATCTTGTTAAGACTGCTATATGGCCCACCTGTTAACTGAGCAACTTTGGCCAGCAAGAGTTGATCAGTCCTGGTCTGCCAAAGATTAAACACATTGGAAATGCCCCTGTTGCTGCCTTTAATACAGCTAAAATTCTGACCATTTGTTTGGGGGAGGCGGGTGGAACTTAGGTCAGAAGATGATAAAATTTCAAAATGAACAGCTTGTCTAGATAACTCAAACTCTTTGAACCCTGACCTCCAAGCTACCTACCACCACCGCCTGCCCCAAAGATTCCCCAACAAATAAAAATCACTAATGCAGTGTATGACACTTCTATTTATTGAAAAGCAAAGCACTATTTAAAAGCAAGAATGGTAGCACACAAAACACTACTAGACAACCTAAAAGTGATCTCAAGCTTGATTGTGCATTGTATCTCACCTGGATGGTGTGATTGGTGTCAGATCTTTACCCATTGTCTGGATAACTCTTCTTCCCCAGACCCAAAGACCTGCACAGATCCCAATACCGCCATAAAAGAGCAACCAGACAGGTGTAGGTGCTTCCTGCATGACACCACCTTGTTGATAGATCAACCAGAGGGCTACCAAAGGACCAATTGCATTGCTGAGTAAACAAATACAAATATACACTTAAAAAGCAGTCTAAACTTGCCATTTACCAGTCACATTATTGGACTGCATTATCAGATTGCTAATATACTGCCATGATGTACTACAGGCACTGCTGTTTCAGTAATAATACCATGATTAACGAATTTGCCTATTCTCTTCTCATTTCCACTATTCATGATGTATTGTAAGCCACATTGAGCCTGCAAAGAGGTGGGATAATGTGGGATACAAATGCAACAAATAAATAAATATATTGACATTTTTGATCTGTTTATTTCAACAAATGGTGATCCAAGAATAGTTCAAATATGGCAAAAGCCATATAATTCAAGATAAAGTTTCTCTGTTTAAATCTCTTTCAAGGTTACTAATATCCCTCCCCTAGAGAAAGGGCTGCAAAAGCTTAACATTTCTTATCCATATTTAAAGCACATACAATGATGAAGGTGGGAGCAGTCAAGGCTCAAACCTTCATTGCATAAGCTCAGATTACCTACAACAGTTTGGTATTTTTTTCTGTTCAAAGAATGGGGGGGGGGGGAGAGGGCCATTTTAACAAGATTTTGGCCATCACTTCAACTGCATTTCAGAGTACAGCAATGTAGTCCAACAGGTCTAAGACAAAATACTGACTGCAATCAATTTGAATTCTCACACATACCTGACATCATTTCCACCATGAGCAAAGGAGCCAAAGCAAGCTGTCAGAATCTGCAGAAAGTGAAAGAGCAGATGAACCTGAGACCGATCCTTCTCTTCCTTCTCTTCTTCCATGGAATCATCTGGAGGTGCGTTAGGATCAGCCAACTCTGATGTTGGTTTCATCTCAACACCGCCCTCCTCTGCTTCAATCTCTGCCTCCGCAACAGCATTACAGTAACTAGAGTAGCTATCATAACGAATCCTTTTTTTAGAATAAGATACAGAGTCACCTACTAGTTTTTCACTATCTTCTGATGTGGACGTATCCAGTACTTTGAAGGATGAATGTACTGGCATCCCACAAATAGCAGCAGTATAGCAAGTGTAGCTATTGTTACGCCGTAGCACTCTGTAGTTGTTCTCAAGTGAGGGTCTGTCATCATTCACTCTATCAAAGTGTACTTTGTGAAATAAGTCTTTATACAACCCAGAGTCTTTGTGCACAGTATGATAAACATGACCATCGCTCCTCATATGGCCATCAGAGTAAGAGGTACCATTGGAAATGGGAGATTTCGTGGTACCATTTGTCATGGAAAAAGCCCTTCCTGGAAAAGATAAAAAAAAAAAAGGACATAAAATTGTAGTACAGTAGCAGTTATAAGCTATATGAAGTTTACTCAGCTAGTTTATTTTTTTTTTTATTTTTCTTACATTTGTACCCCGCGCTTTCCCACTCATAGCAGGTTCAATGCGGCTTACATATTATATACAGGTACTTATTTGTACCTGGGGCAATGGAGGGTTAAGTGACTTGCCCAGAGTCACAAGGAGCTGCCTGTGCCTGCAGTGGGAATCAAACCCAGTTCCCTAGGACCAAAGTCCACCACTCTAACCACTAGGCCACTCCTAGTTGAGTAAGCAATGAACCAAAGAATTCAGCTCTCAACTAGCCTGCCCTTTTTTTAAGCAAGCATTAGGTAAAGTGGGAAAACAGGTCTGAATGCATAAATTCATTACATTTCACATCTCCACTATATTTCTATTTTGTCAGCATGTTTAAGTGGAACATCTTTCTGTAACCTGGACATACCATACATGGACATCCATCTCTGGCCCCTCCCTAGTCTCACCAATACCCCTTTGCCATATGGACATACAGTAGTTTTAGATGTCTATATTCGGTTTCATAAAAACACTGGGTGTCCTTGCAATATGATGTCTAAATGCCATTTTTCAGATGTTTAAAATACAAACAGCTTCTAAAACAAGCATCACAGTCTCTCAATCACCATATACAAAAAGACTACAGATAATACCTGCACTATACTAGCTTCCACATTAGGAGCCTCAGACAAATCACCATATTGTAATTTCTAAAATGGCAGAAATTAGATTCAGCTTCTGATGAATTTGAAAAGAAAAAAAAAACCAATGCATGGCCAAAAGATTCATATGAGTAAACATACACACAAGGGACATGCAAAGGCCTGATCAGCACAAAAAGTTACAAAAACAGTAATCCAGGATTTTCTGTACTCTTCGATTCTCATACTGCAACAGGATATTCAGAAGACAATTTTAGAGGGACATGACTGCTTTAAAGATAAAGCTCACTTTTGCACACAAGTAAAAGAAAGTAAAGTGGTACCATCAGCACTCCCAGAATTTCAACACCAAACAGGGGCACTTCAAATGCAGCCATGCAGTTTGTCCATATGTTGTCTCAATATCCTCATTCACACATTAAGATTTAACATTATTCTGATTCTACAAGTAATATCATTTATGCCATTCAGTGCCCTTACCCAGTATTATATATGGGCAAAACAGAGGAAGATCAAGAATCTTTCAACATATGTGCTACATTAGTAGGTACACACTGCCACTGCACTTATTATCCAATGAATAACTACTGGACACACTGAACATCTGACATTTTCTTGTAAACAAGATCATTAATCCCCATCTACAGATGACAACACTGATATGCTTCTCCACCGGGAGAAAAATTCATTTTCACTCTATACAGCTCATGGTTTAAATCTAGAAGCAGATTGCTTCATGATGAAGTGGTCCCCCTTTTTTCTTTTTAGTTTTGTTCTTTCCCTCCTCTCCTCTTTCCATTCCTTCTTCCCTTTTTCCTCTTCCTTCCTCTCCTTTCCCTTCCCCCTTCTTTCTCATGTCTTCCCTTCTTCCCCACATATTTTTATGACCTAAGGAGATGTTTTTGTTCTTATGTAGATATAATTTATAAATGCATTAAGACCTTTCAAAAAAAGATTGCATTATAATTTTATATATGAATTAACAGATTCCTTGATATATAAAGAGACATGTCTATTCAAACATATATCTTTACGCATGACCCTAGAGAGATTCTCTAGGTTTCCTTACTATAGAAATAGCCTCATATTGATATATTGTTGAAAAGCCTGAAAGAACTTCTCCCTTCCCTTTCCCCTTCCTCCCCTTTCTCACCATCAGATACGATTCAAAAAGTTTTGAAAATACATTTTCATAAGTCTAGTACCATGAAAAGGCAACAGAGTATGTGCAGTGCTTTCAGTTTCCAAGTTTTTATTTTAAATTTTACCCATTTTCTTTACAATACATTTTTATAAAAATTTGTAAAATGGGCAGTCTTACATTTAACCTTAATGTTTGTATATGAATAAAGTTCAGGTAGCATGGGAAAATATGCACAGCATTTTCATTGTTCTTATACAAGTCGTACCAACGCTAGCTGTTTGTGCAAAACTATATTTTGTTAAGTACTTCCCTTTTCAAGAATGTGATATTTACTACAGGGTCCTTTTACCAAGATGCGGTAAATGTTTGTGGCCTTAGTGCACCCTTATATAAGTTTTTCCCTACATGCTAAGGCCATTTTTACTGCAGCCAGAAAATAGCCATGCGCTATAAGTGTTAAGTCTCTCTCTAGTAGTCACTATACATATGGCTTCCTATTTTCAAAAACAAGATATTTAAACAGACACATTACTCCTACAAAATACACTTATGTCCTAGTAAAGATCTTAACAGCAATAAAGCAGTTCCTTTTTATGCTACATGGAACTCAATAGATGCCTTATTATAATACAGTAAAATATTAGAAAAATCCTGTAAGGGAAATTCTATAAATTGGCACCTCAGTCTAGGCACTCAGCACAAATTCTATAATGGCATCTTGGCATCACTTTATTGGCCCCTATGGCTATGAGTTTCATCTTGTTGGGCAGATTGGATGGACCATGTAGGTCTACCTGATGTCATCAACTATATACTATGGAGCTTATTTTCAGGAGAATATCAGCTTCATAATACCATAATGGACATCCATATGCTTGAAACATCCAAATCCTGATTTTGCAAAGGGAGAAAAGGGATGTCCAACACTACAGTACATCGGGGGGGGGGGGGGGGGGGGGGGGGGGGGGGGGGGGGGGGAAGGGAGAGTTGGGCAGACTAGGGAGAGCCCAGCAGTATAGTAAAAAGCTCAAGGTGGGAGTGTCACAAAATACCTAGCCACCCGGCCTGGGGTTACCCCGCAGCCACTTTGAGGGTCTATCCCCAGGACAGCTCGGGTCTGCCTGCATCTGCCACTTGTACTAGACAGTAGCACCCTCCTCCCACGACTTGGTCGCAATGTCTGATGGAGTGGAGGACTGGCCTAGTGGTCAGAGCACCGGTCTTGAAATCCAGAGATGGCCGGCTCAAATCCCACTGCCGCTTCTTGTGATCTTGGGCAAGTCACTTAACCCTCCATTGCCTCAGGTACAAACCTAGATTGTGAGCCCTCCTGGGACAGAGAAATATCCAGAGCACCTGAATGTAACTCACCTAGAGCTACTAATGAAAAAAGGTGTAAGCAAAATCTAAATAATAAATAAACAAACCGTCTCTGGGTGAGTCTCCCGCTCTCAAATTATCACCTGTGATTTCTAGGTTACTGGGGGCCACACTACCAGTGCTTCCACTGTTTCCAGAAAGCATTCACACACAACACAAACCATCAGGATTCTTTATCAGTCCAACCAAGCAGGGCAAACAAATATGTTTATTCTCATAAAAATATTGGAACGGTGGTCAGAAAACGTGCAATCAGCAAACAGTAACCAGTAACTGAAAAATGGATTAGAAAACTAAATATTTGTTTACTTCCTAAAAAAATACCTGGGGAGATCAGGACATATAGCTGCTCACCAGTTAAACATAACTGTTTTACAGGGCTTCAGCAAAGAGCTCTCTCTCTCTCTCTTCTCCCGGGCTGGGGAAAAAACCCCAGTACAATCCAAATGAAAAAAAGCTCCCGGCCAACGTTTAAAAGTATACTGCAGACTGCTTTTCCGAAAGGCCTAAACAAAAAACAGCCTTGGTTCTGCAGCAGCTTCAAAACATGCATTATCTGCTGGCAAAACTAGAGAAATACACTTCAGGAAATACCCAATACATTTTACAGGCTTAAAACACACTGTTCTGTCACAGGGAGGGGTATGTGGTAATTTGTGTCCTGCTGTCCTCAGATAAAACCTGTTCCAGGAGAGTAACTTCGCTTTCTCCAAGGACAAGGGCAATTGTAAATCCCTAGCTACCAGGCTCAACAAAAACAGCCAGCGAACAATAGAGACTTGCAACAGGCAAGATCAACAAGCAACCAATTAAACTAGAACTTATATACATTTCTGTTGTGTGGGTACAGCCTGGAACAAAAAAAAATGGACCTAGGATGGTGGTGTTGGATTCTAGACGCCAAACAAATATTGCAGAACTGTCTGACCAAACCAACTGTTGTGGCGTGAATCCTAAGGCAGTAGTGAGATGTGAATGTGTGAACTGAAGACCACATTTCAGCTTTGCAAATCTCCTAAATGGAGGCTGATCAAGGCGGCTATGAACACAGCCATGGCTCACATTGAGAGCTACAATATGACCTTACAGAGTCAGTCCAGTATGGATATATTTAAAGCAATGCAGCCAATTACAAAGAACTTGATTACTGATGGCAGCCCCCATTCTATTTGGATCAAAAGAAACAAAGATCTAGGTGAACTTTAAGGGTCTTAATCTGCTCCAGACAGGCAGCCAAAGCCATCTTGCAGTCACTTTCACTAAAATTGACATTAGGTTTTGGGAAAAGTGTTAGTAGAACAATTGATTGATTAAAGTAGAAATCAGACAATACCTTTGGAGGGAAATTAGGATGTGTGTGGCTGAAGAAATACTCTATTGTGATGAACTGTATAAGGTGGATCCACTACAAAGGCCTGAAGCTTGCTAACCCTGCATGTTGAAGTGACTGCCACCAAGAACAACTTTCCAAGTCAAGTACTTCAGATGTAAGTGTCAAGTGGCTAAAAGGAGCTTTCAACAGGGCAAGGATGATGTTGAGGTCCCATAACAGGAGGGATAGTGGGTTTTGTCAAAAGCAAAAACCTTGCATAAATCAAACTAGAGGATGTACAGAGATAGGTTTCCCTTCCACACAGTGACAAGCACCAACTTCATGGAGGTGAAACTTTAGAGTTGGTCTTGATGCCAGACTCAAAGGTGTAGAAGGTAGTCAATCAGTTGGGTAGAGCAGGAAAGAGTAACTAAAGCCTGGCGCTCACACCATACAGAAAACCTCTTCCACTTGAAAATTATGACCTCTTAGTGGAAACTTTCCCGGAAGTAAACTAGATTTGACGGATATTTTCATGCTCTCAAATCCAAGCCACGAGGGCTAGGGAGTGGAGGTTGGGATGCGAGACCCCTCATTCTGAAGGTCTTCAGAGGCTAACTCCAGAAGTAGAGGGAACCATATCTGCCTCAGCAAATGAGGATCATAGCTCCCTGATCCTGCTTGAGTTTTAGTGAAGTCTTCCCCACAAGAGGTATCAGAGGATACACATACAGGTGGCCTTCCCTCCAATGGAGCTGAAAGACATGCTGCTAGTCTGCCATATCCGAGCCCAGAGGAGAACTGAGGGACTGTTCAGATGAATAGCAAAAGATCCACTGAGGGAGTGCCCTACTCTCAGAAGATTTTGCGGGTAGTGTCCATATTTAGACACCACGCGTGTGATTGCATTACCCTGCTCAGTCTGTCCACCAGGCTGTTGTCTCTCTCTGCCAGGTATGTGGCTGAGCAACATGCCGTGGTTGGACAACCATTGCCACATCTCAACTGCTTTCTGACAGCCTCCATACTTGTTGACAGTACATCGTAACCTGAGGATTTGGTGCAGCAGATAATCTCTGAAAGCCTTCAGAAAATTTCAACTGGCCCTCAGCACTAGGAGACCAATGTGAAGCAGCCTCCTGAGTGGACCACAAGCCTTGAGTGTGATACCTGTCTATGCAA